>NC_062549.1:16921168-17546168 GCF_016906955.1 Phacochoerus africanus | reverse complement strand
CAATAGAAAGCCTGTAAATCACAGACATCAAAACAATGTAGCCCTTTGTTGTCACTCTAAAGAGAATTAGGAAGATATATGCCTTCCTTAGTAGAATGTGTTACCCAAATGGTTAAAAAATATTGTTTTCCTTCAGGCAACCTAGAATTCTTTTGAGACATTCGGGTGAAAAAGGAGTCAGTTGTTTAGTCTTCGTTCTTTTTCAGGCAGGCTTATACATGAATGAGAGTTATAGAAGGTGACAAAGGCAGCAAAGCAAAGCAAAGGTGACAAGGCAGCTGGAAAAATGAGAAAAACAAATGTTGTCTCCTCTAAAGTTTAAGCCAGGAAACGCTCTTATTCCAATGATTAGAGTTCTCATACTAGAGAAGGGAATAAGGAAATTGCATTATGGTGGCCTTGAATCAAGGTTTACTTTCAAGACCCCAACTTTTGGGGAAAGGAGAGATAAAAATGAAAAGAAGATTCTGATGATATACTCCTTTTTGGTTTGCTTGTTTTGATCCCACTCTTGCAAAGCATAGGTATGTTGCTAGAAAGAAATGGAAACAGTCCTCAATTAAGGTCTTGAGCTAGAAGTGATCTCAAAAATCATCTGTTCTACCAGTGGAGGCCCATAGCAAATAAACAGAGTTAAATCAAGAAATTCGATTTCCTCATTCTTATTTCAATCCTCTAAAAAATGCTCTTAATTTCATCCTCTGAAATGAGGGATAAGAAGTCACATTACCATTCTCAACATGACACTTCAGAAATTTTCAGAAAATAAAAACCAATCAAATGTTACATAGTCAATTCTCATTATTCATGGTAGCACTAAAGTTTCCATAAACCAGGAATTAGCAAATATCAAAAAATTGCTTCGAGCAGAAATACGGAGTTAGCTTCCTCAAAGCCTCTGGTCACATTTTTGTCTAGTGATCAAGGCTTAACCTTGTTTTATTTGTGTTTACTTATTTAACAGATATTGTTAATTAATTAACACTGAATTCATATACAACAGCCCTGTAACTCATGCCTCATCTAATAAACTCTGCCATAAGGCAATCACAGCCTTTTTGTATTAAGAACAATATGTAGCACTTCAGTGCTACACTTGTAGACCATTTAAAAAGGTACATCAGCAACAAAAGGCACAAAAACATGAAAAACATGAGGAGTTATTTACAATATAAAAGCTAGAACAAAAAGGCAAAGCATAAATCTTCTTTGACCTCAACTGGGAACATGCACATCAGGCAACTCTGTACATGTCTGCAAATAATCGCAAAAGCACTGCAATTATAGATTTTGGATTATTAAATGCATTTTAGTCAGTAGGTTAATTTGCAAATACAGATTCCATGAATGAGGGTCAACTCTATTATTATGAATGACTCAGTCTTACATTTATTTCTCCTGCTCAATGATAGCTACAGTAGTGCTAGTTTAAATTCACAATAAATTTGCCTCCTATAATATTCCCATTTCTAAAATATTCATACTTATTTATATTTTTTACCTGGGGAATTTTTAATGCACACATCAGACAATACTGTTTTTTTCCCTTGTAATATCAACATTCAATGAAGAGATATGAATAAAGCAATTATGTAATCTACATATTAAAAGATACTAGTTCCTGAGCCAGGGATGGAATCCAAGCCACAGCTGTCACCTATGCTGCAGCTGCAGCAACGCTGGATCCTTTAACCCTCTCCTCCTCCAAAGCGACCCAAGATGCTCTACAGTCAGGTTCTTAACCCACTGCACCACAGTGGAACTCCTCAGATGATTTAAATTTTTTTTTTTCTTTTTATGGCTGTGCTTGCAGCATATGGAAACTCCCCGAGCTAGGGGTCAAATTGGAGCTGGAGCTGCCAGCCTATACCACAACCAAGCAAAGCAGGATTCGAGCCACATCTGCAACCTACACTGCAGCTTGTGGCAATGCCAGATCTTTAACCCACTGAGTGAGGCCAGGTATTGAATCCATATCCTCATGACACTATTAGGTTCTTAACCCACTGAGCCACAAGGGGAACTCCCAGATGGTTTTTTTTTAATTGAATTATAATTGATCTACAATGTTTCAGATGAACAGCAAAGTGACTCAGTTATACCCATGCTTCTATTCTTTTTCAGATTATCTTCTGTTATAGATTATTTGAAGATATTGACTAGAGTTCCCTTGTGGCACAGCAGGTTAAGGATGCAGCATTGTTACTGCAGTTGCTTGGGTTGTGGCTATGGTGCAGATTCGATTCCACTGCAGTTGCTTGGGTTGTGGCTATGGTGCAGATTCGATTCCTGGCCCAGGAACTTGCACATGCTGTGGCCACAGAAAAACAAAAACAAGATATTGACTATAGTTCCCTGTGCTATTTTATATATAGTAGTTTGTATCTCTTAACCTAGTTTATCCGTCCCACTGCTGCTGCAGATGATTTTAATTTCGCTCATTTATTTTGTACATCTTTAAAAAGTTTCTCCAGAAAAACTGATTCACAATGAAGAAAATCTTCCTCATCCTCCCCCCTTCTTTCTTCTCATTCCCTATATCATATTTTCTCACTTTATCTTTCTTCTGTTTTTACATCTTTATTTCTAGAAGCAGCCACTCACATCATGTATGAATTTCCTACACTAGCTTTGTCTTAGACTAAAGCTTCCCTCCAGAGTCTGTGTCAGCATTTATTGAGTGGCTACAAGGTTGAAATAGTAGTTACTAAAGAAGACTAGGGATGAGAGGGGAGAGAGAGGTGGTAATTGATAAAGGCTTGTTCAGCAAGAGATCAGAGGGAGCCATCCCAGAAAGCACAGAAGTGTGTGTAGCCATAGATGCAAACTATTGCATTTGGAGTAGATAAGCAGTGAGATCCTGCTGTATAGCACAGTGAACTATATCTAGTCACTTATGATGCAACATGATGGAGGATAATGTGAGAAAAAGAATGTATATATATATATATATGTGTGTGTGTGTGTGTGTGTGTGTGTGTGTGTGTGTGTGTGTGTGTGTGTGACTTGGTCACTTTGCTGTACAGTAGAAATTGACAGAACACTGTAAACCAACTATACTGGAAAAAAAATCATTAAAAAAAAAGAAGTGTACGTAGAAAGGCTAAAACCTTGAGATGGGAAGTGAGGTTGGGTTCCCTTGAAACTATAAGCAGAAGAGTCAGATCATGACAGCCTTCAGAGCTCTACTTTTGCTGTTCTCTTTTATGAGATGCAAGGTCATCTGTTAGCAGTTAAGCAGGGAAGATTTTGGGTTAAGGTCCCAGGAGAGTGGTGAAGATATGAAATAATAGACATGAGAGGAATAAGCAAGATATCTATTCAAGATCAAGTGAGGAGTTCCCGTCGTGGCTCAGCAGTTAATGAACCTGACTAGTAACCATGATGTTGCAGGTTCGATCCCCGGCTTTGCTCAGTGGGTTAAGGATACGGCATTTCCGGGAGCTGTGGTGTAGGTTGCAGACGAGGCTTGGATCTTGCGTTGCTGTGGCTGTGGTGTAGGCCTGGGAACCTTCATATGCCGTACGGGTATGGCTCTAAAAAGACAAAAAGAAAAAAAAAGATCAAGTGAAAAAAGCACTGACTATCGCAGAGGACCCAGCTGCAACTGGAAACCAATCCTTCTGGCCATCTTTGTGAACAGTTAAGCAGTGGTCTCCAACCAGGTTAGCAAGGATGAGCAGATGGTTAATTTCATCCCCATCCCCCACTGTCTTGGGTATTAGCAGCTGAATTTTGCTTCTTTCTATCCCTAATCGACTTGAACTCCATGTCGAATCACTTGTAATGCTCAGGAGCCAGTATCCTCAACCACCTCCCCCCTGTCTTTCTGTTGGACCCTGTGTCAGTCAGAATGATGAGAGTACTATATTAGATTGGACCTTATGAAATTTGTTTTTATATATGACACGAATGGTTAGATATCAAGGGGTGTAATAAGACGTTGCAGGAAAGTATTTACTGGTTTTAGAATGCCAAAAGATTTTTTTTTCTACCCTTGCTTTGAGTGCTCTGAATGGACTGAGAGTCTCAAAAGTATTCGGGGCCCAGTTAACAGCTATTACTAGGGTCCCTCTATCTGGAGGCTTCATCCTGAAGGAAAGAAAGTTCTCAAGCCTCATTAGAGCACTAGCAAAAAGCCTACTCCAACATTTCATATTTTGTATTAATTTTTTTCCTGGATAGGCACAAGCCAAGTTGTCAAGGAAACAAACAAAATTCAAAACAAGATGATGGGAGAAGGGGCTTTGGGAGAATCGGGTTAGAAAAAAAGGAAGAAAAACCACACAATGACGTCTTGATTAGAAATGACAAACATAGCAATTGTTTTAATTGGAATTAAAGGCAAAACATGAAAACAGATGTTTTCTCATTTCAGACCCAGAACTTCATTCTTCAATCCTTTGTAAGTTCCCTAGCCATCCCTTTAAAAGTTTCATTTTATCCTCTCATCAGGGCCTATGTAAATATGTAAAAGTGTCCTGAGTTAACTGAAACAACCTTCTTCATGAAAGTTCTAGAAATGAGGAGACACTTGGGGGGCAAAACTCTAATCAACTCCCTCAAAGGAAGATTAGTAGGCATATGGTATAAACTGAAGAAATGTCAAAATTCTGTACATATTAGCTAAATTACCCTGTGGCGGCAATTGACAGGTACTAGTTTTTAAGCAAGAACCAGATAATTATATTTTTAAAAAATCATACTATTAACAGCAATCACCTTCAAAATATTAACAGTGACATCATTATCAACATCTTTTGGTTAAGTCCCTTTGGATACATAATTTGAAATAACTATCTCAAACTCCTTGTGAGCTTTGTTTCTTCTAACCAGGTAACCAAAGTTTGGAAGGTAGTCATGCTCAAGGTCCACCAGCTAGTAATACCTGTGATTAGAGCCTCAGTCAACTGACTGTGAAGCCAGTGTCTATTCCTGTGCCATTACACAAAGACCCACTGGGCATCACTGTGTTGATAAATGCCCCTAAAACATACAATGGGTCTTCTGAACAATGACGTCACATTTAAGAGGAAGAGAGCCCAGCAGATATACAAAGATAGAGACATTTCTCCCTTCTTGATATTTCATGAACAAAATCTAACTAAAGTATCTGCAGAAAATTACAACTAGCAAACTCACGGGAACCTAAGTTCTAAAGAAGAAAGCCTCCCTGAAGTTCCTGCTGTGGCATTGTGAGTTAGGGATCTGTCATTGTCTCTGCTGTGGCTCAGATTCAATCCCTGACCTGGAAACCTCTATATGATGCAGGGGCAGCAAAAAGAGAAGGAAGGAAGGAAGGGAGAAAGAAAAGCAGCAGTGAACACTAGAAGAGGAGAAACCCTAGCGTTAGCTGTCAGGGAACTAATGAGAGACATGGCCTGTCAAATTTTCATGCAAGCAAACAGCATCACAAATGCTTTCAAAGGTCAAGTTGCAGGGAGTGAGGTAATGCAGTTTGGGGAGTGAAATAAACATTACTTAGATTTTGTTCTGGGGAGGTTTTTTTCCTTGTTTTTGTAGTTTTTGTTTTTGTTTCCCTTTTTTTCTTTTTCTTTGTGTCTCAGGTTTGAATTCCTACACTTTTAAATCAAAATTGTTTTCACCACCCTGATTTTGCCCAGTCTCTGTGAAAAATATTTTGTAGGCTTCTCTCAGTCCTGCAGATTTTCTCAAGCGCCTTCTGCTGGGGCAGATACTATTTTCATACAACGCTGGAGATTTTGAGTGTGGAAAATGACGTTGGAATTGATTTGGCAGAACCAAGGGGGCAGAGGAGGTAAGGAAGGGGAAAAGAAGGGTCTCCAGTTCAAAATGACCTTAATTCCCAACCAGTAGCACTGTACACGTTAAGCATTTTCATAGACAGTTTAAACCGTTTTACAAGATTTTTTTTTCCCTCTCTTTCAGAATGTGCTTTCAACAGTCGTACTGTTTTCAAATGAACTGAAAGGAGTACTGTGTCCAGAAGGGACAAGGATGGGCCATAGCATATGACTGGAGAGATACAAAAGGTTCTTTATTTAAATGTATGTTTGTCCTGGCAGATTTGGAAACCTACCTGTACATAATCCACACTTCGTCCCAGAGCTCTGAAGGCCGTGTACATGACTTCTCTTTTTCCACCCCATTTTTGCATGATGCAAATACTTCTGTTGGACAAGACCAGTTGGGTGACATGTTGGGAGCTTTCTTTATGTGACTCATCCGTCTCACCAGGACCTTTCTCGTGGAAGTTGTTCTTCCAGATATAAGTGGCTGAATTGTCCCTGCCCATGACTTCACTGAAGATGTCCATCATGTAAAGGTCATCTTCCGAGTTCCCATCTATGACCATGACCACTTTAATTCCAGGGTAGGTTAGCCTTTTCACAGACTGCAAACACTTTCGCAAGTAGTCTGGATCTTCTTGATAGGCCGCGATGCAAAGAGCGACAGTTTTGTTCAACTTAATGGGGGTTTCTAGAGATTTTTTCATTTTCCGGTGCTCCAAAAAGGCAAACAAGCTTTGGATGATGAGGTGTGATGCTAAAAAGGCACCATATAGCCCAAAAGAGAAATAGTAATTATCTGTTTGGATAAATTGGTAGCCAACGATATAAGCAGCTGTAATTCCAAGGAGGAGAGAAACTCCAAAAAGTGTGGTTCCAATTATTCTCAGGATACATAGAAACCTCTCACAATGCATCTGTAAAATAATCACATGACACACTCGGTTAATCTCTCTTGTCCCATACTTGTCATACTCACAGTATCACAGGTAGAGCACTGGACTAGAAGCATTCCAGTAGCTCTAACCCTGAGCTTCTCACTTAAATAGCTGTGTGAGCTTCTGCACCTCGGTTGGTTCATATGCAAAAGAGAGATAAATAAGGACCCATTTTCCCCCCCTTTTTTTTTGTCTTTTTGTCTCTTTAGGGCTGCCCCACGGCATATGGAGGTTCCCAGGCTAGGGGTTCAAATGGAGCTGTGGCCACCAGCCTATGCCACAGCCACAGCAATGTGAGATTTGAGCCGTATCTGTGACCTACGCCACAGCTCATGGCAACGCCAGATCCTTAACCCACTGAGTGAGGCCAGGGATCGAACCCAAGTCCTCATGGATGCTAGTCAGGTTCTTTAAAGGCTGAGCCAAGACAAGAACTTCAAGGGTGCCCTTTGGACACACCTCTGAAGACTCAAGAATCAAATGAGATGGTGCAACAGTATCACTGAAAAGCATAAGGCATCAAACAAATACACACGTGCATTCTTTTTAGTGTGTTAGATCGTGTCTAAGGATGTACTCTATATATGTGATCATGGCTAAGCATAGAATCTAAATTTTTTGGTGAGCAATGCACTGGTTTTTTTTTGCACCAGAACCCCAATGCCAGTGAAAAATCCGCAGGTTTTGCTACATTTCTTAGGTGTAATTTTATCTCATCTCCAATGCAAATCCCTCACCTCACACCTTTCCCATGCAGCTAGCTGAGATCGAACATAAGAACACATAGATTCTACTCCTCTAGCTCTTCCATCAGTGAGCTGTGGGACCTTGAGCCAGTCACATTTCCCTCTCTGGGCTGCAGTTTTAAAAATCTGTTAAATGAGGGTGTGTAGACTCAATTGTTTCCTAAGACTCTGTTGCCATTAAAACTTCTTTGTACATAAATATTCTACACAAACATGTATCAAAGCCCTTGAAATGCTCAACTGCATTCCTTTGCTCATCTGGCCGTCTCCCTCATTCACCACCAGTAACAGCAGCCAGGAAGAACCTGGTGACCAGGAACTTTATTGGAACACAGTAAGGACACAATAGATGTTTGCAGAAATAAATCATAATTAAAGATGAGGGAGTTCTTGTTGTGGCTCAGTGGAAATGAATCTGACTAGTATCTTGCAAGGATGTGGGTTCAATCTCTGGCCTTGCTCAATGGGTTAAGGATCTGGCGATGCCACGAAGTGTGATGTAGGTTGCAGACACGGCTTGGATCCCGCGTTGCTGTGGCTGGGATTTACCTCAGCAGCTACAGCTCCAATTCGACCCCTAGCCTGAGAATTTCTATATACCATGGATGTGGCCCTAAAAAGAAAGAAAATTTAAGGATGAAATAGCATCATGCCTAATTTCAACAGGTAAGTTTTCCATTGTCTTAAGAGCTTAACATATTAGACATAAAACATATTTCAGTTCTTAACAATGGCCAGTTCTGTACTCCTCCATACAGTTCGGGAATCCCCTAAAAATATTTTAAACTAAGTATAGGAGGATCGTAATTTTTCTATTTCCCAAAGTATCTCCAAATGTGAGCACAGTAGAGGTGCCTTGGTAGAGCTTTTAATTTTGTTTTCTTTTCGGTTTCCTGGATCCAATTCCAACATGTACAGGGAAGGGGATTTCCTACCCATGCCACAAACAATTCTCTGGACACCTACTGGGTGTCCTAGAATTAAAACAAATTTTGACATCATATACCTGACAGCGTCAGGTTGAGAGTTCAGTCCTAAAAGACTGTCCCCTACTCCCCCCTCCACACACATAATTTTCAGATTCCAGTTGCAAGCCCAGGTTGTTATCTGTAATTCTGACACACTGGTTAAAAATGGGAGGTTTGAAAGATCCCCTCCTGTATTCAGTAAACTTGCTAGAATGGCTCACAGAGCCAAGGAACATGTCTACTCCCAAGATTACTGGTTTGTTATCAAAGAATGTTACTCAGGAACAGCCAGACGAAACAGATGCAGATGCAAAGGGCAAGGAATGGTGGAAGAGCATGAGTTGCATGCTCTCTCCGAGAGCAACTACTCTCCCCATTAACTCCACATGGTCCTTAATCCTTAAGCTCTTTGAACCCTCTCCTTTGGAGCTTTTTATGGAGACTTCATTACCGAGACACAATTGTTGTATCATTGACCATTGGCAGTTGAACTCCATCTCCAGCCTGTCTGGAAATGGAAGTTGGCAGGGAAACGGAAGTTCCAACCCTCCAATCGCATGGTTGTCTCCACTGACAACCAGTCTCAACTTGAGGTGTGTTCTAAAAGTCACCTCATGAACGCAACGAAAGACATCCCTAAATTTATAGGAGATTCTAAGGGTTTTGAGAGCCAAAGACCAAACACATATTTCTTATTATAATTAATCACAAAGTCACAGGTTTTCTGCTCTAAAGTTTTTTTTCTTCCTTGTCTAAGAATGAACTCTAATAAGGAACATAATTGGTAGAGTGGCAGTCTCCCCATCTTCATTCACATCAACTTGAGGGGTTTTGTCACATTTACATGTAATTAATACTTCACCTTTACCTTAAATTCAACTAGCTTTTGAAAATGATGTAAACATATTTTCTCCCCTTTTTAGGGCCACACCTGTGGCATATGGAGGTTCCCAGGCTAGGGGTTGAATCGGAGCTATAATCACCAGCCTACTTGACAGCCACAGCCATGAGGGATCCAAATGCAACCTACACCACAGTTCATGACAATGCGGGATCCTTAACCCACTGAGCGAGGCCAGGGATAGCACCTACGTCCTCGTGGATACTAGTCGGATTTGTTTCTGCTGACCCATGATGGGAGCTCCAGTACATGTATTTCATGTATTTTAAACGGTAACTTGAGCTAAGCAATTATCTCTGCAAAATCTCTTGCTGGACGTTTTTATTTTTCTATTCCACAGGAAGACTTAAAATTGAATGTTCACTGGACACCTATTAATATCTTGGTTGTTATTACAGCCATGTCTGCAGCATACAGAAGTTCCCAGGGCTGGGGAGCAAACCTTCACCACAGGAGTGACCTGAGCCACAGCAGTGACAGCGTCCGATCCTTAACCTGATGAGCCACTAGGGAACTCTTCTCTCCACAGTCTTGATGTATATATCAACAGGTCCTTGGGGATTGCAAAACCCAAAAACGGAGGGAAATTTATGCTTAAACTCCTACATGGAAGGCAGCCAGCCACCAATGCAACCAATCAGGATACCTGCCCTGGATTCTTAAGTTAACAAGAAATATATATATATTTTTTGGCTTTTTAGGGCCTCACCCATGGCATATGGAAATTCTCAAGCTAGGGGTTGAATCAGAGCCACAGCTGCCAGCTTACACTACAGCCACAGCAACACAGGATCTGAGCCACATCTGCGACCTATATACCACAGCTCAGGCAACGCCAGATCCTTAACCCACTGAGTGAGGCCAGGGATAGAACCTGCGTCCTCATGGATACTAGGCAGGTTCATTAACTGCTAAGCCAGGAAGGGAACTCCCAAGAAGTAATTTCTGAGTTTGTGTTTGTGTGCCCATTATGCATTTGGGGTTTAGTTTATCTAACTCATAATCTAATCAATGCAATGCAGGCTGGACACCAGGACTTGAGGTTGTGGATATTATTTTCCTTGTTAAATGCAGATGATAGTACTTGTCAATGACTCTTGACAGGACCATAGGGAGGAACAAAATCAAATTGTTTCCAAAAGTATTTTAAAAAACCAGAAACATAATACAGTTGAAAGTATTAGCTAACATAGAAGCTAAAACAAACAAGCAAACAAAAAACAAATGTGCGTTCCACTTCTAGCACTTTATGGGACACAGTAGTGTGTATGTGTCATGTGAGCATCAAAACATGACACAAATGACAAGGTCAAGGTGCTGGATAGTAGTGATATACTGAGTTTTCAGTGAAAGGCAAGAAACAACAACATCCCTCGTTAATTAAAATTGCTGACCGGATGCTGTGAGCTCCCAAATTGTACATAAACCAATTCCTAAAGCTGCTGGGAGCACCAGACTTGGAGCTTGTCCTTTCCAAGACATGAGTCATTCTCACAGGAGTGAAAAATTTCAAGGGGACTAAAGCACTCTGCCTGGGAGAAGCTTAAAAGTGTGTTTCAAATCACCATAGCCAGCAAAAGAAGGGCCTGCCATTCCTTTCCATTATTCACATTTTCCTTGCTTTTATCAGCATATGTGGACACAGAGAGTGCTTGCACAGCATCTGCTGGCCGCTGCTGAAGTGGGAACACCCTCTTACATCATAAGAGTCTACAGAAGGTCCTTCTGAAGCCTGGGAAAAATTGCTAGGAAACTGTAGCTGTAGAAGCTTTCTAATTCTGCGAGGTATTGCACTGTTGCCTAGCACGACACAGGCAGCATCTCAGCACAGGCCAAAGGGTAAGGTACATGCAGAACCAGCTTTACTGAGGGACTGGATTGATCTTGGGGACTGACACGCAGGATAGGTTTCTTTATAATTTCAGCGATATGGGTGCCATATGTGTGAGAACTTCTGAGACAATCCCCAATTCAGCTACTCTCCTTCATGAGCAAACTCTCCTTGTTCATTGTTAAACTGGAGGGAAATATGTTTTGTTTCATCCCAGACCCTAAGCACTTACTACTAGATAGTATGATGATTTAGAAATCTGCCTTCCATAAGTATTTAAAACATAAAACTTAGGTTTTTTTGCCCATTATTTTTAAGTTGCTATTGACCCTGATGCCATTTATTCACTAAGTTCTAGTCTTCACAGACTTCTGGGCCAAACCAAGTGTTAAAATAGCTCGGTGCATCAGAATGTAAACTCCACAAAGTCAATAGATTATATATGACAAATAAATAGCATCTTTTGTGTCTGGCTAATAACACATGATGTGTAAGGAAAGATAAGAAAAGAACTTTGAAGAGTTCCCATCATGGTGTGGTGGAAACGAATCCGACTAGGAACCATGAGGTTGTGGGTTCGATCCCTGGCCTCGTTCCGTGGGTTACAGATCCTGTAGCTCAGATTGGACCCCTAGCCTAGGAATCTTCATATGCCATGGGTGCGGCCCTAAAAAGCAAAACAAAAAATGAAAAACTTTGAAGGAAGACTATTTTCCTGCTGTTACAGAAAAATGGATATGATATACTCAGGTACAGATACAACACTAGCCATTACTCAGAGATTTCTGGGCTCACGTACATTCCGTGTGAGTACAGCTGAAAGGGACCTGAAGTGGTGTTGTCTCTAAGGGATCCGACTGGTGGTTCCATCTACACAACGGCGGTGCTGCTCTTAATGCCAACAGCCAAAATCCTGTTGAACAACTAACAAGGCACTTCACTTTCCACTGGTTCTACCAGTAGAACAGATAGAAGCCTTGCTCTTAGCTTGTGTCCCCAAAACGGGATTCAGGTCGTTGGGCATCAGAGCCTTTTCCTCCCCCTTGTCCCTTCTGTATTAATCAGAGAGCAAATGTTGGGCATGAGAGAGAATTACAGCTGCTCTCCCAGCCCTGGTGCAGTGGTAAGAACTGAGTTCCCACAGCCTTTGTGAAGGGGTCCTTCTGTTGGGATCTGGGAGAAGCTCAAGTGAACGCAAATGAGTCAGGTCAGCCTCTGGGACAGGCTGCAGACACGGGCCACAGGAGACATCTTGGGAGAGGCCTTTGCTTACGACTCCTTCTAAAGGCACTCTCTACCCTGCCTTCTCTTGACTCCCTGTCACTCTGTCTCCACTCACTCTGCTTGATTTCCTAAGTAGCACTAAGTGCCTTCTAGGGCTATAGGGGCTTGTGTGTCTCAATCAGTTGTCCATTCCTGTACCAAATGACGGGGCCTGGCACATAGTAGGTATTTACCTTTTAAATAAGTGAATATATGCATGTGGACTCAAGTAATCAATGCAGAGTGACAGAGCACAGGTCCCTCCCCTCTTTGCTGCAGGGGCAGTGACTTTATGCTGAGCCCTTAAGGGCATTCCTCAAGAAGCAGGGTTTTTTTTCCTTTTTTCTTTTTTTAAAACAAACCAGTTCCATAATTTCCTGCCCAGCTATCTAAAGGTAATAGTTGTGAGAGTATCATACCAGCTCTAGAAATCTTTGCATATCAAAGTTAGAAAGAACAAATGGTTCCCTACAGTGGTTCCTGAAAATGTCAGTTGCAATCAGAGGTCAAGGTTGGGACATGAGGGGTAATGAGATGAACTTTTTTCAATTTAAACTCTAGTAGTCTTTCAATATTTATTGTCTATTAATCACACACTGCTTTGTGGTTTGGGAACTAATGACTTGTGAGTGTGTGTGTGTATGTGTGTGTGTGTGTGTGTGTGTGTGTGTGTGTGTGTGTGCGCACCCACATATATTGGTCTCAGGAACCAGTCCGAATTGGGAAAGAATCTTGACTATGGTCTCTTTAAATGGTTGAGCCACTCTGAACAAGTTGTATACTATTTGCCTTCTTTGGTTTCTTCAGCTATAAAATTGAGCTAATTATATTGACTTCCCCTAATTATGAGATTAAAAGATGGAACTCATTTGAATACCTAAAAGGAAATTATCAACAATTAGAGCTCAGTGATGTTAGCTCTCTGCCAGTTACCATCCTGCCAGTAACCACCTAATCAGCCCGACTTTGCTTCCCCTCAATCTGTCATTCATTATTTAACAAGGGATAATTCTGGCATAGCGGAAAGAATAGCAGGGCAGGGAAGCAGTGGGTTCAAGCTCAAGCTATGTTTCCCATTAGCTCTCTGACTTCAGACAAATCACTTAAGTGTTCTATGAATGAGCACGTGTCCTTGGACAATTAATATCTCTGAACTTTAGGAGTAGGATTGAGACTTTATTCATTTTATTATTTCTACCACGCATAGCTGGGGTCTAGAAGAAGGACCGATGTGGGTCACACTCTGGGCAGGCTCCTCATCATAGTCACCTGAAGAAGGATGAGTACAAAAAGCAAATTCCTTTTGGTATCTACTCTCTGAGCTTCATTTTGTCTGAGTCTCCATGCCTGTCTACAAAGTGGGAATGATACCTTCTTGCAGGCTCACCATAAGTAGGTAAGGAATCTGTCTGTCTATCTGTCTATCTATCTAATCTATCTATCTACTTACCTATCTATCTGTATCTTTGCTTTTTAAGGCCACACCTGCAACATATGGAAGTTCCCAGGCCAGGGGTCAAATAGTCGCTGCAGCTGCTGGCCTATGACACAGCCAGAGCAACTCCAGATCCAAGCCTTGTCTATGACCTTCACCATAGCTGAAGGCAATGCCAGATCCTTAACCCATTGAGCAGGGCCAGGGATCGAACCTGCATCCTCATGGATACTAGTTGGGTTCTTTACTGCTGAGCCACAACAGGAACTCCAAGGAATACATATATTAATTTCCGCTTCAATGGAGATTAATGGTTTCAGTGTCTTAAGAGAAAGGAATAGTAACTTAAGTTATAAAGAGCATTTGTACTTCCTATTTCTGCAAGGCATTGGATTTTTGCCTAGTATGACACACAACCTCTCAGTACAGGCCAAAGTGTTAGAAGACATATTTTGAGTCAGCTGTACTGAAGGAATAAATTGATCTATTGATCTACTAATCACACAAGATGTGTGCCATTAGAGTCCAAGATCTAATAAAGATCAGGTCAGTGTCCTTTTACTTATAGCCAATATTTAAACCCACAAAGACACAAAGGACAATAAGAGATAAGTTTTAAATGTTGGTTTAGTGAATGCATTGCTCTAGATCACACCTGATAAGTGGCAGAAATATTAGAATATAGGAATTTTTTTAATCCCTAAACTGGTATTGTTTTGGAGGAGGGATTCTAGGGCTCAGATCATATGTAGAATGAGTAGAATTAGGAATAATAACTTAGGCAGGTGACATATGCAAGGTATAAGGAGACTGCTTCTTCATAATAAGATCCATCCATTCTACTTGTGGCTATTTGCCTGCTAACAGTGGATTAGAAAGCACGGTGAACAAAGGGTCCAAAGCGTTGGTTCACAAAAATTGATGTACATCCAAACACCAGGAAATCTGTACAAATTACTGATGCGTGGTTCCTACAACGCTCTGAGTTATTTGGGATGGAGTGCTACAAGAGTATCAGGCTTAAACTCTTCTGAAGCTATTCTAATTACAACAAATTTCCACACTTACTGGGATGAAGTCTAACAAAACATTCATGATCTGGTTTGCATGGTTGCAGATTCTTTAGGTGTATTACCTCTGCTACCATCCTCAACTGGAAATCCAAGCAGAAGTACCCAAATGAAGACTCCCAGTTGGTTTCACTTTGGAGCACATGACCCTCCTCTTCTCTCTCTCTGACCTTCTTTACCTCTCTGGCTTGAAGGTGGCCTTTTTCTTTCCAGTCCCACAGCAATTGTTCTAGCAGAGACCCTGAAGTGAAGTTTGCAGGGTTGGGTATTATGCCTTTCACTCAAAGACCTTGAAACTGGAGCTCTGTCAGGATGCAGAGCCTCCGGGTTCAGATTTCTCTTCCCTTGCACCATCAATATTGATCAATGACTTCCTAAAATGCCCAAGTGCCTTATCAGTTCCAGAAATTGCTATTCTAAACTTCATCCTAAAGTTCACTGCACCAAAGGGGAAAATTACGGAAAGACTGGGCATGACATCAGAGTTTTACATGTTCCCCCATTAGCTTTGGGGCACTGTCTCTATAGGTCATGTCCTGGGTGGCCATAGGAACCACAAGGCCAGGTTTCTTCATGAAATCTTTCTTGATCTCTCTCCATCAGATGGGATTTCTCCTCAATTTGAGCCTTCAGAAAACTTGACTAATCCAGCTGCAGCACAGCCCAGCATAGTCTAGGCTCAAGGGTATTAGAAAGCGAAGAAATCTTGGGTTACATTCCATCCACTCTCCTTATTCACACTGTGACTTTGAGTAGGTTGCTTATCCTTTCTGAGACAAGGTTCTTTTTTTTTTTTCCACAGTTTTCCTTGTTGAGGGGGGTGGGGTACTACACATGGTGCATGTCCGGTATGCACCTCAGTGCCTGGGACATATTAGACATGTGATAAATAATACCAATTCTTTTACTTTTTTATGGGCCAGATTACATTTTGCCTTATCCTATGGTCAAAGACTTCCTGGAGTTCCCACTGTGGCACAGTGGGTTAGGAATCTGACTGCAGCAGCTCAGGTAGCTGCGGAAGCCACAGCTTTGGCTCAGATTTGATCCCTGGCACAGGAACTTCCATATGCCATGGGTACAGCCATTAGACAGACAAACACACACCTCTTTGATATGCTTTTTGTATGATGAATTCCACTAAGAAATGCACTACATCTTCATTTTTTAAAATAAACTGCAGTACAGACCTAGGCATTTAGGAGACATTCATTTATAAATATCCTATTTATTTAAATTAAAGAAATATTGACGAGTGTAACCTTGTTGGGTTGATTTTGACATATCAGTGATACCTTTCTAGATTGCGGGCAACGCAGTATATATATGAATCCCACACAGATGACGCTCAAGTATTATTGAAAAATTTAAGGTATATACAGTGGGATGATACTTAGATTGCTGCTACAGAGGAAAGAACTGAAACCAAGTTGGGGTGATAGTAATGATATTTCTGCAGGGAGCTGTCCCCCCTTTCAGCTGTCATACCAGCCTCTTAGAGAACAAAGCTTCTGTCCTTACAGCCTCTTAGGGAACAAAGCATGGGCATGCAAGGACAAAGAGAAAAGTGACAGGGGGCTAGGCTCTAATTCTCCAGTTACCTTAACTCATAGCTCCCACATTATATAAAAGTCAAGAAGTTAGTAACAGGCTACTCATTCTTAGATTAAAAATGTAACTGTGTAATAGAGCTTTGCCAAAGGGGATCTCCACATTGTTCTATAGATAAGGCCTTTCCCCACAGTGCCACTAATAGAAAATAAATGAATCGGTGAAAGGTATGAGTTTAAAAATTCAAGAAATATTGCTTCAAAAAAATCTTAGCTGAGAAGGAAACGCTGTGTGAAAAAATATATATGAAATCCAATAGTATGGAACTTTTCCACGGACTTAACCATAATGATTAGCTTCAATATAATTTACTTTCTAGTAAGACTCTTACCCATTTGTTGCACAATTCTTGTTTTCCAGGAAGGTAGCTGACTAAATATCATCTTTGTTTCATGGAGAATGACACTCATATTTGATGCTAGTCACCGACTTAAGACCTTGAATTTTTATAAGCACCATAGCTTTTGTTTGGAAAGTAACGATTCAGTTCTAGGTACGATACAAGCAACTCCAGTAATTTATATTTGTCAGTACTTGCACATTATGTTTTTCTATTGACCCAACTCAGGTATTACATGAGAAAAAGAAAGCAGTAAAAATGCTATCCTCATTAGAATGCTGTAATCTAGACTTGTCAGTACCTAGAATTCTAAATTATTTGTCCCAATATTGCTTCATGCATAATACGCATAGTAAAATAGGTACTTTAAAGAGTTTAAAACTATTGAATAGAATAGCCGAAAATACTAGGAAGACCTTTGGTGGAATACGATAAGTATTAAAAACAACCAACCCCCCAAATCAGTATCTCAGCTGGCTCAGTAAACTTATCTAACCTCTAGAAAAATGCACTGAAAACGAATTTAATGAATGGTCCACTTGCACGTATTCGAATGAAAGGAAAAAAAGTTTAGAATTTAAGAGTTCTTTACAACCCTATTCTGTAAAACTTTAAACTGTATTTACAAATAGCTTGATGGGCATAACTATTTGTTCTAGCCAATTCCATAAAAATACACAGTTTAATTTTAAGCCTTTCATTATTGGCATGTTTGTGTGCTGATCTTTACACTACATTGTTAAAAATGACCTTTTAAAAAGATCATAATCCTGTTTTAAACCTCCAAAAGTACATTATCACATGCCTTCACTCAAAAGAAACCTGCCGGAGAAACCTTGAAATCTACAATGAGCAGTTAAGCTGTTCTCCTCTGTCGCCTCCCTTTTCCACCAAAGCTCAGCTACCAGCTTCCTTGGTTTTAAGGCTGAGCTGAAAGTTTATATATACTAAAGCCTCCAGTTGGGAAAGCCCTCGGTGGCCAATCAGGACTCCCCGATCTATTGCGTCACTACTCCCCCCTGGGTGTGACGTCAAAGGCAATCCCAGGCCAACCACGTGGGTTGGAGGCGTGTACGGGAGACACCCAGCAGCAAGGGTCCCCAAGGGCGTGGAACCCGGCAGGGTGGAGCTAACAGAGCTCCTACACCCACCTTCTGGGATCAGGGCTTTAGCAGCTCGCTAGAGCCAGAGGCGCGTGAGGTCGGTGACTCTCAAGTACTTAGCGCGGGGGTTTGGCGGATGGAGGGAGTGGCCGCGGGAAGCTGGCACCTAAAGCTCTGTAATAGGACCCGGGTCTTGTAAACCCTCCTTCCCAGGCACCGCCTCTCAGCTCCCAGCCCCTCTTTCCAGACTTAATTATCCCTTCAGAGCCATTTCCCCTCGGCTGCGTATCCTTGGCCGGAGGAAAAGCCTCTCGCCTCCCAGTCCTCGCCCTCACACAGACCCTCCTTTCAGACCCGCCCTCCAGTTCACAGGGACCCATTTCGTAGCCCTCGCTCACGCAGGGCGGGAACCACCGTGACGAATTCCGCCCAAGGTGTTGATTATCCATCCCAACCTAGCCTCTGGCTCGCCTCCCGCAGTCTCCCTGGCTCCTGCAGCGCCCCCCAACACACACATCCCCACTCCCCGCTGGGCGTTTGGGACAGCACCCCCAAATCTCCCGCCACTGATGCCCGGCTCTGCAGCTGCAGAAAAGAGGCGCCAGCGTGCTCGGTGCCACGTCGGAATTGGCTCCTGGGACGCTGCAGCTGCCTGCGCGACCTCGTGGTCCCCACGCACGCCCTGCCCGCGGGCGGCCCGCGAGCCGCGGAGGAGCCAAGAGCAGGGATGCGCGCCCTCCCCTCCCGCTCGGGTCTCCAAGGGTCAGGGACCCCTGGCCACAGTAAGGCTTCCGGAGCTGGGCTGAGCAGGGACAGACCCAGCTGACACTTTAATGGGGTGCAAGGAGTGCAAAGAAGGGGAGGCCAGGGAAAGAAGAGGAGTGGCGGAGCGAGGCCGGTAGCTGCAAGGAGGTGGCGAAGGACCCTCCTTCCCTGGGGCCGGAGTTGGGACCCCGGATCGCCTTAACCCTTTGCATTCCAAGTAAGAAAGGGGTTTCCCAAAGAGAAGGAAAACTCTCTAGGCTGTCCAGGGTTTTCCTCCCCAGTCTGTGTATGGGGGCAAAAAGAATAATGATGGGAATGGAAGGGGTAAGGGGGCGGCTGTGTGGAATGCATTTTCCTTTCACAGTGGAAATTCTTGTCTCCCAACGCGTGAGCCTCGCTGCAGCTCCGGAAGATGTGGGATGGAAAAGTACATCCCGGGCCGGGCAGCCTTTCCCAGGCAAAGAAGTTACCTGTGTTCCCAGAAAGGCAACGGATTTCTGGGCGAGCGCGCAGGGCTGGGAGAAGACAGCGGATATGTTGCTAAGGCTGACAGCGATGTGAAATGTCGTCTGGTTTTCAGGGTGATGGAAATTTTCAGACCTCAAACTTTTCTGTCGAAAGCTGACTTAAATGTTTTTAACACATGTGAATAATGTCCTCCCTGTCCCTGGCCTGTTCGAGGACCCTCAGCGTTCACCGAATCGCGCCAGTGCAACGTACCTTGTTCAGTTCTTGGTCATAAAGTTGTCCTCAGCCTGTCTGTGTGGTCCCGGAGGGTCGGTGGCGGGCAGTTTCCAAAACTGAGGTAATAGGAGATCAGATGAATTTGAGGCGACCGGCCAAAAAAAATAAAAAATTTAAAAACAACATTTAAAATGAATAGGGGAATCTTAAATCTTTAGGTTCCCCCCAATTAAAAAAAAAATCACTGGTATGTTTTCTTAATATTTCCGTTGCACTTCAGTCTTCTAACTCTTAAAAGAAAATTTTGTCTGTGCTTTAAAAATAAATGAACTTTATTTTTTGCTCTTGTTCCCCTCTTCTAATATCGGAAAGTCTCTTTTTGTATTTAAAAAAAAAAGCAGAAGAAAGAGGGGGTGAAAAAAGGCCTGGTGAAAACTCAGCAGAACCCAGGAAGCGTAGAATCGAGAGAAAGTCTTTGGCTGGGGCTGGTTCAAGTCCCTGGTTCAATGGGCTGCTGGAAGCCAGGACTGGGTAATTCTTTCCAGACGTCTTGACTTCTCCTTCCTCGCGGTTGTTGCCTTTCTGCCTCCTCTAACTTAAGGGGGTCTTAACAAGTGAGCTGGTGGGTGTTTTAATAGGGCGGAGGAGGGAGTGGGGGGTGAGGGGAGTGGAGAAGGGAGGTGCGGACTGGGGAACCCGGAGGGGAGGGAACTGGGAGCGCGGGCGGCCGGGCGGGCGGGAGGCGGGGAGGGGGAGAGGGAGAGAGAAATTGGCCATTCAAAGCTCTCTCTGAGCTAGAGGCCGCTTCTGAACTCCAATGAATTCAATTAACTTGATTGCTAACGTGTGCAGAGAAGTGCACGCATGCTGGCCACCACCTGATTAGCCCCTTCCTCCCGCGGTGCAGCCGGGAGGCCAAGCTTTGTAGACATCCCTGACTCGTCCGAGTTACAAGGATTCCCTCTTCGCGAGGAACTGCCAGTACTATTTAAATAATTTGCTTTAAGACCAAATGGTGCCCTTAGGCTGTGTGTGTGTGTGTTTGTGTGTGTGTGTGTGTGTGTGTACACCTGGAGCCTCCGAAAAGTCGGCTGAAACTGAAAAAAAATCAGCGACCGGTCTCACTTGTTAACCCTTTCTTCCCGCCAACCCGAAAGTTTCGGAGCTGATGGCACATGTCAAAAGTCCCCTTCACTCAGAAGTTTTTTTCTTAACCTGATCCTCTAACATAAAAATATTCAAATAGCGAGCATTATAAAATATAACAAAATAAAAATCATCCTCTAGAGAACTCCAAAATAGCGCGCTCAAGAAAAGCAATTTCGAAGGGAATGGATTAAGTGGCTTCGGCTTCTTGCGAGCCGTTTAAGAAGATAACGAGTCAAAATACTTGTTGCTTCATGATGGCCAGTTCTCATCTTTCTTCCCATGTTAGTTTTCTCTGTTCCTTTTTCCCCTTTTTCTTTGGTCCTTGCCAACAAGCCTCCCGATGACTTCAAATGGACAGTAGGTGGCACTGTTTAGGAAAAAATGAAAGAGCTTACAAATTAACTATTTCGGCTTTTGGAGATTCTGCCAAAGTTAGGACGAAAGAAATTTCCTTTCTTTTCTTTTCTTTTCTTTTCTCTTTTTCTTTCCCTTCCAAGCTTCCTCTGAGGTGTGGCCTTCCTTCGAACTCGACTAGGCCTTGAAAACTGGGTTCTTACTCCTTATCATATATCTTGTACAATAAGAAACAAGTCAAAACAGAAACGTCAGTAAACTGGGAGCGATGCTTTTCAACACGTTGCACAGAAAGCGGTGTTAGGGGCTGCGATTCGAGGTCAAGAATTTTACTGCAATACCAGGCGTCAGCCAACCCAGCCCCCAGGGGCCGACCTGCAAAGTACCATGCATTTCTGTCTCCCCATCGCCCCCCCCCCCCCGCCCCCCTCCACAGCGGTTACACCTCTGGGAAGTATTACCTTGGCCTGATGACTTCACACCGCTCTGGGGAAACCCACTTACTCATTTTCTCCTTGAAGCCTTCAGCCTTTGTTTGAACCCTGCCTTAGGTGGTCAATTCTTGAGAAACTGGCTTAAATTTCAGAGTCCGGTTTCATCCAACTGAATCAGATTCCTGCTTCTTGATTTTCAGTGGTATGACGGTTTTTAAATGCTACGTCATAACTTAAAATATATTACCTAACGTGTGAATTAAACTAAATGTGGACAAGGGTGGAAATGGAGGTATGTCAAGTGCCTAGCTGTGGGACCTCTCAGGGACACTTAACCTCAGCTCTAAATTTCCAGGAATACTGTATGTAATGCAGGATTGCCTTTTTGCTTGGCAGCATTTAACTCTTTCTGTGCTAACAGTTCAAGCAATGAAATTGTTTTGCAAAGCTGGGTGTCTTTATTAAACAAAAACACATGTGTTGTCTCCTAATGCTTGTGCATAAAGCAAAAAAAAACCCCTGAGTATAGATGAGTGTAAAAGCTACACATCCATACATTTCTATCTGTTTCTTCTCACCACCTCCACTCCCTTAAAGAAGGGGGGAAGAAGCTAGCACAATTTAAAGCCAGAGGTGAAAGTTCCTGGATAGCAGAATATTTTATCTACCAGATTTTCTTAGGGAGAGGATTCATAATAACGAAAGCCTTGAATTCAAATCCCATCTTTTGGAATTCCCATTGTGGCTCAGTGGGTTAAGAACCCAGACATCGTCTCCATGAGGATACAGTTACGAACCCTGGCCTCTCTGGGTGTTGCCTTGAAGCTACCCAGATGTGGCTCAGGTCTGGGATGGCCATGGCTGTGGCAGAGGCCACACCCACGGCATATAGAAATTCCCAGGCCAGGGATCAAATCCAAGCCACAGCTATGTCAATGTCAGATCCTTAACCCACTGCGCCACAGTGGGAAGTCACAAATCCCGCCTTTGATGCGAAATTGTATGATGTGGGATCCATCTGGGTTATCCTGGAATCGTATTTCAGGTCTCTAGACCTTTATTTCCTAGTTGATAAATGGAGAAAATACTTGCTTTACAGAGTTTGTATGATTATATTAAAATATAATGTCATATGTAAAATTATATTAAGATGTTATTGTGGTGCCTGAACTCTGCTTTAAGTAGAGCTTCCTAATGTTACCCAGTGGTTCCCAATATGACCACTGTGGGCATTCAAAAAACATTAGTGTCCTTCTCCTGGCTTTCTAGTCTTTCGGTTCTTCTTGAGAAGCATGAACTAAAGTGTCATCCTTTGCTCACTTATTTGACATACTTCGGCTTTCATCTGTCCCCGTCACTGACTCGCATAGATTAAATGATCCCCTGTGCTCATGGATACACGCCGCGACGTCACATTTAACTGAAATCGTTTTCTGAGTCCCAAGCCTGAATTATGGCTATCAGCCGTCTAGCCCTGACTCGTAAGCCATAAGAGACGTGAGGTCCAATTTCACAAACAAGCTAGGGCACCAACCAACTGAACAACATGTGATCATTAATTGAAAATTTAACTTTGTATTTCAAACATGGGCTGTTTGGAACAGAAGATGACAGATATTTCAAGTTTTGACATTCTAAGACCTACCTTGTCCAACCTGTATCTCTTATGTTTTCAACTATTTCAAGACATGTAGCAAAGAACCTCAGAAGCAGATTTAGAGGAGTCAGTGTGAGCTGTGGCTGGTCCCACGACCACAACACAGAGTGTGTATGTGTCTGAGAGAAAAAGTTTCCAGAACAAGTAGTTCGTACCTTCCTAATTCTCTGCATAAGTGGTTTTTGAACTATTTGGTGTAAAGGATCTCTGTACACTCTTTTTTTTTTTTCTTTCTTTTTTTAGGGCCACACCTGGAGCATATGGAAGTTCCCAGGCTAGGGGTCGAATCGGAGCTGTAGCCACCAGCCTACACCACAGCCTCAGCCACAGCAATGCCAGATCCGAGCGGCGTCTGCGACCTACACCACAGCTCACGGCAATGCCAGATCCTTAACCCACTGAGCAAGGCCAGGGATTGAACCTGCACCTCATGGTTCCTAGTTGGCTTCGTTTGTGTTCTACCACGAGGGGAATTCCAGATCTCTATACACTCTTAAAAATTATTGAGGACTTCAAAAAACTTGTGTATGTGACTTATAGGCATCAATATTTAGCATAATAAAAATAACAGTTTAAAATATTTATTAATTCATTCAAAATAATAATACATACAATGACTCATCCACTTAATAACATATTCTTGTGAAATGAGGCATTGCTTCCCATGTCTTCAAATCTCTACTATCTGACTTAATAGAAAGAAGAAGGATGCTCATATCTACTTCACTGTTCAATTGCTTGGTCGTTCCCAGGCCAGGGGTTGAATTGGAGCTGAAGCTGAGGCTTATGCCACGGCCATAGCAACACTGGATACAAGCTGCTTTTGTGACCTATGCCACAGCTTGTGGAAACACTGGATCCTTAACCCACTGAGCAAGGGCAGGGATTGAAGCCACTTGCTCACAGAGAAAACATTGGATCCTCAAAAACAGGAACCCCTGGAGTTCCTGTTATGGCTTAGTGGTTAACGAATCTGACTAGGAAGCATGAGGTTTTCGGGTTCGATTCCTGGCCTCCCTCAGTGGGTTGGGGATCCGGCATCGCTGTGAGCTGTGGTGTAGTTCGGCAGATGTGGCTCGGATCTGGTGTTGCTGTGGCTCTGGCATAGGCTGGTGGCTACAGCTTTGATTAGACCCCTAGCCTGGGAACCTCCATATGCCGCGGGTATGGCCCTAGAAATGACAATAAAACCAAACAAACCAGGAACTCCCAATTGCTGTTTTGATAGATGTATATTTAAAAATATATATGTGGCTTCAAACAGATATGTAATTGAGAAATGGAGAAGTATTTTAATAGCCTTTTTAGATTTTATTCCCTGATGCTACATCAACATGACAAATACTAATTTTTAAAGGTAAGTTTCAATGTTGAATCTAAAACAATAGGAATGAACTTTGTGTGCTCTGTCATATTACAATCTGTTGATTTATCTTATACTTTAAATATATCTTTTACAACTCTTCATGAATTTTTGATATCATGTATCAACCATTTAAAAGATATTTGTTCACTAAGTTATGCAGATTTTCCAACTGTTGGTATATTTCATTACTTCATATTTTTAAATCACAATTATTAGGAGTTCCTGCTCTGGTACAGTGGTTAAGGACTAGTGTCTCATCAGGTGGCTAGGGTCACTGCTGAGGTGCAGGTTCCGTCCCTGGCCCAGGAACATCCAATGCCAGAGGCGCAGTCAAAAAAACCCAAAATAGTATTCCAGGATAAAAGTGGACAGCTCGGCTCATGACTCAATCACATGAAAGCTTTCCTCCAGACAAACATGGCAATTTATTGTATAGCAAGCTGAGTGTTTTCCATTTCTTCACACAGAACATTAAAAAGACTCAGGGATTGATATTTAATGAAATTAATAATTGTCACTGCTTTATCAAGGATTTTCTTTCTTCTTTTCTTTTCTTTTTTCTTTTGGCTGTGTCTGTGGCATGCCAGGGATCAAACCTGAGCCACAGCAGTGACTATGCCAAATCCTTAACCTCTAAGCTCCAAGGGAATTCCAATCAAGCACATTCTTTTTCAAAATGTGCCTTTTATTTCCTGTAAGTGCAGTGAATGGGGTAAAGAATACAAAAATGATAGTACAGTTTAATGCCACTCTGCCCTGTTTCATGCTAAGTTATTAGCTGCTTTATTCACCATTATTTTTGCACCATCAGTGTAAATGTCAACAACATGAAAGATGTTTTGACTTGTTCTCTAATTGATACAAATAATTTCTTAGTCTTTTTTTTTTTTTGGCCATGCCCCAGGCTGGCGGAAGTTCCCAGGCCAAGGATGGAACATATACCACAGCAGTGACTGGAGCCAGTGCAGTAATGTCAGATCCTTAAGCCACTGAGCCACCACAGAACTCTAATTTCTTAATCTTCTTACAAAAATAGTGCTGATCTTGCTGGTCTCCTGACAGCGTCTTGGGGTCCCCAAGTGTCTAGAACTACACTTCGGAAAATACCGGTTTGTATTAAGCAAAACCAAGTGTAGCAGTGTACAGATTTGTGTGTTTTACTCTAAGACAGACAAACGGTTTCACATTGAGATGGGGTCTAACAGGGGGAAGAGGAATATTGATAGAAATCCTGTCGTATGAAGCCTGACTATAGGAAATAGAAATGCTTAGAATGACGAAAAAAATTCATAGACCCTAACAGACATTGGAAACCTTTTACAGTGCTGGCACAGACATGCGAGATTTAACATAGTCTCAGTGAGCCTCAGATCGTATGCAGTGGGGATTCAAACAGACTATATCCTTCACAAAAGGAAGCATTTTGTAAGAGTCCGAGTTGTGCAACAATGGAAAGACGTTGCTCTGGCGTTTACTCTCCCAGTTCGCAGTTTGGATGATGTGCAGGTTTCCAGGAGCACATAGAACTTGGACTACTTGTTTTTAATGTTAATTCCAAGGCTGAACTCTTGACACTTTAGGGTTAATTCAGACCAAATTTTGAAGAAGGTATGGCTGTGTTTTTCATTTATGGGTAGAAGGAGGTCATGAAGCCTCTATCAGACACCCAAGAAATGAGAATGAACAGGTTGGGAGAGATCCAAATACTTATATATTGATTCACTGATATGGTAGAAAGAGGATGATTTTATATCTCATTATAGCTTTTGAAGATCTCACCATATCAGAATAATAATGTATCAATTGCTGATGATTTCGAATTAGATTCTGAACATTATTAGAGCTGTGCTTTCATGATTACCCAAATGAAAGGGACAAAAAATTCTTTTCCTCACCAGGTGCTTTATAATCAACTTTTTTTCTTTTATGGCCATACCTGCAGCATGTGGAAGTTCCCAGGCTAGCAGGCGAATGGGAGCTACCACTGCAGCAATGCAGGGTCCAAGGCGCATCTGTGACCTATGCCACAGCTTGCTGCAAAGCTGGATCTTAACCCACTGAGCAAGGCCTGGGATTGAACCCTCACCTTCAGAGAGACAGTGTTGAGTTCTTAACCCCCTGAGCCACCACACAAATTCTTACAATAGTCTTTCAAAATCCCTTTCCATGGGTGAGAAAATGAGCTTTAAAAAAAGTATATGACTTCGTCTAAACCCTAAAAGATGGATACTTTAAATTATCTGAGACTAATGATTGTAATTTGATTGACATTAAAATCCCCAAATACAACCATCTGAATGAATTATTTATTTTTTAAAAAGAAGCGGAAAGAAAACCTTATACTTTAAAACTTTACCTTAAAGCACTGAATACGTGAGAGCTTTGCTTTCATGTTATTGCACTATTTAACTTTTAAGAATAATCCCCAAGTTTATAGATGTTTCAGATTAGTGAGGGACAAAATTATTTCACATAGCTTAAATAATAAGTTTGTCATTTGCATTTTTCTGATCCAGATTATAGAAAAAGACAGAACTACTTATTCTCGGTTTAAAAGCCAACATTTTCTGTCAGTAAAGGTTTATATTTTACATGACAAATCAATAAAAGCAGAAGGTGCTACTAGAGGGGAAATCTGAAATCTAATTGTCCTTTGATATTTTAATAGTCTTAATTGTAATGACTAAGAAGAAAATTTTGAAGTGGAAGTGCCCACAAGCAATTGCTAATAGCTGTAATTGTGAAAATAAAAATATATTATTTAAATCATCTCCTTTGAAGATTAGGTGGCATTTAACCTTTTACCTGCAAAGCCTAACAAGATTTCTCGCTTTTAAGGACCTTAAAGATGTATTAATTTCTGGAAACTAATGTATTTCTTATTAGCGCAGGTAGGTGGAATTTTTCTAGGTAGAGGAACTTTTTTTGATAGGGAGAAAATGACTCTGTTCTCAGAAAAGCACAATCAAAAATGTCCTTCAATTTCAAGAGGTTCACAGATTGCTTTCAAATTAGAAGGTTTTTAAAGAATCCATCCATTTCCCTTTCCTCGGGTGTGGACACTTGGTTTTATACTTTCAGGAGAACAAGAAAATCCAAACTTCAAGCTTTCTGGATAAGAAGCCTGACTTCAAATACAGGTGGCTGAAATCCTTGGGAGGAAAATCCTGAACCAGTTCAGTAAAGTGAGACTTCCTACCTTTGTCCAAGCGAGGTGTTAGCTCCAAAACCCGATTAGCAGAATTACCATTCCAAAGGCACCTGAGGGCTGGTACCACTGCTCTCTGTCTTCAAAATGCCATTATGAAGTGTGACTGCCTGCATTGCCTTAGTCACATCCTGCCTACTGTCGACTTCAGGATAACCTGAAGATGAAAGCAAGCCATTGTCACACTAGTCAAAGGAATTTACATTCTCCTGGATTATAGCAAGGTTCTCTCCTTTAGCCTTGCTTTCTATTATTTGAAAGTTTCAAAGTTCAAGGCAGATCTGCGTGGATTTGAGAACTTAGTAAGCAATGGTGCCATCTGTATATTATGCTTCAGTCAAGAACCAGGACATATTTTGATATTGAGTCACCTCTTTCAGATAGCACCTGTTGTTTGTTTGCACCCAATTAAGCAATTTGGGAAGTTGCCTCTTTGTTTATCATGAAAATCCATGCAGCTCCAAGAGTCAGAGATGAAAAACTTAAAGACTTCTCAAAACCTGACTGCTTTTAAAAACATGGATTCCTAGACCAAACCCCAGATCTAGTTCACCAGAATTTATAGTGATGAGTGTTGGGAATATACCTGTCTTGAAAGCTTCCTCAGGTGATTCCATGAAGCTTGGGAACTTTTGCTTTAAGGATGTTGTAGATGAAGACATCAGTTCCTTGGGCTTTTGACACATAGCTCTTTAACGTTAGATGTTTGGTCTCGACTTGGAAAACAAAAGAGTAAAAACTCTTGCAAAATGTAAATGAATTGTGAATTCCAAATAATTTCTCTGTTTAATAATGATGTTTGTCTTAAGCATAACGAGGTTAATTTAACCAATGAGGTATCAGCTGGCACATCAATCTAGGAATTTCTAGCATAAGTAAGGCGCTATAAAGTGTACAAGTGGGGGCTCTAGACTCAAACCACCTGTTTTGGGCACCCACACAATTACGACCTGTGTGGTCTCAGGCAGATTGCCTTATCTAAGTTTCATTTTCTATGTAACCTGGGATAGTAGTAAAACCACTACTATCCCAGTTTACACAGTAAGATAGTAGGAAAACTTTACCTTGGAAGTTCATGTTGGGCGCTAATAAAATTATCCATGATAAGTGTGCAATGAATATTAACCATAATTACTGGTGGTGTGGAAAAGAAAGTGCCTGAGAACTTGTTCCTCCCATGTCATTGGGATGTTTAGTTTCTCCTGTTCTGGTAGGCTTCCTGCTACTGTATGTCTAGAATAGGCTCCACATTCAAAAACTTTAAAAACTGGTCCGAGATTTAAAAGCTACCGATTTGGTTTTCAGTTCCTCAAGAAAATCCTTTCAGAGTACTCATCAGGTACCAGGAGTAAATATATAGTTCTGAAGTTATTTTATTGATATATGGGCATTTACTAAGTTTACCTAAATTATAAAAAGCCCATGTTTAGGAATTCAAAGCCAAATTTAAAATACTTCTTTGAAAAGAGTCGAATGTTCCTTTTCTTGCAAAATGTATTTACCCAGGGAAGCTCACTTAGATGGAGCATCTGGTTTTTAGTACATTCTTGCTTTACATCTATGTTTCCAGCTCAAAGCTCTGAGGTGAAGAGAGGTCAAGGAATTGCCCCAGGTCATACACAATGAGTCAGTGATTCAGGCCAGATCGAATCAAGGATTTCTTTACCGGGGCTTCTGGCAGCAAGCTTCTTTGGTAGGAGTGTCCAAAAATAAATGGTTCACTGAAAATAAATCCTTATGCCTCTGTTTTTAGAGCAAAGAGAAGGGATGTATTTGCTATTTTTTCATGCTTTTATTTAATTTAAATTTCTAAATAAAATAAAAGATATTTCTAAATAGAACAACTTGGACATGACTTCCCAATTCTTTTCCAAATAACTGGATTTGGTTCAATTATGCTGTTTAACTGACTGAATTGAAAGGATAGCAGATGAGCTTATCTCAGAAATTCTGGGAGTTCCCATTGTGGCGTGGGGAAGTGAATCCGACTCGTATCCATGAGGACGTGGGTTGGATCCCTGGCCTCGCTCCGTGAGTTAAGGATCTGGCGTAACTGTGAGCTGTGGTGTAGGTCATAGACATGGCTTGTACTGAAGGCCAGCGGCTACAACTCTGATTCAACCCCTATCCTGGGAACCTCCATATGCCACAGGTGTAGCCCTAAAAAGACAAAAGAAAGAAAAAAAAGAAAAGAAAAGAAATTCTAGTCAGTTTGGTCTACTCTCTGTCATCTCTCTTCGTCTGGAGTCATTGTGTTCATCGTTGCCAGTATCTATTCACCAAATGTTTATTGAGCATCTACTATGGCCATTCTAGTCTTACCGCTAACACTTGCAGGACTCAGCACAAGAGTACTACTAGAGGCTCACCTGCCATATGTCTAAAGGCTTAATATTTATAAATCAAGCTGGCAAAGTATTCAATAAAGTTATTTCTACTTCCTGCCTTGAAAAAATTTACCTTCATACAAACTTTCAGGGCCAGTTTTTAGAATTCTAAAAACACCTCAGCATTCTGCCTCAGAATAACAGTGCAAAAACACATTACCTGCTGTTGTGGTCCTAGAGTGGGTTAGAATTTCCTGCCACAGAGCAAAGTGAGAAGAGAGAGGAGTTTATTGAGATAAGAAGTGCTGCTAGCACAGCGGGATGGCTTCCTGGTGGTCAGGGAGAGCGACTCCAGTGGAAATTAGCCGCTTCTTTTTATGGCCAGAGATTCAGGGAAAGGGTGGGGGGGGGGGTTGCTGGGGGTCTGAAAGTCTCCTCATCCCTGATAAGTGCCTGCATGGGTAAGCCATCCCTTTATGGAGAAAAGGAGAGCTTTCTAAGGCAGGTTACTTCTTTTCTGGAAGAGAGCTAGGCCCCACAAGCATCAGCTACAGGTTTTGTGTTTGAGCAAATATGTGGTGGCTTGAGTTCCAACACCTGCCACCAATCTCCTGCTGCCAATCTCCTGTCTCTGGTCCTGATACCACCCATATTTTTTTCCCACCTCTGACTATATCCCATAATGTGATGGGCCCTACACACATGCATTGAATACACCAATTTACACATCCAAGCACATCCATAGTTCCCCAAATCAGGCACCAGTGTACCATACTTTGGACCCCTGACCTTCAAACCCAGGGTAGAAGCTTATGCTGGCCCTGAAAATAGACTCAGAACTGGGGCCCCTTATGCCTGGGTCAAGGATGGTACTGCCAGTCACCGTACCAGGGCATCTATTGTTCCACTGTGCAACCCGAGCATGCGGTCCTTCAATTCTAAAATATCACCACTTTTTATTGTCAATGCAGCAAAGGCCCAGTTCTTTAGTTTGATCTGACTTTAAACATTCCAACCTGATAGCAAACCTTTCCATGTAAAGTACACTTACTGTTAGACAACTTAGAGCACATTTCCATCTCCATACCTCCTAGTCCCTGTGTCCTTTCTGCTTAAAATACTCTTTTCCCATCTCTGCCTGCAACAGTATTCTCCTCTCTCCCTCCTTTCTTTTTTTTTTTTGGTCTTTTTTTTAGGGCAACACTCATGGCATATGGAGATTCCCAGGCTAGGGGTCAAATCAGAGCTGTAACCACTGGCCAACACCACAGGCACAGCAACACCAGATCTGAGGCGTGTCTGCAACCTACACCACAGCTCATGGCAATGCCGGATCCTTAACCCACTGAGCGAGGCCAGGGATCTAAACTGGATCCTCAGGGATGCTAGTCAGATTACTTTTCACTGCACCACAGCGGGAACTCCCTCTCTGTCTTCTTATTTCTCATGATACCCCATGCCTATCTTTCCCATCCTACTCATCCTTTGCTAATTTTATAGCCATGTTTACATATGCAATCTCTCTAGTTTTGGTTGTGGCATCTTTGAAAACTAGGCCTGTGCCATTTATTTCCTTTCCATTCTTTCAGCTTTATTGTTTTTGTAGAAGATGTGTTTATTCATTGTAAATGAGTCACTCCACAAGAGTATAGAAACAGTAAAAACTCAGAAACGTTGCCAATGTTTTCATTAAAACACATGGATTGATATACAGAAGTTACATAAAGAGGAACCCTTTACTTTTTGTAACTTTTTTCTTCTTTTAACTGAATATTTTATATATTTTCTGTTAATGATACAGAGATCATCATAGTCCTTTTAAAAACTGCCTATTATTTTGTAGTAGGAATACTTTAGAATGTATCTAACCAATCCCTTTTGCGTGATCGTTTATTTTGTTCTTTCTTACCTATTATAAAAGTGCTGAAGACATGACCTTCATTTTAAATCTTTTAAATCTCAATTGCCCCCTTGAGATAAATTCTTAAAACTAAAATTTCTGTGATATCAAAGGAATTGTCACTGATTTTTATATCTCTTGGAGCACCTGATTAAAAGCCTTAAAAACAACAGCTATGTCATAAATATTGGCTGAATGAATAAATTCAAGAGTAAATTTATGATTGGTTAGTTAGTATTTATTTACATAACTGACCTAATGCAGTGCTGTGGTTGGACGTTCTCAGAGGAGGCAATCCCTATTTAGCCTACTTCTTTACACAGACAAAAAATTTAAAAAAAAAGGAAATGGTAAGACATGAAATAAACAGAGTTCGAGACATTTGCAGTGAAGATTACCTGTGTTTAGTTGTCCTTCCTTCCTGGAAATGCTTTGAGAAGATAAAACGGATATCACTGCATCCATTTGGCAGATGGGGAATCTTAGAATCAGAAAAAATACTTGCCCAAGGCCAAGGCCATGTGACCTTGTGACCTCCTTCCTCCTGGGGGAGGTGCCTCCTACTTTGTCTTGCCACAAGTCCAGTGTTTTCTTAAACACGCCACTCTGTTAGCTAAATAACTGTTTTCTACCATTTCATCTTAATAAAGAACTCTGCGTCAGGAATTGGTTTCCTAGAATAGCTGTTTGTACGGAAGGACCCTCCTCTTACCAGAAAACACAAACTGAAGAAGACTAACATCTTCTGTTTCTGCAGTGACCTCTAACTGACCAGCTACACCTGAGCATGACTAGGCATTTTTCTAAGAAACCTGCTTTGCCTTTTCCCAGTTGGTGAAGATTGCAAATTTGTTAAAAATTTTTGCCTTGTTTAGATGAGGAAGGAATATATCTTGCCTACTCTAACACATGTGGTTCACTTTGGGAAGAGATTCTACCCGCCCCAACTTTTGTTTATTTTATTGCCACACTTGTAGAATGTGGCACATGGAAGCTCCAGGGCTAGGGCTCAAGTTGAAGCTGCAGCTGTGGCCTATGTCACAGCCATGGCAAGAACAGATCTGAGCTGCTTCTACAACCTGCTCAACAGTTAGTGTCAATGCCGGGTACTTAACCCACTGAGGGAGGCCAGGGATCCTGCATCCTCACAGAGACAACATTAGGTCCTTAACCTTCTGAGCCACAATAGGAACTCCTACCCCATTTTTGGGATTAATCTCTAGCACCAAGTATACTGCCTGAATCATGCTTGATTCTGTGTATATACATATGTACACAAAGAGAGGAGAGGAGGAGGTCCCTGGTGGCTCAGTGGCTTAAAGATCTAGTACTGTCACTGCTGTGGCTCTAACCACAGCTGTGTCACAGGTTTGATTCCTGGCCAGGAAACTTTTGCATGCCACTGGCATGGCCAAAAAGATAAACAATTAAATAAATTTTAAAAAATTATAAAGGGGGAGGAGAAAGTGAGAAAGGGAGTTTAATATCGTCTATAATATATTATTTTTTAACAATGACTGTCATGGCCTTTTTAAAATTTTGATAGATGAAATTTTAACCATCCCAGAACCTCTGCAAGTAATGAACACAATTAAGGTTAAACCAGCCTTCGAAGTTTCCTTGTTCTTTTTCCTCTCTCCAAATTGTCCTATTTATATTTTGAAGTTCTAAAAGGCTAAGAGGTTTTGTTTTTTATTTTTTGAAATGGCAGCAGGAAGATCAGTGGGGGAAAGTAATTGTGGTGTAACAATAAGTGTAAACAAATTGGCATAAATTGTGCTTAGTCGAACTTTTACAAATATTACTTTCCTTTGTAGAGGCAAACATAAAAAAGGTTAATGTAGATATAAAATACTATTATTATACTTTGTTGTTGTTCTTTTTTTGTTTTTTCAGGGCTGCACGAGGGGTTGAATTGGAGCTGCAGCTGCCGGTCTACACCACAGCCACAGTGACGCCAGATCTGAGCCATGTCTTTGACCTACACCACAACTCACAGCAATGCTGGATGCTTAACCCACAGAGTGAGGCCATGGATCGAATCCTCATCCTCATGGATACCCTAGTCAGGTTCGTTATCGCTGAGCCTCAACGGGAACTCCAACATTCAGATTGTTTTAATTTTACCTTCTAATTATTTCTCAAGTTTATTCTCCCCTCTTTATCTCACCTACCATTTCCTCTTTCAGGCCCTCAGTATTTATAAATAGGTCTTTCAATCATAAATGAATTCCATATATAACCACCCAATGTGAGGAGGTAGGCGAAGGGCACGAATATAAAATGTTATTTTTCTTTCCACAAATATAATTGTATGAGAGAGAGACTATATGAAATCAGAGGTAAAAATAAGTCTAATTATGATGACAATATAACAAATATAAAAGTATTCAGCTTACATGAATAAAAAAAGATTTGGGAGTTCCCATTGTGGCACATCGGAAATGAATCTGACTAGTAACCATGAGGTTGCAGGTTTGATCCCTGGCCTCACTCAGTGGGCTAAGGATCCAGCATTGCCTGTGAACTGTGGTGTAGGTCGCAGACGTGGCTTGGTTCCTGCGTTGCTGTGGATGTGACATAGACTGGCAGCTGTAGCTCCGATTTGCACCCTAGCCTGGGAGCCTTCATGTGCTGCCAATGTGGCCCTAAAAAGCAAAAAAAGAGACAGATGTCTATGCTGACTAATATACGTGCACACATACAAGATTCTATATTTTTTTCTTAAACAATTTTTCAACAAAAAAGAAAGCCAAACCAAAAAAAGAAATAAAAAAAAACTAATAGAAATTTGGAAATGATGAATAATATACAGCAAATGAAAGCCAATTTAATATGTTGCTATTTTACTACTGCTAAGTTATAGGTACTTCTATATTTCTTACATTTTTACAAAACGTTACTCGTTTTGGCAATTAATCCTTTTTGATCTCTTTGTCACATGAATTTATAACTTAGTAGTTGTTGTAGAAAAAAATAACAACGGATATGATTATAAGAATACATGGATTAATCAAAATTAATAGCTAGAGTTTATTAAAATTCTCATAATTGTTAAGATTGTTCTTTTTAAATGTAAGAATGTAGAACTGTGTTTCCTTCTCAGCACTGTTTTAATTATATCCCACATATTTTGATACACTGTACTTTCTTCATTCTTTAAAGTATACTTTTTGACTTACCTTGAAAGTACCCCTTTGACTCATGCATTGTTTAAAAGCGTGTTGTTTAGTTTTCACATATTTAGAGGTTTTCTTCCCTTTCTGTTATCAACTTCTGGTTTTGAGTATTTCGTGGCCAGAAAATACACTTTACGATTTCACTTCTTTACATTTTGTTGAGATTTGTTTTATGGTCCATCGTATATTCCATCCAGGAATGTGTTCTATGGGTACTTGAAGCTCTTGGTGGGTGTAATTTTATGGTGTTTTTTTGCTTTCTAGGGCTGCACCTGAGGCACATGGATGTTCCCAAGCTAGGGGTTGAATCAGAGCTATGGATGCCAGCCTATGTCACAGCAACACGGGATCCGAGCCTTGTCTGCGAACTACACCACAGCTCAAGGCAAAGCTGGATCCTTAACCCACTGGGCGAGGCCAGGGATCAAACCCACAACCTCGTGGTTGCTAGTCAGATTTGTTTCTGCTGAACAACAACAGGAACTCCTTGGTGGGTGTAATGTTCTATAAATGTGCCTTAGATTCTGTTGGTTGATGTTATTGAGGGCTATTAGTTTGCTGGTTTTCTATCTGTTTCTCTCAATTGTTGAAAGATGTTGAAATTTTTAACTATAAATGTGAGTATTTCTATTTCAGAGTTCCCCTTGTGGCTCAGTGGAAACGAATCTGACTAGAAACTATGAGGACGCAGATTTGATTCCTGACCTCGCTTGGTGGGTTAAGGATCTGGCATTGCTGTGGCTGTTGTGGATACAGCTCTGATTTGACCCCTAGCTTGGGAACTGCCATATGCCACAATTGTGGCCCTAAGAAGACAAAAAAAAAAAAAAAAGCCTTATTATTATTGACTAAACTCTATCCTTTTTTTTTTAAGAGTTTTATTTATTTTTTTATTATGGCTGGTTTACAGCATTCTGTCCATTTTCTACTGTACAGCAAGGTGATCCCATCACACATACATGTATACATTCTTTTTTCTCACATTATCATGCTCCATCATAAGTGACTAGATGCGGTCCCCAGTGCTACACAGCAGGGCCTCCTTGCTAAGATAAACTCTAACTATATCCTTGCACCTGCAGCTTCTGGGTGGCAATACCTTGAATTACATTGAAACCCATGTGATGGAGATTTTAATTTCTCTACTGTCTTTGGACAGTGGAACAGATGCTGCCTTAAACTTCAAAGGGATCTGACTACTTTCTGAGTTTCATTAATGAACAACAACTTTTCACAGCCCGGCTTAAAAAAAAAAAAAAAAAACTAACAAAACATACAAAGGAAAAAGACCAATGAGGAATCCATCAGTCTTTTCCTTCTGAAATGTTTTTTAGGGATAGAAAGGAAGTCAAACTCAAAATATTTGATCTTTCCCAGGAAACTGAACAGCACTATATTTATTGCTTTTTAACTCTGACAGATCATCTCATGGCTCATCATATTCCGATTCAACCAGGAGAAGATGAGCTTTGGGAGATAATTTGTTAAAGAGCTTGATGATAAAAAGAAAATCCAATTGGTGATAAATGTTTTCATTTTGGTTCTTTACTGTCTTATCTGATTCTGGCTGTTGCGTTTAGTCCAGGTGATTCTTACAATTTAAAAAGAATAGGCAAAGAAAGGAATACAGACCAGAGTTGTGAGTATTCTTATAGAGCAAGTAGATTCTGAAGAGAAGAAGGGAGATTGATTAATGTTCTAATCCCCCCACATTAAGAAAATTCCCAACTCTATTAGAAAAAGTTTAAATTCTATAGCATTGACAGGTAACTTACAGGATATATTTTCTTTCTCAACATCACTTATTTGTTAATATTATACTCACAATTTCTTTTCTTTTTCTTTTTTCTTTTTGTCTTTTTGCCATTTCTTGGGCCACTCCCGTGGCATGTGGAGGTTCCCAGGCTAGGGGTCTAATCGGAGCTGTGGAGCTGTGTCTGCAACCTACACCACAGCTCACGGCAACGCCAGGTCCTTAACCCACTGAGCAAGGCCAGGGATCGAACCCTCAACCTCATGGTTCCTAGTCAGGGATTCGTTAACCACTGTGCCACGATGGGAACTCCTACTGCGCCACGATGGGAACTCCCTATACCCACAATTTTGAAGATCTTCAAAAGGAGCAGATTAGGATTTGGGTTCTAAATCTGCCAGACACGAATTGGAATACCAGCTCCACCATTTAATAGTGGTGTCATCTTGAGGCAGTAATTTAACATTTCCAACCTTTGGTTTCTATTTTTATAAAACTGGTATGACAATAATGACCAATAATCCCTTAATCAAAACCCAGGATCAGATGTATTTTGGAATTTTGAAAAAAAAAATTATGTATATAAGTTTTGTTGAGGAAGTAGTTCAATATTATTCAGTTACTCAGTAGACCACTACTTAAGCATTCTTTATGCACCACAAGTAATACAAAAATGAATAAAACTGTCTTTGCTGTCAAAGGGCTGACTATGCTGCATAGTCATATAGACAGGTGCAGATGACTAGAACATATTATTAAATTTTATTATAAAGTCATAAAGTTCTATGGAAACTTAAAGGGAGAAAATAAATTCTGATGGAGTGGGATAACTCAGGAAAATTATTAAAAAGGTGGTATTTGGGCTTTTCAATTTCATTAATTTTTCATGAATTCCCTTTACTATTCTTTTCAGTACATTTTTGTTGTTTCCTTTCTTTTTTTGTGAAAACTGTTACAGAACTCCTTAATACATCATTATAAACTAAAACCCTGGAGTTCCCATAGTGGCTAAGTGGTTAACAAACCCAACTAGTAACCATGAGGTTGCGGGTTTGATCCCTAGCCTCGTTCAGTGGGTTAAGGATCCAGTGTTGCCATGAGCTATGGTGTAGGTTGCAGATGCGGCTTGGTTCCCACATTGCTGTTGCTGTGGTGAAGGCCAGCAGCTGTAGCTCTAATTGGACCCTTAGCTTGGGAACCTCCATATGCCAAGGCTGCAGCCCTAAAAAAAGATGAAAGACAAAAAATAAATAAAATAAAATAAAACCATATAAAGATAGCACACAAGTAAAACACTGAACACCATGTCAATGGTAATATTAAACTTGAAAGATTATGGATGTTTCTTTATTAACTTTATTATTTCTGATAATGAGATATATTTTTTCTTTTTCGTTTTTAGGGCTGTACCTGTAGCATATAGAAGTTCCTAGGCCAGGGGACGAATTGGAGCTACAGCTGCCAGCCTATGCTACAGCCACAGCAATTCCAGATCTGAACCACCTCTATGACCTACACCACAACTTATGGCAAGGCCAGATCCTTAACACACTGTGCGAGGCCAGGGATCAAACCTGCATCCTCATGGATGCTTGTCAGGTTCTTAACCTGCTGAGCTGCAATGGAAACTCCAACTCAGGATACTTAACCCACTGAGAGAGGCCAGGGATCAAACCTGCGTACTCACAGACACTATGTTTGGCTCTTAACCCACTCGCCACAATGGGAACTTTTCTTTTCCTTTTTTCTTTAACTGGCCTTTTGAGCATAGCCATATTAAGATATGATTTATATACTGTAACATTGATCTGTTTTAAGTGTATAAATCAATGATTTTTAGTAAATTGACAGTGTTTGTACAACTGTTACCACAATCAGTATAAAATAGGGAGTTCCCGTCGTGACTCAGTGGTTAACAAATCTGACTAGGAACCATGAGGTTGTGGGGTTCAATCCCTGGCCTCGCTCCGTGGGTTAAGGATCCGGCATTGCCGTGAGCTGTGGAGTAGGTTGCGGACGTGGTTGGGATCCTGCGTTGCTGTGGCTCTGGCATGGGCCGGCGGCTATAGCTCTGATTACACTCCTAGCCTGGGAACCTCCATATGCTGCAGGTGTGGCCCTAGAAAAAGACAAAAAGACAAAAAAAAAGTATAAAATATTTTCATCATCCAAAATTGATAGAATTCAGCAGTTTCAAGTGATAAAAGGCAATGAAGTGAAATCACTATATATTAACTAACAGCCTAATAATGTATATTAACTGTTAGCATCCTGAGGGGACCTGGAACAGCATTCCATTATAAAAAATATTAAATTTCTCTAGTGAGTCACAAAAATGTTCACACTAAATGGAATAAAGCCTATAAATAGCCTTATGTCAATTCAAGTCAGATTCTGCCTCTGGAGGAGTTCAAGTTAAGTTAACCACTGAATTATGAGACACAGTGTTCAGAGCTTCTTTAATTTTGAAATTGCAGGAAGGTCATGCTGTAATATTCACCTTATAGGATCATTGTGACAGTTGAAGAGAAAAGGTAGTAGGGTGCTTAGCACAGTACAGAATACATGGCAGACCCAATATGTCTGTATATATATCCATGTATGTTGATTGTTAATAACCCACTATATTAGAGGACAGGTGGTACAGTTTTAAAAGCACTGTTTGTGTGGCCAGGACCTTCTGTCTTGTTAACTGGTGTTAAGGTGATTTGTAAGAATGGGAGCTGACAGTTAATGCAGCTTATGAATACGGCACAGTCCTTAGCACTTTATGTATATTAAGGAATTAAATATTTATATCAACCTTATGCATAGACATTATTATTGTAGATAATTTTAAAAGTGCAAAAAGTTTAAAAACTTGCATTAAGGCACAGAGCAAGCAAGCAAGCAGTGGAGGCAAGATTCAAACCTGAGCACCCAGTCCCTGAAGCCTGTTCTCTGAAACACCAAGGTCTTTCTCCTCAACTCTTATTAACAACCTGTAAACTCTCTGAGCTCTGGTTTTCTAATGTTTGAAATAAAAGGAGGATAAAACCGCACATCTTAATTGACTTGATGTTCCGGATTCACAGAATTTATTTACATAGCCCCAATTAACAATTTGTAGCTAAAGAAAGTTCTAGAAATTTAGGCTCACACAATGAGTGACAGACTTAAACCTGGTCCCATGAGAAAATCCTTACTGAATGTCCAAACAAACAAACAAAAAAACACGAAAAAACAAAAAACATGTATCTAATGAGGATTCACCTATCAATATTGTTGGACATGGTAGCCTATGTTTCATGTTTTGAGAATATATAATACACACATTAGTTTATCACTATTTGTCATTCGTACTAAGTAGAAGTGTATGATAGAGTGCCATTTAAAAACAAAAAAAAAAAACGGAGTTCCCTGACGAGGCCTGCTTGTTAACCTAGGTCCCAAAGTCAGCGGTGCCTGATGCAGAAATAAGAAGAAAGAGACACAGAAATAGAGTGGGGATCAGGGGGCTGCTGCCTTCAAGAGGCAACAGCAACCCTCTGAGCCAATCATGGTTTTTCTTTACTATTTTCTACTTCCTTGTACGTGCAGGGGATACATAGTTATTTTACTTCAAACTTATTGGAAGCAAGATATGCTAGGACAGTCATTCTTAAGCGCATAAAGTAATCATAAATGTTTCAGCCCTCTCAGGCCATAATTTATTGTTTGCTTCAAGCCTTCTATGGCCTCTCCCATAAATCCCCCAAGGCTCCAGTCCTGAGAATGTCAGAGCTGATGGTTTTCCATCAGCAACATCAATGCTTCAGCAATCTTGTTTTCAAGATGCCATCCTTTGATGTTGTTCTCATTTGTTTTGCCTCAAGGGTCATGAGACAGTCACAAGACTTTGTGAAGTATAGACTGACCTCTACAGCCACGCTATGGAGCCAGTCTTTTCTTTCCATTCTTTGTCACGTCGCGTATTCATGCCTCCAACAGTTCCCATTTTGGGTAAGCAGAAATGAATCCGACTAGTATTCATGAGGATGTGGGTTTGATGCCTGGCCTCGCTCGGTGGGGATGCAGTATTGCCATGCGCTGTGGTGTAGGTCACAGATGTGGCTTGGATCTGGTGTTGCTGTGGCTGTGGTGTAGGCCGGCAGCTGCAGCTCCAATTGTACCCCTAGCCTGAGAACTTCCATATGCCGTGGGTGTGACCCTAAAAAGCAAAAAGAAAAAAAAAGAAAAAACTAACAACAGTATAGTTAATGCTGCTGAGAGTGTGTGGGTAAATAGTGAAAAACAGAGAGGAGGTAACTTTTGAACTGACTCTGAAAGAGTAAAGAGGAGTTGCTTTGACGACAAAGAAGAAAGCCCACTAAGGCCTGAGAAAAACGCTTGTTCAGGTCACCAATCCAGGACAGCACATTCAAAGAAATTAGGCGTCCACTTCCCTTGTTGGTAAACTTCAGGCCACCTGAAGCTCCAAAGTGGAAATTAGGTGATTAGCATAAGGCTGCAAACGTCTTTTGGCAATTAGAATCTCCAGCTTTTTAAGTATCAAGAGAATGTTCTGATCAACTGGAGTTTCAGAGTCATGAAGATTTATATTTGCTTCCAGTGTCTACATTTCCTGGCTGCCAGTCATTGGAAGATACTTTTAATTCTTTTCTTGACTTCCTCTAAACAAAGTAGGGGTAAGGACAGGATATTTTTCCTTCCTTCAACTATTTATCTCGTTCTCTCTCCACTTCCCACTCCCTATGTTTTCTTTCTTATTCGGGCTGTCTGTTCGTTCTTTTTTCTTTATTCTTTCTTTCTTTTCGTTCTTTATTCTTGCTGTCGTTATTTATTTTGTACTTTCTGTCTTCTGTCCTTTCCTCCCTCCCTTCCTTCCCTCCTTCCTTCCTTCCTTTTCTCTCTCCCTCTCTCCCTCTCTCTTAGCTGTGCCCACAGTATATGAAAGTTCCCCAGCTAGGGATCAAATCTGCACCACCGCCGTAGGTAGAGCCACAGCAGTGACAACACCTGATTCTTAACCACCTGAGGCATCAGAGAACTCTCAGGATCCTTTTTCTTATCTTTTTTTGTCATTATGGCCTGATACAGTACCTGAAACAGAACTATATGTGTATATATTTACCGATAAATAGAAATGTTTACTGTGCATTTCTAGGTATCAGGCACTATACTCAGGATTGTATGTGCATTTTCTATTTTAATCTTCACGTCTACCCTTGAGAGTAACCAAGACTGGCCCAGAGAACTGGAAGCCTAGTGAGACAAGTATTTCCAAGGACCCACAGGGAAGGAAAGGCACAGAGTCCATGAAGTCCCCCTGCCTTCAAAACCTGGGGCATTTTCATAGTGTGATGAATTCATTTACAATTATTTTCATGATTTTAATGTGGCTCATAATTTTCCCAATGAAAAATGGATCTTACGAGAATCCACAATTGTAAAAGTACCACTTTGTCTGGAACATCGCTTTGTGTTTCTTTGTTTTAAAGACAATTAAAAATCATGAAGAGGTCACTCTGCTTTTCAAAGAAAAAAATATGACACCAATGTGCACTGAAATATTTTTAGTGTACAAATACTTTCTAGAAATGTGATAGAGCCATTTGCTACCTTTTTAAAAAATCATTAAGCATTTTCTTTTTAAGTATGCTTTTACAGAAAAGGATTACCATATTAAAAGCTCTTTAAAAAGCCCTTTAAAAAACTGTTAAGGGCACGTGAACTAAGCACACATGAGCAATTGCTGCCTTCTTTCATTCTCCTTGCTTTCAAATCTGAGCCTGTGGATAAGGTGAGGCTCTTCCAGAAGACACTTACAGAATTAAAAGCACCCAGAGAGTTAGGGAGTTCATATGTATTCCAGGAGCTTGTTGATTAAACCAGTCTGCTGTGTTCAATTCATCAGGTTGACTCCTAAAAGAAAAGGATAGAAACTTTACAAAACTCAGAACTTTTGGTGAGGTAGATTCTCGGTACTGATTTGCATGTCTCTACCATTCTGCTTCTAACTCCCTCATAATAACTCTTAATCCTGTTTTCTGTTTTAACTGGGGATCTCAAGACACTAAACTGATGATACAATTCCAGTTAAAGGTAAATCAAATAAGTTGTTCAGTTCACTGGGATTCGAGAAGCAGCAGAGGAAAATGACTTCATGAGCTGCCATCAGTTCCTACTAAATCAATCCCATGGGATCTCATTGAATGGGACAGAGGCCTGCCATGTTCCCTACAATGGGAGATAAAAAATGAAGATGACGCTGCTGGCAAGAAGTTCATAACTTAATGGAGACAAGCCATGAAAACCAATCAGGCAATTATATGCTGTGCTGTGAGGAAGGTGTGAACAGACTTCCATGGAGTGATGGAGGCTAGGGAGACAGGCACCCTATTGTATCTGGAAGGAAGACAGAAAGGGGACAATGTAAGGTAAATGGGTGGTGGTTGTGGATCCAAGAAGATGGATGGGGGCCTCTCTGGATTCAGTTTGTATCTGGAAAGAAATGCATGACTTCTAAACCCTGAAAAGGAAGAGGCATTCAAAATGGAAGGAAGGACATGAAAAGGTACTGTAATTGCAGCATGAAGGACACACAAGGGGACATAGATATGTGTGGTTTGACTGGGGTGCCCTTAAATAGGAGTCAGAGGGTCCTGAGACCTTTTGTTAATTCAGCTCTTAGTCTACAGGTAAGATAAGAGCAAATTACTCAGGCGTTTTTGGTTGGTTGTTTTTGTCTCCATGTGCTATTTTATACTTATAACTGTTAATGACTTTTTTTTTTTTTTGGCTTTTTGCCTTTTCTAGGGCCGCTCCCACAGCACATGGAGGTTCTCAGTCTAGGGGTTGAATCGGAGCTATAGCCGCCAGCCTGCGCCACAGCAGCGCAAGATCTGAGCCACGTCTGTGACCTACACCACAGCTCACGGCAACGCCAGATCCTTAACCCACTGAGCAAAGGCAGGGATCAAACCCACAACCTCATGGTTTCTAGTCAGATTCGTTAACCATGAGCCATGGGAACTCCATGAATATGTGAAATGTACTCACTTAATATATGCATTGTTCATTTTACCCTCAACAGAGCACAGAGGAAAGCGCTCTTGTCATCTCCATTTTCTAGATGAGAAAACAGAGCTGAAAAAGGTTAAGTAAATTGCCTGATGTCCAAAAGTAGCAGGACACGTTGAGATCGAAAATTCAGATTCCATTGCCACATGCTTGACCTCTGATACACAGAGTGCCCACTACATGCCAGGATGGTTGCTCAGCACTGGAATCGCATGCATAGCCAAGAGTGGCACAGTTCATCTTCTCTGGGACCTCTTCTTTCTCAAAAAATTTCAGCAGACGGTTTAGATGGAGTAATAAAGCCATAAGCAAAAAGCCAGTTATAAGAAGTCCCTTGGTCTTTGGAACAACTATGTGTAATTAAGTGGTTAAAAGAGAGAAGAAGGAAGGAAAAGCAAGCAACAGAAAGAGGTAATGATGTCTGGGTGTCAAGGGTAGGGTAAGCTAACCAGACGGGTTGAATTGTCGTATTTATGATGGGTCATCCTGGGGGATAAAGAATAAACACATGCATTAAAAATCTACATGCTCTGACATGTACAAGACCATGCAATTCTCACAACCGACTTGCGAAGTAGGTATAATGACCCCATTTTATAAATACGGAAATTACAAGGTTTTGACTGGTAATTCGAGACCACGTTATACAAAGTCTTGAAGTCTGACATGACCATACACCTTCCCTCCCCTTTTCTGGGAACCTCTCAGTTCAAACATTCTGCTGCAGATTAGAAATGATGTATTAGAAACCATGGCAACGCTGGAAACATTCAGAACACAACGAATGTATGTGGGATGGAAATGTGTCCAAGAACCCAGCATAATTCAGGACAAAAAGGTTTGAGGGGTACTTCCTTAGAAGATCCAAGAGTACAAGTGGAGGCTTGAATATGAATTTCCAGATGGAAAAACTAGGATTTCTTAGAAACAGAAAAGAAGTTTCTCTGCAAAAGTTGGCCATGGGTATTTCGACTACCTGTAGAGATACTCAATTCAATGAGTTGCCCACTCAACTTGGCACTTGTCTTCTTGATATTAGTAATGACAAAAATAATGCTAATTACTATGTATTGAACACAAACAGTGCCAAACACCATGTTGGATCCTTTCCATGCATTATCTGGAATCTTTTTTGTCAACCCTGTAAAGTGTTATCTCTGTTTTGTAGATGAAAGAGCCATGGCTTAGAAAGTTTCAGTAACTTGTTCAAATAACTTAAGATTTCCACCAGGCCACCTGCATGCATTATATACTATTACTTCAGTTTGTAAGAAACTAGTGAACCACACTGAGCTAATGTCATTCTAGTCAAAAGCAAATAAATTAGGTTTCAGTTAACATGCAGTTCTATGTTTGTTGAAGTTGGCAACAAATTGAGTTTACCGAGATACTGAGATAGGTGTTCAATCTCTCTCCTTGTGCTCATCTGTGGACACATCGTTGACCTGGAACTGGGTTTTAAACCTCTGACTTTACCTCTCTCTGTCTTAGTTTCCTCATCTGTAACACAGGAGATTTGGGTTCAAAATCTAAAGTTTGTGACAGCTCTGTGATGCTTTGACTCCTGGCTGTCATATTCCATTTCCCACAGGGCTGAACATCTCAATCCATTGGAAGCTCTGGATTTTAGGTTCTGGACCTGTGATTTCTGAAGCCCTGAGTAAATAAAGGAGAACTTCACTGTTTGCAAGTACAATTTTTCTCCTTCTCTCCCTGAGGTGCTGTGCTTACCGTGCTTCTCAGGCTGAAAAGATGAAGGAAAAACACTTGGTTATCTTTTTTTTTTTTTTTCTTTTTAGGGCTGCACCTGCAGCATATGGAAGTTCCCAGGCTAGGGGTGGAAATGGAGCTATAGCTGCGGGTCTATACCACAGCCACAGCAATGCTGGATCCAAGCTACATCTGCGACCTTACACCATAGTTCATGGCAATGCCAGATCCTTAACCTACTGAGCAAGGCCAGAGATTGAACCCATATCCTCATGGATATTAGTCCGGTTCATTACCACTGAGCCACAATGGGGACTCCACTCCTGGTTATCGTTAAGTTACCTAACCTTTTGTGAGATTATCTGTGTGTCCCCTGTTTGATAGGTCTACTGTCCTAACAGTAAGTTGGGCCCATGGCTTTATAGCTCCCTCACAAATCATCACATGTGAAAACTGGAAACAGAACAGAGAGAATTATCTCTTTTTCCTAAGAGATAAGAAAAAGTTCTAAGAAGCTCATCTATTGAAGAGCACTTAAGAGCACATCTTAAGAATCCTCGGAAATCCGCATTCCAACACGTCTCTTCAGATCTACCAGGCAGCAGCTGAGGGGGTGCAGTCTGCTTTCTCTCCTCCACACTCAACCAATAATGCAGAAATGCCAGAGGTGAAGCAACTGGCGGCATGCCTATATCAGGCCGGCTTGGAATTGGGAAGTGGGAAGTGGCCATTCAGAAGGCCAAGATATAATCTAGGGTCAAGCTGGACCAGATCTTCAGCCAGATCCAGGCTCAGTCAGTGTCTCCACACGGCTGCCAAGTTTCCATCAGCTTTGCCTTAATTAACGTGTGCATGCACAGACAGTCATTTCTCAGTAAGAGAATACGAAACCAAACAGGAAGGTAACTAGCTGTTAGAGCCTGGGTTTCATTTCTGGGTAAACCAGTAGTCATCTCACAGAGGCATGCTTTCGGTGTATAATCCCAGACCCGTTAAAACAAATGGAATGAAATAGGAGAAGGTGTGTTAGCAGCTGCTCTTAAATTTCCCCTGGTGGTTGGGATTTGTCTTAGTTTGGGTTTTAGATGGTGTAAAGTAGCAGTCGCCATGTTCAACTTTAGATAACCCCATAAATCCGGAAATAGCTAATGTGATTCATCTGGGAATCAGTTATGACAATGATCCATGTCCAAATGTTGGTTTTTATAGTCATACCTATTCCAAGAGCTGTGTCCTGTGAAGGGATACAAGTCATAGTTTCTCCAACGCTGAGTCACTGCCCTTACCTACTTAAAGCCTATGATCTACTCTGATTTTAAAGTTGGTCTGTCTTTTAGGTTCTTGGCCAAGTTCAGCCCTCTGGGGAGAGAATGAGGGTGCAAGTGAGGGAAGGGGGGAAGTTCCGCCCACTGAGATGAGTAAACAGTAGATCAGCCATTAGTAAGAAGACCTTCTAAGGGTTACAGAATTACAGATGTTCGAATGAATTATTAATGTAAGCTTCCTTTGTGATATAAAGCCCGAGGTATTTTTTTATGAAGATGAAAGATAGTGAAAGTTCTAGCAAAGCTGGCATAGCTCCCCACACTTTCCCCTCAAGAACTTCATCACCTTCATCTCAATCACCAAAAATATACTGAAGATCTGCTATGTGCAACGTTCCCCTCTCAGGGGTTGTAGGAGCAAAGAAGACAGAGTGCTGGATCTCTCAGAGCTTGTAGTCCAGGGGAAAGACAGATGTGGACACATGTAATTCTAAATCAGGGATCACCGGAATGGGTGCAGAAATCATTTCCCCCTCTTTTTTTTTTTTTGCCTTTTTGGAGCTGCACTCATGCCACATGGAATTTCCCAAGCCAGGGTTCCAGTTGGAGCTGTAGCTGCGACCTACACCACAGCTCACAGCAATACTGGATTCTTAACTCACTGAGCAAGGCCAGGGACCGAACCTGTGTCCTCATGGATGCTAGTCAGATTTGTTTCTGATGAGCCACTATGGGAACTCCAGAAATCATTTCCTCTTGCAATTTTATCTGACCTCCCAAATGCAGGTTCATGACCTCTCATCTGAACACTTATAACACACTGTATTTAGGGTAAAGAATGCTCATCACTAACCAGTATCCAGCCTCCTCTTCTTAATAACAGAACCCTGATTTTATATGAGATAATAGTCCCCCCCCAAAAAAAGAAAAAAAAAGTCACTGAAGTGAAAGAAAAACCAAGAGAGTGATTTCTCCAAAAGCTACATTACGAAAATATTTCTATGTATAAAATAGACAAGCAACAAGGAAATACTGCATAGCTCAAGGAATTATAGCCATTATCTTGTAAAAAATGATAATGGAGTATAACCTGTGAAAATACTGAATCACTATGCTTAGACTTGAAACTGATACAATATTACAAATCAACTATACTTCAATAAAAAAGGAACAAAATGTTTCAAGGAAGGGAAAGTAATCCCCAATGCCCAAATGTGCTGATAATCTAAATAAACTAAATATGTATTATCACTGACAATTAGATTTTGTGCTGTGGAATTCATTGGGTGTTTTGGTGGCACGCAGGGTAAGCTGTAGAGTCTGATTGGAATAATTTTGAGAGAAAATGGAATCAAGGGAATTAGAGACTATAGTTCCAAGAAATCTAGTTCTGCAAAATCTCTGTGAAATGAACTGGAGGACATTGTGGTGTCCTGGGAGAAATTTTTTGTTGTTCTTTTTGTTTGGTTAGGGGGGAGAAATTACCCTGTTTCCAAATAGAGGCAATAACTGATAATTTAAGACAGAGGAAGAAATTGTTAAACTCTGCCTCTCAGTAGTCTTCTAGTTTTATTGTATGCCCCCATGTATTTGGTTATCTTATAAAGGGATTTATGTAATTATAGTCTGCTTTCTAAGCCTTTAAGCATTTTCTTCTCTGTAATTATACTGTAAAGTCCTTGTAGATAGGCCATAGGATTGAACTGTATGTTTGATGGTCAGAATTTGATAGATTGATTAGAATCGTACTTTGTTGTTGTTGTTGTTGCTGCACCCATGGAAATTCTTGGGCCAGGGATTGAATATAAACAGTAGCTGCAACCTACGCCAGATCCTTAACCTAATGCCTCGGGCTGGGGATCAAACCCATGCCTCAGCAGTGGCTCCCAGGTGCTGTAGAGACATGCCAAGATCTTTCGCCTACTGTGCAACAGCAAGAACTCCTTAGAATCATAAAATATTAATGACTATAGATGCTTAATGAGTTACTAGCTTCCAAAGGCTTTACAAAGCTGAAGCTTGGAGAGGTGGTATCTCATTCTTTAATACAAAGGGATGCTTCTCTAATGATGGATTTTAGAAATCTGTAGCAAGTGATTGGGAGAATGAGACAGGAATTCTTCTCTGTCTTTGCTACACATTTTGCTTAAAATCGTAACATTTCTGTCATTCATCTAATAACTTGTGGAGTAATCCATGGAATAAGTGCCAAGTCTTCCAGGTGAAATCCCAAATGTTGGAACTTACCTTGCTGTCCAAGACCAGTTACCAAGCAAACTTGCAGTAATATCAGCACTTCAATGAAAGATTTGCCAAACCTATTTGTCCACTAAGAAAGAAGTGTCCACACCTTATTCCCTATAATATTTTCCTTCTGAAATGAAAACAAAGGCCTTCTGACTTGGCTTTCCTGGAGAAGTGAACTTTCTTAATTATTTGAAATTGAATAGGTAGGTTTTGGGCAGTCAAAAATTCCTTTGGTTTACCCATGACTAATAGGAGGTGGTGATTGAGTATAATAAGGCTATTTTCCTTTCTCTTTGAAAAGAGAGTATTTTCTTATGGGATCTCCATAATTTGAGGACTGACTCATTCACTCTAGAAATGATCTAGTAGGGGAGTTCCCGTCGTGGCGCAGTGGTTAACGAATCCGACTGGGAACCATGAGGTTGCGGGTTCGGTCCCTGCCCTTGCTCAGTGGGTTAACGATCCAGCGTTGCCGTGAGCTGTGGTGTAGGTTGCAGACGCGGCTCGGATCCCGCGTTGCTGTGGCTCTGGCGTAGGCCAGTGGCTACAGCTCCGATTGGACCCCTAGCCTGGGAATCTCCATGTGCCGCAGGAGCGGCCCAAAGAAATAGCAAAAAGACAAAAAAAAAAAAAAAAAGATCTAGTAGGGTCATGATCACCTTTAGATCCTTTCGCTTCTCAGCCATATCCCACCTTACAGAAAATGATCTTCTTTCGACAGTCTACGCAATTTATTAGGAAACATAGCAAAAAGGTGAATGCAACAAGGGCAAATACATCGACTAAAGGTAAAGTCTGAAATGATTGTGAAAATCTACATATTTTGTTTCACATTTTGTAAAAGGGAAATGATTTTTCCTGGGGTAATCCCTCTTTATATAATGAACCGTATACCCTGAAGCCACCTCAGCCACCATTGTCTCATCCTAGGTTTTTTAGCAAACATTTCATTGAGAAGTTACTTTTAAGAGTTTATGGATGAAGAAATAAATATTTGCCTTCCTTTTCCCGCTGTAAACCCCTCAGTGGAAGTGCTAATAACTACTCCCATGCATGAGTGTATTAAGTATTTAACTGAATTTTCTTCTTCTAATCCACTGTCATTCACACTGTTTTGCTGACACGACGTCCGAAAGAAATTTGGGAAAAAAAAACACCCACAGACAAATTTCTAAACTAGCATCTAAACAGTTTCATTTTAGGAGTTCCCTTTGCGGCTCAGTGGTTAACGAATCTGACTAGGAACCATGAGGTTGTGGGTTCAATCCCTGGTCTCGCTCAGAGGGTTAAGGATCCGGCGTTGCCATGAGCTGTGGTATAGGTCGCAGATGCGGCTTGGATCCTGCGTTTATGTGGCTCTGGGCCAGCGGCTACAGCTCCAATTAGACCCCGAACCTGGGACCCTCCCCACACCACAGGTGCGGCCTAGAAAAGGCAAAAAAGACAGAATAAATAAACAGTTTCATTTTAAGTTTGCATCGGTGTCAAACATGCAATATCTGATGTTACAAAATTGACACTAAAAAATTTGTTGCTTCACATTAAAAAAATATCTAGTGGAATCTAAGTTCTAGGATAATTTGATATGTTAAATTTAAACATTTTAAAACACCCTCATCAAGATATCATTCATATTATGTAAATAATCTACTTAAAGTATTTAATTCAAAGTTTTTTAGTATATTCACAGAGTTGGGTTGCATTTATTCACTGTGATCTAAATGTGGAATATTTTCATCACCTTTACAAGAAACCCTGTCCCTGTTAGCAGTTTCTCCTCCATTTCCTTCAGTTCTTCCTCCCCTTAGTTAATCACTAATTTATTTTCTATATGAATAGATTTGCCTGTTCTAAAGATTTCATAGAAAATTGAACCTCGATCTAGCACCCTCAAAAATTAACTCAAAATAGATCAAAGACTTAAATGTAAGACTTGAAACTGTAAAGCTCTTAGATGAAACAAAGAAAAGATCCCTGACATTGATCTTGGTAATGATTTTTTGGATAAGACACAGCACAGGCAACAATATTCCACTGAGGGAGTTCCCTGGTGGCCTAGCAGTTAAGGACCTGGTGTTGTCACTGCTGTGGGAAGGTTCAATCCGGGCCTGGAAATTTCAGCATACCACTGGTGCAGTAAGAAAAAAAAAGAATCTATTCAGGATGCAGCTAATTTGATTGACTGTCCCCCATCTCCATATATTTACTCCCTTCTTATTTTGAGGGTTTTAAAAAAGAAATAGTGTGAACATCTGTGTGCACGTAGGTTCTTGGCTTCATTTGGATTATTACTTTAGGCTAGGTTGATTTTTTTTTTAATTAGTAAGATTAATTAGGGTCAAAGAGAATGGCCCATGTTTTTTTAGTTAAATGACCAATTTTTAAAAAATAGAGTACAGTTTGTTTTTTTTTTCCCCTAAATTTCAGGGTCAGAGAGAGAAGGCTAGAGGGAAAAAATTTTAGCAATATTTCATTTATTAAATGGGGAAACAGGGCCAAAGAAACAAATTGACTTTGTTTAGTGTTATAGATTATATAATAGATTTAGATTAAAATTAGATTATACAATAGATGAAGTGGCCAAAACAGGACCAGAACAATTTTGAGCATTTATAAATAGACTTTAAAAAAAGAATCCTTTTCAAGACTTAAAAAATGTAACCACTGAACTAAACAGACACTCAGAGCATCTTGACTCTTTTCTGTCACTTTTACAAAAAGCATGTTTTAGGTTAAAAAATGTAAGGCATATTTTATTTTAGCATTTTAGCAAATTGGGGCTAGATAAGAGGAAAAAAGTATACACAAACATAAGACACAAATTTATTTATTTATTTATTTATTTATTTATGTATTTATTGTCTTTTTGCCATTTTCTAGGGCCGCTGCTGTGGCATATAGAGGTTCCCAGGCTAGGAGTCTAATCAGAGCTGTAGCCACTGGCCTACGTCAGAGCCACAGCAACTCGGGTTCCAAGCTGCATCTGCGACCTACACCATAGCTCATGGCAACGCTGGATCCTTAACCCACTGAGCAAGGCCAGGGATCGAACCCTCAACCTCATTGTTCCTAGTTGGATTTGTTAACCACTGAGCCACGACGGGAACTCCTAGACACAAATTTTAAAACTGACCGTTTTCTAAGTGTAAAGGAAATAAGATATTTGTGTCACATAGGAAATGGCATGTGTATCCCATTGGTGTTATGTTCAGTTAAAGCTCTTCTTTGTTCACTTTTGATGTACTTTCTCCCTCACTAGCATTGAAAGGGGCTAGGATTTTCTCCTTTGAATGTGATGGCAGAGTGCTGTATATTTCTTGATAAAGGGAAAGAAGTTGATCGAGATTAGCAACAATGAAATCAGAGCCCTGCTGTATATGCTTATTGTCAATTCTAATACAGGTATGCATAATCTATTTTTTAAAGTAAAATAGAGCTGAAAGGTGGACACATGTATATATCTTCAACTTTATGATAAAATCGTGCTTTGGGTCAGAATATCTCTGGAGAGGTATCTTTGTCATAAGAATAGATTAAATCAGAAAAGTGGATCAGAGATTGTCCTGACAGCTTAAATAGTGGTGAAGGAAAATCTCCTTGGGACACAGTAGATCTTGTGACACATGGAAAAAAATGAGAAAGGAAAATAATTGTTTAGGAAACAGTAATCATCTGAAGACTCCATTCTTTGGTCCACTCATGAAAATATACACTAATTTACTAAATGTAATAAATAACATGCTTCTAAGTGCCATTCCCTGTGCTAACTCTATGGGTGCATGTTAGAAGACACGTTGACTTGATGCCTAGAACATGTCCTAGGTCACCTAGCTTTCAGGGTTGGAATGTCAACCTAGCTACTATGATGTAGAAAAAAGTCAGTAAAATCTACTCTGATCTCCTTGTTCTGGAAAACCATTTCTTATTCATTTTCCCAAACCCATCCACTCCTCAGAGCGTGTCTTCAAATTCAAATGATTAGGTTGCTGCTTTTGTTTGTTTATTTTGCTTTGCCTTTCATTTCATTTCATGTTCAAGGACATGTTCTGGTACTTTGACTTAGCTATTTCTCAGATGTCATTAGAAAAACACTTACATACTACACTGTAGGACACTGGCTGCCATGATTCCTTAGGGATTGCATCTGACTAGTTCACACACTCTACGGAAGCACCTATGTATTGGGAGGAAATAGCAGAGATAAAAAGATCTAGGCGATGGTGTACTTTTAAGGCACCCATGAGGAGTACATATTTGATTTAGCGCAGACTCCCTGGGCACCCCTCCCTTCACCAGTGCGTTTTATGAGCACTGGCTACTTACCGTAGACCTGGAGATAAGCAAGAGGAGGTGGTATAATTATGGGTTAGTTATGGGGTGTTACTGAGAATAAATCAGCAGTCACCCAATAGGGAGTGGGGTTTGCTACTACGGGAATCCTATAAACTTCAGAGAGATGTGATAACTAGGATTAGAGAACAAGCAAGGAAAGCTTTACATCTTTATCAGAAGGTCTTGGTGTATCAGGCAACCCTCTTTGAGTGACAAAGACAAAATCCAATTCAAAATTGTTTAAGGAAAGGAAAATTTTCTGGTGTATGTACTGGCAAATTTCAGCTGAGGTTTTCTTCATTTATAGTTACATCAAAAGACCCAAGAGGTGTGTTGAATGATAAACTGAAGCATATTCAAACTTTTAAGAGTTTCTCTGAGGACGGCTTGTTTCGGATTGGGCCGCATCAAACCACAAGTGGTTAGGAATCTTCAGGAAGCAGTGTGGCAGCAAAGAGAGGAGATGACTTGATTGGCTATAGCCTTTTGGGATGTTTGTGACTGGTTGTCTTTAGTATTTTGATTTTATAACCTTGAGGCATTTCCAGACTTACAATTTGGTTTGCTTACATAAGCCTCCGTGGTGTTAAAGCCACCCCAGTCTAGTGGTCTGCTCGTTTAATTAACTTTACAAATGTCACCAGGGTTCTTTCTCTCCCTGCCTTTCTTGGCTGAGCTATTGTCTCTGTTAACTGCTTTTAAGGTAGCCTTTCCACCTCCGCCCATCACCACCAGGGTGGCAGAATGATGACAAGCATTTCTCTATCACAGTGGAAAAGTGGCTGCTTCTCTTCCCAAGTTAGTGAATTTAAACCCATTAGCATGGCTTAAAACCTTATCTCTAAAGCAATTCCTGTTACCAGGATGACAGTGGAAAGTCTAGGGTATAAAAAGGAGAGACATCCCAGTGAACTTTTAAGATTAGAGTCTGGGGGTCAGTGAATGTTGCATGGGATGGAAGTATACAGGATAAGAGTAGTTCTTTTGAGATTACACATACTTCTCAGAATAATCCCCCCCAAATGATTTTCCACTTGGTTTCATCCTGTCACAGAGTAGGCAAGAAACTGGAATGAGATCCTGCTCCCACCGACTCTATGGCTTCTCTTTTTCCCAATTTGCCATCTACTCCTGAGGGGAAGCCTTGAGTATTGCTTGATTTTACTCTAAGTTGCCAACATCGAAGAGGATAGAAACCAGTCAAGATCGCCTTTTATTCCTGCCTTCCTCTCTCTTAGACCTTGGCCGTTCTGGTTCTTGCTAAACCTTCTCTCCATATCATCTTACTCCTTAATTTTCCTGATGTGATTTTTACTGTTCTTATATAAACATATGGTTTAAGTATCATATTTCATTATATACATAGAGTTCAAGTTTGGGTGCTCCTGGGTTGTTGACCAAGGTGAACCTATGATTAAGAAAAATATTTATCGGCTATCTGCTATATACCCAACACCACTCTAAGCCCTTTACATGCATTGTTTCACTGAATCCACTAAACCTCCAAGATGTATGATATTATTAGCCTTGATTTACAGATTTTAAAAATGGGGCAGAGAGAGAGAGGTTAAGTCATGTGTGTAAAGTTGTACTCAGTATGTAGAGGGACCTGGGTTTGAATGCCGGCAGCCTGGCATCAAAACAAATGTTGGAAAGCATTGCTTCTCAGGGCATCCAAAAGGCCACTAAGGAGGACTAGACTGCAAAATGCTGAGAAGGCAGGGAGCGGGAAAAAGTGTTTCTAAATGGAGAGAAGAATATGAATCTGCCCTTAACTGGTCAGGCGGCTTTGGAGAAAAGAAAGGATGACGGAGGTTCTCCAGATATGAGATCCCAAACCACCTAGAGAGCCAGAGGGAATAAGCCAGCAGGAAGCAAAGTGCTTCCAGTATTGGGAAAGTATTGGATGAGCCATCCATAAACATGGGAGATCAGATTGGAAAGCCAGGAGGGCTGGCCAAGGGAGGAAAGGTAATGGCTTGTCCCTATAGTTTTATAGCACCGACCTGGCGTAGCCAACATTGTACCTACGTGAACAGGGAATTCATTATGTTTAATGTTTGAGATGTTTAGGGTTTGTCAGAGTGAAATCTCTCTTTCCAACACTGGTGCTTTTACAAACTTAAATTCCATTCTGTGTGAAAAAGCAGGCAATGGTTTCTTGGCTATACTTGAGGTCCTAATAATACTTTCTTCCTTTAAGCTGTCTGCCTCCTAAACTGCACCTGCCTTTAAAACAGCTCAAGTTAGGATCTGAAGCATATTGCATCCATAATTTTATTTTAAATGTATCCAATGAGTATCTATGGGGTAAAGGAGGACAGTAGGAATCTCTCTCTCTCTCTCTTTTTTTTTTAAATGGCCAAGTTCAAAACATGTGAAATTTCCTGGGCCAGGGATTGAATTCGAGCCACAGCCATGACCCGCACCACAGCTGTGGCAATACCAGATCATTAATTCACTCTCCTGGGCAGAGGATTGAATACGCATCCCTTCTGTTACCTGAGCCACTGCAGTCAGATCCTTAACCCACTGTGCCACAGCAGAAACACCTTTTTTATTTCTTTTCCTCTTTCTTTCTTTCTTTCTTTCTTTCTTTCTTTCTTTCTTTCTTTCTTTCTTTCTTTCTTTCTTTCTTTCTTCTTCTTCTTCTTCTTTTTTTTTTTTTTTTTAGGAATCTCAAACAACAAAACTACGGCTAATAATCAGAGGATACAATGCTAGAAAACATGTGCAATGTCCTTCCAAACATCAAGGAGGGTTCTTCTCTCTTAAAAGCTGGATTGTATATGGGGTAATAAAAATTCACCTATTACAAGAAGAAAAGTTAGGGCACTGAAAATTATACGGGACTTCAGTGTAAAAGAGGATCATTGCTCCTCAGTCTCCTGGAATTCTCAAATTATTAATTATTTATGGGGAAAAATCATACATTTTAATCCTTCCCCTGGATTTTTTTTTTTTGGGCTGCACTCCCCACCCCACACACACATGCACGGTTTAAACTTAATTTATAATGAACTATTTTGCAGTATATAATAGGATCAAAGTCCTTACAAAACTCAGCTTAATTAGGATGTGTATTCACAAATTTCTAGAGAGCCGTTTAAGTAACATCATTAGTGTCATCAATATTTGCTTGAGATGAAGTAGAACATAACTCAGGTATGCAATTAACTTGGCATTAAGCTTTGAAGTGACACAAGCATTGCCTGTGAATATCATCTCTCAATTTGTAAATTGCAGAGCGTGGTGACAATTTGGCCTGATAACAGCTAGGTATGAATGAAGCACTTTTCTTTTTGTGCAATAAGGAGGCTGCAAGTATGAGAACTCTTTCTCTTTTCAGTTTATTTTTTAAATCCTTTATTAATTTTCCCTCCAGTAAAAGTAATTCCAGAATTTGCCTTTTCTTTTTTCTTTCTTTTCTTTTCTTTTTTTTTTTTTTTGAGGAGGAGGAGGAAGGGGTAACTTTTCAGGCAGTTTCCTTAGTCATTCTAGGCAGCTAGCCAATGAAATATAGACTAAACAACACAGAGGCTATTAATTTTACCCCACAATGCATGCACACAGCTAGTGATGCATAAAATCTTCACTCCAGGACTGACAATAAAAGGGTTATGCAATTGTCTGGAGTCCAACGTCACTAACAGTTTTCCAAGGGAGTTGGAAGGCGATAAGAGCAGACCTTGGGGAATGAGTCTAATATGCCTAAATAGCAATGGCAGAGCCAAATGCATGCCTACATCATTGGGGTGCAGGGAATTCATCTGAGTATCTTTAATGCTGAATTTGAGAAAAGAAACTTCAAAATATACCTAAAAGAAAAAAATGTAGCTCACAGATATATTGGGTGTTTTCTGGCAGTAGAGGAAGCTAGTTAAAAAGAGAATTTTTTTTTAATCAAGCTTTTTATTGAAGTATATAACATACGTACAAAACAATTCATAAATCCTAAATATAGAGCTGATTTAAATGTGAACACACCATAAACTCAGTTCTCAGGTCAAGAAACAGAAGGTTATCTACCTCCCAGAAATATACCCATACCTGCCATGTAGGTAATATCCTCCCTCAGGTAAGTCATATCCTGACCTCTCTCATTAGATTAGTATTGTTTTTTTGCTTTTTAGGGCCGAACCCATGGCATATGGAGGTTTCCAGGCTAGGGGTCGAATTGGAGCTGTAGCTGCTGACCTATGCCACAGCCACAGCAACGCAGATCCGAGCTGCATCCACCACCTACACCACCAGGGATCCAACCTGCATCCTCATGGATACTAGTTGGATTTGTTTCCACTGAGCCATGATGGGAACTCCAGAAAGGAGGATTTTTAAAGTATTTTTTTTTTTTGGAGTTCCCTTCCTGGCTCTGTGGAAACGAATCCGACAGGGAACCATGAAGTTGTGGGTTCCATCTCTGGCCTCGTTCAGTGGGTTAAGGATCCAGCGTTGCTGTGAGCTGTGGTGTAGGTCACAGATGCGGCTTGGATCCAATGTTGCTGTGGCTATGGCATAGGCCGGCAGCTACAGCTCTGATTCGACCCCTAGCCTGGGAACCTCCATATGCTGTGGGTGTGGCCCTAAAAACACACACACAAAAATTTTTTTTTCTCATATTTGCTTTGTGCTAACTGACTGAAGATAGCAAGAAGTTCTGACACCATTTAGGGTGCTTATGGCCTAATATGCGCAACAGAGACTAAACAAATACACATCTGAAGAATTTATAATTATAAGCAGTGTATATGCTTAACTTGGTCAACTTTAAAAATAACTCCACTTACGTTGTTACCAACAACTTTCAAACATTTCTTTGCATTATTTCTCTAAAAAAATAGTGATTCTTGGAATCATTATAATTTTCCTTGCTTTCTTTTTTTTTTTTTTTTTAATCTTTTTGCCTTTTTCTTGAGCCGCTCCTGTGGCATATGGAGGTTCCCAGGGTAGGGGTCGAATCGGAGCTGTAGCAGCTGGCCTACACCAGAGCCACAGCAATGTGGTATCCGAGCCGCGTCTGCAACCTACACCACAGCTCACAGCAACACTGGGTCCTTAACCCACTGAGCAAGGCCAGGGATCAAACCCACAACCTCATGGTTCCTAGTAGGATTTGTTAACCACTGCGCCACGACGGGAACTCTGATAATTTTCCTTGCTTTTTAATTAAAATTTTTAAAAATAGATAATCTGAACAAGTAAAAAGCTGAACAAAATGAAACACTAAGAACTCTTCTTAGAAAAATGAGGTCACAGGGCAAATAGTTGTCTCAAAATTGGAGAGACCGACAGAGAAATACAGACTTCCGTAGAAATTTCTGCAGGAAACAGGGTCAGGGTAGGGAAACCTGAACTGTAGTTGATGAATTGAGAGAGGTTCAGTGTAGACAAGTCTGAGAACTCCAGGGAGACTTAGTCATCAGGAGAGCCACACATTTTTGTGAGTTGTACCTTCAGAGCTCTATTAGGTTCTCACAGAAGATATCAGAGAAAAATCCTCTTGTGCTCTGGTGGAGAGGAGAAAATAAACCACTTTGAAATATCCCAGAGCAATCTGTTCTAAACAGTCTGCCCTCAGTAGAAACTATTTAACCAGAGCCTATCTTGCTAGGGTTTTGTAAGATCCTAACTGAACTGCAGGAAGAAAATACCAACTCCAGCCAACTCTAATCTTCCATGTGGAGGAAGAGAAATGCCAAACTTTGTCCCACTCAAGTCATCCTGTCCCACCTAAAAGGAAGGGGAACCCGAGAGGCATGTGTGAAGTTCACAGTCCAAGGGCACTGGCTCACTAAAACATTGAAACCTAATCATTAGACTACAGAATGTGCCTCCTCCCTCAACACCTTACCATCACTTAATAAAGGCTTATCTACAGCAATTTACTTTACCCAGTATATCATTTCTGGATAGGAAGAAAAAAATTGCAAGACATACTAAAAGAAAATACAGTTTGAGAACAAAGCACCCATCAGAACTAGACTCAGCTATGGTAAGGATGTTGGAATTATCAGACTGGGAATTTAAGACCACTATGATTAGTATACTAAGGTCTCGAATGGATAAAACACACAGCATGCAAACAAAACAAAACAAAACAAACCCAAAAACACCAAAAAAAAAAAAAAAAACCTGAGTGATGTAGGAAGCAAGTTGAGAATTCTCAGAAAAAAATAAGAAATGCTTTTAATAGATTTATTAGTAGAGTGGACATGGCTGAGGAAAGAATCTCTCTTCTTTGGGATATCTCATTAGAAACTTCTAAAACTTAAAAGCAAAAGGGGAAAAAAAAACCTTTAAAAAAATAAGAATAGGAAATCCAAGAACTATGGGACAACTATTAAAGATATAACATATACATAATGGGGAGATCAGAAGGAAAAGAAAGAGAAAGGTACAGAAGAAATATTTGAAATGATAGTGACTGAGAATTTCCCCCAATTACTGTCAGACACCAAACAACAGATCCAGTAAACTAAGAGAACACCAGACATCACTATAAATGCCAGAAAACCTCCATGCCACCAAAAAACAAAAAACCTCTATCACTATATTTTGGCATATCATATCAAATTTTATAAAGTTAAAGATAAGAAAAAATCCTGAAAGAAGCTAGAGAGGGGAGAAAAAAACCTTACTATAGAAAAGCAAGGACTGTAGTTATATTTGACTCTTCCTTAGAAGCCATGCAAGCAGGAAGAAAGTAGAGTGAAATATTTAAAGTGTTGAAAGATACCCCCCCCACCAATCTAGATTTTGTACCCTGTAAAAAAGTGAAAGAGAAAATAATGATTTTCTCAGACAAAAATTGAAGTGCTGTATTGTCAGTAGCTCTGACTTGAAAGGAAAGGAAGGGAAAAGAGTATCTGTTAGAAACTTGGATCTACATGAAAAAGAGAAGAGTACTATAAAAGAAAAAATTTATTTTTTGGAATTCTTATTGTGGCCCAGTGGGTTAAGAAGCCAACATAGTCTCTGTGAGGATGCAGGTTTTGATCTCTGGCCTTACTCAGTGAGTTAAGGATCCGGTGTTGCTGCAAGCTGCAGCATAGGTGGCAGATGTGACTTGGATATATGTTGCCATGGCTGTGGTGTAGGCCCTGCAGCACTGACTTGACCCCTAGCCTGGGAACTTCCATATGCGGCAGGTGTGGCCCTAAAAAGAAAAAAAACAACAACTTTTTTGCTTTTAATCAATCTAACAAATGTGAGTTTGTTCACAATAATACAATAGACCTTATTATATCTGCTTATGTTTATATAATCTTACATGGATATGTTCTTATATACACATAACATAGGTATGCTTATACATGTGACTGAATGACAGCAATGACACAAGATCAAGGAGGCGAGATTGCAATTACTTTGTTTTTATTTATTTTTATTATATTTTTATTTATTTATTTATTTATTTATTTATTTTTTCTTTTTGCTATTTGTTGGGCCGCTCCCGCGGCATATGGACGTTCCCAGGCTAGGGGTCTAATCAGAGCTGTAGTCTCCGGCCTACGCCAGAGCCACAGCAACGTGGGATCCAAGCTGCGTCTGCAACCTACACCACAGCTCACGGCAACGCCGGATCGTTAACCCACTGAGCAAGGGCAGGGACTGAACCCGCAACCTCATGGTTCCTAGTCGGATTCGTTAACCACTGTGCCACGACGGGAACTCCCTACTTTGTTTTTATAAACATTTGCATTACTCATAGAATAGTGCCTTGGAAAAATAAACTTGTATTGTAAATGTATGTTGCAAACTTTAGAGAAACCACTAAAAATGTAAAAAGGAAATATAATTAATAAACTGAAAAATGAGAGAAAATTGAGTTATACTCAATTAAAAGCACAAAAAACTTGAATTAGATATGGTAGTATCCAGCAAAAGTTTTTTTTGGGGGGGCCTCACCTGCAACATATGGAGGTTCCTAGGCCAGGGGTCACATTAGAGCCATAGCTGCTGGCCTATACCACAGTAATAGCAACACTGGATCTGAGTTGTGTCTGTGACTTATACCACAACTCACAGTAATGCCAGATCCCCAACCTGCTGAGCAAGGCCAGGGATTGAACATGTGTCCTTATGGATAATAGTTGGGTTCATTACTGCTGACCCATGATGGGAATTCCCAGCAAAATTTAAAAAAAAATGAAATTTTAAAAAGTACAATAGGGAGAAAAAATATAATGACAAAAATAAGAATAATGAATAAGGGCAAAAAATCAAAAACCGTAACACATATGGCAAAATCATATTTTAGAAAATAATAAAGATCTAAAATCAATAATCTAAGTTTCCACTTCAGGAAATGAAAAAAGAAGAGAAAATTAAATCCAAAGGAAGAAGAATAGAAGAAATAAGGAGTAGAGAAGTAATTAATGAAATTGAAAACTAGAAATCAAGGGAGAAAAATCAGTGAAAAAAAAAGCTTCTCTTTGAAAAGATTAATAAAATTAATAAGCCTCTAGCTAGGCTAACTAGAAGAAAGAGAGAGAACACAAGTTATTAATGTCAGAAATGAAAGAGCGACTATCACTACAGATCTTACAGAAATTATTAGGATTGTAAAGGAATACTATGAAAACCTTTCTCCATTTAAAGCTTTCCCACTAAGATCAGATACAAGGCAAGAATGACCCCTCCTTGTATTCCTTTTCAACATCATACTGGCAGCTCTAACTAATGCAATAAGATAAGAAAAGAAAACAAAATGTATTCAGGTTAGGAAGGAAGACATAAATTACCTTTGCTTGCAAATGAGACCATCATGTATGGAGAAAGAGAAGACAAGCCTCAGAGTAGGAGAAAACTTTTGCAAAAGACACATCTGATAAAAACCTGAACTCACAATGTACCAAAAAACAACACCAACAAAAACCAAACCCTTATAACTTAAGTAAAGAATTAAAAAACTTGATTAAAAAAATGGGCCAAAGAACTTAACAGACAAGTCATCAAAAAAATTATACAGCTGACAAATAAGCATGTGAAAAAAATGCTCCATATCACATGTCATCTGGGAAATGCAAATTAAAACAATAATAAGATAGCACTAGACATTTATTAGAATGGCCAGAACACCGAGAACACCAAATGCTGGTGAAGATGTAGAGCATTAGGAGTTTTCAATTATTCCTTATGGGAATATAAAATGATACAACCACTTTGGAAGACAGTTTGGCAGTTTCTTACTGAGCTAAACACATCCTTATTGTATGATCCAGCAGTCATGCTCCTTGGTATTTACTTGAATGAGTTGAAAACTTAAGTTTCTTACAAACCCTGCATATGGATGTTTATAGTAGTTTATTTTTTCATATTTGCCAAGAATTGGAAGGTACTAAGATGTCCTTCTGTAAGTATATGAATAAATAAGCTGTGGTACCTCGACATGCTGAAAAATTATTCAGCACTGAAAAGAAATGAGCAATCAAGGGATGAAATACATGGATGAATCTTAAATTCATCTTAGTAACAGAAAGAAGCCAATTTGGAAATATTACCTCCTGTATAATTTCAACTGTATGACATCCTGGAAAAAATGAAACTATGGAGAACAATAAAAAAGATCAGTGATTGCCAGAAATTAGGGGGAGGGAAGGATAAATAGGCCAAGCACAGAGAATTTTTAGAACAGTGAAACTACTCTGTGTAGCACTATGATGGATACATGTATAGTTGGCCCTTGAACAATACTGGTCTGAACTGAACAGGTCCACTTATACATAGATTTTTTTTTTTTTTCCCAACAAATACATTCAACAGTACTCCATGATCCAAGGTTGGTTGAATCCAGGGATGTGGGTAGGGAAGACTGACTTGAAAGTTTTACTTGGATTTTTGACTGTGCGGTGTGGTGTGGAGGGGCAGGATGCTGCCCCAACCCCCTAGTTGTTCAAGGATCACTGTAATTATAATTTATTCAAACCTATAGAATGTGCAATGCTAATAGTGAACCCTAAGTGAAACTCTAGACTCAGGTGGTAAGGATGTGTCAGTGTCGTTTCATTAGTTTTCACCAATGTACCACTCTGGTGGGAGATGTGGATAACAGGGGGAGCTGTACATCTGTGGAGACTGGGGCTACCTGGGAAACCTGCTTAATTCTCCTGTGAACTTAAATTGCTCTAAGAAATCAAGTCTATTAAAAAATGATAATATCCTTGAGGGTACTTAAACATTTAATACAAAAATTGAATGTAAGTTCTGGAAGACAATTACTGAGTAGTTTGAGATTTATAATAATTAACTCATATATTACTAATGTTGTTTTGGATGGATACTCCTTTAAGCTTTTTTTTATTCTAGATACTTGTGAATATTAATATCACAAAGGAATATCTTGTTGCTATGTATATTACTCTCTCCTTGACGTCATAAGTAAGGCTGTTTCTTCCATCCAATAACCCTAAATGGCATATTATATATAATTTAATGTGTTTCATTGGTTGTATAACATGTGCTTATAGATAAGTGGCCTCTAGAAATTTAGCCATTTATTCAGCACTTAGTAATCACTGTGTCAGGCACTATGCCAGTTTCTGGGTATTGAAAGATAAAAACTTAAAATGATTCTGTCTTCCAAGACTTCACATTTGTTGGAGAACACAGACACTTAGTCATATAATTGTGCATTTTAAATATTTTCTAAAAGAACAAATAATTGGCTGAATTATGGAGGTAAGAATATGGTGCTATGAGATTGTTTCAGAAAGTCATCTAAGCCAAACTAGGAGGGAGATCAGAAAACATCTTCAGAGTATACTTGAGATAATATCTGAAGGATGAGAAGATGAAGACAGGAGGTGGGTACCATGTCCCAGGTAAGGGAACAGCACTTGACGATGCACATATGTGTGAAAGAATGTTTTTGGGAAACATAAGAGGTTGGGCAGGAGTAAAGTCGTAGAAAGCCCAAATACTCCTCTAAGGAGCTATGACTCGGTTCTCAAGATACGAAGGAACCACAGAAATATTTTAAGCAGAAAGTGACATGAAGTTATATGTATCCCAAAAAGATCTGCCCTCGGTGTAAAAATTAAATAGGGGAGGGATCAAGATTAGAAAGTGAGAAAAGTTAAAGCCTGAACTAGGGTGCTCTCAGTCGGGTTTAAAAAGGAGACAGATCCACGACAATGAAATGTAGCCCTGTATCACTATTGCCAATGATGAATACGGATTAAATGCCATCACCACTGAGCAAGATTTTATTTTCGTTGCTTTAACTTCCCTCCAGAAATTCTACAATGCGTGTGTGTGTGTTTGGGTGAGAATGAAAATATCATCTCCTTGTTTTAGTGTTAGAAATATATCTCTTTGATAACACCATCTTTTTCTTGAGTGTTAGCTTAAAATCAAATGACAATAGATTTTATATCCGAGTGATCTTCCAGAAGAGTCTTTCTATTTCAAGTCAAGCTATCCTATAGTAGATGCATTTTGAGAGTGCCTAACGGAGTATTTTATTGCCAGTCTGATTTTTGCACCATTTTATAATGAACTGGTAGTTGATGTGTGACTTTACTCTTTTCAACATGCTTTTTAAATCTTCATTGGGAACGGGGCATTAAGTGATCCTGCTGTTCTAACGGGTGAAGAGATGATACACAAAGGGGACCATGCTGCTCACAGTCCATGCAGGAAATTCCAGTTGAGGCTACAGGCATATTGAGGAGGCTGGCATCAGTTGTAAAATAAGTGAAATAAATTTGATGTGGCAATACAGTAGCATGGATTAAATAGAGTAGTGATATAAACTCTGTGTGCCTTAGTTTCCTCATTTGTGATGATTTTTATGAGATGAAATTAATTTTCACCTGGAGATGAAGCAGTCAAGAGCATAGATTCTGACTTCACGAGCAGAATGCTCAGCCAGAATGCCAGGTTGGCCGCTAGTGGCCTGTGACCTTGGGCGAGTTATTTGCCTTCTCTATACTCACTACCCTCATCTGTTGAAGAGGGATAATAATAATAATACATATTTCATAGGGTTGTTGGGAGATTCAACAAGTTAATATTTACAGAATTCTCAGAATAGTGCCTGGTACATAGTAAGTGCTATGTAAGTGTTTACTAAATATATAAAATTAAAAATGGGGGGGAAAGAAAATAATTTAGTCTCAATAAAAGCTTGTTTCTTTGCATTTCAAACATCTAAAAAAACTTCTTTGGATGAAATATAGTATATGATTTAGGTCAAAGAGTGCTCAGTGAAAAAGAACACTTCTTTTAAAATAGTTTTCCACATTTTTCCTTTAAAATCTTTTCCAGGTGTATCAATACACATATATGTTGATTTATGCAGGAGTGTGAATTTGTGTTTCTATCAATGTTTATATACATAAATAAGTGCATTAAATATAACAATGTATAGCCAAAGGTCTCTGATTGCATTATTTTTTATTATATAATCCCCATAATAATGATGTTAGTTTCTGGATAAGCTGGTCAGTCAATACATTCTAGTCTGAGCCTCTTTTAATTTTCCTGTGCATTGACAGGACAGAATTGAGACTAAAAGAAGCAGTGGTGCTGTGCTCTAGTTCTGATTGCTGTTGCTTTCCAAAAAGGAATCGTGTTTACATTAGAGTATTTGGCAAGCATAAAGTAGTTGTTTTTTTTTTTTTTTTTTTTTGAAGACCTGCTTTTAAGGCCAGATTTGCTCAGGGTGGGGCCCTGCTCTTGGCTTAGAAGCCACATTCACCACTGGTCCCTTAGCTGGAAAACACAAACGGCCAATTTTGCTGTGACCCATTGCTGCACTGTTAACGACCTGCAAAGAAAGAGAAGGTCCTTGGCAAACAGCCTTTAAAATGCAGAAGAATCTAGGTGTCAAAGGATTTTCATCCCATGCGATAGGAACCTTTTTGTCACAATGCAAGTCATCCTTCCTAACTTTTAACTTGGAGGCACCATGGTGATTATTTCATTTGGCAGTAACTAGAGTGACCCTGTGTAATGAGAATGAACCATCCTGGCACCAATCGGAATAATGTCATAGGCATTTTATTGATGGTTTAAGCACCCCAAGACTAATATTTTCCCAAAGACCAAGTCTTTCTCCTCTTAGTCCTCAGTGTCAGTGACATTTGGTGGCAACTTTTTCATTTTGGTGCTATTCATGACGGCTGAGAGAGGTGCATGGAGGTCTGGGTGGAGATTCTCAAAAACAAGTAGACAGTGGACCACATCTTTTTCATCTTTGGCCACTGCTCCACGTTTTAAGTTTTCTGAAATCAAGATGTGCCATATAATTGCCATTGTGTGAAATGGTGTGTGTGTGCTTTTCTCTAGTTTCCCTTCCCCAGTCCTAGGTAGGAATGCCCCTCTAAATTGCCACCGGAAACCATCTAAATCAATGGGGACGCCCACCTGCTGAGTGTAAAGAGTTTCACAGCAGGGCTAAGCCTGCCCTCCTCCCCCATTCATTTTCTTTCTGGTTGCTTGTTCACTTCTCTTGGAAGAAGCATTCAAACACTCCAGGTCTACTCCAGTTCTTTCCTTTGATGGTTCATTTGCAGGTTCATCCCATCATTCTAAATTCTAGAGCTCCTCATTTTTTTGTAAGCACTGATAATGTTTTGCTACCCATCATAAGCAAATAAAAATTGTGGAGGGACAACTAGAGCACTGGCTATGTTTATTTGTGATTCTACACGACTCTGTTAAGCCACTGATATTTTCTAGGAACACGACCACTGAATTCGACGGTTAACGTGAATTGTTCCTGCGTTTGGATATTTGCTATCTTGACAATGAATGATATTACTCATTTTATTTGTCTCTGTTGTTGCGAGAAGCCTTGTGGATGGGAGTGGTCTTGCTAATCAATCTCTCTTCAGAGGTTCCCTCACCAGTATATTCCCTTTATTTAAAAAAATTAAAAAAAATAATATGTATAAAAGGTGCATCACAATTTGATCTACATAGTGAATGATTAGCTTGTCTAGCTAATTAAAGTATCGCCAAGGTAGTGTGTGTGTGTGTGTGTGTGTGTGTTATAAGAATACCTGAAATCTACTTTCTTAGAATTCAGTTATTATTAACTATAATCATCATGCTGTATATTCAGTCTCTAAACTTACTCATCCTACATAACTGACGGACAACTGTGTATCCTTTCGCAAGCATCTCCCCACCCCTGGTAACCACTCTTACACCCTCTGCTTCTCTGTATTCACTTTTTTAGATCCCACATCCGCATGAGCTCATGAAGGGTTTTTGTTAGTTTGTTTCTGTGTTCCCTTACTGTATTTTCTATAGTTTGGGGAGAAGAATAATTCAATTAGCATACAGAAGATTCAGGCTTTTCACTTGTAATTATGAAAACCTGGGCAGAGATGATGGTCAGCAAAAGACTAAAACTGACAAAGAAACACCCTCACAAGCCTGGACAAAGTCCTATTTCCCAACTCTGTGGGGCTCAGGACGGGGTGTGAGTCCTGCGGTGAGGTCTGTGGCTCTCTTTTTAAATTCTCTTCCTGGGGCTTAGGCTTTAGAAATTGGTAAGATTAGAGCTTGGCTTTTTTTTTTTTTTCCTTTCTTTTTTTTTTTTTTCCTTTTCAGAAAGGACAATTTGGGGCTGCAATTGGGGTGGCCCTTCAAATCAGTACAAAGGAGGTACTTAGTAAGGCTAATATCAAATAAGCCCATAATGATAATTTTAGAAAGTGCAAATGAAAACACTGTATCAGAGAGTAAGTGGGGAGGGAGTTCTCTTCTTACAACGCCCGGGGTGATTTTGTGTTCATTAGTGATGAGTCCCAGACTGGGATCAAGATCAGAGTACTGAATCCAGAGACGATTGCACTACATTTCCATGCGTTTTCTACTTCACTTATGTCGTCACTTGTATTCGGACGGCCATGTGACATAGTTGACTATTGAATCAGACAGGCCCCTGTTTGCATCTGGGGTACTTAATTATCGACCCGACCTTATGTAAAGGTCTCCCCTCTGGTAAATAGGAATGGTGATATTTGTTTCATAGCATTGCTGTGAGATTTCAGTACATCTATGCAATGCACCTAGTACTAAAGGGTATTCTTTCCTTCTCCCCTTTCCTAGCTTATGGGCTTTGTAAGTACTTATTCAAGTTCTGTTTAAAGATTAATGCATTTTCTAAAGAACTGAAGGAATGTCTTTTAGTGGCAGACTACATCCTTTACAAAATAGAAGAATCATTCAAGAGCTAATAACAGAAAGGTAATTAGTGGAATGATGATGGATGGTTTTGAAGTGGCAAAAGAAAAGGAATGCCCCAAATGATAGCATTATTAACTGCAGAGAGGTTAAAAAAAAAAATGGACTCCAACAGATGTATGCATCTTTTAGGACTGTTGGTCATTTCTTTGTGAGAAAGATAATAGGGTGTTTTTTTCTTATTTCTGGAAGCAGAGAGTCTAGGGGAAACCTCCAAGTTTGAGCAGTCAAGTTCCACTACCTGCGCTGGGCTGTTGGTTCTTTCGTTGCCCTAGAGCTACTTCAACACTGCCTCCTGGTGGTGGGAGAAGAGGTATTTTATAAATAAATTAAAGGTGTAGGAGGTATTGGATTAACTGGCTAATAAAGGTCCCCAAAGAGAACTAAAACTCTGAAAAACAAAATTGGAACAATATCAGATCAAACTGATATATGTTTCCCACTCTGGGTAAGAAACCATGTTAACCAGGATGAGATGGATTTGGGAATCCTTTTACAAAATATGAGCAATGGGTGTTTCTTTGGCAGATGACAGACTGAGTAAGGAAGAGTCACAGATTGGTTGAATGAAGGAGACAGAGATTATTTCATTTTAGTGGTTTTGGGAGGAACACTGTTTTTCCTTGTAGTCATTAAACTGGTGAACACCCAGGAAATTCAGTCAAAGAGTAGTAAAATATCAGAGTTGGAAAAGATAGTAAGAATCCTTGGAGTCTAATTCACCTTATTTTATTAAACGACTGGACCAAAATCATACAGCTAATTTATGGCAACTCTTGGGGTCTGGAATAGTCATTATTCACTGAGCCCTGCTTAAGTGCCAGGTATTGTGTGAGTAAAAACTAAATATAGCCCTTGTCCTAATGGAGCCGTAGACACACTGATAACTACATGTATTGTCTTTGACGGAGACAAAACTGTAAAAGAAATTTTCTTCAAAATTGCTATTTGATTGTATGGAGATATCTCAGAGTGGGCAGTGAAATCCCTGGGAATTTAGATTCCTTAGCATCGGCAGGGTTCTATACTAAGCACAGGCAGGTTTAGCATAGGTCCCTGCCTAATTTATAATTGTCAAGAACAGTGATGTCAAGCTCTTGTAGAGGATAAAAAATGAAGTTTTTAACATCGTTACAATAGATGGATCTCATTTTCACATTACTGGTATATGTCTATAGAGGTTTGGGTGTGCCCAGAAATTTCTAGTCCCTACTGAGGAAAGTCAGCACTTACTCATTTTAGCGGACATGGAAGAAGTTTACCTGTCACTGTTTAAACCCATTATCCCATGCAACACTGTAATTGTCTAAGTATGGAATCCGCGAATTAGTTTACGACATATTCCATCATTATGATTAATGTAGTTAAATAATAGTAAATGGATTGTACCATTTTATAATAGTGCAATGATCTCCCAATGCATGCATTTCAATGTTGAGGCCCCAACTGTCTTGAAAATTACTGCTGATGGTTTTTAGACTTTCATGTTTACCTAAGCAGAGAAGAGCACTGTGTGTGTGTGCCTGTGTTTAGCCATCTCTTCATCCCCCACTACTTTGAGCCGTGAAAACAAGATGGGTCAAAGGAAGTTAATCCTGTAACTTCTTAGTTCTAATCTAATTTTCCTCATTTTATTGACACCTTAAGGATTTATGATTTTTATACATGTATCATAAGGAATTAAAACACTTTGACCTGGAGTTCCCTTTGTGACTCAGCGTTTAACAAACCTGATGAGGATCCATGAGAATTCGGAATCGATCCCTGGCCTCGCTCAGTGGGTTAAGAATCCGGCATTGCTATGAGCTATGGTCTAGGTTGCAGATGTGGCTTGGATCTCACATTGCTGTGGCTGTGGCTGTGACCAGTAGCTCTGATTCGACCCCTAGCCTGGGAACTTCCATATGCCACAGGTGCAGCCCTAAAAAAGCAAAAGCAAAAACAAACAAACAAACAAACCCCCCCCCCAAAACCAAACCTATTCTCCATCATATAAAATACTCTTGCAAAGTAGTTTTGAACAAATTATCTCTTTCACACATATAAAAGGAAGTATCCTGTTGGCTCAAGTTTAAATGGGATCAGTAGTATCTGTCTCTCAACAGCAATGTTTTAAGAAGCAAATTAGATAACTCAGGTAAAATGCTTAGCACAATCCTAGGCATGTATGTGCCCAATCAGTAGCAAATTCTTTGATTATTTGATGAGATAATTGGCGAAGGAGCTGATCACTGGCAACAGCAGAAGTCCAAGGACGCAGGTAGCTATTAGAACATCACACTACAGACACTGAGGACCCAGTCAGAGGGAGGTTTGTGCCCAAGACACAAAATTGTATCCATGGTGGGAGTGGATAAGATATAGAGCAACCATGTAATTATTGTGAACTCGTGCCATGAAATGGAAATCCCAATCACTGATGATGCTGGGGACAAAATAGGCTATTTCAGGCCATGACTGATAAACACATGAGGGAAATCCAGCTCTAGGAATCAGAATCTCAAAACCAATTGGAAGTGACTCTTGAATAAGGATGCACATCCCTCCATAGGCTATAGGGGCCATCCTATCTTCCCTAATCTTTGTCAGGGCTGTACAATTCCCTGCCAGTCTCTTGCTCAGGGCTCTGCCAGAAAGGCTGGAGGGAGGAGAGGCAGAACCAGAAACTGGTTCAGTTCTTCAATGGTAGAGTGAAAATTGACAAGAGTCAATTATAGAGTCCAGGAAAACAGGTATCTGTGCATCTAAGAAAACTGGCCACGAAACATCCACAAAGAAATGGATCCCCAAAAGAAAAAATCTGGAAGTCCTATGTTCTAAGAAAAAAAGAAAGAAAAAGCAAAGATTTGGAGTAAAGATTTTGTGTTCAATTTCCCATTCCAGATTGGACAAAGTACTTTCCCTTTCTGCCTCTTAATTTTGTCCTCTGCAATTATAGTGTATATTAAACATACAGAGCGATTTTGACATATAAGAAATGCCTATGAAAACATGTTGCAGATTGTAAAAACTGTAAAATGCTTGTCATTATTTATTTTTAGCCGCTCTTCCCCCTCGTGTTTTTCTCCGTCCTTCTCCCTCTCTTTCCGACCAAAGAACCATATTCTCTTACATTCAGAAGAAGGTAGGTTAGGTGCATGCCCTCTTCTCTCCTATGATCCCTGTCATCAGAGACAGGGGAATATCCACTGCCCTGTGCCCTCATAGAACAAATGAACAGGGACCCTGATTGAATGGCAGTAACCTAGGAGCTGAAGAGCTTGGATTCTAAACCCATTAGCTCTTGACTGCTCATTCCTTGCTCTCAGCAGAACCAACACAGTACATGACACAGAACTGTTTCCCAAATAGATATGGGACCTCTGAGATGCTCTTCTTTTTATGGTAGGTTCTCTTCTGTCTGTGGGTCCCATTATCTGCCTCTTTAAAAAATAATCTGCCCTCTTCTACTCCTTTGATTTATTTGTAGTTTATTATGATGCTCTTTCTATCTAGAGCAGCGACTGGCTTTGTTTTACTCTAGGCTGTCTGGGACCTCTTCCACCATTCTGTACCTGTGGGAATAAGAAGAGGGAGGCTATCTTATTTTGGGGGGTGGGTAGGGAGGGGGCCCTGTGAACGATGCAATAACTTCTCAGGGGAAGGAAAACACACTTGTGGGTTTTTTGGATATAAAATTCATCCAAAGTTATAGAAACAAAGGGCGTTGTAGAAGAATTGGAGATTATTCTCTGATGAGAAGAGAACTATGACATCACAGAGGAGGGATCCGCACCAGTTTCACTGGAGTTTCCTTGTACTCAGAGCTTGTTGCCTAATTTCACGCCTAGGTGGGGTTAAACAGTTTAAAGCTGACGTCTGTCTGCATGTCTTGAGGCTGGCAGTTTGGCAAAAGATGGAACACAAGGTATAACCATCAAAATAGGTTTATGGAGGGATCTTTGTTATTGTTGCTGTCTTAATAGTTGCTTTGGGATTCATATGTTCCCCCCACTCTAATAGTGATTTTTATGACACTGAGCTAAAATCCTTTCACTCTGCTCTGAAAGACAACATATTTTTCTTTCTTCCACAAATGGTTATCACAGAATTCATGTGGTTTTTCCCACACAGAGGCATGACTCTGCCGATGCATGAGTTTTTCAGATTGCCCACTTCGCATATCTTCACCTTCTTGTTCTGCTATGTTTGTGTACTTTTGGTTTCTGGCAGAATTTATGAACATCCAAGGCTGAGGCAAAAATAAAGGGAAATAGGTTTTTCTCTAGGGATGTCCTTTTTCTCCACTCAGGAAGATGTTTTATTTTTCCTCCGACTCAGACTGAAGGGTGCTGAACTTTCAGCAAACAAGAGTGTTCTATGTTTATCTGGTGAGACTTCTTATTTTTCAGATGAGAAAATAGAGTCAGCAAAGCTGTAGACCCAGGAGAGCAGATGGTATATGTCCAGTCTAACTCTGCAGATCTAGGAAGCAGCGACAGCAAGGGCGTGAGTTCTAGTCTAATTCTGAGTCTGAAGGCAGTAGAAGACCAGTGCTCTGGCTTGAAGACAGGCAGAGAGGGCCTTCTCTCCTACTCAGCCTTTCTGTTCGATTCAGCCCTCACTCGATCCAGCCTTCACTCAATTGGATTGGCCCATCCACATTGGGGAGCTCAATCTCCTTAACTCAGACTACCCGTTCAAAAGAAAATCTCATCAAGAAATGCCCTTGCAGAAAGGCTTGGAATAATGTTTAAACCACATGTGTTGGAGTTCCCGTGGTGGCACAGTGGTAATGCATCTGACTAGTGTCCATGAGGATGCAGGTTCCATCGATCCGTTGGTTAAGGATCCGGTATTGCTGTGAGCTGTAGGCCACAGATGTGGCTCTGATCCCATGTCACTGTGGCTATGGAGTAGGCCGGCGACTGTAGCTCTGATTCAACCCCTAGCCTGGGAACTTCCATATGCCGTAGGTGCAGCCCTAAAAAAAAAAAAAAAAAAAATCCGAGCATCCTATGGCTGAGTCTGATTGATATATACAGTTCACCAAATTAACCATCACACTGTTCTGTAGCCCAAGACCAGACTTGTCTCTTGTCTGATGAAGGAGTTCACATTTTAGCTTTCGGGAAGAATTATTGAGGGATGACAATACATTTCCCCTTCTTTCTGTCACTCTTTTTTTTTTTTTTTTTGCTTTTTAGGCCCACCCCTGTGGCATATGAAGTTCCCAGGCTAGGGGTCTAATTAGACCTGTAGCTGCCGGCCTCCACCACAGCCACAGTAACTCAGGATGTGAGTCACGCCTGTGAATGACACTGCAGCTCACGGCAATGCCAGATCCTTAACCCACTGAGTGAGGCCAGGGATACTCATGGACACTAGTTGGGTTTATTACCACTGAGCCACAATGGGAACTCCCTCCTTCTGTCACTTCTGTCTCTGGGAGGGAAGAAGACAGTATCAGGATTTATGCTCTTAATGTAGAATTATGCTACAGGCTTCAAGAGGCAGTGGTGGGCAAAGCAAGCTTCCTTTAAATTAAAAAAATATATATATACATTTTGTTTATGTCTCAGTTACAATGATAAGTTTGGTTGGGTCACTCTCTTTATTTTTTATTATTATTTTTTTTGTCTTTTTGTTGTTGTTGTTGTTGTTATTGTTGTTGTTGTTGTTGTTGTTGTTGTTGTTGCTATTTCTTGGGCCGCTCCCTCGGCATATGGAGGTTCCCAGGCTAGGGGTTGAATCGGAGCTGTAGCCACCGGCCTACGCCAGAGCCACAGCAACGCAGGATCCGAGCCGCGTCTGTGACCTACACCACAGCTCACGGCAACGCCGGATCCTTAACCCACTGAGCAAGGGCAGGGACCGAACCCGCAACCTCATGGTTCCTAGTCGGATTCGTTAACCACTGCGCCACGATGGGAACTCCGGGTCACTCTCTTTAATGTTGGGATCCTTGAGAGAAAACTCCCTCAGTTATACTCTGTGGCATTGGGACAAAGACCATTATTTCTGCCATCATCGGTTTAACTATGGATGTTTGCTGTCCACCCATTTGTTTTTCCTGAAAAGCTCAGGACACTTTCATGTTCATGGTGAACTGGACAATTTATATAGATTCTATTACTTTATAATTATCACTTACTTTGTAATTAATTATATCATTTAATTCTATTTGCAAAGAGTCAACAAATATCCTATCTCTGTTCCTATTTCTGCCCCAGCACCGGAAAACAGTCATGAAGAAAGAACCGTTTGGTCCCATATCAAATGTATTAACACCTAGAATTAGCTTAACAAATCCAACTGAAATTGAGAAAGCTTCCTTCTTTTTCCATCTATACTGCCACTACCTTAGGTCAAATTCTTACCACCTCATCTGACGTATTCTGATGGCCTCCTGTTGGTCACCTTGCTTACATATTTCTTCTCCTACAGCCCATTCGACTATGTCTGATTCCCTTTCCTAAAACTTCAGTATGACCAAGTCATTACCTTTCCCTTTTTCTAAATTTTTTTTTATTATAGTTGATTTACAATGCTCTGTCAATTTCTACTGTACCTTTCTTAAATACCCTTTCGCTCACTATTGCCTCCTAAATAAAGGTTCACATCTTAACCTCATGCACAACAAACACCTTCATGCAGAACTGGATCCAAGAAGTGGATCCACTTAACTTGGTATATGACAGCCACTCATTCAGTATTTGGTGACTGAAGATATAAACATGGGCATGGATCTGGGGACAATAAGTTCTGGCTGGGAGACGTCTTATAGTCTTGGTTGAATGGGACAACCAGTTTTTTTTTGTTTTGTTTTTTGGGTTTCTTTCTTTCTTTTTTTTTTTTCCTTTTTAGGTCTGCACCTGCGACATATGGAAGTTCCCAGGCTAGGGGTTGAGTCGGAACTACAGCTGTTGGCCTATGCCACGGGTGTGGCAATGCTAGAGTCAAGCCTTGTCTGTGACCTACACCGAAGCTCATGGCAACGCTGGATCCTTAACCCGCTGAGTGAGGCCAGGGATCGAACCTGCATCCTTATGGATCCTAGTGGGGTTCATTAGCCAGTGAGCCATGATGGGAATTCCCTAGGGCAAACAGTTCTAAGGAAAAAGATTTCATCTATCTTTTCCACACTATCTATCAACACTTGCCATTTCTTTTAATTATTTTCATCACGATCTTACTAATGTCAGATCAGTCTACTTTTCTGGAATTTAGATGAAACTGTGATATTTATATAGAGTGGGTTTTAGGTACATGGGTTCTCCATCATTTCCCCCAAGAAACATTTCAGTCCTCAGGACTCAAGGTCTCTGTCTAATTTATCTCTCACTTTTTACATGTTACTTCCACTGTAAAAAAAAAAAAAAACCTAAAAGCCTTTGGAATAGTTAATCCCTTTCAGTTTGAAAAACTTTATTTATTAATGTGCTTATTCACCCAGAGACTATATTTGTATATATATCTTTCTTACACAGTAAAGTGCCAGGAAATGCCCATGGAATTACTAATAGAATAGCATCCACTCAACTCTGCCCTCTGCTCCGGAAGTGTAGGTGTCTATTGCCTGGAGTTGCTTCGGCAGTTCCCATGAGAAGGCAGGCTCCCACGCGTGCATTTCTACATCACTGCAAGTCACCTGTCCCAGGCACTGTGAGTGTTTGCGTATGTGGTAGTGAGAAGGTAGCGATGGGGAACATAGACTGCTCAAGTTTTTGAGGACAGCCTCCTTTACAAGGGTGGACAGATAGAACACTATCCAGGTAAACAAGGCAAGAGGCAGGGATCAGATTCTCTACATTCTGAGATTTTAAAGCCTCTTTAGAAGCTAGCCATGAAACCCTGGGGAAGAAAAGAGGTCATCATTTTAAATTCATGGGATGGTAGATGGGGGATCAAGTCCTAAAGATTTAAATATAAACTTAAAGGCAGCTACCTGATTCAGGTTGTATGACGTTGTACCTTCAGAGTTATACATAGTACCTGGGTCATGGTAGACATACCACATCTATTAGGCACATAATAAATATTTAGTATATGAATAAATAAATGACCTAGCATATCCAGTTTGGCTCATTTAGAGGTTGTACATTTAAATACAAGAAGCTGCAAACTTGCAAACACATGTTAAGAATACCTCAATGTGAGTTTGGAGTCAAATGAGTGGGGATCCTTCCACAAAGACCACAGTGGCCAGTTCAGGAATCTGGATCAACAGGTGACACTCTCTGTGTGACTGTCCAACCACTTTTCAACATCAGCTTCATATAAGGTTGAGAATCACTAGCAAATGTGGGCTGGTGAGATTATATCGCTGGCACAGCATGAGTGTAGAAACCTGTTTGATTAACCCCCCCCCCTTTCTTTGAACAGTACGAGTCCTTAGAGTTCTTTGGGGAATCCGAGTAAAGCCTCAGGAGGAAAATCTAAGAGTTCTTCCTGTGTTTTAATGTTATTACATAAATAACGAAAAGAACTGTGACTGCATTTCTGCTCTGAGTTTGTGGAGCAGCAGTTCTTATCCACTGAATAAATAGATGAATAAATGAGACCAAGGTGGTAATAAGGCATAACTCACAAGCAATAGGCAGGTAGCGTCACTGCTTTCCTAGAGCTATTTATCAACACTCTGAGTCATTCCTTTACTCGAACAGAAATGTCGCACATTACACAGAATCCTTATATCAGCCTAAAACACCTGCCACATCAATATCAAATGCTATCACTTACACATGGAATCTAAAAAAAAGGATACAATGAACTTCTTTGCAGAACAGATACTGACTCACAGACTTTCAGAAACTTATGGTTTCCAAGGGAGACAGGTTAGTGGGTAGGGGGATGCATTGAGGGTTTGGGATGGAAATATTATACAATTTGGTTGTGATGATTGTTGTACACCTATAAATGTAATAAAATTCATTGAGTAAATAAAAAAATAAATAAAACATCTGCTACATACAATGGGATTGAAAACATGGCGGTGGAAAGAAGACAGTATTTTACTCAGGTCACATGGCCCCTGACCTTGCAGGTAGCTCTATCATGTGATCTGGTCAATCATTTCCATTGCCTGAGATTCTCTCCTCTGTCCTCTGAAAACTGATGAGGGTATATTAAATAATCCTTTTCTTTCAAGGCTTAAGATTATTTTATCCCCTGAATGGGAAGGTCTTCCATCCTGACTCTAACAGTAATATTTTACAGGCTATGCTCTAGCCAGTGAGAAACCAAAAAGATAGGATTAGTGGTTATAAAACCAAGTGGCTTACAGGCTTTGAAAAGTAGCATTGTTCAGGGTCCTTTATTCAGTGATGAGCTCATCATTTACATCATAAATTGAATATTTCTTGGTGTTTGTTAGTCGGTGGGAACATTTTGCTTAGAATTTAATTGTGCCAAGAAGTTTTCCAAGGAGTTCCCGTCATGGCGCAGTGGTTAACGAATCTGACTAGGAAGCATGAGGTTGCAGGTTCGATCCCTGGCTTTGCTCAGTGGGTTAAGGATCCAGCGTTGCTGTGAGCTGTGGTGTAGGTTGCATGATAAAAATAAATAAATAAATAAACAAGGGAGAGTGAAATAATTAGGTTGGATGAGTTAAGAATTTAGGTTCTGGAGAGACTTTGACCTGGCTTGGAAGATGTTTTCTGTCAGCTCATAGTTATATGGCTATGGGACGAATGGAGATGGGATTCTCTGGGTTAAATATCAAAGTTGTATGACTTCCAAGAGAAAAAAGACAACTACCGTCATCACCTCCTTAAATCCTCAAAAACAGTGTGAGCTTTATAGCCAAAATAAAAACACAATCCAACTTTACAATTAGATCTTGTCCCAATTAAGTAGAGAAGAGTGAGGGGGAAAAAAAAAAGGCTGTGGCAAGAAGAGGTTCCCACAGCTCTTCAAAACTGGATTGCAGCCCAGCAGGGGACTGGCCTAATTGGATCAGGTTCTTTGGAGACTGAGAACCACGATGAGGACTTAAGGATCTGTCAGGGTGGTCCTGTTTCAATCGGGAAAAAACATTTATTTTATAGGGTTTTGAACGTTTAGAATACAAATTTCAAAAGTGGAACATAGGCACTATACCACCTTAAAAGGAAGACTCGGAGTTCCCGTCAAGGCGCCACAGAAACGAATTCGACTAGGAACCATGAGGTTTCAGGTTCGATTCCTGGCCTCACTTAGTGGGTTAAGGATCTAGCATTGCTGTGAGCTGTGGTGTATGTTGCAGAAGCAGCTCAGATCTGGCGTTGCTGTGGCTCTGATGTAGGCCGGCAGCTGTAGCTCCGATTAGACTCCTCGCCTGGGAATCTCCATGTGCCGTGGGTGTAGCCCTAAAAAAGACAAAAGACAAAAAAAAAAAGAAAAAAGAAAAAAGGAAGACTCGACTTCTAGTTAAAGAACTGACAGATAAGATTACTTGAAAACACTTTCTAATTAAACAATTGTATAAGTGATGGGTAAAATATAGCACACCTTCCTTTTATGTTGTGAGCCACACGGGAAGTCCATACACCTTCCTTTTAAATGTACCACTGATCTCTCAAGAATGCAAAGTATGTCCCCTGGTGTTAAAAACAAAGCATAACTAAAAGTCAGACTGTTGGGAAACACAGGCCAATACTAAAAGTTCTCTGAAGGTTAGGAAGATGGGGGTTTATGATAGCCAACCGGGGACCAAAAAGAAAACCTTGAACATGTGTTTGTTGGAAGATGGAACTAACGAGCTTCAACTGGGTTTAGAAGGTCTACGAAGTAGATCAGACTACCAGAAAAATACACCCTCCAGCACAGGTTGATAGAAAGAAAGTCTCACTAGAACTAGGTTTTAGTTTTTTTTAAAAAAAAGTTCCCACTGAGAATTTACACTTGCAGACTTATTTCTCTTGAGTTTTGATATTAGAAATGTTTATTTCTACCAGGTTCTCTGAAGAAACAAGTGCAAAGTACTATAGAAAGACTTGCATTCATCCTATTCTGCAAAAGATTTCCACAGATTAAACCTTGAGGATAATGAGCTCACAATCTAAAATTTCAAAGCATATTACAAACATCCATGAGAAAATCAGCAGACACATGACACATGGCTGGGCCAAAACAGAACAAGCACCTCGGGCAAAGAATTAGTGACTAGAGATTACAAAATCATTGTGTTTAATAATTAAAAATACAAAAAGGAACATTTAGAAAGGAAATGCAAACAAATCAAGGAGATCTGGAAGCAGAGTCAAATGAGCCTACTAGAAGGAAAAAAATACTACGGACCAAAATACTCAGTTAATGGTGTGGCAGAGACTTACCACACAGGATCCTTGCCTCTTTCATTCCTTTCCTCCTAATAGAATCCTAGGGAATGTAACAAACAAACAACAGAAATAGAACAAAAACTTTCCCAGGCTCCCACAAAAGTATGGCCATGTGACTAAATTTTAGACAATGAAATATGAACAGAGCTCAGGGGCTACTTTCCAGGAGCCATGCTGTGACTTTCAAAATGGAAGCCGTGGAAAAGAATCTGAAACATAATTGAATTGATTTGCCATACACCTGAAACAAACACAACACTGTATAAATTAACTATACTTAAATGGTTAATAAAAATAATGGAAGCCAAATGCTAAAGATGCCTGTGACTTCATAATCATAGGCATAGCCTGAAAAGTCATACTTCTGGGTATTTTTCATATAAAAGAAACAACGAGCTTATATTACTAAGCCAATGACCTTTTTTTTTTTTCTGGATTTTCTATTATAGACAACTGAACCTAATTATAATTAAGACAGATAAACAGCAAAATGGGCTTTGTTGAAAAGAGAATTGATAAATTAATAGATAGAAATGAGGATATCTTCAAGGGAGCTTCAAAGAGAGATAATGAGATAGAAAATATGAAAGCGAGGGTTAGAACTATGGGAGATTATAAAAAGAACTATGGGAAAGAGAATGAAAAGTGTGTGTGTGTGTGTGTGTGTATGTGTATGTTTTACTGAAGAAGAGTGTAGATGGAGTTTAGGGAGGTGCAGGTTATGGTAAATGTGTAGGGAAGGAAAGAAATATTTGAAGAGACTGGCAGAGATTTTTCTAGAATTTTGAGTCCTTATTTTCCGAAAATATATATCAAGCTAATACATATCCACACCTAGGTATTTCTTGATAAATTATAGGACATGCAACATAGAGATCTTAAAAGCAATCAGAAAGAAAAGACACAATGTCTTCAAAGGAACAAAAGTAGGATTGAGAGAAGAATTTGCCATAAGAATAAGCCAAAAGATGAAGAATGGAATACTATTTTCAAAAGACAGCTTTGGATTCTATAACCAGCTGAAATATAACTTAGATTTGAAGGGAAAATAGAGACATTTTCATTCCTATAAAGCCAAGGAATTTGACATCTAAAATCTTGAAAGAACCATTGAGGAAATACTTCAGAAAAAAGAAAGTTAAACCTCAGGAGAAGGGAAATGATTGAAAAAATAGTGAGCAAACAAATTTGTAAATATATGTGTAAATCTACATAGGTATTGACTATGAAAATAATAACATATGAGTGCCTATTTGTGAGGTTTAAAAATTTGAAGTGTAACTAATTGGCTAATGATAATACATGAGGCAAGAGAGGCTGGTCCGAGTTAAAGCCTCCTAAGCTTCTTGCATTTCTATAGAGGAAAACATATATTGATTAACATTAGATTTTGCTAAATTAAAATTAAAGAAAATCTCTAAAGTATTAGAAATAAAAGGGTGAATGTGTGGAGTTAATATGTGGATGAATTTAAATAAACATTGACTTTTAAAACAATAAGATGTGTGACTTGTGGGATTTACAAATACACAGAATTAAAATATTCGACAAAAATAGCATAAAAGACTGGGAGTAGAGATAAAGTCAGGAAAGTGATAAAAATATTCTCGGGCTTTTCATTTGTCTGGAAATTGACAGAAGTGCTAGTTTGAGTAGACTGCAATAAGAATACATTTACCATTTGTAACTTAACATGACAAGAATAATAAGTGAATAAATAATACTAAGCTGGTGGAAAGCAAAAGAATAACTTAAAACTCTGTCTTAGTGAAATTACGGAACATCTAAGCCAGAACAAAAGACAGATTACCTATAAAACTATACCTGAGAGTAGAATTCTCAAAAAGAATAGGATCAAAAAGACTAATACTTCAAATACTTTTTTAAAAAGTCAAGTAAAAAGACAAAGAAACTGAGAAAAATGTAAAATAAATAAGATGATGGTAGATTTAAAGTCAAATGTATCAGCAATTTCATTAAACAAAAAGTCAGTAAACGTCTTTTATAAAACAAAGGTAATAAAACTGATTTAAAAAAAATGTTCAAGCCCATTTACAAGAGGCATATTTTCAATACGGGAACCCAGAAATGTGGGAAGTAGAAGAATAAAAAATATATCTCACAAAAATTAATCAAAATAAAATTAGATTTGTCATACCAACGTCAACAAAATAGGCTTTAAGGCAAGAATTAATACTGGAGACAAAGAGTTCATAATGATAAAGAGGCCACTTGGAAAGGAAGGTACAATAATTCCCAATTTTTATGCACCTAGTGATACAGTCTCAAAACATGAAAAACTGATAGAACTAAAGAGAGAATTAGACAATACACAATCATGGCTAGCAATTTTAATAGCTTGTTTAACTAACAGAAAAAAGCAACAATAAAAATTTAGAAGATCTGAAGGTCAAGATTTAAAAATGTGGAGTTCCCTTCGTGGCTCAGAGATTAGTTAATCTGACTAGGATCCTGAAGATGTAGGTTTGATCCCTGGTTTTGCTCAGTGGGTTAAGGATCCAGCGTTGCCTTGAGCTGTGATGTGGGTCACAGAGGCAGTTTTGACCTGTGTTGCTGTGGCTGTGGTATAGGCCTGAGGCTGCAGCTCCAATTTGACCTCTAGCCTGAGAGCCTCCATATGCTGCAAGTGCAGCCTTAAAACAAAGAAGAAGAAAAAAAAAGATTTAAAAATGTGAGCAATTGGGGGTTTTCGGTTTGTTCTATTTTTTCTTTTTAAGGCTGTGTTTGTAGCATATAGACGTTCCAGGGCCAGGTTTCCAATTGGAGCTGCAGCTGCAGCTGCAGCCTATGCCACAGCCATGGCAATATGGGATCTGAGCCAAGCTGCATCTGAAACCTACACGGTAGCTTGTGGCAACACCAGATCCTTAACTCACTGAGTGAGGCCAAGGATTGAACCTGCATCCTCACAGAGACAATGCTGGGTCCCTAATCTGCTGAGCCACAATGGGAACTCCCCTCCCCACAAAAATGTGAGCAATTATTACAGAATGATCTTGAGGATGACCTCACCTTTGCCTCATAAGAGAATCTAATCAGAGGCATGACACCGCATCCCTGTTGACTTATTCTTGGTCAAAAGCAAGTTATAAGTTATACTTGCACCCAAGGAGAGAGGATTAGATAAGGCCGTGACTCATGTGGGTCACCTCAACTGTCTCCCATAGCTACTCTTAGACTTATTTGATATATTTTTATTTACAGATTGCCTATTATATGAGATATCCTGCTGGAGTGAGGACAGTTGAGAGAAATAGCCATAGTTGTCTTCTATCAAGGAACTCCTGGTCTAAGAAGACTCAAACATTTAATAAACAATATGTATGTGGAGTTCCCATCATGGCACAGCGGAAACAAATCCGACTAGGAACCATGAGGTTTTGGGTTCGATCCCTGGTCTCGCTCAGTGGGCTAAGGACCCGGCGCTGCCATGAGCTGTGGTGTAGGTCGCAGACGTGGCTGGAATCTGGCGTTGCTGTGGCTGTGGTGTAAGCCGGCAGCCCGGGCTCTGATTCGACCCCTTGCCTGGGAACCTCCGTATGCCACAGGTACAGCCCTAAAACAGCAACAAACAAACAAACAAAAATATGTATGTGTCATGACAGAGGTAGGAACAAGACACAGGAAAGGACCTTCCCCGTCCTAGTGACAGAAGAGGGAGGTCAGGAAGATTGCGTGAATGAGGGCAAATCTGAACTACAACTGGAAGGTAGGTTTCTAACGACCCAGGTGGAGAGAGTGGGGAAAGACATCTCAGCAAAAAGCACACTGGAGCAAGTTTACCATGTGCAAGTGCCATGTTGCTCAAGGGCAAGAGTAAAATGCCTTTTTTTTTTTTTTTTCTTTTTAGGGCTGCACCTGTGGCATGTGGAAGTTCCCAGGCTAAGGGTCCAATGAGAGCTATAGCTGCCAGCTTACCCATAGCTACATGGGATGGGAGCTGCTGTCTTTGTCCTACACCGCAGCTCATGGCAAAACTGGATCCCCAACCCACTGAATGAGGCCAGGGATTGAACCTGAATCCTCACGGATACTAGTCGGATTCGTTTCCGCTGTGCCACAACGGGTACTGCAAGAGTAAAGTGCTTTTAAAAATCAGAGATGTAAGAGGAAGGTAAGGGCCTTGTACACCTCTTTCAAAGGCTTCATCACCATTTTTCTTTTTCTCTTCTTTTCTTTTTTTTTTTTTTTTGATCTTTTTACTTTTTAGGGCCGCATTTGCTGCATATGGAAGTTTCCAGGCTAGGGGTTGAATTGGAGCTGTAGCTTCGGACCTAAGCCACAGCTGCAGCAATGCCAGATCAGAGCAGAGTCTGCAACCTACACCACAGCTCACAGCAACCCAGGATCCCGGAAGCACTGAGTGAGGCCAGGGCTTGAACCTGCAACCTTATGGATACTAGTCAGATTCCTTTCCGCTATGCCACAAGGGGAACTCCCACATCACCATTTTTCACTTATCTTTCCAACTACACTGTGAGTTCCCTGAGAATAGAGACTGGGCTTAGGCATTTTGCAATACCCGTTATAGCACTGATTTCTCTAGCGCCTGATCTTGAGCCTGGCAAATTGTGTGTAGAGTGAATCCCTGAGCTAGCCAGGAACACTCTTTCCTGGGAGTGACTATTTGGCCTCTTTCCAACCCGGGGACCCACCTGCCACCCCACCCAGACCCTGAGTGCGCTGCTGTGTGGCCTCTCACAGCTGCTGTACCCACCCCACCTCAGCTGCGGCTGCGTCACTGGGAGGATGAAGGGATCCCTGTGTACCGAGCGCACACACGGCCTTGTTTATGATTAGCCGACCCCGAGGGAACACAGGCTGCCCAGCCGGCAAGGCTCCTTGCGATTCACGTTGTTGTGTTTTGCAGGAGGGCGGGGTGTGTGTCGAAGTTTTCTGGCGAGGGGAGTCGCGTTCGCAGCTGAGGATGCCTCGCCTGCACGCGGCTGTGCTCTGTACGCTGCTCCCTAAGCAGCAAGTTGCGGGGGGCGGGGGGACGCGCAGCAAGTTGCGGGGGGCGGGGGGCGCAGGGAGCGGGACCCAGGCTGTTCCTTTCAGGGCCGCCAGATCCCTGAACAATTGGGGGAACACCCGCTCCCTCTGCCAAGTGGGCAGTGTTTAGGCTGGGCCTGGCTGGGAAAGTCGCTGAGTCACTTGGGACTGAAGTAAACCCTGCTGCTGGGCAGGGGGTGGCTGGAGGGGGTGGGGGTGGGCGGGAGAGTAGGCGGAGTGCAAAACCCCCAAGCCCCAAATTAAATACAGCTCCTGCCTGCTGGAGATGTTGCACCATAAAACTGCTCTTCATCTAGGTGTTTGGAGCTTTTTTTGTGAGTAGCAGACCGTGTTCGTCTTACCCTGAGATCCACGGCCGGAGGAAAGCCAGATACAGAGGGTCTGGAGAAGATCTGGAAAAGAAAGGCAGCTGCTTGTTTCCAGCATTTCTCAACTCCCTGCCCTCCTGCGAAAGTTGAATTCAACTGACTGCCTTTGTCTGCCGTCCCCACAGCGCCCCTCCAAACATAAACAAAACCCCTTAGATCTCCGTCCCAGGATATAGGTACCTTTTAAAAATTCTTAAAAAAAAAAAAATGGTTATTTCATTGTGTTGGTAAAAGAAAAGCTGGAACAGTTAGATCAGGGCTAAAATAAAACAAGTCTTCATGAAAGAAAAAATAAGTTTTCTGTGCGGATTAATTAGGACATAGATGAAGCAATATGTTACCAGGGATGCAACTTCAGGTTGGGAAAAATATATAGAAGGAAACCAGTAGTGGGAAAAGGAATAGACCATGATGGAAGATAATATAAGAAAAAGAATATACGTATATATATATATGTATATATGACTGGGTCACTATGCTGTACAGCAGAAATTGAGACAACATTGTAAATCAACTCTACTCTAGTAAATATAAAATTTAAAAAAAAGATTGGCATCACATCTCTGCCTTTCACACTGAAGGTGTTCTCATCTGGAGACGGCAGCAGGCCTTGGCCCAGGGACTTCTAAGTGCCTTAATGAACCAAGCTAAAAGTCTAAGCTGCAAAGGATTTGTGGTGCTGTAACTTTAAAAGCCTCTCTGGGAAGGGAACTCTCTGGTAGTGCAGCGGGTTAAAGATCCAGGGCTGTCACTGACGTGGTCAGGGTTTGATCCGTGGCCCCTGGACTTCCCCATGCTGCAGATGTGGCCCCTCAGAAAGCCTGTCTGAGATTTCTCAGCCTGTTACATTAGTGGAATCTGATCCCCAAAGGAGGCAACTCCAAATGAAAGGGTGAGAGCCTTGAATGAGTGTGGGAAAAGCACAAGAGACACAACAAGAGACAGGAGAGTAGGTGTCTGGAGTCTGGGAAGGGGCAGGGAACTGTGGGCACAAGACTCAGATATATGGACCTGTTTATTTCACGGTTTGTCTCGTCAGCTCTGTGCATTTGTTCATGCAGAGGTTTGATTTGATGATGCTGTGAGAGGATAGGGTAAGGTGGAAGGCCCATGTTTCAAATGACCCTGCTGAGGTGTGGGCACTGTTCCAGTGGGGGCGGGGGAGGAGAAGACATGGAAGCAGCACGGGGAGAACCAGACCACTTGGCTGCTCTTCCCCCGGCTCTTTGGGGGCTGGTAGGCTGGGGTCTGCTCTCTTGCCTTTTAACATCTTCTCAGGATAACAAATCATTCAGTAACAGGTAGATACAGACTTGCTTTGGGGGTGCAAAGCTCCACAATGGGATGATGGGATTCTGAGACTCATTGATATGATACTTGACCTCCAGACGTTCTGAATTGCATTCAGAAAATAGCCTGCTGCACAGAGACATCCCCCATATCTAAAGGTACGGTTGCTTGTTGATATCACAAACTCTAGATCCCACAGACTCACGTTCCAGCTCTGGTCCTTCTTACTTCTCTGTGCCTGCAGAGCTGTAGGTATGTTTGCACAGGAAATTCACTGCTTAGGGGTGTCAGGCCCAGAAATGAGAGGGATCTGAAATCCAGTCCCTGCTCTGCTGTTTCAGCCCCATGCCCTGGCACAAGAGCTGCTTCCCTTTGGAAGAAGAGGTTTATTTTTCTTAATAGGGCAGAGACATCAATGGCTTGCCAAACCATATGCCCCTAGCATGCTTCCACCTGGAGGGATTTTTTCCTAATTTGCACAAAGGCATCTTATGACCTAGGGTGGCAGGTCAGAGGTGGCCCTGTGACCTTTTACGATCCTCACTTTTCAAATCTGGGAAGCGAAGTAGGAAAAGCACACACTTCATGAGATTGTGCAGTGATAAGTAGAAGCAAAATCCAGTGAAGTGCTCGGTACTAGATTATAAATGCTCAGTAAAAAAGCACCCTCATTATTGTCTTCACCATAACTACCTCAAAGGTTTTTTATGTTTTTATTTTTATTTAAAACTTTTTTTTTTGCATTTTGGGGCTGCACCTGTGGCGCATGGAAGTTCCCAGGCTAGGGGTCAAATCCAAGCTGTAGCTGCTGGCCTACACCACAGCCACAGCAATGAGGGATCCAAGCCCTGTCTGTGACCTATACCACAGCTCACGGCAATGCCGGATCCTTGACTCACTGAGCGAGGTCAGGGATTGAACCCAGGTCCTCACGGATGCTAGTCAGGTTCATTCCCACTGAGCCACATCAGGAACTCCTGAGGATGGGTTTTCTAAAAATCATGAAACTGATTATGCTCAGTTAATATTAGCTTATGCTCAGTTAATATTAGCAGGATTGTTTTTTGTTTGTTTGTTTGTTTTGTCCTTTCCCCCCCAGTGTTCAATAATATCATGATAAATAGCAGAAACTTTGGATGAGATGGGAATTGTGCAAAGGAGGAGATTCTTTAAGTCAGGGCTCAGAAAACCTCAAGGTAGGGGCAGAATTCAAATTGGACATTCTCTGCAGTTTTTCTCATGTGGGAAAAGTACCCACAATCTAAAGGGATGGGGGATGGAATTGAAGAATTTCTCTTTATTTTCACAACGTCTTAACCCATTCATTAAATACCTGGAAACATCTTGAAAAGGGGAACAGTAAAGATGGGCAATTGGAGAGCGTCTTTTGAAATGGAAGTAGTTGGATAGTCTTCAGCACAGGAGCCTTATCTCGGGAGCCAGGGTGGATTACTGGAAGCTTGATAACTGCTCCCTCAGGCAAGCACCTGACATCCAAGAGGGCCGGCTGTGGAGTCCCAGCTGCACTGAATAGGGACTATCTCTTCTCCAGCGCTGCTGGTGACCTTTCAGCTGGAGGGGGAGCCCATGAAGCAGTGAATGGATTTGTCACTATCAGACCCCTTCTGTCAACAAGCCTGGCTGCCGTGAATTCCCTAAAAGGGACAGATGTTCTCTCCCACATTCGAAGGCCCATCCAGTCCGTATAAGATTATAGAGAACAAAAGAACGCTCTTGTATATGTCAGTGGGAACGTGCCGTACAGCACAGGGAACTCTTCCCAATATTCCCTGAGAACCTATATGGGAGAAGAATCTGGAAAAGAGTGGATGTGGACATGTGCATGACTGAATCACTCTGTCCTGCAGAAGAAATGATCACAATATTATCAATCAACTCTACCATTTTAAAACTTTTTAACAATGAAAAGAAAAATAGAGCACTCAACACCGTCCCCCCCCCCCACCGCCAAACAAAAAAAGAACCTGCTGGTTTTCTTTTCAGGTGTTTTAAGGGTGGTGTAGGTCTTGTCGCTTTTCAAATCATTAAACACAAATGTGAATATCATTTCTCTTTTCTGTGTTTATGCTTTGTGGGTCAGATCTGGAATCTGGTTCTGGCTCTGCCTCTAACTGCCTGTGGGACTGTAGGATGGTCCCTTAGTCCTTCTGAACCTGTTTTTCTTCATTGTTTAAATGATAAAACCTCCTTCACTATCCTGTCTAAGGTTGATCGTCCCTCCTATTATCTTGCATAGCACTTTCATTTTTGTTTCCTTTCTAGAACTTATTAAAAGTTGTCACTACTTTATGTATTTATTATTATTTTATTGTTTAAAACTCTGCCTCCTCAGTAGCAAGTGCTATATCTGTCTCGTATACAATTGTACCCTTAGTCCATAAGAGGCGCAAACATGTTTGCTTCATGCATGAATCAATCACACTAAGTATGTATATGAACTTTTTTCTTTTTTGACGAGTCATCTCTTACATAAAGTTTAAGTCTTTTTTATAATCTTTGTCCTTTAGTATATCATTTCACTCTCAATTTTCCTGCTAATTCACCCTTGGGTGAAAGGTAAAATCAGGAGAAAAGCACCATGAATCATTCATATCACAATCACTAAAACGGTACAAATATATGACCATTTTTAACCCATGGCTATTTTGTGTGCTTTAAGGGATGTCACTTCTGAGGTTAGGTATTTTTCCTCTCCGTCAGCCACAGAGCCCTGAGACATCAGTTTATTTATTTAAGATCTTATATCTTAAGTGCAAATAACAAAGGGTAGAGTGAGCTCATTCATAGATTGTCAATCATTAACAATTTTCATTAAGATAAGGAGCATTGTCATTCAGTAATGGCACAAGCAAGGGTCTAAAGTAAAGGAATCACACAGATGCATATAACATACACATTTCCTTATGAACAAGCAATAAACACAGGCACGGGGCTATGTAATTCCATTTATACTGGAGAATTATCTCTAAGGGAAACAGAGTCTGCAGAGATATTTAACCATCACCAAATCTGTTTCATTGTTACGCTATTTGAATTGTTACTTCAATTTGAAGCTAGGGAATAAACCTCCTTTAGAAGAGGTTTATAGAAGACTTGATTTCTTTTCTCTTTAATTAAAACCAATTACAGATAACTAAAAGCATCTCAATTTAAGCTTGTGTTTCTGCCCCCCTAACTGGAGAAATACTCTGCTTCCAAATTCAACCTCTGCTTCTTGAAAAACAGGTAGTTATTGGCAGTTTTAAATTTATAGCGTTTCCATTTTCAGGATTAACAACAATAAGAAAAAAAATCTAAGAGTCCCTCAGACATACCTCATTACAAGACATGCAAATCAAATGCATTTAGGGATATCAGAAGTTTCTAAATAGCAATAACAACAAGAAACTATAAGTAATGCCTTCAATTTATTACAGCCGTCAATATTTCAGATATTACGGTATTTGCAGCCGCCTCGTATCTTTCAATCCTTATATTCTTGAAGATTGAATTGGATAATAACCCTGTAAATGGTAATTATTGAAACTGTTAGCTGTTTACCAAAATCCATTCTTTCCTTCAGTAACACAGCTATAGCTGTATTCCTTCTCCCTTGCTTAAGAAAAACTTTTGGATTCTGTACTTACTCTTTTTCTCTGCTTCCTGATGAAGGCAGTGATGCTGATTACAGCAAACATAGACACCTTGTCCTAAAGTTGGTATCGAAGCTGTCATCCACGGTCTTTAAACGACCACAAGGAGGAGAGCCTTGGACTCATGTGAGTGAGAAATAAAGTTCTATCTTGTTTGAACCACTGAATTTTAAGGACTCTTTTCTGAAATAGCAGTTATCATTATCCTCATTAATATGAGTGTTAAGGAAAGTTCCTTGGACATAGCACAGTTGAATAACTGCTAGTTCTTATGAATTTTATTACGACCAGTGATTATCTTCACAACAACCCTGTTTTTAGAAGAGAATTGTGGCAGATGATACAATGAATACTGGAAAACTATGTATTGAGTCAGTAATCAATTTCTAGTGAATGAAAGAAGAAGGTTCAGTCAGGGAGGTGAACATTCTCCTAGCTGTTATTTTAATTCCTGATTTGAAATTTGCCTTATTTTCAATCATTATATTTTTTCTCTATTCTGCAAACCTTTATGATAATAGGAAGCTGAAAATGCCCTTAAAAGTAGAGGAATTCAGACTAAAACAGGTATGAGAAGGGAAGATATTCTAGCACCAATATTCCCTCAGATGAAGGATCCTGTAAATTTTAATTCTAAAGCCATGGGAGAGGAAACTTTCACTGGCACTTCTTATAAATCCTGGTCCTTTGCCAAACCCAGGATTTCTAGGGAGCCATCCCAGAAAAAGATGTGGGCAACTCTGATTGCTGTGTGTATATGCAAGATGGGTTCTATATTCCATTTTTAAAATGTAGGCTGCTCTAGGCATACATCGGGGAGATACATCCTGTCAACTTTCCTCATTATTCCACCCCAACACGGTCTAGGCTAAAACTGCTTAGACTCAGAAAAGGGGGAAAGTAATTGATTAGAAACCTTCCAAAAGGAAGAACTGGGTCATGGCCTTTGGGAGCCCAATTTCCTTTGTCTGTTTTCCCGTTTCCCTACAATGGCACCACCTGACGTGGTTCCAACAAATCCTACATGTACAGGAAAATCTGCATCTCATTTCTGCTGAAATATGTTTTCAATTTAGAATTTTACTTTCCAGATTGACTTGCGAACATCTAAAGGACTCCATGTCACCATGACATAATGTTCCCCAAAGGCAAGTTGGCCGTCAGTAGAGAAATGGGCAGTGATTAGCTAGCTGTCAGTGGTCAAAGGTGCTGATGTGACTACGGAAACCAATGTGGGAAAACTGAGAAGGAAAGAGGGAAAAATCAAGGGTGTTGTGGGGGAGGGGAAATAGTACAAGAGACACTTTGTAAGCTGAAGCGATTGTTAGAAGATGAAATATGAAGAGGCACTAGATGGGAAGAGATGGAAGTTTTACAGACAATTTGGAACGAGTTGAAAAGACCACTTTAAATAGAAAAAATGTCCTAAATACACTTTCAAACCAAGGGGTAGGAAACAGAAAAAAAGGGGAAAGTAATCTACCTTTGAAGAAATTAGATTCATAGACGATCCAGCGGCTAATCATGATGGACTGGCTTTAAAAATAATTTTTTAAAAGTAGTAATTCCAGGGACTACTTGTTTCTGTGCAAATCTGTTTAGTCCCAGTCATTTTGCCAGCATTTCTGATGATCACTTCATTTAATAATTTGTGAGCTATTAATAGCCCTCATGAATAGGAGAGAACATCAGATTTTAAGTTATTATAACTTACCTCTTCTTCCTCTTTATTCTCTACTCTCTAAAACAAAGATTTGATCACGATGTATTTAACTGCATTTGTTTGAAGGTAAAAAATCATCACAAAATTATACCATTGGGCATATGGAGACAGGAAGAAGGACCTAGCCTGTTATATTTATTTTGTCAATGATGATGCTAATGGGATTTAATTTATTAGTGTAGATACAGTTTTCCCCACCCACTCCCCAAACCAGCCCTGGGAGCCACTTGGTTTCTCCCCGTTGTCTCCTCTCTAACCTCGGATCTAGCTGCCCATATAATAGGCATTTCCTTTAGCTCCAAGGAGATGCTCTGTTTGATTTTGCTTGATTCATTTTATTTGAGAAATGATTGCATCCAAAATTCTATCCTTACATAGTTGAGAGTTATGAAAGGAAAAGTTACTTATTTATGTATTTGTCTTTTTATGGCCACACCTGTGGCATATGGAAGTTCCCAGGCTAGGGGTCAAATCAAAGCTGTCGCTGCCAGCCTACACAAGAACTGCAGTAAAGTGGGATCCAAGCCATATCTGCAACCTACACCGCAGCTTGTGGCAACACCAGATCTTTAACCTACTGAGCAAGACCAGGGATTGAACCTGAGTACTCAGGGATACTAGTCGAGTTCATTTCCTGAGCCATGACCAGAACTTCAGAAAAGTTAATTTTTGAACTATTTATGGGAAAGTGGCCTCAAAGGAAGACAGAGTGTTTCCAATATTTGACTTGAGATTGTTCTGTGAAAAACGAAGGTTTTTGTTCACTATTTTGAGTATTTTGGACCAATATATTTTATCTATCTATCTATCTATCTATCTATCTATCTATCTATCTATGTATTCAGATATACCATGTACATATATATATATGTATATATATATATACATTTGTGTATGTGTGTGTGTATTTGCCATTAAAAAGCCCCATCCTGCCCTCTGAAAAACTGGAAAGTTACAAACTTTATTTGGGTGTCCCACAATCCCCCTTTAAGTCTTTTTTCTCCTTTCTTTCTAATCCCCAGTGCTATTTCATTTTATCCTGCTGTAAGTTTATTTATGAATGGGTTTGTAGAAACAGAAGTCAGATCTAGTGGGCAGAAAATTGGAACCCAAGAACAAGCAGTTCTGAAATTATATCAAATACTGCTTTATAATGATATCCAATACTTCTTTTTAAAGTTTGTGTAACTTGGAGTTCCTGTCGTGGCACAGTGGTTAATGAATCCGACTGGGAACCATGGAGTTGTGGGTTCGATCCCTGGCCTTGCTCAGTGGGTTAAGGATCCGGCGTTGCTGTGAGCTGTGGTGTAGAGCACAGATGCGGCTCAGATCCCATGTTGCTGTGGCTCTGGCATAGGCCGAGGCTACAGCTCCGATTAGACCCCTAGCCTGGGAACCTCCATATGCCAAGGGTCCGGCCCTAGAAAAGACAAAAAGACAAAAAAAAAAAAAGTTTGTATAACTTGAGGTTTTTTTTTCAGGGCCACACCATGGAATATGGAAGTTCCTAGGGTAGGGGTGGAATCTGAGGAGCTGAGTCTGCGACCTACACCACAGTTCATGGCAACCCCAGATCCTTAACCCACTGAGTGGGGCCAGGGATCAAACTCGAGTCCTCATGGATACTAGTCAGCTTTGTTACCGACAAGTCACAGCGGGAACTCCCTGACTTGAGTTTTAACATCTCAGAATTTTCATTTTCTTAGCTGTAAAAGTGGGGAAAATAAAGCCTTCTTTTCAGTCGTCCTTGGGTAGATCTTGTGTGAACAGGCTTAACTTTTTCGTAAATAGAAACTTCTCAGTACATAACAGTTTACATTTTTGAAGTCTAAAAAGCCTTTAAGAGTGAGAGAAAGGAAGCTCTACAACTCTGAGGGACTGAATTTGTGGAATTTCCCTTCTCAGTCAGAACTAACTCTCACTTTCCTTCTGCTTCATCTTTACTTTAAGTCAGTAACGCCACATTTAACTTGTGTGGCCTGCTGCTAGGCTATGAATTTCTGGAAAGTTGGGAGTGTGTCATTTTTATATATTACATCATATTATTGGATGCTTAATTCTTGTAGACTGTGTGTGAATTTGCTTAGTACTTATATTCACCTCAAATATGATAGAAACAAATCTTTTGCCCAGGTTCATAGCTAACTTAGCTTTTGAGACTTGCAGTGAATACATTCTCCTAAAGTCTTATCTCTCTCTCTCTTTTTGTTTTTTAACGAAGTATAGATGATTTTCTCTTTATTTATGGTGTTTCTAATTAAAAATGACCAACACCTCTCCTAAGTTGGACAGGATACCTACCTCTTACTTATATGAGACGTAGCTGCTATAACAGTGCTTTCATCTGCAAAATATTCCATTTTGTTTATTAACAAAAATGATTTTTTTTCTAAACAAATTCATACAAAAAAGAGAAAAAGTGAAAGAAAAGCAAGTGCTTTCTCACTGTTGCTCAAAACTTTTTGTTCAGGTCTTAAGTTTCCCTTCATCCTTTGGTAATAGAAGAAAAAGACAGAACAAGCTCAACATCCAAACAAAATAAAATCGGTTGAGTCAATTATTAGCTTGTCATCCCAGGTGGAATAATTATTATGGGGAGCTATAAATTCCACCCAATTTCATATTATACTCTTTAGGATTTTAGCTTTGGTAATTCCATTTTCTGATGGAAAAAAATCTGCTTACAAAATCTAACTTGAAAAATATAGTCTCACAGTGGACCAATGAGTTTATTTTATCCATCTTGCTTCCTTAACCTTCTAACTTTTTGTGGGTATATGTCTAAGTTTGACTGCTAAGACTCAGAAAAAAAAAAAAGTTTAAATTGGATATTTTGACCAGAAAATGCAATAGGGGATCATGTTTTATCTAGACAAATTTTCTAACTGCAAAGGTGTCCTGCAAAGTATTTGCTATGGAGACATCTAAATTTTCCTTAGTGTTTTTCTCTCATCTGGAAACAACTGAGTATTTAATGCTACAGATAATTTTTTTATGCTTAGTCACTTCATGCAAAGTTTGTTACTAGGAATCATTTAACCTAGTATATACTTTAAAAAATCATGTGTTTCAAAATAGAATTGCAGTTCCTTTTTTAAGATCTTGAAGCCGTGTTGGGACATTAGGTATGGCTGAGTTGGATGGATGTGAGGAGATGTTTAATTTACAATAGCATAACTTTCAAAAGGCTCCCTTCATTTATTTTCTTTCCTTTCTCCTCCAACACACCTACTGAACTGAGAGAATTTTCTGCTTTTTCAAAGTTAATAAGACCTACTCCTGTCTTTTGGCTCTAGTGCCTCTGGATGACCAAGTTTTGTTAACAGTCTGATAATCGGCTCCCTTCGGAGGAAGTTCTTCAGGGGTCAGAGGCTAATGGTATCAAACATCAGGCTGTCTGGTTTATTGTAAGGGTGTTTGGTTAAGATCAAGATCTCAGATAAGAGCTGAGTTGCTCTGGCTGGGAAAGGAAATGGTTTTGATATAGCACAGCAATTCCTAGAGGGAAGCAGAGAGACGGAGATCCATTGAATTCATAAGCTGTAGGTTGTTTTCCTCTAAAATTGTTAGTCAAAATACCATCATTAAATACTGGAAGAACCAAACTGTGAGTTATGGATGAAAATAAAACCCACCTTTAGATCTACACTGGTAAGATGAGCAGCAAACCAAATGAGGAGAAACTGGGAAGCAAAACGAATGGGCTTCCAATTCCCGAGTTTAAACCCATCCTCCTTGGATTTGGAGGTCAAAGCTCACTGCTCAAGGGGACACCTCATATTTTATTTAAGCACTTTTCTTCTAAGGAGTTGAAAGCACCTGGCAGACATTAACTCTTGTGCAGTGAAGGAAAACACAGATATTACCAAGTAAAGAGCTATGTTCAAAGATCAGAGTCCCTTGGTGCATCCAGTTTGATAATGATGATTTTATTTCCACATGACTTTGTTTTCTATGTACACTTTCAGGGCGATAGAACACTTTAGCCCTTTACTGATTTACAGGAAGATAACTTTATCTACCTGGAGTCTTTGTTTCACAAGGGACTTCAGAGTTTTTTCAGTATCATCATAAAGCCCTTGTACACGAGATTGTGTGCTCTGTTAATTATTTGTTCCCTTTTTTTTTCAATCTGAATTTTACTTTCACTGATACAGCACTATCTTGAAAATGTGCAACTATCAACTGAGGAGACAATGTTAAGAAAAACATGGAGAATAATTAAAATATAGCAGGGAAGTGAGGGAAAGTATTTATTGTAACATGGTAATTCAATCTCTTCATTTTACTGACGAGGAAATTAAAACCCAGAGAATACCCAGTTTTTTATTTCCAGAAGGAAAGAGAGAGAGAGATGCTTGCATTAATGGTGACACTGCTCTTTGAAATTCTAACCTTAGAGGAAGTCCCAGTTAGGGCAGCAGCTAGCCTGGGAAATGCCTGCTGTTTTGGATCTGCCACTGGGTAGCCAGCATGGTTCTGAGTAGCTGTACCCCTCAGGGCTTGGGAGTATAGACCCTGAACACGATGGCCCTGTCTCCCAGTTCTAAGTGATTAGGGTTGCCTGGATCCCTGCCTTGAATACTATGACTATACTTTGCTCTGAATTACGTCTGGCTTCAAAGCCCATGGCTTAGAAGGAGTTGGTGATTCACGTGTGGCTTGCTTTTTGACACGTTAACTCATTTGTTAGACTGGCTGTGTTTCTAAGCTTCCAGGGGCTCCCTGGTCTACAGAAGAGCAGGAACAGAAAGCACTTATTTTTCTAGCTGGCAGGTCATCCGCTACAAGCTCGACTAGCTTCTGGGATCTTGAGGGAAAATCACAACATTATTTTGTATCTACCCATCCTCTCCAACACAGTGTGAGTTTGTTTCTTCCATGAAGACTTACATGGCCTCCTCAAGCTGCTTCTGACTTGTTATAGCTCGAACTGCATGGCTTATTTGCAGTGGTTCTTAACATTGCTTATTTTTTTGCATCTGTCTTTTGTACCCGTCTTACCTCCTCAGTGACTCTGTGAAGCCTTTAAGAAAGGAATTATATCTTTGTTTCTTTTTTGCCACACCTGTGGCATGTGGAAGTTCCCAGGCCTGGGAATGAAGCCTTACCACAGCAGTGACAACATCAGAACCTTAACCACTAAGCTGCTGGGGAGCTCCAGGGACTGTGTCTTTTACATCATCGCCAATTCTGTGCTGCTGGGTCCAAAAGGAGATGCTTTCAGCACACTTTAATGTTACCTCTGCTGCAAAATTTGAACTCACTAGAAAACCCTTCTTCCTCATTTTCATCCTCTTCTTCATCTCTCCGGCAACTGTGACAACGATGGCTTGAGCGTGACTGACGGTAGAACAACTTTACACTGGTTTATTCACACACTTTGCATTTTCATTCTCATAATCACACTATGAGGAGTTCTCTTGCGATGCAGCAGGTTAAGGATGGGATGTTGTCGCTGCAGTGGCTTGGTTGCTGCTGTGGTGCAGGTTGGATCCCTGGCCAGGGAACTTCCTCATGCTGCAGGCATGCCCCCCCCCCCCAAATAATTACACTGCAAGATAAATGTTATTACCCCCCAACTTTTAAATAAGAAAGTGGAGGCTCCAAGAGGCTACGTAACTTGCCTAGGGTCATGTAGGCTGCAAGTGGCAGAGTAAACATTCCAGACAGGGTGTAGGGCTCTCTGCTGAGGATACTTTTCTTATTCCTTGATATGTCTCCTTATCCTCCTTAAGACAAGGTGACAGTGTTGCATTATACAAACTTCTGTATTTACATTAAGACTTCTGAGATGACAACACGGTCCTATTGCATAGCACAGGGAATTTTAGTCAATACCTTGTAATAAACAACAATAGAAAAGAGTATGAAAAAACGCTTTGTTGTACAACAGAAGCTAACACAACATTGCAAATCAACTATACTTCAATTAGAAAATGCCAAGATAAAGCCCAGGTATACATGGCGTACAGTTATAAAGCAGAGGTCATTTACCTGGGTTATTAAAGTTCTACTTTCAGGAATTTTCCCACTTGGTGATTCCTCTTCTCTGAAAACACCCAGGACTCTTTATTGTCCTGACTCCCTCCCCCTGTTCCTCCCACCTTACTCAGGGCCCTCACACCCTTTGACATCCAAGTATAAATAACTGCTAAAGTACATTTATTCTTCTACAGTCATTTCAATTCTCAGGTGGAAAAGGTAAAGCAAAAGAGACGATTTTTGACTGATAGAAGCTCAGACATCTACCAGTGACTGTGGGAGGGTCACAAAGCACGCCCTGCCTGTTATTTTCCCTCCAAAGAGCCACATGATAAAAACAAATATTGGGGAGGAGAACATTGTCGGTCCCCTAAGCAGGTTTCCAAAATCATATCCTGGATTTCTAAGTCTCTGGATCATTCCATCACAGCAGTAGTCTGTGTGAAATATTGGACAGTAATAAAATGTACAGGTTGAGAATAAACCAGGTTAGTGTCCTCAAGGGGGCATAACCCCAAATCCAGACCCTCCCCTCAGAATAACTCTATAGTAACAGTGAAACAAACAGGTGCAAGGCAGGTGCAGTGGAATGAAGACAGCCTCACCTAGGGAGCTGTACGTAGGTGGTGTCCAAAAATGCCAATAAAAATAACAGCTCATGCCATGCAATACTTTTATATTTTTCTCTATTAAAACATTTGACTTGGGACTAAAAGTAAAGTGAATCTATCCACGTTTTCTGATTAAGAATTGTAACCAGCTCCAGAAAATCCTTTCTTTCTGTTAGTTTTGTTCAGCTGCTTACTCAGCTTAGATTATTTGTCCTCCCTTGTCACTTCCCCCATGCTTTGCAGCCTTTGATTGTCTCCACAGAATATAGCCCACTCTTGGGTGCCATGAGACCAGAAAGTATTTTGTTTGTTTGTTTCCTTCTCCATTTATTAGAAAAGGAGCATAGCATGACGTTGAAACCCTTAGGATGCAGACACAGTTGGATTTCCAAACCTGTCTTGCCACTTACTAATTAGGTAAACTTGGACAAGTTGTTTCACCTAATTCTCAACCTCCTTTGAGGTCAGACAGTATTAGTCCACTCCTACCTTAGGGGTGGGTCTGGGTTGACATGACTTTAATCATGTCCATTCCTCCTACCACAATAACTGGCTCATAAATAACCAGGGAACTCAGGCTTATTTTAGTTTCTAAGTTTAGGATCTAAATTGGTCCAGAGTGAAACCCTTGGCTTTTGTGTGCTGTTTGATAGAAAATCTGTATCTTTTTCTGGGCCATGAATGGATATAAATCTCAAGATGGAGGTAGCCATTTTGCTGTAATGAAAATGCCAACCTGGAAATAAAACCCACTTCTATATAAGGATAGAAGAAAAAAAAAAAAAGAAGAAGAAAAAAAAAGGATAAGATAATTGTAGAACATCAGAGTTAGAACCTTAATCAAACCACACCTGTAGCTACAATGTCTTTTCATTTTAAAAAACAACAAATTATCTTCATTTAAAAAATATATTTATGTTTTCTATTTCTTATTAAATCATGCTAGAAGATATTGACACTTCCACCTCAGAAGCACACATTTTTTTTTCCTCCCCTTTGGAGTACTTTGAGACAGAGCTTACACGAAGTAAAACACACTGATTTTGAGTACACATTTTTTTGGACAATATGTATACACCCATGTAAATAAAACTTCACTCAAGATTGGAATAGACTGAAAGCATGCCTGCAAATTCTTGGAATCCTGAGATGGCCATGTGGATATGCCTGAGCTAGCCTGCTGCAAGATGAGAGAATACCTGGAGAGGACCAGGGTAACGCAGCTCAGAGCTTGCCAACAACCAGATATGCATGAGAAGTCCTTCTTGGTCATCCAGATCATACAAAAGCATGCACAGGAGATGTACAAGATCAGTTGGGCTGGTCCAGATGGCAAAAAGCTATCCAGCTGACCAACAACACCATGAGCTAAAGAAAGTGAATGTTACTATACGCTAAGAGGCTTTGCAATGCTTTATTACACAATGAAAACAAAGTGATAGGAAAAGGACATTTTCCTCACCTTGGAGAGCTCCCTCAGGGCCTTTTCCTGCCAGGTCTTACCCCCCACAGCCCCCATCTGATTTCTATCACGATAGTTTATTTCTATCTGTTTTTAAACTTCACAAAAATAAATTTATGCATGCGATATTTTGTGTCTAGATTCTCGTAAAGTTTTTGAATCCATGTTTTTGCGTGAATGCTTCTTGTTGAGTATCACTACATCATTGTGTGATTACGTGGTATTTTGTCCCATTTTCCTTGATGAACTTTTGGGCTATTTCCACTTACTCCAATTCTGTCTCCCAATTGAGCAATTTTTTTTTTTGTTTCCTATTCGGTTGAATGTAGCTACTAGAGTTAATTATTAGGCCCTCTTGATTTATTTTAGCAATTCACCAGCAACTGTTTTCTTTGTAGTGACTGTTTTATTTTTCTTTGTAGTTCTGTGCTTTAAACCAGAATTCTAAATCGTACAAACAGTAAATGGTTTTATTATCTACTTCTTAATCAGATCTTTAGTTCATTTCTCTTCTGACACAAGAATCCGAATATCTGAAGATAATCTCTGATCTATTATAATATCTGATAATCTGATAGATAATCCTGAAGACAAAGTAATCTAAAGGAAGAAGGGGCATTGAGATTTTTCTAGTGTATTGTTTGATCTGTTACTGTTGAAAAATGTTTTATTGGATAATTATTCTTACTTCTCCCTTATGCCACTCCCAGAGAGCTTTGTAATTCAAACCTGCATGGTGGTGCCAAACTAAAGAAATATTTATTTTCTTTTCATTGTGACCACATAGTAGTTAATGTATAAAATAAGTATTGTTAAGATTCTTTACCTTACGACCTCTTAGAGCTGCTTTATCATAGGGAGAACAATTTATATATAAAAAGCTTAGCCTAATGCCTAGCCCTTGGTGAGTATCTGAGTGTCCTTCTTGGTAAATGTAAAGGCATAGATAAGATCAGTGGTCATATAAATGAGAGGAATAAAGGTATTTCTCACTATGTTCACATAGAAGAAATAATCACAGTTCTTGCACACAACAGTAATTGACAAGTTGGTCAATTATGCAACAACTGAGTGAAAAGAGCTTATTCACAGCAAAACTAAGAGCTTGACTCTACACCCCACAGGCAATTTTAGGGAATTCTGACATCTCACTCATTTCTGTGTCTATGAAGTATAGTTCTAAGGAACATATTTGATGCCTGTTTGAAAAAAAGGATGGATGGCAGGAAAAAAGGAATAGACTGGTGATCAGGAGTTCTTGGGGAAAGTCATTCGTATTTACATCAAGTTTTAGGGATATTTGGCTACGTCACTTTTCGAGAGACCAAGGCTACAATTGTCTTCCTTCTGTAAAATCCAATACATGGAGGTATATTTATGTCATAGAAGAGTGATCTGAGAAAATATGGTATCTTCTTTTAAATTAACATAAGAGCTGGCAATACACTTTATAAAAGAGTAGACAGGTTCTTAATCTCCCCTTAAGAGAACTGCCAGATTAAATGATCCTATCCATTTCCTCTATTAATCATACTGGCTGAAGCCCACAGTTACTGAAATCTCATGACTAGTGGGCTTTTCTCTAGCTGTCCACACACCTCTGTTCTCATCAAGGGAGTTGAATGCCTACCAACTGCCAAGCATGGTGATTCCAAAATGAGTTTACATCAGTAACACTTTATGGTCATAATGCACATGAAATACCAATCAAACCAATTAAATATCAGCATGAAAGAAGATAAACTCAGTGCTTTGCAAAACAGGAATGTTCTATACCATTAAAAAGTGCTGTAGAATATAAATGGACAAGACAACTGTAGGAAAAAAAAAGTGGAGAAAAAAATACCACAATCTGTAAAGTGTCTGCATTCAGGTTGCTTTGCAGGTGTCCTTTTGCAAATTCTGCTCCAGCCTGAAGAAAGCAAATGTGGGGACCTCACAGATTTATTAAGGTGATAATATTTATTGTGGTGATAATATTATTATGATTTTCAGAAGAAAAATGATATAAATTTCAAATTAGTGAACATGTACTCAAAGAAATGTTTTGGTCTTAGATCAACAGTTTGGTTGATAAGTGTACCTTTTAAAAGTTTTAAGTATATTAAATGTTTATGTATTTCTCTTATTGCTCTTCTCTTTAACTGGCTTTTTGGTTGGTTGACTTATTATAGGTTTTAAGATAGGGAGTCTTCTGCTATGTAGTATTTCTTTCCCCCCTAACAACAGTGCTATGAGGAGTGGGGGACAAAATTGTTGTAATTCAGACATAAGTTGGAATTGTCTGCTCAGAAATCTAGTTACAATTTGTCTTGAGCTCCACCTCTGTAATCTATGGAAACACAAAGGATCGCATTCTGTTCCTTACAATTAACAGATTTTTTTTTTTTTTTTTCTGGCAGCCTCTGTTTCAGGCCCTGATTCCACATGCAGTTCTGATGGGATAACATCTCTTCATTTATTATCCTGGAGAGGCTGAAAGGGGTAAATAAAATATGGGTGCAAAGACATTATAGCACAATGCCTGGCACACATTCAAAGATAGGAATTATTGGTATTAATATGTATCATGACAATGAATTGAATCATGACAAAGACTTGAGTTATGACAATGACTGTGCAAAGTTGTATCTTTCCCATTTTATCTGTCAAAAACTGAGACTCAGATGGGTTGTTTTGTTTTTGTTTTTTTTCCCCAGTTGCACAAAAGTAAGTGATAAGACCAGGGTTTTATCTGACTCATTGGTTCTTCTAAGCCCAAGGTCACTTCAGTGAGCCTATAACACACTGAGGGAAACCAAGTCTCCCTTGAATCCATGCCAGGGGGGAAAAGTATGTTTCCAGTCTTCTTTCCAATATTAATGGAATAAGTGGTTTATGTTCCAGTCTTAATGGATTTGTTGCTATTTTCTAGTCATCACGGCTCTACTGATGTTTGTTTCTTTTGTTCAACACCTCTCCCTCCTTACAACAATCCCCTTCCTTCCTTCCTTCCTTCCTTCCTTCCTTCCTTCCTTCCTTCCTTTCTTTCTTCTTTCTTTCTTTTTTCTTTTTTCCTTTCGATGGCTGTACATGTGGCATATAGAAGTTCCTAGGCTAGGGATAGAATCAAAACTGCAGCTTCAGGCCTACTCAAAGCCACAGCAGCACCAGATCCAAGCCGCATCTGTGACCTATGCTGCAACTTGCAGCCATGCAGATCCTTAACCCATTGAGCAAGGCTAGGGATTGAACTGCATCCTCATGGATACTAGTTGGGTTCATAACCAGCTGAGCCACAGTGGGAACTCCAGCAATCCATTCTCCATTATGGAAATCATATCAATTTTTTGTGGATCCATGTAATTTATCTAAGTCCTCTTGTTAAAAGATATAGATATTGGGCGTTCCCTGGTGGCCTAGTGGTTAAAGAATCCAGCGTTGTGGAGTTCCCTTTGTGGCTCAATGGAAATGAATCTGACTGGCATCCATGAGGACGCAGGTTCGAACCCTGGCCTTGTTCAGTGGGTTAAGGTTCTGGCATTGCCATGAGCTGTGGTGTAGGTAGCAGACATGGCTTGCATCTGGCATTGCTGTGGCTGCGGCAAAGGCTGGCAGCTACAGCTCCAATTTGACCCCTAGCCTGGGAACCTCCATGTGCTGTGGGTGCGGCCCTAAAAAGACTTAAAAAGAAAAGAAAAGAAAAGAAAAGAATCCAGCATTGCTATTGCTGTGGCTCAGATCACTACTGTGGTGCAGGTTTCATCCCTGGCTTAGGAACTTCTGTATGCCACGGGTGCCTCCAAAAAAAAAAAAGAGAGAGAGCAATACAGATATTGTACAATTATTGATAGTAAGAAGAGCCATAATAATTCACAGCTTTTATTGTATATTTCCTCTGCGGTAGGCAACATGCTAAGTAGGATATATGATGCATGGGCTACTCCATGAGGTCTGCATCTGGATGAGGATCTAAAAGCAATTAGATTAAGGATTAGAAGTGTTGGGTAAAATCCCAAGTTTCCACAACTATTAAGTAATTAATATGGTCTGAATATCTGTGTCCTCTCTCCCCAGACTCATATGGTGAAGACCTAATATCCAATGTGATGGTATTAGGAGGTAGGCTCTTTGGGAGTTATTAGGTCATGAGGGCACGGCTCTCATGAATGGGATTCTTGCTTGACTAAACAGACCCCAGAGTTCTCCCTCCACTACATGAGATACTGTAAGTTGGCAGTCTGTGACAGACAAGAGGGCTTTTTCAGGAGAACCCGATCATATTGGCACCCTGATCTTGGCATCCTCTTGTTTATAAGGCATTCATTTTGTTGAATATTGTTAAAGCTTTCAGAAGGAACAAAGACAGTAGCACATAACGGGATTTGAACCCAGGAATTCTGACTCAGGGAATTAGATTCTTACTCACTGCATGCCATTTACTGTGTGGATGTGGTCAATGTATTCAGTATTTATTCATAGCAAGCCGGAGGCAATGTATTTATCCCTCTCTAGGACTGGTAGATCTATCAAGCCAAGGGTAAAGGTTTTACTTGGAGTGGAAGCCCTTCCATGAAGTGAAAGAAATAATTTTTGAGCCACTAGATTCATAGAGGTTTGAAGTTTTCAACATGAAAAAAAAAAAAAAAAACCATGAAGATGGTATGATGCTGTTATTCAATTTTGAACGAAAATGCCCTTGGGTAGAAAATAGCCTAGACTTCAGGGACAGAAGAAAATCAAAGGAAATTTAGAGTGAAATAAATCTCAGTAGAATCTTCCTTCCTTCCTCCCATCTCCACGCCTCCCCCCAAAGAATCTGCCATATACAGGAATACTTCTTAAGTAGTCAAATCACAGACAACTACTTTTGCCATTTTTACCTTTACAAGTTGGTATTTCCCTTTGGTCTACCTGATTTATTTAAAAAATAAGCGATTAAATACATGTCAAGACATCTTCTATAAATCAGTTTCAGACAAGTTCAAAAGAAAGGAAAATGTGCAAATTACTCTATTAAGTTGAATTTGTTATGAAGTTACATAAGAAATGTTCTTCAGTTTTATAAAAGATCTTTGTGAAGTATTTCTGCTGCCTTCGTTTCTATACTGCATGAGTAGACATTTAACCATGAACATAAAATTTCAGAGAATTGTTTAATAATGCCTAATAAAAATGCCTGCCAATCTCTATTGAGTAACCAATGGATGGATACATAACAACTTGAAATTTTAACATATTTTGGCATCCAATATTTTAAGTGCACAAAATGAATTCTATGTTACTGCTACTAATGCTATTATTTCCCACTCAGTGGTCATAACATGGTTATTGTTATTATTTTAATATTTTGGATTAGATATATAATAACAAGTTTATAGATCCCTTGTAGATATTAAACTTTGAATAAGAAATTATGCCAGGAGTTCCCTGGTGGCTTATCAGGTTAAGGATCCAGCATTGTTAATGCTGTGGCTCTAATCATTGCTATGGTGCAAGTTCAGCCCCTGGCCTGGGAACTTCTGCATGCCTCAGGCACAGCCAAAAAAAAAAAAAAAAAGACACATTCAAGGATGGAATGTGAGTGTTTAGGCCTCAAACCCAATATCCTGAATGTGTAGTATAACACCTGGAACATAGTAGGTGCTCAATAATCATGTCAAAATCAAAAGAACTGAGCAGAAAGACGGTAAACTATATTAGAAAGAGTCTATGGTAAGCTTTCCTATACAATACATTGTCCAGTTGTGTGATAAACCAAGATTGGTTTAGAACTTATATGACTTCAACTTATCTTTCTAAATACAATTTTTTAAAAGAACTAATATTCGGTAGCAATATATTTAAACTATTTTGCACCGTACAAGGTAGTGTTTAACCATGCTTAACATGGAGTGTCTTGTAGCATACTGTCTGAATTTGAATCACCATTCTTTTACACTGTTAAATTATGCAAGTTAATCGAATACCTTTGGAAGTTTGCTCTGTGACTCACATTAGCTACCCTATAAAATGGAGATTGTTGTGGTACTTTTTCACCACATAGTCAATAATGTATAGATGCTAAGGTTTAAAATGTTATGCTATTTCCACCTTCTTGTTAATGTCATTTCTATCTTTTGATCATTAAACTTTGGGAAAACTCAGGGTGAGCAACAGTTTTAGGGGAGATCTATTTCATACATTGGATTATTTGAAGCTGCTTAGCTCTAAATAATAATAGAAGTTTAGCTGGATTTTGTGTTTTACATTTTTTTAAAAATACATTTTTCTATCTTCATCTGTGGTTCTCATTTTATTTCTTTCTTCTTTTGTGACACCCTGAAGTTTTTTTTTTAAAGGAACCAACCCTTCTGCAACATCAGTCTGTGTATTTCAGGTCAGGATCCATCCTGTCTTATGCCAAGACCTTTGCATTTCTTTCTTATCTATGCCTAGGGTCAACCAGAATTAGGAGCAATTACCGAGAATTATTTTGGGGGATGGGTGGAAGCAAATTGTATACTTTTTCTCTCTACTTTAATTGAAATTGAAAAGAAAAAAAAAGCAACTGCAGAGGTGCTGGAGGTTGCCACCTGGAAGCAGAAAATGAAGGTGGAAGTAAACTGAGTTCTTGTCTCAAGTTTAAGCCCCTGGAATCCCCATGACTGGAGTTCACAGGTCAGTGAGTCATACACTAATAGATTCTCTTTGCTTAAGTTGAGTTTAACTTTTCTATCACTCACAACCAAAAGAATGTAAAGTCATAATCTACCCATAGTTACCAATTATACTTTTTTGTTTTACTAGCATCTTTGCTTCTTGCCCACAATCCTCCAAACACCTTACTAATTTGCTATTATTATTCAGCACTGGCCTTAGGAATGAGATAATCTAATTTGTTAGTATTTTATCCTAATTTGGATCAATACGCTCTGAGAAGGCTTGAGAGAGTTTTGGTACGTGTGTATTTAACATAGAAAGGCTTTTAAAAAAAACTTTTTATAGACTCTTGGCTATGGTTTTGATAGCGCATGCTGCTTGATAGTAACATAGTGCTGTAGAATATCTTTAAAGCCATGGGGTCCAGCCTCGAATCTCAGACTCATCACTTATGAGCATTATATACTTGAAAATACCTCTTGATGTTTAGTTTCTTATTTTGCAGGGTGAAGATAATAATCCCTCACTTGGTTGAAATGGGGATAAAGATACAGCCCTTAGAACAAGGCATGATGTATGATGGCTGTGTAACAAATAAGCTACACCCTTTTTAGTTGGTTTCTAAGGTGACGAGATGCTTTCAGTTATTCAAATAATGATTATTGACCCATGTGTTCTCTTTATAGATTTTTTTCTCTCTGTAATTATTTACTTTAGGATATTTCATTTTCTCCTTTTACCTCACAGGAGAGAATGTAAGAAAGAAATAGGGAAAATAAATGTAAATAAATATTACTTTTGTTGTTTAGTTCGATATTACGCATGTTGAAAAAGTTAAAACCTTTCTTTTTTTATTCATTCATTTGCAACATTCATTTATTTATTCACTCTTGCATTCAACAGATATGTACTAAACTCTTACTATATGCAAAGCATTGTCTTGGTATCTTTGACGATTTTCATGTTTTAAGTTATACAAAATTTAAAAAGGTTTTCATTTAAATAAGTCTTAAGAATTTGGATTTTTGGTAGCATAGTCTTTTGTTCTTGTGCCTCTTCTATATTTAAAACTTTGTTTTACTGCAAATACTTTGTTCAAAGAAGAGCATTTTACTGGATATTTAAATTTTCTAGGATGATACTGCCTCCTGGTTTCATAGCCATTTAGACATACCTATAATTTCAGAGGAGTTAATATGTGTTTCTGTAGCATTCTAATAATTTAAATGTGCCTAAAACACATAAGCTTTTATTGTCAATCTCCCTGTTTTGCAGGCTTTCCAATTTGATCCTGCCTTCCCCACATGGAAGATAGCTAAGAAACCTGCTCAGATTTCCTTTCCTCAACCTCCCTGCTGCCAGCTTTCCTACTCCCTTCCATCCCATGGGAAGCCAAGAGCCTGCTCCAATTTCCCTTGTGGAATATGTGTCCCACCTGGTTTCTTCTCCTGTTCTGCAACAGGTGGTTATTTTTGTATGGCCAGTGCTTTGAACCCCCTGGCTGTCAGAATTCATTCCCACTGAAAATGTTGACATTTGAGCTCTTTCCAGACTTCAATGGGTATATGGCCAATTTCCATTTTTTGAAAATAATTTTCTTTTGATGGAATACTCTTGTTCCTTAATGATTCCATTAATTTTTTTTAAAAGAAGGATTTTAGTTGTACTTAAAGGCTAAATCAGTGATGGATCTGTTTATTGCCTCTTTTCTAATTTCTTTCAAACAGTCTCTAAGCATGTGGATCATATTGAGTTAACCAATGAAAAATGGAATCAGAATTCTGGCAACCCCATTGTATAGCCAGCCATGTTGCATTATGGATTTCAGTGATCTTCTCTTTACCATTATTTTTGGGTTTGACAAAATCTAATGAATCAGGAGTTCCTCTTGTGGCTCAGTGGTAACAAACCTGACTAGTATCCATGAGAATGCAGTTTTGATCCCTGGCCTTGCTCAGTGAGTTAAGGATCCTGTGTTGCCGTGAGTTTTGGTATAGCTCAAAGATGTGACTTGGACCTGGTTGCTGTAGGACAGAATGCAGGACTATATTCTTTTTTTTTTTTTTTGGACTTGTTGCCTTTTCTAGGGCCACTCACTCGGCATATGGAGATTCCCAGGCTAGGGGTCGAATCGGAGCCTTAGCCACCGGCCTATGCCAGAGCCACAGCAACGCGGGATCCGAGCCGCGTCTGCAACCTACACCACAGCTCACGGCAACGCCGGATTCTTAACCCACTGAGCAAGGCCAGGGATCGAACCCGCAAGCTCATGGTTCCTAGTTGGATTCGTTAACCACTGAGCCACGACGGGAACTCCATGGACTATATTCTTAACAAATTTTCCACCCCAATTAATAGTGAATGCTTGTCAGGCTTGGGAATCACTGGGCAAAACTATATCTCAACAATGGAAAATGAAAATTCCTAATAGGTTTTTTTCATAGAAAGTATAGCTTTTTAGAGTTCCTGTTGTGGCTCAGCAATAACAAATCTGACTAGTATCCGTGAGGATGTGGGTTCGATCCCCAGCCTTGCTCAGTGGGTTAAGGATCCAGTGTTGCCATGATCTGTGGTATAGGTTGCAGATGTGGCTTGGATCCCATGTTGCTGTGGTTGTAGTGTAGGCTGGTAGCTACATCTCTGATTCAACCTTTAGCCTGGGAACTTCTATGCCATGGGTGTGGGCCTAAAAAAAAAGACCAAAAAAAAAATATATAGCTTTTTTTTTTCAAATTATAAAAAAAGAAGGCTAAGATACAATATAATCAAAATAATAAATGATCTCATCAATATATACTAGGTATGAATTTTCCCCAGCAGTCTCAGGAATGTGAAAACTGACATATCATGCTGTTTAAATATAGCTTATCAAGCTAAATTTTACTCTGAACTCTCATCTTATTGCTCTGCCTAGAAGTTCAGTCTCTGTCATTATTGGAGATTACTCCTCATCTTTTCCTAAAGGGTTGTACAAAGCCTCTTATGATCTGATACAGGGCAGAATATTCCAGAAGCCCCCTCCCCCCTTCATGGCCCACGTGCATCATTGCTAATGGGCTCTTTGTTCTAGACCTCTTGGTGACGTGGAGTTAGAAAGCATGCTGGCTCTCTCTGCACTTTGGGGCACTAGATTTTTGGCCTTGCCTAGGGGTCCCATGTTTAGGGCACACCAAATCCCTCTCTGAGATTATGTCCCCTTATCAAGCTCTAAGCCTCAGTAAGAGACCAGGGCTTAGAGCACTGCTGCTCACAGTTTCTGCTGCCATCTCTCCTTTCAGTCTTGGGTAGTTTCCCTGTCCTTTACTCTCTGATCATTTGTGTTTCTGCCATTTGATCTGTAATCCTTCAACATATATTAACATCATGTGGTATGAATGTGATATGAGTTCCATGTACAAATAACATTTAAGCAGCTTCCATCAACATTTTCATTGCTAAGGGCAAAGGAAATGCAGGGCAGGGTGGTGTGATGTAATATCAGCTTGACAGCTGTACGTGAATGGGCTTAAAATTGGAAATGGCCACTGAGAGGCAGAGGGATGTCTGAGTATAATTCTTTTTTTTTTGTTTCTCACTTTTTAGGGCCACACTTGTGGCATATGGAGGCTCCCAGGCTAGGGGTCCAATAGGAGCTACAGTTGCCAGCCTACACCACAGCCACAGCAACGCCAGATCCAAGCCGAGTCTGTTACATTGGCAATGCCAGATCCTTAACCCACTGAGCAAGGCCAGAGATCGAACCTGCAACCTCATGGTTCCTAGTCAGATTTTTTTCCGCTGTGCCATGACGGGAACTCCTGAGTATAATTCTTTTATCCCTAAAGTAAGGACAGTCATACTTCACTGCTCTAGAGGTAATGTTGCAACAGAGGAATATGTGTAATACATCTGGCCCAGAACAATTGTTCTTTTATTACTAGATTACCGATAACTGGCACGAGGCTAGGTAGACCATTATGAACAGGGGATGAATGCATGTGAGTCCAGATCACAGCCTCAACCAAAGGAGCTCTGAGCTTTTGAGTGTGTGAGTCTATTTCTCCCTCTTCATAGGACATCTTTTTTCCATTCTTTCATTCGACCCATGTTCATTATTTAAGATAAATCACACTTCGCCATATTCTATGATTTTAATAAGATAGGCTAACATAGCTTGTCACAGCGTTTATACTGAAGTGTGTGTACGGGAGTGGGTGGAGGTGCGTGTGGCCAGTTAAAATGCAGTGTGTTGAGTGCTAAGACATATACAATAAAGGGAACATTTATGCACTGGGTGTCAGTCCATGCCTAAGTGGTGGAGAGAAGTGATATCTAGGCAAAAAAATCACTATCTTTTACTTTATTAGTTAGGTATTTGTTTCTTTGCCTTCTTTCTAAAGGTAGTGTGTTCTAAAGTTACTTGGCTCTGCTATTCATACTTTGGCAAACAATAAGTGCTTTTGCCAAATTCTTTCCCCTTGATTAATTTACATTTAGTTCCATCAGGTTAAAAAAAAAAAAAGATTCTGATGTCCACATTAATAGTGTTTCATATCTTCCTTCTCTTAACTTTCCTGTTAAAAAGATCAAGACAGTGATATCCCTTTGGTTTTTTTCTTTTCTTGTTTAAAGTAGGGATATTTTCTTCCAACAAAAATCGTATTAGGCCATTAAATGTTTAAAAATTAAAAACAACCCAGATGTGTTTTTATTAATCAAGAACTTTTCAAATTTTCTCCACCCTCTTCCCACTCTTCTTTTCAAACCTTCCAGAAACCCCTCCCCAGAATCCCAGTGTAGCTAGGATAATGTAAGGCAGGTCAAGGAAGAGAGTAGGCTTTCTAAAAGTGAACAGTGGGGGAAGAAATGATTTAGCACTTGTCATACCTGAAATGCAGAAGACTAGTTAGGATGACGTTTCGAATTCTTTCCAATGAAAGTTTGTAGATAAATGATGCCTTCATGAGATCTGAATTCCTTTTATCCAGAACCATTTTCTTCTATCCCAGTGATGTTTTCTAGGCTGTTAAGATGAAAAACTTGCCAGTGCCACTGGAAACCACAGAAAATGTGTCATCACAGACTATGAAGAAAGGATAAAGTGACGTGGACTTGCCAGTCTTATTTCTAGGGAAGAGCATGCAAATTTCATGTTTCTTCTTGGTGTTCTTCAAGATTCAAAGTCTTTCTTTTTTCATATATTGGGATTTGAAAAGGTCAGTGTTCAGTAAGAGAGGAAAGATTTGGCCATATTTTGTGAAACTCTTGGGAAAAAGAGAGAGAGCAAGAAAGAAATTTTCCAAGGGGTTGTACGGATGAGATATTATTGTGTCGTATACTTGCTTACAGCTGGTAGTAATCACTCCTCAACAGCATACGATTATTTCCCGGTATCAAATGTGAACACATGTGAGTCTTTCCCTTCAAGAGCACTTTTTTATTCATACTCTTGAATATACATTATCACTGTGATCCTAACCCATATTTATTAGAGTCTGTTTTTAATCAAATGAGAAAAAGGTCTTTACTGAGGAAAAATTTCTTGAGGGTAAAAAAAATGAGCCCACTGAAAAATTGATAACAGAAATTTCTCTGATAATTTATTTAATTTTTCTCCTTTATTTTTGAAAACATGGCTTTGGTAATGTGTGTCTAAAAAAGGTTGTTGTTTATTAACAAGTATCATAAATATTGTTTACAGCAATGCAGAGTTAGCAGCTCAGGAAAGTAACTCTTTTGGAGAAGACTATCATCTATCTTATATTAAAATAATGTGTGTGTGTATATATATATATTTTGTCTGTTAGGGTTGCACCTGCAGCATACATAGTAAGTTCCCGGGCTAGTGGTTGAATCAGAGCTGCAGCTGCCAGCCTACACCACAGCCACAGCAACCAGGGATCTGAGCCATGTCTGCGACCTACATCTCAGCTCACAGCAATGCAGGGTCCTTAATCCACTGAGAGAGGCCAGGGATCAAACCCACATCCTCGTGGATACTAGTCTGGTTCATAACCCACCGACCCACAATGGGAACTCCCATATTAAAATAATCTTAAATAAGTACCAAGGTAAAAGGTAATTTTGCCTCGCTTCCATTTATTTTCAGAAAACTTAAAAGCAATTTTTTAAGATATACTTCAATATCATGTCATCATAACTGTGGTAGGCTGAAAAAAAAAAAAAAAAAGTTCCCCCAAAGACGTAGTCTCTTCTCAATGCCTGGAATCTGTTACTCTTACTTTATATACTCATGTGGCAAAAAATGTGATCCAGTTAGGGATCTTGAGAGAAGGTACTTAGTGTGGATTGCCTCATAAACCTTAAATACCATCGCAAATGGCCTTTTAAGAAAGAGGCAGAGGGATATTAGACAGAGATCCCAAGAGGAAAAGACGACATGAAGATGGAGCAGAGAGCAGTCACAAGCCAAGGAATGCTGACAGCCGTTGGAAGCTAAAAGGAACAAGGAAGGGATTCACTTCTAGAACCGCTGGAGGGAGTGCAACTCTGTCTAAACCATGGCTTCAGGCTTCTGGCTCCAGAACTGTGAAAGAATAAATTTCTTCTGTTTAAAAATGTAAAGTTTGTGCTAATTGTTATAACAGCTGCAGGGAACAAAAACAGGTATATTAAAAAAATAATTGAGGCTATCTAAGGTAAGTCTAAATTCCTATTTTACGTAAAATGCAAAATCACCTGCTAGTTGATTGGCTTATATTTTTAGGGCTTTCTGTAGGTTAAATTCACCTTATTCCATTTTCTTCCCTAACTCCACATTGTATTTTTATTGCAACATTTCTTTTGACTATGGCCATACATGAGGTGCGGCTCTGATTTGCTTGGATAAACCTGGGGCTGTGGTTAAAATTCAGGATTGCTCTTGTTATTTGAATGATTGAATCTTTTATTTTTCTCTCTACGACCATTCAGTAAATGCATATTTATGCCCTAGATATGAGCTTAGACTTTGCAAGATTCATGATCAATAAATTAGGCACATCCCTTACCTTTATGGAATTTACAGTGGAAGAGTAAGTAAATAGTAAAAATAATAAACAATAGCAAAACAATGAGAAAATATTTACCCACTGTACATGAAAACTGCACTATTTTGATCTCTCTCTCTCTTTTTTTTTTTTTTGTCTTTTCTAGGGCCGCACTCTTGGCATATGGAGGTTCCCAGGCTAGAGGTCTAATTAGAACTGTAGCCGCCAGCCTACATCACAGCCACAGCAACTCAGGATCCTTAACCTACTGAGCGAGGCTAGGGATCGAACCTGCAACCTCATGGTTCCTGGTCGGGTTCGTTAACCACTGCGCCATGACGGGAACTCCTTGATCAAGTTTTATATAACCGTAATTATTTTATAGAATTCTAAAAAAAAAAAATAGCTTAACATCAAGAAGTATTGATTAGAATCCATACAAACAGTGTTCGTCTACTGTCCTCCCTTGCTCTCTTCGGGGAATTTGTTCCTGGGTCCCCAAGGATACCAAAATCTGTGGATACTCAAGTTCCTTATATTAAATGGCTCTAGTATAGTCAGCCTTTCATGTCCATGAACCTACAAATTCAGCCAACCTGGGAGAGTGTTCCAGTCTCCCTTACATTTAATTTTCGAAAATTTAAAAAGCAATTCCTTAAGATATACTTCAATATGGTGTTAACATACTACAGTAGGCTGAAAAAAATGGTCCCCTGTAACATATTCATTTCTTAATCCCTGAAATCTATGACAATTAACCTGATATCTTTATGTGACAAAAGGTAGGATTAAGTTAAGGACCTTGGGAGAAGGCACTTAGCTGGAATTATCTGGGAAACCCTAAAGACCATCACGAGTGTCTTATAAGAAAGAGGCAGAGAGATATTAGACAGGAGTTCCCGTCGTGGCGCAGTGGTTAACGAATCTGACTAGGAACCATGAGGTTGCGGGTTCGGTCCCTGCCCTTGCTCAGTGGGTTAAGGATCCGGCGTTGCCGTGAGCTGTGGTGTAGGTCACAGACGCGGCTCTGATCCCACGTTGCTGTGGCTCTGGCATAGGCTGGTGGCTACAGCTCCGATTGGACCCCTAGCCTGGGAACCTCCATATGCCGCGGGAGCGGCCCAAGAAATAGCAAAAAGACAAAAAAAAAATGATATTAGACAAAGAAGCACAGAGGAGAAGATGATGTAAAGATGGAGCAGAGATGCAGCCAGGTGGTTTGAATCCTTAAAGGTGGAACCCAATGATACAGAGGGCTGACTACAACACATCTTGGATTCCTGGTACAATCTTTTTATTCTTTCAGTGTAAAAACACACACGCAAAAAGACCTGGTTATAGCAGTATAAATCCACAGCAGTTCCAGTGCTCTTAAGTGTACTAGCAATTGTAGTATGCAAAGGCAAGCATTCCAACTCTATCCCCTTCTGCCAAAGGTACCAAGTTTTCCTGTGCCACACAAGTTCAAAGAAAGCCTTAGAACTTAGAATTTACTTCTCACTTTACGTTTCAAGCCCTAGCAGCCTTTCTTTGCAACACTCTTCCTTGTTATAGACTATTTAGGAAGAATTTTAGCATATTCTTTCATGACTAGGTTGTCAACAAACATGTGTTATGCATTTGTTATGTGAAATGTTGGAAAATAAAGCAAAATCAGGTGCAAAGCCTGACAGAGGAGAGCTGATAATGGATTTTACAACAGACTCCTTTCTTTGTAAACCACCTTATGTAGTCATATGGACCGTAGGATATTGCCAATATTTAATTATTTTTGACCTATCATAACTATGATTTCATATCGTTCAGCACAGTCATTAAGAGAGATTTGGCAGCTCTTGGTGAATTTAATTTGACTTAGTGTAGTGTGCCAAACGTAGTATTCAGGCTAGTTTTCACTTTGTTTCAATCATATTCACCAGAAATGAATCATTCTTTTTTTTTCACAAGAGATTCGTATAGACTAAACTCGATTTTTGTAGCCACCTTTGAGAAATATTCAACTTCTGTTAGGTTGCAATCTTAGAAAAAGGAGACATTCTTTTCACTCACTTCAGTTCCTTAATAATCTAAACCAGGGGTAGACAAACTTTTTTGTAAAGAGTCAGATAGTAAGTATTTTAGATTTACAAGTCATATGGTCTCTTTAGCAACTACTCAACTGTGCTGTTGTTTGTGCAAAGGAGCCATAATTAATACGTAAGTGAACGAACATGGCTGGGCTCCAAAACAATCTTTATTTATTCATAATAAAATTTTGAGTTGAAATATATTGATATTTGATAAGTTCAAGAATTATTTGATATTTGAAATAACTGATATTTGGTGCTTTTGATAACTTTTCTTTGGATAATGTTTCAATAGTTAAAAAATGCAAAATTTATTTTTTAATACACATATCCATTCTACTTTAGATTCGTTTTCCATGTAATATGGTATTCCTACAGATTATTAGCGGTCTCTGTACTATACAGCATGTCCCCATTGGCCAATCATTCCGGATACCTCAGTGGGCATACGCCAATCCCAAACCCCTGGTACCACCCTCCCTGCCCCCAACCTGTCCCCTTTGGCAACCCTAAGTTTTTCAAAGTCTCTGAATCTGTTTCAGTTCTGCAAATCAGTTCATTTGTATCCCCCCCTTCTTTTTAGATTCCATATATAAGTGATATCATATGATGTTTTCTTTCACTATCTGACTGACTTCACTTAGTATGCAGTTTCTAGGTCCATCCATGTTGCTGCTCAAAATTTATTCTCAGTAAACAGGCCACATGAAAGCACACAGAGGGTCATCATGAGCCTATGGGCTATAGTTTATTCATGCCTGCTCTGGAAGTACATTTGTTTTTTATTTATTTATTTATTTATTTATTTTTATTTAGTTGTTGTTGTTGTTGCTATTTCTTGGGCCGCTCCTGCGGCATGTGGAGGTTCCCAGGCTAGGGGTCCAATCGGAGCTGTAGCCACCGGCCTACGCCAGAGCCACAGCAACGCAGGATCCGAGCCGCGTCTGCAACCTACACCACAGCTCACGGCAATGCCGGATCCTTAACCCACTGAGCAAGGGCAGGGATCAAACCCGCAACCTCATGGTTCCTAGTCGGATTCGTTAACCACTACGCCACGACAGGAACTCCTGGAAGTACATTTGTTAAAATGTTTTGGGTACTCTTTGCAATAGTCTTTTGGGTCCATGAAGCATTATACTCAATGGAAGAGCCAAGAGAATTCTTCAAGTTTAAATTTTTCCCAGAATCTTTCAATTGAAAATTCCTGCTCAGGAGAGCTGCCACCAATGCCATTTTGCTAATATTCAGCAAGTTCTGTCCTGAGAAAGGAGATGCCTTTTATTCTCCAGGAGATATTAGCAGCAGTTCTGGATGCTAACTAGCTGGAAAACAGGCAACTGAGTCAGAGGGGAGACCAAGCCAAGGGAAATTTCATTTCCTCTCCAGCACAGAAATACTAGGAAGTACTGGGTTTTTCCTCCTCCATTCATCAGCACTTGTTTCAGATGAAGGTAGTGCTTTGAGGGTCAAATAGAACCAAGCCCTGGGCATCCCCATGGAGATCCCTGGACCGCCTCATGAGCTGGTTTCCTCATTTTGGAAGTCCTAAACCAGATGAACTTGCTTCTTTCTTTTACTCTGTCATTTTAACTATTAATATCTACTGAACAATCTTTCATTTTGCCAGCTCTAATCACAAACAGCCACAAGATGGGACAGTTTATGCCCCTAACTTACAAAGGTTTCATTCAGTGATTGATTTCATGTCTGAAAAAAAAAGATTACCTCCAAGGTGTAAGTAATTGGGTGTGAGCAATCTCTGTTCTTTGGGAAAAGGAGCACTTCATTCTGAGCTGGAAACTGGCCAACCGGACAGCGATCTGAGAACATTTTTTCATCCTCTCCTTCTTTAGCTGACTCCTCTTTCCACACCAGATAACTGAAGTTTTCACTCAATCCTGCCTGAAAATCAAGCCATATTTCAAATCTATGCCATTTTACAGAGCTGGTTGGAGAGAGAAGGCAATAATACCATTTCATCCTACCTCCAACAGAATACAGTGATTTCAGCAAAGAACTCTAAGTTATATTGAGACTTTATTCAAATACCATTATCTCTATTATCTGAATTCTACTTTGCTTTACACTGAGAATGGCAGCCTTTGGAAAATCCAGCTTTCACTTAACTCGTTATTTTTCTGCTCAAATCCTGTAATCTAGTCACAGAGGTGACTTACTTTGATCCCCAAAGGCTATGTTCTCCCCATTTCTGTACCTTTATGCATATATTATTTCATCAGCTTAGAAACACACTTTCCTTTCTTTGACTTGCCTGAAAAGCTCATTTCCAAAGGATTAAAAACCTTCTCTTTTGAAAAAGATATTCCTGTTTGTTTCCCATTCTAAGCCATAAAGTTTCTGTGCTGTATACTGAGTTTTACCCAAGCACTTACATTGTATTATCTATTTATCTGATCCCGAGTTTTCTATACCACCACTCCCTAAGAAAGAGCTGTTTTTCCTTTGCTTTAATGTCTTAGTTTAACATCAAGTCAGAAGTAGGAAGTAAGTGTTATTACCATTATTGATCATAAAAAATAATTTAAGGAGTTCCCGTCGCAGCACAATGGAAATGAATCTGATTAGGAACCACGAGGTTTCGGGTTTGATGCCCAGCCTCGCTCAGTGGGTTAAGGATCCAGTGTTGCTGTGAGCTGTGGTGTAGTTTGCAGACGTGGCTCGGATCTGGCGTTGCTGTGGCTGTGGTGTAAGCTGACAGCTGTAGCTCCAATTAGACACTAGCCTGAGAACCTCTATATGCCACAGGTGTGGCCTTAAAAAGCAAATAATAATAATAATAATAATAATAATTTAATATAATAGATAAGATTAGAATTGTAGAGAAAGGCTTGGAGAGGTTTTCTGTTTTCATTCTTAGTCTTGTACACTTAATCGAGGGCAAAAAAAAAAAAAAAAATACCACAGCCAGCAGATCAGCAGTAATCCACATTCTGTCTGTGTAGTCTGTCCTGGATTCTATATTCTCTCAGATTCATGCTTCACCACACTGGTCCTGTTCTTTCTCCTGTTATTGCATTCAGTTATGTCACATGCCCAAGTTTGTGTCATGGAAACTCAATAAGAGCTGAGGGAAATGCAAATATAAAATAGCTGCTTCTTGGAATGCCTTGTTCATATTAGCAGGAAATGACCAAGAGACATCAAGAGGAACAAATTGGGTTGAGTTTTACTAAATTAGGTCCTGTGAATATAAAATTAACACATACTTGTCCCTATAATACAGACAAGTCAAATTTGCAAGTTGTGTAACTTGCATCATAACAGGAATATTGATATATTATAATCAAGAGCATATCAGACCAAGAGTCAGAAAACTAGATTTTTACCCTGACATTGCCACTTCCCAGCCATCTCCACTGTGCCATGTCACCCTTTTACTCCTAGTTGTCTCATCTATACAACAAAGTTGGTTATACTAAGATCTGATATGCTCTTTTTTTTTTTTTAATTTTTTATGGCTGTACCTGTGGCATATCAAAGTTCTCAGACTAAGGGTAGAATGGGAGCTGTAGCTATTGGTCTCTGCCACAGCCACAGCAATGCCCGATCCAAGCTGTGTCTTCAACCTACACCACAGCTCACAGCAATGCCAGATCCTTAACCCACTGAGCAAGGCCAGGAATGGAACCTACATCCTCATGGATACTCGTTGGGTTCGTTTCCACTGAGCCACAACAGGAACTCCCTGATGTGCTTTTTATTTCACTGTCAGAATGTCTAGCTAAACAGATTTGGGCCAGCTCTTCGATTAACAAGTGTAGAAAATAAAATAAAATAAAAAATAAAACAAACCCACCTTACTCCTAACTAATGCTTCCTCAAGCGAAATCCTTTGTTCCTACCTTGCATCTTGGGGAACTCATTCTGCTTGGGAATTTGTGGAATAGCAAACTTCGGGGAAAGCATTTCAATAAAGAAGATAGCTTCTTTTTAGAAGCCCATAAAGAAAGCCCTGGAAGCTGGGCGAGCTTTCTCTAGGACATTTTTTGGATTTTTAATGTCGACATCTTTCATTCCTTTAATCAAATGACTACAGGACAGGATCTGTAGTAATCACTCCTTGAAACAAAGTCTCCGAGGCTTTGTTTCTGGCTCTGAAAACTAGTGTCTTGAAGATTAGCCCGCTCTGCTTCTGGCAACTGGGAGATTGCTGTAAAGCAATCGTCCAAATCTGGACAGAATATACCATCCCAAGCCACTGGTGAGATTTAGATCCAGAAAATGAGCTCCAGTGAATTAACTGACAAAAACATTTCCCAACTTCAGACAGAGATCCTCTTGCTCTTGCCGTACGTGGGGTTCCTTGCTTCCCCCCCACCCCCCCGTTAATCCTGGGCCCTTAGAAGCTAAGATGTGGTGAAAATAGTATTCATAAATCAAAAGAGATGACTTACATTTGTATGTCTATTCAACTGAATGTGTAGCTGAGAACCACCCTTATTCTTTCATTTAATTAGGGGACACAGTTCCTCTCTTTCTCTGCATTTATACTTTCGGTCTCCTTCCAGGGACCACTGTGGACAAATGTCTATCTCTCCCATATGTGGCCATTACATCTTCAGCTCCCCCACCACCCAAATACTCCTTACGTACCCGTTCTGGACTTCACATTGTCTGTACTCTGCGATGTAAATTACTCAATAATCCAGCTGAGGTCAAATTGTCAGTAGCAGATAAGAGAGGAAAGCATCACATTTCCTACCAATTAACAGTGTTTTCATGAGACTAAATCATGACTGCAGTAAGTGGGTTAATAGTTGCTAGCAACAAATAATCAAATTGGCAGTTTACATTCCACCTTCAATAAACTTGGCCCTGCCCCTGGGTTCTGCCCTAGGACTGTGCCGTCGTGATGTCAAATGTCTGGGGGCCACGATCTACCCCTGCAGACATTCACCCCCCTGGCAAGGAGGAATTTTTGTTGAAGAAAAGATATCCTATAAAATCATGTTTTTAATCAAGTGGAAATTTCCTGTCATGGCTCAGCGGTAATGAACCCGACTAGTTATTCACGAGGATGTGAGTTCTGTCTCTGGCCTTGCTCAGTGGGTCAAGGATTCGACGTTGCTCTGGCTGTGGTGTGGGCCGGTGGCTGCAGCTCTGATTCGACCCCTAGCCTGGGAACTTCCATACGCTGTGGGTTCAGCCCTAAAAAAAAAAGGAAAAAGGAAAATAAACTGTACAAAGGCAAAATCTTGAATCCTTCCATCTCATCTTTGTTTTTCTCTCTGCCCTTACCACTCCATCTCTGCAATGTATTGGCATGGTGTTTTATGAAAACATTCCTGGTACTGAATGTGATGAGAAAGGGATGAATATTTATTCCAATCTGGCTCCTGATATTGTCAGAAATAAATTGTCCCTAAACATCCTCACTTCTCTGCTCTGCTGGTGATCCTTGGAATTATTGACAAATGTCAGCTGAGCACATTCTCATGCAATTGGATAAAATCTGAGCAGCAGAGGAAACAATAACAACAACCAAAAAAAACCCCACTTATTGGAGGCCTCTCACCTATTTCGAAACTTTCAAAAAGAATTAATTTGAATATAATTTTTCTTTTAAAAACACTTATTATGCTCTGTTCACTCCATAGAGTATCAATCTTCTTATTGCCCCTATTTAAAAAAAAAAAAGAGAGAGACGACACTATGTTGAGGTTCAGTTTCTTCTTAACCGCTAGACAGATAGTAAAGGAATTGATTCAAATATATTTGGCAGAAAAGAAAGGCTTTGCAACTCATCTCCCCCGTGTACTTAGGGTTTCGAAACCACCTAACACTAATGAATGGGAGGACGCCTTTCTGGATGAGACACTGTCACGGTGACGTCCGGATTGGATGAACTCTTCCAAGTCAATATTCGCTCTCCAACTGAAGCAGAAGCAGGGCTGTGTTCAGATAGTAAACAGCACAGGAGAAGAGCCCAGACACCTCTGGAGTCTCTAGCCCTCCTTTGAGAATTCACTGTCAGGCCCTAATGAGATTGATAGGTAGAGTGGAGACGTGTGGGTTCCTTACCGTTATTCTAGAGTTGTGTGCTTTCCCTCTTACTGGCCAACTCCTGTAGAAAGAGGAAAAAGATGTGTAACAGCAAGGGGACCGCACCCTGACATTTTATTTCACCAAAACTTCATTGCCAACTCGGGGCTGGTGAAAAATAAAATTCCAAGTCAAATTACATTCCGGGTTGACTTTGTGGCAGTTTGTCCCCATGAGGAAAATAAATAACAGGGATGCACGAAGCGATGCGTCTGCTGTTTTTGATTTTTAAGATGACATGCAAAATAAACCAACATTTTGGGCAGGATGAACTTTATCAGGGTCAATTACTTTTGTTTCCCAGGGGAGGTTTAAATAACACGTTCAGAACTAGACCTTTAGCCTTGGCTACAGATTGTCAGGATTTCCCCAGCCTTTGAGAAAATACATGTTTCTCTATCAATCTACCTTATTGATGGAAGGTAATTTCGGTGTGGGCTCAGACTTAGCACATTATGATATGTGTTAGTAGTACATATACGGTGAAATTCTTCACACTAATTAAATAAACTAAGAGATAAATCCCACTTACACGTTCCCCCCTTGGTCTACTTTGAATAAGCGTTACAACTAAATTCATATTTGTTTATCAGAAGCTTTATTTACAGTCTTGGACTCTGCATGAAAAAGTTAAGATTTGGGAAATCAGGTCTAGATAACGTAGTGCCTATGTTCTGATATTCAACATTCATAAAACCAGTTGCTTCTATTCTAAGTAACAATATGTTTTTTTTTTTTTCCTTCAGTTTCTGAAAGAGGCAAAACACTAGAGGACAGGAAATAAAATAAATCCACTTCCAAACGATCAATCACAATCTTTAAATGACAAATAACAAAGCAAAAAAAACACATAAAATTTTAAATAACCTATCAACTTCAATTATATGAAATAAATAAGCAGTATTTGAAATACTAGGAATATCAATTTTAACATTATCATCTTTGTCATTAGCACATCAAAACCCTCGTCAGATGCCTCCTGCTTACAATTCACAATACCAGGCATGAGGAGTTTAAAGTATACATTTGATCCTTATTCTAGAAAAACGTTCAGTTAGAGAGAAGAAACATACTCATAGACAGATGGACATAATAGAAGTTCTCAGTGATCAAGTCACAAAATGCTGTGGGAATTCAGAAGGGGAAATACATTGTCATCCAATAGCCAAAATAAGGAGAAATGCTTTGAGTTGGGCTTAGACTATTTGGACTTTGAAGAGAAGAGAGTGTTTCAGGCAGGTGGGTCTTGATAGCAAAGCTTTGGAGATGATAATGAGCACACCTTTTAAGGAAACAATAAACACTTCTGTTCAAGTTGTGAGAAAGGCCAGTGGAGACTCTAGGAACCACCTCAGGGAAGCAGCTGTGGAGAGTTTCAGTCCTAAGGAATTTGACTACATGAGTGGGAAATGGGGAAGCATACTCAACAGGACTGGTATTAGGTGTTCCAGACTTGGGGGAACATAGACACAGACGACACGAATCAGGATCTCAGGGGGAAAAAAAAAACTCAGACATGATATTGCTGGACAGATCTTGACTGACTTTTTTTTTTTTTTTTTGTCTTTTTTGCCATTTCTTGGGCGGCTCCCGCAGCATATGGAGGTTCCCAGGCTAGGGGTCGACATGGAGCTGTAGCTGCTGGCCTACACCAGAGTCACAGCAACGCGGATCCGAGCTGCGTCTGCAACCTACACCACAGCTGTGTCTGCAACCTACACCACAGCTCACCGCAACGCCAAATCCTTAACCCACTGAGCAAGGCCTGAGATCGAACCTGCAACCTCATGGTTCCTAGTCAGATTAGTTAACCACTGAGCCATGACGGGAACTCCCTCTTGACTGACTTTAGAACCTGCTATCCTTAAGTTCCTCTGGTCTGTCCTCATTTCACCTGGGCTGACCCTTTGCTGGCACTGAACACAGCAACTGCAGTCTAGATTTCTTCTAGGTAGAAAGTTCTTTGTGAAAAAGAAGCATGCCTCTTTCTGTTTCTTTCTTTCCTCTTCTTCTTCTTTTGGGCTTTTTAGGGCCAAGGATTTTGCCTTTGTCCAGTGTATTATCTTTTTTTTTTTTTTTTTTCCCCTAAGGGCTGCACCCATGGCATATGGAAGTTCACAGGCTGGGGGTCAAGTTGGAGTGCAGCTGCCAGCCACAGCCACAGCCACAGCCATAGCCACATGGGATCCAAGCATGTCTGTGACCTAGACCACAGCCACAGCAACACCGGATCCTTAACCCACTGAGCAAGGCCAGGGATGGAACCGGAGTCCTCATGGATATTAGTCGGGTTTGTTACCTTACCACTGAGCCACGGCAGGAACGCCCATGCCTCTTTCCTCTGTTACCTATAAATGTTAGCTTTCCTGCTTTTATCGTTTTTGCCAGTGTCCTTTCTTCTACATAGAATGCTATTTATTAGTCCTGTCAGTTACTAAAACTTCATCTACCCCTCAAAATCTAACTACAAAAAAAAAATTGCTTCATAAAATATTTCCTCAATCCACTTCCAACTTGAAAAAACAAAACCAAAAACTACTCTCTCATCTTCCATGTATTTTTCTTTCCCTACCATCGAGCACTTTTTATTTCTGTCTAGCATATTCATTTTCTGTGTACATATTTTAATTCTGTTGTTAGAGTTAAGAACACAGATCTTATCCAAATTTGTTTTTAAAAGGGATGAATAGAATGCTTTGCTGAAAATTGATGTTCCTTAAAGGTATATTCAAACCATGCCTGAATGCCATTATTGTGGACAAGATGGAAACAGATGCAGTGGACATTAGAACACTTAGGTGGGCCCACACCTTAAAAGTATTAACTATGTATCAGTGTCAGATTGTTGATAATTTTTGAAGCCGATTCATTGGTATTCAGGGGCTCTGTCCATATTCATTCTTTTTTTGCCTATATTTTGACAATTTCCATAATTTAATGTAACGGTAAAAGAAATAAATCATATACATATGCAAGCCTAATTAAGTATTCACGCATCAAGGACAAATTGTTGGATGGCAAAAGAAAAATTCAGCTCATTGTACAGATGTTTTATCCACATAACACCAACCAGGAAACTATTGTGAAACAAGCTTTCTTTTTATTTTTTAATTTTTATCTATTTATTTATTTTTGTCTTTTTAGGGCCGCACCCGTGGCATATGGAGGTTCCCAGCCTAGGGGTCTAATCGGATGTTGCTGCCAGCTTACGCCAGAGCCACAGCAATGCCAGATCCGAGCTGTGTCTGGGACCCACACCACAGCTCATGGCAACGGTGGACCCTTAATCCACTGAGCAAGGCCAGCGATCGAGTGGGCAACCTCATGGTTCCTAGTTGGATTCGTTTCCGCTGAGCCAGGGTGGGAACTCTGAAACAAGCTTTCTATACTCCATAGCGTTCATGGATTTGTAGGCACTGGGTTTCCAGGAAAGGGAAATTTTAAAAGAATCGGCTTATGTAAAGAGAGTAAGCTATGGAAGCTTCTGCTGTAAAGTGATCTCCCTTTTGATTTCTTCAGTAATTTCAAGTTTTAAAATTTAAGTGTTTCTTGGAGTTCATGTCATGGCTCAGCAGTAACAAACCCGACTGGTATCCGTGAGGACTTGGATTTGATCCTTGGCCTCATTCAGTGGATTAAGGGTCCCGCGTTGCTGTGAGCTGTGGTGTAGGTGAGAGACGTGGCTTGGATCCTGCTGTGGCTGTGGGGTAGGCCGTTGGCTGCAGCTTCGATTTGACCCCTAACTTGGGAACGTCCGTGTGATGTGGGGGTGGCCTAAAAAGACAAATTGTAAATAAATAAATAAAATAAAATTTAAGTGTTTTCTATTTAGTAACTTTTTGTCTTATTGGAGGTTAAATCTAACTTTAAAATTTTTTTCTAAAATATTTTCTATTTTTTAAGTTCAAAGATTTCCGGTATAAACATATAAGCCTTGGGTTATCTTAATGACTGAATGGAAGGTTTTACAAACAATTCTTACATGGCCCAGTATTCTGCCCTTAGTTTGCACACAACATAAAAAAAAGTCATCAGTTCATCCTCTCTCCTTTTTGGGTTGATAAATAATTGACATGTGACATTATCGTCTGCTCATGGTAGGTCCAGTCCGCAGTCATTTTGCATTATAGTGGCTTTAGGTCTGCAGTGACCAGAGCTGCAAGCAGCTATAGAGTCTATTCTCTCTTCTGTAAGGAAGTAAATAATTAAATGTTTTAAATACATTCTATTCTAAATAAATAAATTCTTTTTTATGTGATAGAGACAGATACAGCTCTTGAATAGTTATTAAAAACAGTAAAAACACACAAAAATGAATGCATATGACTAACCCTACCACTACAGAAGTGGATTTCTGAAAGATAATTTTTTCTTTTAAGAAGTAATAAATAGCAAAGCATACCATTTTTTAGCCAAGCTAAGTGTGCATTTATATAATAAGGCAATGTTGAACGCTTTTTCTAGGTTTTGTTTTATGTCATGGCCTTTTTCTCTGTGTTTCATTTCCTGGGTACATAGCTTCTCCAAAAATAGAATTAAAATTACAGCAATTCACTCTTTATTTCTTTCCAGATTTCTAACTAGACGGGATGCAATCACAAATAAAATTATTGAACACGTTTCCAATAATGAAAAACTTAAAAGACATCACGCAATATCAAGACCATATATAAATGCTTCATTTTGTCAATTAACTAGATTTCAGAAAGGTTCCCTACTAAGGACTTACATATAGATTTAGGTCACTACATTGACCCGCTCAAGAAAGTAACACAAGATTATTGTAAAGCAATTTAAAAATGATATTGAAGAAACTTTAGAAAAAAAATTTAAAAAGCAGTCATATGTTGATGAAATCAGTTATAGTATAACCATGCAGCAGACCCTTAGGGAACTATTAAAAATGCAGTAGTTCTACGCCTTGACGTGGAGGGATGTTCATAATGTATCGTGAATAAAGAAATTCAGTTTCAGAAACATATGGTTTGTGTTGACACCAATTTTTCGAATTTTCAGAGTAATATCTTGAAATTGTCCTTGACTCTTTCTCACACGCTGCCTTTCAATTCTTTGGGAAAAGTTTTTGTCTCTACTTTCAAAATATGACACCGTCTCTCCTGTTCAATAGGCTTATAACAGTTCTCTTTGCTCTTCCTTTGGGCGCAGAATAATTTCGATAAAACCCCAAGCTGTATTATGTTTACTGTTGTGTTCAAACTTTCCAGTGGCATCCACGTCATGCACATTGAAAGCCAAAGTTCTTAGCAGCTGACTACTTGGGCCACCACTATCTGCCTGTCCTCATCCTCTCCTACTCTTCTCCTCCACTCCTGCTCCATTTGTTTCCTTGCTGGTCCTGGGAGATGCTAAGCATCCCGTCTTCAGGCTGTTTCATATCCCTGGAATGATTTTTCTGCAGACCCCCACATAGCTGACTTCCCTTAAGTCTTTCTCCAAATGTCCTCTTCTTAGTGAGACCTACACCAACCACTCTGCTTTAGAATTAGAAAGTGCAGTCCCAGCCTCATCCCGAGCACTCGCCAGTCCCCTTAACCCTTCCTACCATGCATGCTCGCCATTATTATTCATTATAGTCATTACTCATTATCTCTTTCTCTGTAAAGAAATTCATCTCCATAAAAGGATAGATGTTTCTCCATTTTTTTTTAACTCCAACATTCCAAGTTTCTGGAACAGTGCCTGGAATACAAAATGTAATTAATAAATATTAGGAATAAATTTTTTTTAATAACATAGACTCTAGCTTCCATGGACACATATCACTGTAAGTGAAGATGATGCCTAGAAAATATGGAAGGGGGGTCCAGTTTTTTACCTTTCATTTTCTGTAGATCTATAATCCTAGCTTTTAAAAAATAGTATAACTTTTGTAATAACAATGCATAGCTAACATCAAAAAAGGAAAAACGTCAACCTTAATGCTACTATTCTAACACATTCAATATGGATTTTTTTTCCTATGCCATTAAATGGATCTGTAAACAAACAGATTAAAATACTTTTGCAGGTATATTTTTTTGGAAACCTGATTCTAATATACGGTTACACATTTCATTCTGAGTGAAAGGTTCTTAATGTATGTTTCACTAGCAGCTACAGAGATTAACTCACACGCAGACTGGAACTTTTAGTGTTCCAGGCTGGAACATCCAAGTTTGAGATTGCATTTGCCCACAATTTCTGATAAAACGACACTTTGGAAGGAGAAAAAGAAAAAAAAGCAAACTATCCTTCAGTTTGTACAACTCAACATACCTGTGAGGCCAACATACCTGTGTGGCCATATATGTACATGCTTGTATTTATATTTGTAAAGCTCATCAGACCACAGGTATCGTCTGCGATTCTCTTCCAAAACAGAGCCATCCTTAAATGCAGGGAAAAAAAGGAGTTAGTGGATTGATGATTTCATAAGTGTTGATCTTTGGCAAATACGCTTCTATTGCTGGTCATAGTACCTAAAATAAGTGGAAATAAGAAATTGCCTGCAAGACTACTGCTAAGATTTATGCAGGTTTTCTGGGAGGATGAACTCTGGAACATAACAGAATTGTATTTCATTTTGATCAAATAATTAGCTCTTTCCTAGGGTAGTCTTGAAATGGATGAAAAGAGGTTTTAATTTTGTGGGGTAAGAAGAAGTAAATTTAGGAGAGAGTTGGACTGGTGACAGAGAGGTCAAAGCAAGTGGGAGGGGCTATGAATGAGGCAGACATTAGGCAGGCGCTAGAAGTCACTGGTTGCAAGGAGCTTGTTAAAGGTTCTTAAAATAGATCTATTTTATTATTGCTCCTATCAACACTAGCAAACAGAAGTGCATCTCTTTCATGCAATCATTCATTCACTCAGAAAAATTTCATTGATCCCATACTGTGTAACCAGTCCTGGAGGAGATAAAAGAGCATATTTATAGAAGATTAAGATGCAGCTTGTGCCTTTGAAAGGGACTGCATTGGAAATTCAATGAGGTCAAGTGTCTGCTGCTTCCTGCCCCCGAGCAGCCCTTGTCAAGCTCACTTGGAGCTTTCCCTTCATTTCCTGAAGGGACTCAGCCAGTCCCAGAGCTGCCAGCAGCATACAGCAGTTTACACAATCTGACTCCAGGCTGCTGGAGCAGCTCACGTGCCCAGCTGCTTGGACAGCGACAAGGAAGGCAGCTGTGCAAGCCCACAGGCCTTGCTTGGCCACCCAGGAGCTCTCCCTGGAGGGGGAAGCCGGAGCTACAGCCCACCTGGCTACCGCAGGACATTGAGAGGTCAAGCTGGGAAGGGCCAGGACGCTACAAATGATTACCTTTCATGCTGAGCAGTGCAGGACAGAACTCTGGGGGAGCATTCTGGAGCCCAAGTAAACGTTTGACCTTATTGACCCTTATTTTTATTGCCGCCCCCTCCCCCACTTCCCAGTTTCAATACCTCCTTTCCTCATTCTCCTGATGTATCCTAATATTTATTAAGCACCTACATCTCGCCAGACATTTGGATATTGGAGGATACAAGGGTCAAAGCGATACCATCGAAGGAAGAAAGACATGTAACATTTATTGTGTACCCCTTATGTGTCAGATCGGAAAGTATACACAGACTTATCCAGTGCTCACAGCAGCCTCCTAAATAACCACATATTATTGCCAGTTTATGGACAGGGAACCTGAGCTTTGCCCTCAGCCAGTATGTGATGAAGCAGTGCTCAGGACAAGTTTACAAGCCAGAATGACCTGGAATAACATCCCATTTCTCCCATCACTACTAAGTATGTGACCTTGGGTGACCTCAGGAGGGATTCTAAGCCTCACATTACTTTACTGTAAAATGGGAGCAATAACTGGCTTAGTAGCCTTTTCTGAAAGTTAAATGGCCTCAAATATCCACTACTACCTCCAGTTCCTAACACATGGAGGGCACTAAATAATACTACCATTACGTTGTGAGAATTGACATTTGAATGTAGGTCTGTCTGACTTCCAAACTCTAAAACATACTCTTCTCTTAAAATAAATTGTGAGGAAATAGGCTAATGGAACGTTTACTTAAAAAGTCAATTTTTAAGTATGATGGTTTCCTGCAATTTAACTTTTTTTAAAGAATTCCTTGTAACTGTCTTACAGTGTATAATATTTTACTTTTTTAAACTCCATTCTAATTTTTGACAAGTGGGAAAAGAGATGTTTGTATTAACTATGATATGGGCTGTGTTGCTCTAACAAAACAGGTCCAAAACACACCGGCTTAGATAAGACAGCAGCTTCTTTCTCTCTCCTGTCATAGTGTGGAAAGGATTGGTCCAGGTTAGCAGGGTCAGGCTGATCCGCAGGTCATTCAGGGAACCCAGGCTAAAGCTGGATGTTGCTGTTGACTTCAAAAACATGTGCAACCTGAAAGTCGAAAGTTAAATTTTATTTGGGGTGAAATTAGGACGTAAGCCCAGGAGACAGTATCTCAGGGAGCCCTGAGAAACTGCTCAGGGGGGACGAGGGGGGAAGCTAGGATATAAGAGGTTTTGCAACAAAGGGAAGGTAGTAGGAAAAAAGATTTACAGACAACCAGATTTACAGAAAACCAGCTTCAGTGGGAAGATGTAAAGGTCTGGGCTTCCTGAAATCACTCCTTTGATATGCACTCAGCTGGGGGCCAGTCTCCTTTGTTTCTTTCCTAAGTTCCCTCAGGGCTCACCCTTGGGAGTGGCCGATCTCAGGGAGGACTCTGACGGCGGCGTTTGTTTTGGACACTTAACTATAGCCCAGGAGGCAGTCTTCAGATGCCTCTGAAATACTGTCCCAAAGAGGAAAGTGGGACTATCAAAATGTACGTCTTGAAGGGGGAAGGGGAGGTGCGGGCAGCCACGCACACGTTTTACAAGCGTTTGATGCTGGTCTCGTGAAGGTAACTGCTGGCCACAGACATCAGATATCATCGAAGGATTTTGTGTTTTTCTAGGTATGAGGAGATGCAGGAATTGGGCTCATAAAATCTACAAACATCTAACTATTTCGGAGTTCCCGGGGTGGCATAGCGGAAACAAATCTGACTAGGAACCATGAGGTCCTGGGTTCGATCCCTGGCCTTGCTCAGTGGGTTAAAGATTCGGTGTTGCCATGAGCTGTGGTGTAGGTCACAGACGTGGCTCGGATCTGGCGTTGTTGTGGCTCTGGTGTAGGTCAGCAGCTACAGCTCCAGGATGGGACCCCTAGCCTGGGAACCTCCATATGCCTGGGGTGTGGCCCTAAAAGGACAAAAAGACAACACCTCCCACCCCCAAACCCTAACTATCTGAAGACCTGTTCTTCCAGTTTTCCCAGAGCACAGAGGGCCTCACTCCTGGTCTCCACCCTGAGCTCTGCTCAGGCAGCTGCAGGGGCTCCTGTTTTACTCCACGAAGGGGCTGATAGCAAGGGCCAAACTCCAGTTCACACTGTTCTAGGTTTCAGCCCATAAGAAGATCAAGAAGAAGACAAGTAGAGGGCAAACAACATCCTTCAAGCAAGTGACATGGAAATTCCAAAACAACACATCCCCGAACATTGCATGTGCTCCATCGAGTTGCCATGGAGGCTGGGAAATGTAGTTTCTAGCTGGACAATCATATGCCCAGACAAAACTCTCTATCTCTGCAAGACAATTTGAGAAGAGAGAAAAAGTAATTATGGCTGCAGAATCGTAATACTGATTTTAACTTAACATACCCATATCATGCCCCTCCAATTGTCTGGTTGGTCTTCCTTTTGTGTGTAATTGAATTAATAAGGCTATAGGTTTGGAAATTTTGTAAGTCTATAGTAGGTGCCTCTTTAAGACACAGATTGGGAGTTCCTGTCATGGCTCAGTGGCTAACGAATCCAACTAGGAATGATGAGGTGGCAGGTTCGGTTCGATCCCTGGGCTCCGTCAGTGAGTTAAGGATCCAGTGTTGCCATGTTTGAACAGATTCTCCTCAAGCATATCTTCTACTATTGCAGATGTAAGTATTTTCTTTCTCATCTATTTTTATCAATCATTAATGTTTTATTTCGGGAACCTATTAACATGCCTATCTTCTTTCCTAGAAGTTCTTCACATGGGAAAGGATGCTGTCTTACATACTTTAATATCTCAGGGGCATAGCAGCAAATCTGCACATATTAGAAGATTAATATTGACTAGATTAATGAATAAACTGAAATACATAATAAAATATCTTTATGTTATATAAAGATATAGACATATGTGTATGCGTATATATATGAATATTTTGAATGTAGGTTGATCCATTTATTGAGTGTATTTTGTGGGCTATTATTATGAGAAGACAATGAATGATGAAAGAAGAATAGATGTCCCCCCTTCCTCAATGCATATTTCAAATATACTCAGATGTATTTATTCCCCTACTGGGCATAGCCTTGATTCCCTGAGGTATATAAAATCTTTTAGTTATTTACACAGCAAATAGCTATGCTTGGGCAACTTCAAGGTCAAGATATATAGTTCTTCCCGACACAAGAGTTTTAATAAAAGACACTTTTGTTTCTCTTAGATATCTGCTGCATTTGTCCTCATTCCCAGCTGAGTCTTTGAAAGGTTTGTGATTCAAATCAAGTTTATAGAAAGCTTCTTACCTTCCTGAAGCAGTTTATGAGAACTTAAAAGAGGTTTCTCTCCATGCCCCCAAAATAAGCTTATCTGTTGATTTATTGCTCTTTCCTCTCTTTCCCTGAAATCTCAATCTCTTAAAAAAAAAAAATCCTAAAAAAACCCACTTTGCCTGTTTTTAATTTTCATTTCCCCTGGCAAACTGTCTTACTTTTTCTTTCCTTTCATTTTTCAGAAATGATACATTTTCCTCTTTCCCCACTCCTTCCCAGTTACCAGTGGTTAGAGCTGCTCTGCCTCAAGCTTCCACCTTTGTTTTGCAGTTACAGTGCAATGAAATGTCTTTCTCCAAGTGGTTCTTCAAACCAAATAAGTTTCAGGATAATTTCCCTTGTTATCTATTATCATATTATAGATCCAGGGAAATGGATATTACCATTGGCTTATAATAACCTACATATTTAACAAATATGGCTAAGAGTATTTAGAAGGCCTTTAGTAGTTTCCAAGAAGACACAGGACACATCAAATCACTTGGCTTTTTGTAAATCTGGCAAAAATTACTCAGTATGGTGAATGCTGCATGTATCTATCCTAAAACAATCTTGGCTCTATTTATTCCTAACTATGTTATTTTCCAACCAAATATATGTCATTTGGCAAATAGCAGAAAAATTGCTACTTCAGTAAAGTATTCTGTGTGTCTATATATGGCATATAGATTTTTGCTATGTGTGTATGTACATTTAGACATGGTAAGAGTCTGAATTTTGAAGGCTTTTTCTGTCCCTTAGTCACATCTTTATCTGTCACGGAACTGAAAATAAAAACACTCACTCACAGTTCCTGTTGTGGCTCAGCTGTAATGAACCCAACTAGTATCCATGAGAATGTGGGTTCAGTCCCTGCCGTCGCTCATTGGGTTAAGCGTCTGGTGTTGCCAGGAGCTGAGGTGTAGATCAGAGACTTGGCTCAGATCTGGTGTTCCTCTGTCTGTGGTGTAGGCTGGCAGCTGCAGCTCCAATTAGACCCCTAGCCTGGGAACCTCCATATACCACAGGTGCGGGTGTAAAAAGACAAAACAAAACAAACAACCCCCCCCCCAAAAAAAAACAACATGCACTCAATAACTGTTTGTAAATTGAATGTCCACTGTGTGTCCAGCATTATATTGAGTATTGGCAAACAAAGGTGAATAAAATAGTCTTTGCTTTCAGAAGTCCGCAATCTAACTGGGAAAGGAGAGACAATTGTAATTATTGTGCTAAATTGCCTGATGGTTGTGTTAACTTGACTAGAATAGGTCCTTGACTCAATTGGTCTAAACTTGCATCTAGATCTGGGTAATCAATATTTTAAAATACATGAAACTCTGTAAGAATGTAAACAGTGTCTTTTTTTTTTTTTTTTTTTAGGGCAGAACCTGCGGCATAGGGGTTTCCTGGGTTAGGGGTAGAATCAGAGCTGTAGCTGCTGGGCTATGCCACAGACACGGCCACATAGGATCCAAGCCATGTCTGTGACCTACACCAGAGCTCACAGCACCGCCAGATCCTTAACCCACTGAGCAAGGCCAAGGATCGAACCTGTTTCCTCATGGATACCAGTCAGATTTGTTACGGCTGAGCCATGACGGGAACTCCAACAATATAATTTTCTAAAATCATTAAATAATTATAAACATTAAATACTCATACTATTGTGATCATGAAGTTTTGCTTTCCTGAAGTGAACAGCATGTTGAAGGTGGTATGATTCACCGGGCAGCAGGTAAATGCCCAGAGCTGACCTCGTAGATTTGCTGCAGAAATAAATCCTTCAATACCTTAGCTATCCCTCAAAATTTGTGCCCTTCTTTGACCTGAGGTGTGAATGCAGAGAATTCACATGGTCTGGTTTTCTGGAATTGAAGATGCTTATAAAAACCTCTACCTGCCTATCTCCCTTTATGCAAAGTGTATGGACACTTAAGTCAGACAGTCCCCAGCGAAGACAGTGGGTGTTTATCAAAGGAGTAACCTTAAATAAGTACCTCAAAGTCATGGGCACTCTGGGTCCTCAATGTTAAGAGAAGGCCAAGAAAAACTAGCTCAGAGTGAGGATTAAATACAATAAACTCTCTGTATCAGCATTCTCCAGATAAACAGGACAAATAGAATGTGTGTGTATATTTGTACCTGCATCACTGGCTCTGTGTGTATGTGTATGTATACACACATACACACGCACACATTCTGAGATTTATTACAAGGAACTGGCTCAGTTTACCATGGAGGCTAATAACTCCCTGAATCTGCGGGGTGAGTCAATAAGCTGCAGACCCAGGAAAGCCCATGATGTACTGCATTCTAAGTCAGAAGGCCTGAGAGCCAGGAGAACCAATGAGGTAGTTCCAGCTCTGAAGTTGGCAGCCTCAAAACCCAGAAAGAGCCAATGTTTCGATTCAGATCTGAAGGCAGGGAAGAACTTGATGTTCCCATTTGAAGGCAGTCAGGCAGGAGGAATTCTCTCTTGGGAAGAGTCAGCTGTTTTGTTCCCTTCAGGCCATCAGTTTCTTGGGTGATGCCGGCTCACATGAGAGGGAGGCAATCTACTCAGTCTACAGATTTAAATGTTAATTTCATCCCCAAACCCGTTCACACCCAACACCCAGAATAATGTTTAACCAAGTATCTGGGTACCCTGTGGCCCTGTAAAGTTGACACAGGAAATTAACTATCACAATATCTAAAGTTCCTCTTACAATGATTGAAACAGGGCTTTATAAATGTTTTAAATAAGTGAAAGAATAATTGAAGCCTTGAGAAAAACAAAAGCAAATGGTTTTCTTAATCACCGTTGGACAGGGAAAAGGAAAACATAGGCAACACATAATAATTATTCTTGTAGAAACTAAAGATCACTTTGGGAGGCTGAAATAGAAGAGTGAGAAGACGGAACTGGTCTGAGGAATTTACTTTAAAATACAGAGTATTATCATAGTTTTCAAGGGAGTAAATATGGCACACAATCAACCACAGCAAACCACGGAATGAGAAAATCAGCTTGTGGCCAACCCAAAGGACAACTTTGTAACCACAATCTGAGAGGCCTGATGAGCCATAATTCTAGTGGAAATCCAACATGGAAATGAAGGGAAAAGTCTTGTGTTCAGTGTTGTAGCTCTCAGTGGATTCTATATTCAACAACTCCGGTAAGATACTAAGACCATGAAGAACGATTAAAATTAATTTTCCCCAGAGAAATAAAGGGAACTCCCAGTGGAAAAGAAGCTATAGACATGGATGTGATACGGGATATTTTTTCAACAGATCTTATTATTTTGACTTGAACACATCTGAATAGTTTATGCTTATTCAGTGCCTGCTAGTGCCAGGCATCATGCCGATTACCATCATTAGTGTTGCATTCATATATAAACCTTGTAAGTTACATGTAGACATCCATTTTACAAATGAGGATATTGGACCTTAGAGAACCAAAGCTTAGTGGCACATATCTAAAGAACACTGGATCTGGGATTCAAACCCGAGTCCTCCTATTCCAATGTCAGAATATTTAATGGCCTTAGGCATTCTTTACAGTCAACCCTTTGCGGCCGCATGGCATGATAAATGGAGACGCATTTTTTTAAAAGTTCTTTAAAGACTCTAAAAGCTACAAGAAATCTGGCCTGCTACGTACTTGGATAAAATAAAATTTGTGTCCCTATTACATGATCTGAATGGACAACAAAAATAGAGAAATCTTGCTTAAAGAAAGAAAAATCTCGCTTAAGTAACACTGTGCTTAGTTGGACCGTCTCTCTTGGTGAAAGAGAAAATGTGTTATTTCTCTGCTCGTGGTAGAACGAGATGGGGAAGAATTGCCTCCTTACAATGTCTCAAATTCTCCTTTATTATTAAACTCATGCCACAGGTGCCTGCCATTATTCTTCAGTGGCTATGAACATGGCCTCTGGGTAATGTTCTAGAACAAAGAAAACTAAAGAGACACGAAAACGAAATATTTAGATCTTGGATTGAAAAAATATGCTACAAAGACTATACTGGAATAATTGTTTTCAACGCAAATCAAATGCTGTACATTTTTAGCAAATGAGGAACCTACATAAAGTGAAGAGATTGTTGGTGTTTCTTGTACCATTCTTGCAATGATTCCATTGGTTTACATTTTATCAAAATAAAAATTTTGGAGATAAAGCCAAAATAAAAATCCAGTGAACTACCTCCTCTCCAAAAAAGAGTATGGGCTTTGTAACTGGGTGGATGTGATTTGAATACCAGCTATGCCATTTCTAGGTATGGGACTTTCGGAGAGTTATTTAATCTTTCCAAGCTTCAATATTTTCTCAATAATTGAGATAAAATAAATCATGAAAATATGCTGTATGAATTGAATGAAGTATTTTCTGTAACATACTTAATAGAATTCAACTTATCATACCAAAAATCTAATGATAATTATAATTTTTTCCCATGAATTTCATTTACCTGTATCATCGGAACCATTTACTCTTTTTTTCCTCAGGGAGACTGACTCAAGAATTACTTGAAAAAGTTTTGTAGCATCTAAACTTTTTAAAACATCAACTCTGATCCCGGAGATTGTCAAGGTATAGTTTAGATCACACTTTAGGTAATTTTACACCTCTCTGGGAAACAACTACTGAGCTATTTTTGCAAGGCTGGTAATAAAAACTTCTAAGAAGAGCGAACAGCTCTGCTGTATAGATTCCAGTCTTCTCCCTAGCAGTGTTTGTCAAAATGCGGACATTTCTTGTAGGAAATGCTGTCACAAAACCCATCCTCTCCCCAGCTACTGTTTAATACCATTTCCCTCTTAGTGGGTGAACCGAATAAGCCAGAAATCATACAGTTTACAGAAAATGGTAATTTTCTAAAAATATGATTGGTGTAAAAAAGAATGTAAATTGTTAGTAAAATTACTGTAAGTAATAATAATACCAGCTAGCACTTCTTTGTACTTTCAGTTACTATATGATTGCATTTATATAACACTTTTTAAATGATAAAATTATGGAGATGGAGAATGGATCAGTGGTTGCCAGTGGTTTGTGCCAAATACAGTGGGGGGGGGGCGTGCAGAGGGGCATGTAGTTATAAAATGTCAACACAGGGATCCTTGTGGTGACAGCAATGACATTGTTCTGTATCTTGACCATCTTGGTGGATGCCTGAAACCACACCTGTGATAAAACTGCACAGAACAAAATGCGTACATACACATACAAGTATGTACATGGGTAAAACAGATAAAATCGAAATAAAATTTGTGGCTTTTATTGGTGTGAGTTTTTGGCTTGTAATATTGTGCTGCAGTTTTGCAAGATGTTATTGTTAGAGAAAACTAAGAGTACTTGCCATCTCTCTGTATCATTTCTTTCTTTAAAAAAATTCTTTTTGAAATAATAGTTGATTTATAGTGTTGTGCCTGTTTCTGCTGTACAGCATAGCGACCCAGTCATACTATTTCTTCCAACTCTATGTGATTTTACAATTTTCTCAAAAAATCTAATTGGGGAAAAAAAATTCCTTAGTGTCTTTTATCTACCATGATGCCCATAGTAACATTTTGATGTAGAGAAGAGATATTTTTCTAGGTCATTTTCATTTATTTCATATATTTTAATAACCCTTTGATCTTTGTCCAACTTCCAGATAGAATCTTCTGCCTTTTAAACGGCCAGTAACTAGTAATCACTGGCTCCCCATCCTGAGAGTAATGAGTTAGTCAAATGTGGATACATACTAGATTTGCTATTTGATGAATGAGGAAGAACTTCTCCTGGAAGAATAGGAGCAGCTTGAATATGAGTACGATTTCTTGAGCATTCCCGGGGGGGGGAATGAAGTCATTGTTATCTGATGTGACACCTAGAGCAGGCTGCCTGGCAAGCCCACCACCAACGACGAGGACTGTCCGTAAGGAGAGTCTGGGATCAATTAAGGAAACGTGAACTTCTAACCTATGTGAACTGTCAAGTTTGAGTCCTGGCCTGGCTGATCTCTGAGCTTCCAGAGGATAATCACAGCACTCCACAGCTGACAAGACCCGCCTCCCCTTTCTACCTCCATTGATGAAACTTCTGCCTGCTAACCTCTGCCACAGAGGGGAGAAAGTTCCCTTTCCCTTTATTTCTCGAGTAGGGAAAAAAAGATAAATACCATCTTGTTCAAGAATGAAAATTCCTTGTCTAGAACAGTGACCGGCATGCAATAGGTGCTCAATATATTTTACCAAATATGAATTTGAAATAAATCTTAAAAAGACTTCTAGCTCACAGCTCCTCATCTGTACACCAGAAAAAAATATTGATCATCTATATATTGAATGCTTGGTATATATCAGACATTGTCTTTACATTTGTAAGCACCAATCATTCTTTCCAAGTGTTCTATGCAATAGATGTCAACTTTTTTTTTTTTTGTCTTCTTGAGCTGCTCCCACGGCATATGGAGGTTCCCAGGCCAGGGGTCGAATCGGAGCTGTAGCCACTGGCCTACGTCAGAGCCACAGCAACGCGGGATCCGAGCCGCGTCTGCAACCTACACCACAGCTCACGGCAACGCTGGATCGTTAACCCACTGAGCAAGGCCAGGGGTCAAACCCTCAACCTCATGGTTCCTAGTCGGATTCGTTAACCACTGCACCACGACGGGAACTCCAGATGTCACCTATTTTTAATGTCCATTTAATAAGATGAGGTCATGGAGGCAAGGTAGATTGAACCACTTCACAAAGGTCACAGAACTGTTAGATGGCAGAGCTGGATACAAATACAGCCAGAACAATTCCAGCACTTGTGGCCAGACTGTGAGCTTGTTTTGCATCTGATCATTTGCAGGGAGTGTCTATTGATGAGGCAGAAGTACATATTGAAAAGTCAAGGCAACCATCTTGGTTTGGAGCTTAACCAAAATTCTCATATAAAATTCTTCTATCTTTTTGGCTGCACCCATGACATATGGAAGTTCCTAAGCCAGAGACAACCTGCACCATAACAATGACCTGAGCTGCAGTGTTGACAACACTGCATCCTTAACCACTAGGCCACCAGGGAACTCCTCATATAAATTTTTTTTTGTCTTTTTGCCTTTTTCTAGGGCCACTCCTGTGGCATATGGAGGTTCCCAGGCTAGGGGTCGAATCGGAGTTGTAGAAACCAGCTTATGCCACAGCACAGCAACTCAGGATCCAAGCTGCATCTGCGACCTGCACCACAGCTCATGGCAAGGCCAGATCCTTAACCCACTGAGCAAGGCCAGGGATTGAACCCGAAACCTCATGGTTCCTGGTTGGGTTTGTTCACCACTGAGCCACAACGGGAACTCCTAAAATTTAAAAAAGCATACTGACAGGTCTTTTAATGTTTATAACAGTCCTGAGAAGCGAAAGTTATCGACCTTAGTTTATTAAATGAGATAATTGGGTCAATATGGTGGTAGTTAAGTGGCTTAAAATGACAACCGGTTTAATGTGTTGAACTCTGCTTCATGAGTTTTATCTTCTAAACCAGGCTCTTGGGTTTTCCATTTTTTGTGGAATCTTGCATTTCAGGGCCAACTTTGCATCAGCAGAATTTTAATTCTGTTGGAAAATCTGAGTCTAACTAGTTTAATTAAGTTCTTTGAAGTAGAATTTACTCATCTATAATAGGATGCTAATCATAAAACATGAACTTTCTGTGTCAGTGGGTTTTCTTGAAGAAAGTATGATAAAAATAAAAGGGTTTGTCAGCTGCAAATCCACAACATGTTTAAGTTACCATTATAATTACTATTTTTTAGAATCTTTTTTACTTCTAGGAAATAGTGCCAAAATGAGAGGCTGATTGAATCATAATTTGGGGGCATTATAATTCAAGTCTGGATTTATTTATTTATTTATTCATTCATTTGTTTAATGATATGAGATGTATTATACTAAACCTGTAGAAAATGCAAACGAGTTAGTGCTTTACATAAATAGTATCTGTCAAATTGTAGATGTACAGGGAGTTCCCACCTTGGCTCAGCAGGTTAAGAACCTGACACAGTGTCCTTGAGGATGTGGGTTTGATCCCTGACCTAGCCCAGTGGGGTAAGGATCCAGCATTGCTGCAAGCTGTGGCACAGGTCACAGATGTGGCTCGGATGTGGTATTTCCATGACTGCGGCACAGGCCTGCAGCTGCAGCTCTATTTAACCCCTAGCCCAGGAATGTCCATAGGCCACAGATGTGGCCATAAATTGGAACAAAAAATTGTAGTTGTCTTATTCACCATTACTTCAGAATAATGCTCTGAGTTTGACTCAGTCATTAATATTTCATACTAATGATTACAAACTTATCATGGTATTCATCCTTAGAATCATCTGTGTTTTCTGCCTAAAACACTCTCAAACGCACGCACACACACACACTGACACACACACACACACACACACACACACACTCTACTCACACAGGCACATATACCCTAACCAGGCAGTATGCACGGCTGTGGATACTCCAAGTCTGATGAATCTTGTAATCTATGTGTGAAGTCAGACAATTAAATCAATTACTGTAATTACAAAGACTCCGATGGGGTTAGGCAGAAAAGTCTGTCGCTTCACAGTCTACTCCTAATGCATGACCTTGCAAAATCACTTAGCCTTTGGCTTAACCACATTGGACTAGAAGAACAAATGAGTCTAAAAAGTAGAAAATTCTACGTGTTGATGTTTTAAAGCCACTAACAGCAAAGGGCTATTTGCAAACCAACCTAAATATGTTCTATTCAATCCAACAGGTGTTATTTTACACCCTCTAGATGGCAGGCGCTGAATTTCTTGGCATCTTTGAAAATAACCACCTATTCTCTGTAGGCAGAATGTAGTCTCTAGGGCTGTTTTTCCAAAAACATTTATTTTAACAATAATATGCTTAGTCTGCTGTGAAAATACAATTTCACTGATTAGGCAGTCAGCCCAGTTAAACATTGTTTGGGGTTATAATTATAGCGATTTAATTGTTGAACAATCGCATAATAGAGGCAAAAGAATCTCAGTCTGTTTACACGCAGCAATTTAAACTTGTTTTTTCTTCTCTTCATCCTTTTTACTCTTTAAAGGAAAACTCAAGATAAGTCTAGCCTGAAGCCCCAGAGTACAATTAAGCCCCCTACAAAACGCATCGAGACCAGAAGGCTCCCTTTCAGCTGAAGTCAGGAGCTGTTGCCATGATTTGTTTTCATTTGATAAACACAAGAGAGCTGTTCTGTTCTGAGACCTCTTTCCCCCCCACTCTGAAAGGGGGTGTTTATGTACAGCTGTGGGGAATTACTCACAAGAGGTTTAAACAGTGGAAAAAGAAAACATCCTCCTTTCTTTGGGGACCCACCCAGCCCACCAAGGTTTACGGACTTAGCCAATGGAAAGATAGATTAGGGTTCACTGAAAGCTCCCCTTGGAAAATGAAGACCCAGACTCTATCAGGACAGTTACAAGATCTGAAGGGCTGGCAGAGAGGTGTTAGCAGCTTCAGCGGGATGGCCAGGAGGGATTCTTTGAAGAGACTTTGCTTCAGAGACAAGCATGTAGGTTGTCTACTGACAGCCATGGTGACCAGGACTGTATGTGCCATGGGAGTGTGAATTGCACTCTGGTCCTTCCTTGCAGGGTCCTTAAACTCCCTCTTAGGCACAAATCTAGATTTTTCTTCTTATTTTGGATAAGTGTTGCATAAAGGATAGAATGGGCTCAGTTTTCCCCTCCACTCAAGTAATTTTTCCCATGCGTTTTACTTAATTATTTGTGCAAAACTGAAGCAGAGAATTTAACTAAGTGGGAAAATTGATTAAAAGATCTCAGAGTAACTTGCTCAACAGCACCTTGACTGGAATGGTTACATGTTTGATAAATCCATCACTGGCTATGTGGTTTCAAATTAAATGTCACAAGTTGTGATTTGCGGGCCATTCTTAAAGGTGCGAAGTATTGGCCTACTTTCCGAGGAGCTGTAGGGAAACATATTTAACGTTCCGAGCAGGATGGATTGTAAGTTTTAAAAATATGCAGTATTTTTTGCTTTTACTCTTAGTTTTTATGACTTTTTTGAGATGTGAGTCATGGACTAGAGTTCTCAGACTATCTAAAAATGATAAATATATTCAAAATTAATATGTATATATGTTCTTTTCAAAGTATAGAATCAAGTTGTAAGGTTTTGTGGCACTATATTTTACCTACTACAGTTTTTTAAAAAAAAGAAAATAAGAGAAAAAAATAGAGAGAAAATCCTATGTTTGTTTCCTGGAGTGGAATTCACCAAAATAACTTTTATCAAAACATCCTTAGGTAGAATTGTCATGGCTATATATTTCTGGGGAAAATTATTTGAGGAAAACCTTCCTATATGCATGGCTTAAATAAACTGAGCTTTGATTAAATATAATAGTTCAGTAAATGATATAACTTAGAGTTCCTTGAAACATTAGAATGTCAGTTTTAAGTATTTTCTTCAAATTGTCCTGACGATATCAACCCAGGGATAAAAGTCTTCTTCTTCTTTTTTTTTCCCCCCTTTTACAGCAGCACCTGCAGCATTTGGATGTTCCTGGGCCTGGGGTCAACTTGGAGTTGCAGCTGCAGGCCTACGCCAAAGCCACAGCCACAGCAACACTGGATCTGAGCCATGTCTGTGACCTACGCCATAGCTGCGTCAATGCTGGATCTTTAACCCACTGAGTGAGGCCAGGAATTGAACCTGGATCCTCACAGAAACTATGTCAGGTTCTTACTCCTCTGAGCCATGACAGAAATTTCCAGGGATTAAATTCTTTTTTTTTCTTCTTTTTTTTCTTTTCCCACTGTACAGCAAGGGATCAAGTTATCCTTACATGTATACATTACAATTACATTTTTTTCCCCACCCTTTGTTCTGTTGCCACATGAGTGTCTGGACAAAGTTCTCAATGCTATTCAGCAGGATCTCCTTGTAAATCTATTCTAAGTTGTGTCTGATAAGCCCAAGCTCCCGATCCCTCCCACTCCCTCCCCCTCCCATCAGGCAGCCACAAGTCTTTTCTCCAAGTCTATGATTTTCTTTTCTGAGGAGATGTTCATTTGTGCTGGATATTAGATTCCAGTTATAAGTGATATCATATGGTATTTGTCTTTGTCTTTCTGGCTCATTTCGCTCAGTATGAGATTCTCTAGTTCCATCCATGTTGCTGCAAATGGCATTATGTCATTCTTTTTTATGGCTGAGTAGTATTCCATTGTGTATATATACCACCTCTTCCGAATCCGATCATCTGTCGATGGACATTTGGGTTGTTTCCACGTCCTGGCTATTGTAAATAAATTCTTAATTTGTCTCAATATTTCTGCCACAGTGGACTCTTAAAATATTCTTAAAATTCACTACTTCTCATTTGCATATTTTTGTAAAGTGACATGAAAATCAGATCAAAATCAGTAGTTCAAAATTAATTCCATTCACCAATGTCTAAATTACTTTGACTATTGCACCCATTCATTTTGACCCAATTTATGCTAAATTCAGGTGTTAGGCCATATGTACAAGCTTTGAAATTTTAAACTCTCAAATTATGTATGAAGCAGATTCTTAGAATAAAGAGGTTTCTTGTTTGAAAAAGTCCATCATGGTTAAACTTTTTTTTTTCTTAAAAAATAACTTCCCAGCATATGATTATACCTATTTCACATGAATGGGCTTTCTTCCTTAGAGTAGGTAGAGGTGGCCTGAAATCAAAGATAATTATCAGTGATGGCTGTAAAGACCCTATAAACTAGTTAGGTTTTTTCATAATCCACCATCTAAAATGATAACAAACACTTGGCTTTTATTGGTTTAATTCATAGTTTTGAAAAAAGAAAGGATGTGACACATGAAAACTCCTAGGACATAATTAGAAAAGTTCAATTATAAAAACAAAAGCAATCATTGCCATGAGATTATTCTACAAAAAAGTTTAGTTTATGTAAACAAGCCAGTGGTTGCGGTGGAGGGACTCTTATTCAGTTTTCTAAGGGAAATAAAATCAGTCTTAATTTTCACTTCCTTGGGTCTTTTATAAAAAGAGTGGGATGACTTCAAGAGACAATTCTTCCTCTCTTCTCTCACTTCCTCTATCCTCAGCTTCCTTTTTTCTTCCTTTCATGACCAGTTGTTTTTATATCTTTTAGCTGTCCTTGTTAAATTTATTTTTATTTCTTTTTTTAAAAAATGTCTTATTTTTTTGTTTTATTTTCATGTTGTATTTCTATAATGCTGTGCGGGTCTAGCCTGCCTGGTGCGTAATAGGTGCTCAGAAATATTTGTAGAGTGAAAACAAGTAAACGAAGTCACACAGACTCATTGCAGAAAATGCCAAAAACATCCCCCTCCCTCCAGAAGAAGGATATAGAGGAAGAACATCCAGATGTTTCCTGTGCTGAACCTGCCATTGGTTTATCGATATCTATGCAAAACCTCTCCATGGGTTTGTAACGGCCCTTTAATAGGTTTAACACGCCGCTGTGTCTCTCTTTCCCTCTTTGAAGTCTCCTGAGGAGCTGAAAAAAGCTAGAGAAGAAAACAGAAACTAAGCCCAATAAAGGTAGCCTTTAGAACATAATTACCCTGGACTCTGTGGGTTTAAAATGTCCATTCATGGCTCGAAAATGAACATGATTTATCCAAAAGGTTGCAGCTGTTACAGTCTCTTGAGAAAACACCAAGACCTATCCATGCCAGGTTTTTCTGATTGCCTAACCTCAATGATTCAGAGAGAGAATCCCAAAATAGGCATTTATAAAGGCGAGGAGGAGAGGAAGAAAAGACACAGAACCGGGGTTGGTATTCTCTGCGGCCGGTTCTCAAACTGCAAACCCGTAAGCTCTTTCTCTCCTAATCTTGCCAGTTTGCCTAGGTGATAGTCTTGTGCCAGTCAAAACAGTCACAGGCATTTCTGTACAATGCATTCTGTTCTGTCCACACTGGGGGCTGTTTTCCGAAAAACAGAATAACGGAAGCACTGAATCAAATAACGCAACCAGAAAACTTAAGCCCTCAGATAAAGGAAGAAAACAAAAAGTAACAGGAGACAAGTGTTTTCCCAGGAATGTCCACATCTCTACAGACCCAGTTTTCAAAAGTGGATTTTCTTTGAATAGGGTTTGGATTTGCCAACAGGCTATTAGGATATAATACACTACTCACAATTCTCCAAGAAAGGATCTAAGGTTTGTTGTAATGTTCCCACTTTCCCAGAGATGGATAGAGCCAAGAGGAAGGGGTGAAGGAAAGTGGGCAAAAGATTGCGAGAGTTTGAAGAAAACTTGCTGGATCCCATCCAGTCATCTTCAAAGGATAACCTCTTCCAAACAGAGCAAACCTTCAGGGGGAGATTATGCAAAGCCCCTGCTTTCCAACACCCCTGAAAACCTGCTACCCCCGTCCATTCAGATTTGAGGATTAAGGAAACTAGGGGAATGAAAGCATCTATTTATCCCTGGTCCATGTCAAGAATTGTTCTTCTGAGCTGGATCCTATGGCTTCATTGGTGGTGTGATCATCTCTTTTATAATTTTTTTTTTTTTTTTGGAGGAGGGAGGTGGGCCTCTGTATGATCTGATAGTTCTGTGTTTATTTTTTCAGCAAAGATGCTTAATTGTGTAACTCCTGGCTAGGTTTCTGTTGCCAAATGATAAAAATCAGAGTTGGAAAAGACCTATTAGGTCATTTTAGCCTAAGTCCTGCCAGTGAGAATTTTGCCTCTAATATGCAAGATGAGGCGTCCACCCCTTCCCTTGAGAGATTAGCTTCCACAATCCAATTAGTCCCCGCTGCCAACACATTTTCCCTGACATTCACTTTACAATTAATTTCATTGTTTTTCTTAATTCCACTCTCACCAATGAAGTGTTTACGTTCTCTTAGTGTTTTCAAAATTCAATCCACCGATAAGTCTATTTTCTTATTCCTCCTCAAACACATTCATTAATAGGTTCCCTAGAATCTTTACTTTATTTGTTATTCTTTTGTTATGTGTTATTCTTTGCCTGGCTGGCTCTGCATCTCTTTGATACAAAGAGAATGAAGGGTTCTCATTTCCCAACTTGGCCCTTGGCATGTGCTGGCATAGATGCAGTGGAATTAAGCAGAAAATCGAAGCACTTGAGTGTTTTCATAAAATTCAGGCTTCCTCAATATTTTCCAAAAGTTAGTGGCTTGAGATATGGTGGTAGTTTTGAGTGTCTCAGCTTTTCAGCAGTGTGTGTGTGTGTTTGTGTGTGTATGTGTGTGCATGTTTACATGTGTCAACTTTTCCTCTGTGGAAACCCTAGCTCAGATGAGCAGATGAGATAAAGCAGGCAGAGATAAGAGATAGGAGGGAAGGAAGAACCATAATCATGAATTTAGGGGCTGAAAAAATTCACCCACTGGAACACCTCATTCCCAGAAGAACAGCCCATTTCAGGTTGAGGTGAACCATTGTGGACCAATGCTGTCCCCTGCATGTGTGTGACAGACCCCTCCCTATGGCTAGGCAAGGCTTTGCCCTCCAGGGATCTTACTTCTTCATTGCCTAAGGCCCTGGTTTTGTTCCTGCCTTGCCCTGTCTCCCCGTTTAATTCTCTGGCCTTATTTTGGCCAGCAGACTGCATTTGTTGGTCCAGTTCACCATGTAGATTCAGTCTCCACCTCGTGACCTCCTCTTGGCCTACGGGCCTAAGGGAGGAGCTGCAGTTTCTTGATCCTGCCCTCTGACTAAGTCCTCTCTTGTTGTTTCTCTCTTTACTGAGGATCCAGTATAGACACCTGCGAAAACATCAATTTCTTCCTACCTCTCCAATGATTCCATCATCAGAAATGCCTGTCCGTGCAAATTCACTCAGCTCTATCACAGGCTGCAGCCCCAATTCAAAGTGGTTTGCTTCCATGGTTCTTTAAGGGGCTTCTACAGATCAATGGACTTTTGCAAACAAAAGAGACTTTTTTTTTTTGGCTTTTTAGGGCCGTACCTGCAACATATGGAAGCTCCCAGGCTAGGGGTCAAATTGAAGCAAAATATGGAAGCTCCCAGGCTAGGGGTCAAACTGAAGCTGCAGCTGCCAGTCTATACCACAGCCACAGCAACAGGGGATCTGAGCTGAGTCTGTGACCTACACCACAGTTCATGGCAACGCCAGATCCCTGACCCACTGAGCGAGGCCAGGGATCGAACCCACATCCTCATGGATACTAATTGGATTTGTTTCCACTGCACCACAATGGGAACTCCAGAAAAATTATTAAGGTGGTCTATAAAGGCACCACAGCCCAATCACATATCCCTGACCCTTCTCACTCTGGCTCCAGCCATGGCTTTCCCTCGCTTGGTTCCTTTGTTGTGTGAACACCAATCTCTTCTTGGGTCTTCATCCCATTGTTTGTTCTGCTTGTCTAAGTGTGACTTATTCATCCACAATGCATAAGTCACAGCTTACGTGGCACTTAGGTCCTTTAAGCCTACTCTTGCATAGAACGCACTTAGCAAAAATTATGAACATGCCTTCACTTAACTGTTCAGTTATTTGACTTTTGTACAACACCCTGATGTGTGAAGACAGATCCATGCTTATTGTCTTTTTCTGCTTATGCCTGGTATATCACAGGTGCTCAACCAGGCAAGCAGTGCAACCATCGTGGTAGAGAGCAGAATGAAAGTTGACAGTGTGGGGAGTTCCTGTTGTGGCACAGCAGAAATGAATCTGACTGGTATCCATGAGGTTTCAGGATAAATTTCTGGCCTTGCTCAGTGGATTGGAAATCCGGTGTTGCCGGTAAGCTGTGGTGTAGGTCGCAGATGTGACTAGGATCCCCAGTTGCTGTGGCTGTGGTGTAGGCTGGCAGCTACAGCTCTTATTTGACCCCTAACCTGGGAACTTCCATATGCTGCCAGGTGCGGCCCTAAAAAAAAAAAAAAAAAAAAGTTGACAGTCTGTTGTCCTATGACCAATAATCAATTGCTTGTCTTAATCTATACTGTTCTATGGTTTTTCTACATACTTATACACATATAGTTTGGCTTATATACAAAATTAGCATTGTGCATATCTATATCAGGAACTGTAATTATTAAGGTGTTTTTAAAAGGTTCAGGTAAGAGGGAGAAACTTCCTATTTTTACTTGAAAAAAGACTTTTAGAGGGAAAGCAGGGAGCTCATATAATTAGTGAGAAATGGAGGATTGGTGCCCAGGAAGAAACTGAGAGTGTAGGATCTGGGCAGTAGAAGCAATGCTTTCCTGTTTTACCTCTAAACCATTTCTCCCAGACGCTGTTGGAGTCTCCAGGCACATTCATTGGCTCCCACTGCAGGACCCTACAGTGCCTTCAATCATTCATTAGTTCAAAGGCCTGGATTAGAGGACTGCCAGACCAAGGACTGGTGCTTAGGTAACCTTGTCCTAGTCTCTAGATCAGACAGAAAGGATTCCTCACCTTCTGCACAGGCATTTTGACATAGAGAACCTCACATTTCCAACTCCTCCTGCAATGAGTTATTCCCCAGAATAAGGAGGGGAGATAAATGATGGTTATCTCTTTGGCAACCAATCAAACCAGCCAACCAACAAACCAACCAACAGCAACTGCTACGCCATAGATATTATTCTTCAGGATACGTCATTCCTAATGCATGAGGCATCACCTCACTTCCTGGTCATCTCCCCTATTGCTTTCCAAATTATTAATTCTGTGGGTTTTCTTCTATTTTCTTTCTTTTTTTTTTTTCTTTTAGGGCTACACCTGTGGCATATGGAAGTTCCCAGGCTAGGGGCTGAATTAGAACTGCAGCTGCTGGCCTACCCCACAGTCATAGCAAGGTTGGATCATAGTTGCATCTGCAACCACTGCCACAGCTTACAGCAGTGCCCGGATGCTTAACCCACTGAGAGGGGCCAGGGATTGAAACTGCATCCTCTACAGAGACAATGTTGGCTCCTTAATCCACTGAGCCACAATGGGAACTCTAGGTCTTGTTTTCTAAGAGTCTACATTTCTGAAATCTGTATTTTCTCAGAGGTCTGAGGTTGGTAGTTTTGAATTATTTGTGGGTTCCTCCGACAACACGTATTATAATGTTCTCTTAGGCTGGGTTCCCTGGAAGCTGAGTCTGTGACCCTAATTCTTGTGAATGTGATGTATTGATAGAAAAGCCCATAAAGAATGGAGGCATGAAGCAGGAGAGAGAAAGGGAAAGTGCTGAGCCAGAAAGCAATCTCAGATGAAGTCCAGCTGGGGCCTGATCCATAGATGGAGTCTTTAAATCATTGGCCACTTAGTTGGGTTCCTGCTTGAGGCAAGGCATAACCCTTTATATACCACATCAGCCAGCCATTGGCTTTGAGATGCCCCCAGGGGCAGACATAACTCTCTAGTTGAAGCAGCTGACTGTTAGGGGCTGCTTCCAGAGAAGGGATGCATCTGTATTCCATTAGCCCTCACGGAAGCTGGGATGGAGGTAGACCAGCAGGTTAAAGGGGATCCAAGAAGGATATCACAGTATTTACTACAGAACTCTTAGCTAACCTCTGTTGGGTTTATTAATTCATTGTTTGTGTTTTTCAAACAAATCAGCAAATGAGCAACCTTATAAAATTAACCCAGAAATAACCCTTCAGCTTTTTTTTTTTTTTTGACTTTGCCAAAGTCAAAAAAAAGTTGTGGCTGGGAGTGCCCACTGTGTTGCAGTTAGTTAAGGATCCAGCATTGCTGCAGCTGTGGCATAAGTCACAGCTGCGGTTCGGATTTGATCACTTGCCCAGGAATTTTCATATGCCACAGGTGTGGCCAGAAAAGAGCAAACAAAAAAGTTGTGGCTACATCACGCCAAGCTTCTGGACAGAACAAATGTATTTCAAACACCTTCGACACAAAGCAACCCCAACACATGGATGCTTAGAATAACACAGATTGATAACTAGATTATGGTTTTATTTTTCCATCCAGATTTTGACTGTTCTACTAGGAATGAATACAGCAAATCATAAACCATACTACCTTTCTGTAAAATCAATTAGTTCTTGCACACTGACCCCCGAACACTGGAGTTGAGATTTATTATTTGGGAAAAATCTATGATAATATTATTAATAATAGCAGAAGTAATAGTTTCAAAAATTTAAGTTCTTTATATATTAACTAACTTAATTATCACAAATACTCTATGAAAATGTATTATTATTATTATCCCTATGTAACCTTTGAGGAAACTGAGGCACAGACCGGGGTTGTAACTCAATCAAGGGCAGACGGCTAGTAAGTGGTGAAGCAGGAATGATTTTTTTCATTAATGCTGGGTGTGTCAAAATGACCTCAGCATTTCCAAGCAGATTGCAGTTCACTTTGACTCTGAATTAGGTTTCTCATTTTCAGATTAACATATTGAAAGCTGAAAGAGTAGAGATGCTTTGCCCTTTGAAGGTAAATATACCATAAATGACCCACCCTAAGCAGGGCAAGCTCTAACCTCATAGCGGTGGATGCTGCAAGGACCACATTTCTCTTTCTTTTCTTGGATTCCTCTCATGCTTACCACCATGAACATACACAGGGGTCCCTAAAGCAAAATTAGGCTAATTAATTGGTGGATCCAGGAAATAAAAAATTAATCTCGTTAATTCTACAGTCTGTCATTTTCAAGTACTTACCTGATACTGGGCAAGTACTTTAATAAGGAAGAATCTATTTTGCTACTTTGATTTGGTTTGTCTCACATCTTTTCTTCTCCTTTTCCACTGTGGATTACACATCCTACATCACAGGTCTGAACACATCACAGAAGTTGGGCCACTCAGAATCCAGCCAACGACTATCACTGATTGGTTCAAAACTAAGCATGTGACATAAGCAGGACCAATCGTGTTTGTTTTTTTTTTTTCCCTAGGATTTTTCTAACTGGAATTAGTTGAGTAGAACTTGTTTTTTCCCTTTCTTCTCATGAAATTTATAAGACTATACGCTCAACACTGGTTGTACTCCTTTTTGTAATAGTGTGAGGATGGTTAGCTTGAGACAACATAGCTCTTTGAAGAGACAAATGTAGAAGACAGAATGATAATCTATCTAATGGTTTGAATCCACAGATATAATAAACTCAATGATGTTTGTGTGTGTATGTGTGTGGTTTGGTTAACTGAAGTACACATTTTTTAAAAAAATTTACTTACACTCCCGGCTTCTTACAATCAACGTGTTGTGTGTAATATACATATGCTATTAATGATTCACACAGAAATCCCTTGAATTAGGTATTATTACCCTTATTTTACAACTATGAAAATCAAGGCCCAGCAAATATCATTGATGTCATTATCCCAAGGCTGGTCCATTAGCCAGTAAGGGACAGCTGTTGGAATAAAATTTTTCTCACTTCAAACTCATTAACTAGATGCTACACTGCTCAAAGAAAACCTGTGCTAATTTTATTTATTTTTCATTTTTCATTTCATTTTATTTTATTTTTTTGTCTTTTGTCTTTTTAGGGCCATACCTGAGGCATGTGGACATTCCCAGGCTAGGGATCGAATTGGAGCTGTAGCTGCTGGCCTACACCACAGCCTCAGCAACACCAGATCCAAGCATTTTCTGCAGCTTACAGCACAGCTCACTATAACGCCAGATCCTTAACCCACTGAGTGAGGCCAGGGATCGAACCCGAAACCTCATGATTCCTAGTGGGATTGATTTCCTCTGCGCCACTTTGGGAACTCCATACCTGTGCTAATTTTAAAAAATTCAATTGTTTATCAAAACCTACAATATCCTGACCTGAATGAAATAGGGGTTTTATGCATATGACTATGTGTATATCTTAGCTCATGGTTGTTTCTCTTATTTCTTATAGTTTATCCAGAACATTCGACTTCTTATTCTTTCACTCAAGAGGGTGAACGTAAACACAATGTTCAGGGAATGAAATAAAATTGAATAATCAAAAATTTTAAATTTTGAAGAGATAGTCTTAACCATGGATATACAATATTGAATTGGGGGCAAAAAAAAAAAAGTGCTGACTAAAATATATCCTTTCTCATAGTGTTGTTTACACCTCTGAAAGACTTGGAAACTATACTGATTTTAATGATGTGATTAGTCAGAAAGGCATGTTTTCAAATCCTGAGATATCTCACATGTTTTATCATCTAGGAAAACCTGGCTAATGGATTTTTTTCATTCTTTTACTAGATGACGTGTAGAAATGAAGAAATCATGTTTTAAAATTAGGATGAGAAAGTAAGAGAACTTCTCAGTTTTATAGTGAACTTACATACACAAGTAGAAGAAGAATTATTTGTATATTTCGTCTTTCATTTGTATCATTTATTAAATTTTATCAGAAGAGCCCTTATGAATACCCTAAGACCTCGTCTAAATATCACTGCCTCTGAAATGTCTGCCCAAAGATCTCGGGTATTAGTTTTCAAGAGTTAGGGACATTTAGAGAAGTTAGAAAAAAAATCAGGGAAAATTATTATATATGGGAGAATATGGAGTGGGAAAATTCTCATCCATTTCTGATCTTATTGCCTTGCTTTGAAATTGATATTTCTCATATTTATTCAAATTGATATTTATTGGGAACAAAACATGTGCCAGGCATTCTGCTGAACACGGAATGTGATGCAATAGTGACATAGGTGTGATGACGGAACAGGAGTAACATACATTCACGTGAACATAAATTCATATGGAAAGGTACTTTTTTTTTTAGTTTAGGGATGCTTCCACTTACATCTATATATAGGCAGATACACACTTATTAAAGGACACCATGTAGGGAACTCCCAGCGAAGCAGGGGGTATGTGTCCTGGTGGCCTGAATATAACATAAGGCCAAGGACCAAAGAAGCAAGGTTACTTCCAGCACAGGATGTGATTGCGTTGCGAGGTGCTAAGGAAGTGAGTGTGAAAGAAGAATGAGGGGTTCACGATAAAGATCTAGGACAACTGTAACACGGCCTCAGTAGACAAACAGCATTAGACTAGGCAGACCTAATCTTCTGTTTGTTTGTTTGTTTTGTCTTTTTGCCTGTTCTAGGGCCACTTGCCTCGGCATATGGGGTCTAGGGGTCTAATTGGAGCTGTAGCCGCGGTCCTATGCCACAGCCCACAGCAACCTGGGATCTGGGCCATGTCTGCGACCTACACCACAGCTCACGGCAATGCCGGATCCCAGACCCACTAAGCAAGGCCAGGGATTGAACCCGTGTCCTCATGAATACTAGTCAGATTGGTTTCTGCTGCACCACAATGCGAGCTCCTTTATTGGCATTTTTAATGTTCTTTTTTCCCCCTTCTATGCCTAGAGGACTGTTCCTCTTTGAACACAGCAGATTATACTGTCCAGGGTGTTTGAGCAATTAGAAGGATAAGGAAGGGGTTAAGATGGAAGCTCCAAGAGGAAGAGATTAGCCTTCTTAATATTAATGGCAGAGTGAGGATCAAAGGACCACTAGAAGTGAAATAAAATAGGAATGATAATAACCACAAAGTAATGAAATTAGGTTTTACTAGTAACATAAATGTTCATGTGGTTTATCAGTGAGCTTCCACTTTGTGATAATATCGGAATAACCTCTAAATCTCAATGGATTAGAGCAATTAAGTTTTAGGTCTCACTTGAAGTCCATGTCAGTGCAGGTCAGCTGCAACTCTGCTCTAGCCTATGGCGCTGTACTAAGCATCTTATTTTTTGGGGGGAATCCAGGCTGAAGAGCAGCTCCTTTGTGGGCAATGGTGATTGCATGGCAGTTTTGAATGATACACAAGTTGCTTCTGCACATAGTTCATTCATGAGTCAAAAAAAAAAAAAATCAACTGGCCAAGCCTGCCTCAGTGGGTGGTAAGTATGTTCTTCCCACAAGGAATCCATGCAGGTCTTAAGGCAAGAGAAGGGGATGCATGATCTTCTCAAAAGGAAGGCTGAGCCTAATGGGAAAAAGTATATAGTCTACCACATGTGGACTCTAACTTCCGAGCAGCTCAAATAATCAATTTTTATTTCCTTATGGCTGCCTTGCATTATTATGAGAGATAGAAACAAACCCTTTCAATTTAAGGATATACCAGTTTTAATGGACTCTGTAGAATCTTGTTTAAGAGAAACAGAAAAATACAACCCTATCTCCAAGGCACAGTTGGATGACCTCAGAGCCATCAAGCATAGCTGTACCATGACGGTCTGCCCCAGACATTCCAGATTTCCACAAATGACTGCCAGTGTCCTTAGCAGCGAGAGAGAAGGTCAATGCATGTGCCTGCCAGTGGACCGAGGTTTAGTGACTTGAAGATCTTCACCCACAGATGGAGAAGAGTGTGATTCATGAAGCAAATGCTGTGGTTTAACATCTCCCTAGTGAATCAACACCGACCATTCCAACCAGGTTCTTTTCCAACCAATTTTTAGAATATTGTCCATAAAGGGACATAAGAGAATCTATTGCTGTATCCCTAGCAGTTAGCAAAATTAATTGGCACAATGTTTGTGGTGAACATAAGTTGTTGAACCAAATGGAATTTTTTTTTTTTTTTTTTGGTCCTTTTAGGGCCGCACCAGTGGCATATGGAAGTTCTTGGACTAGGGGTCAAATTGGAGCTACAGCTGCCAACCTATGCCAGGGCCACAGCAATGCCAGATTCGAGCCACATCTTCGACCTACACCATAGCTCACGGCAACGCCAGATCCTTAACCCACTGAGAGAGGCCAGGGATCGAACCTGCAACATCATGGTTCCTAATTGGATTCTTTTCCACGGCACCATGATGGGAACTCCACAAATGGAATTGTTCTTAATTCTGACCTTCAAGGAAGCCAGAACTGTGGAGATTTAGTAACTGAGACAAGTGAAGGTTTTGTGTTGGGTGAGTAAATAAATACTCTAAATGCTCTGGTTATCTTGGTAGATAATCTCCTTATGTTTGAAAACATTTCGGAGAGTTGTAGTATTATCTAAAGCTATGACAATCATGAGAGAGTATCAAGGCTTTGAAAATCTCTAAATATTCAAAACAAATCTTAGCAAAAAATTTCTCTATAGGATTTCCTGTCATGGAGGAGCGGAAAAGAATCCAACTGGAACCATGAGGTTGCGGGTTCGATCCCTGGCCTCGCTCAGTGGGTTAAGGATCTGGCGTTGCCGTGAGCTGTGCTATAGGTCGCAGACGCGGCTTGGCTCCTGTGTTGCTGTGGCTGTGGTGTAAACCGGCACTGTAGCTCTGATTCAATCCCTAGCCTGGGAACCTCCATAGGCTCTGGGTGCGGCCCTAAAAAAAAAAAAAGCAAGAAAAAAATTTCTCTACAAAAACGTGGTATATGGGAAAAATTCAAGAGCTCTTTACACTCTTAATTATTACATAGACATATATATGACATATACATGTGATTATGTATTATACGCAATGGCTATACATAACCACCTATAAAATGTTAGATTCCATTCCTATTAAATCATATTTTATTAAAAACAGCCTCATTATCCACGTTAATTTTTTTTACCTTTTGTTAATGTGTGATTACTCAGTATTGTGTTGGCCAGAGCATCTGCTAAAAGAATTTCACAAATGTCTTTTCTTTCTTGCTTTTGGGAAGACCATATCATGGACTTACTCACGTTAGGCATCTTTCCTGCCATCACCTTTGACCTTCTTTTCTTTAATATGTGTAATACCTCTCTTTTCTTAGGAGGAAACCTCACTAAAGTTTCTTCACTTACTCTTCATGTCTGCAGAAATTTGATATGAATGTTTGCCTGTTTACTGTCAGGGTCATTGTTTTTTCCTTGACATAGAGAATGATGCATTTTCCCAACTTCTGCAGACCTGCGGTATCAGAAGTGGAAACGAAGGAAGACAATGCCACGTGCAGAAGTGAGGGCCTCTAGCTTAGCTGGACTCCCTCGAGCAAAGCAACTCACGCCTGCACATCTGCTTCTCTCTTGACTCACGTTTCCTTCATAGGACACGCCATTCAAATTTGTGTCCCACTGAAATACCCATTACTTTATGACATAGTTACCAGGCAATAAATATAATCTTTAGTGTTCCATCTGCAGCTAGCCAAAGCCACCAACTCGGTAGGTATGTTAAAATATCACTAATAATGTGATATATTGCCCGAAGAACATCTAAATGAGATTTCGCTATGAATTACACACACACACACACACACACACACACACACACGAGACTGTTGGATCATGTGAATTCTATCCTTTCACTTATTCATTCATTTACTCACTATTTTATCCTTCACCCCTTTACTATTACCACGCTATCCTAAAATTCCCATTAAGATGGTGCAACTACAGCATGCTTAAAGATTTGAAAAGACTTCATAGAGCACTTCAGTGTGTCTGTGAAGTAAAGGTATTTGCTTTTAACTTGGAAAGATTATGTTATGGAAAATAGTTTGTATCTGAGCATCCAAACTGCCCTCATTATACCTTTTTGTTCCTTTTTAATAGTCCAATGAGAACCCCTGATTCTTTGTAAACAGGACCCACTCTGTCTTTTTTTTTTTTTTTCCTTTTCTAGGGCCGCTTCCCTTAGCATATGGAGGTTCCCAGCCTAGGGGTCGAATAGGAGCTATAGCCACCAGCCTATACCAGAGTCACAGCAACACAGGATCCGAGCTGCGGCTGTGACCTACATCACAGCTCATGGCAATGCCGGATCCTTAACCCACTGAGCAAGGTCGGGGATCGAACCCTCAACCTCATGGTTCTTAGATTCGTTAATCACTGTGCCACAAAGGGAACGCCAACAGGACCCACTCTGAATTGCTCTCCTCCTCATGCCTTCCTGCCACGTGTACATTTGTAGTATAGCATTTGGTATTTCACCGATATTAAGAACAAGATTTAATCTTGTCCTATGTATTTTGGGAGTATTTGACCCATGCCTTTTATCTTTATTTATTTGAAGTTAAAGTCCTTGAAACAATGTCAAAGAGGTGGGAAAAGTAGATTGGTTTTAGATTTTTTTTTTTGTCTTTTTGCTGTTTCTTGGGACGCTTCCTCGGCAAAGGGAGGTTCCCAAGCTAGGGGTCAAATCGGAGCTGTAGCCACCGACCTATACCAGAGCCACAGCAACGTGGGATCTGAGCTGCGTCTGCAACCTACACCACAGCTCACGGCAATGCCGGATCGTTAACCCACTGAGCAAGGGCAGGGACCGAACCCGCAACCTCATGGTTCCTAGTCAGATTCGTTAACCACTGCGCCACGACGGGAACTCCTGGTTTTAGATCTTAAAAGGAAAACTAAAATGTAGTGGGGTTTGGACATAAACTTAGGCCAATAATTGTTAGATGCTGGGAGGCTTCTAGGAAATTTTACTTCCGGTGCAGTAAAACAGGGCTGCCTAGAAAAGGATGCCAAGAACTAGACCAAGATGTAACAATTGTTTGGACCTCTGTGGATACATTATCAGCATATTTGAACATCACTCACTTCTTAACAGCTCTTTTCTTGCCTTTATCATAGGCTCGAACTCCTAGCTGCCCATTTATTGGGCCCAAGATATTGGTGTGTCTGTCTTCACAGTGACATCTCCTTTCCTTGTGCTACCTTGCTTGCAGCTGGATGACACCCAGCCCTTTCCCTGTGTCCCCTCTCACAATGATGACTTCACCTATGAGCAGGCAATTCATGCTTTGTGATGGTCTCAAGTCCTCCAGCATCCGAGGCACCCGGGGAAAAGGTACATAGACTGCTTACTGAAGAGGTGAAGATGCGTCAGCAACCTGCCTGCCTTTTTCTCATGGTAGGATTCCCAGCAGGAAAGCATCAGATATAAACTAAGTTATCTGTGGCATGAACAAGTTGCAGAGGAAAGAGTTGATGAAAAAATATCCATGAGTAGAACTCAGCAACTTTCATCACAGAGGTGAGCTGGCTGCTGTTGGAGATGTTGGCCTCAGGGAAAGGGTTGATGGTAAGAAAGTCTTCACTCTTGAAAGATGGCTGAGCTATTCTGAAGTGTTTATTCTGAAATGTTTGCAGGGTGAATGCAGCATTTTTACGTGTTTGTGCTTATGGGGTTTAAGGAATAGAATCAGATCAGCCTTTCTTTTAAGAGTTACCCTAGCCCTTATCTCGTTAAATTTCTGATCAACACAGAAGCAAGGGAACCCTGACACACTGCCTTCTTCAGCATCTCAAGTGACAGAAACTACTGGGGGCAACGTTTCCCATCTCAGTCTGTGTCTGTTGTTAGAATGTTCTTATTTATGTTTTAGTGAAAATTACAAGTGGAAAAGCATCTAGCACAATAGATGGTATATGGAAGGCATTCTGTCTTTACTAATTCCAAATGAGAAGTCCTGGAACTTTAATTTTTATATTCTGTCTTTTACTCTCAAACTACATGAGATCATGAGGAAAGTCGATCATTACTATAGATCTTGAAGATATAACACATAAAAAAGAATAAAAATCAGCACTTTGGTTCATATGCTTGACATCAGTTCCATCCCTTAATGGGAAGAGATTATAAGTTTTTATCAAATATCCTGTAGCATCATAACTAGTGTTTAAAAGTGCAAGTTTCACTGAGTTGTGGTTGTATTTGATTATAGTCATTCTATTTTGCTTGCCTATAAATGATGGCTGTTGATTTGCTAATAATTTTATACAACTAGAAAAGCCACTGTGAAGTATTTTCTAAATTGTCTCCCCCCCAAAAAAAAGAGATTACGTTATATTATTTTTAGTTTAGGATCCAAGTGCATTGGTTTCTTTAAAATGCTGGAAAGTTCGCAGTGATATGTAGGGCAGTTTTAAGTAGATGGTTCAAATATTCAGAAGCCTCTTATGCATCAGAAGAAACTAGCTCTCAGTATTTTCACCTCTGTTCTTTCTTTTCACCAGAGACAAACTACTGAGCATCTTTGGAGATGAATCCTTTTCTGGTAAACAGGAAAATTTATATTTTCCTCTCCCAATTGCTCAGCATCAGAACTTTAGTTGCTTTGCATTGATCCCTAGGATGTATCTGGGAGAGACCTGGATGTGTCCAGCCTATTGTCACCAATCCTCTGTGGGTTTGCTCTGACAGCTTCCATGTGGGCTCTGAAGAAGGGCTGGATTGTGGGAAGATTTTAAATATGAGCCTCGGGTGGGGCTCAAGTCCTCCAGATGTTACTGCTTTCATATTTTCAATGTGAATTCAGGGACCTACCCTTGTCTCTGACTAAGATAACTAATGCCTCTGGACTCATCGCATAGTCAGGAAAATGTGGTCATTTGAATGGGAATGTCTACAAACAGCTCTTCCCTCCATCTACCCTATGGCTAACAAGAATGATAAGCCTTCTCTGGTCAACTTGGACAGTCTAAGACCAGGTCTGAACACTGATTGCTTTTGCTGTCAACGGTTTTGGCTTCAACTCTACCTATCTTATTATGAAAACAAATAGGAGGTTTCTGAATGGACAAGAAAATTATCTGAGGAAGTCACTTATCAAGTGAGTCAATGTGTGTCTGACCAGAACTTCCTCTTTCTGTTGGCTTCCCCTGCATCTGACAGAGTCAGGCTTACTGGCGGTAGGGTCATTCAAGCTAAATTCCTGTGGTCACTTTTTCCATTTTCAGGCAATGGGTCACTTAGTGTATGTGGCTATGAGCCAGACATTTTTCTTCTCTTTCTACATCATGTAAGTGTATTCCTTCGAAGATACAATTCCTACCCACGTGGGAAAATAGACAAAATATAAGGAGACCTTTAGCCACTGGCTGTTTGCCATGGTACTGAATTCAGTGGGGGATTTGGTTGAAGAAAGGGAAAACTTACCACTGGTCAGTAGACTTGAAACCTAGTCTTTCTTTGTCTACAACTAGCTTTGTTTCCTTTGAAATATGATGTATTTCAGTGCATTGATCTTTGGATCCAAAGGAATAAGGATGATGCTACTTGAAACAAGCTTTTAATATATACACCTCAAAGAATACATACTTTTTCAAAAGCTGTAAGCCTATTTCAGCAATACTGTCATTGCTTAAGAAATAGTGCTCCTCTTTTTGTAAATATCAGTAGATTGTATATTCTCTCCTAATCAAACACAGCTGAAGTATGTAAAACACTGCTCCCATCCCTTCCCCACCAACCAATGGCTCATTAAGGCAGTAGGTCTCAAATGGAGGTGACAGCAAGGCAGATACTCCTTTGAAGGAGGTATCAGAACTTTGAAGGACACAGAAATGTCTATGTGGAAGTTAGAGAGAGGGTTTTTTTTTTTTGTTTGTTTGTTTGTTTTTTGTATGATTTGGAATGTTTGAGCATCATCGAAATCTTCATTATTGAAGATGTGACTAAGGTTATTATAGTATCTGTATAATTCTATAAATTATGTATACTACTTTGTACTGTTAAAATGATGTGTATAAAGAACTTGAATGGTGTGAAAAAGACTAATAATATAAAGCAGCATAAAAAAGATGTAAAATAAAGATACGCATGTATAACTGAATCCCTTTTTTGTCTAGCAGAAATTATCACATTATAAATCACCTATACTTCAATAAAAGTTTAAAAAAATGAAAAAAAGAAAAAAAAATTCTTACATATTTTCAACCTGATATACACAAAAGCATAGGAACAAAGCTGGAAAGAAATGTGTCAATAGAAGCAGTAATTCCTTGGGTTTGCTAGGAGTATTGATATAATTCTCCTTCTTTACAATTTGATTTGTCTAATTATCTGCCCTAAGCAGATATTATTTTCATAGTGAGATAACTCAAAAATGGAATAAAATTAAAAAAGAGATACTTGAGGCAGAACTAGAGCTGGTGAGTTCTGTTTCCCAAGTTAAACATTTAGATATTAGGGAGGTAGCTCACTTTGAATAAGCAGGGCCATTGACAGATAACAAGCACACTTGTACCCCCATGGCTTCTTGAATTGTTTCCACCACTCCCATTTATTGAGCATCCCCCTCAAAGTGAAGTAGACACAACTCTGCTTTCAGTGTAATTTACTTTCACTCCTGTATATGAGAAGAGCTCTCTGACTGGAAGGAGGTTTTCAGAAGTCTACAGTTGTTTTCAGAAGTCATGTTCTCACAGTCTCATCTTGAGCTGCTTTTTAGACATTGCCTATTCGTCGTATGGGGCAGCATACTTAAAGATAGCTTTGTCTGCCTGTTCCCGTTGGCTGGCAGATGCCTCTGAAAAGAGACAGAAAAGCCCATCCACTCTTGGACCGTAAGCTAGCCATTCATGTATTGAAGTCACTAGAGGCTGATGTAATGATAGCAACTATTCATGTTGGCAGACAAGAGAACTCTGTATGTAACACAGAAGACTGGGGCGATTTTAACTGGCCATTTCCTTGCATGGAAACGATGTCAGCAGGGCTCTGACTGGCTGGGCATGGATAGATTTTGAAGGGAATGTGAGGTGGTCTGAGTTAGTACAAGCTTCCAGAGCATTCCTCCTTCAATCTGATAAGTAAAACATCAGTTTCTAATTGCACTGGCCTTTGTGAATTAAGTGGCCGAAATACGTGGAATATTATGAAAATCAGTCATGATAAAAACTTATCAACTTGATGAAAAGTCGCTATGGAATTTTTTTAAGCCCTGAGGTCAGTACCCCGAAACTTGTCTTTTTTCCCCATTAAAAACTAAAACCACCATTAAAGAAAAGGTTACTGGCAAAAATGTGAGTATTGGGCACTGCTTTGTGCCTCTGGATCAAAGGCATACAATGAGGTGATTAAAAACATGCTGACTCTAGAAATTTGGGGCTTAATTAATGAGTTAATGATGGGAATAGACCTCCTTTTCTTTAGAATGTAAAATTCCAATTATAAGCGATTGTGTTTTTGGCAGTTCATCCACCAAAGATCTTGAGTAGGTTGTTATTAAATGGCCGATTTATAATAATACCTCCAAAGAGTATAATAAATTTATAATAATACCTCCAAAGAGTATAATAATACTCTCCAAAGAGGTAACAGGAACCTGGGATCTCATTAACATTTCCATGGGAGAGGCTCTGGGCAGATATTTTTTTTCTCGAAGATAATTTTCCAGAGTCTCATTTAGCACATTTGTCATCAACAAAGTACAACAGAGATTGAAATACTTAACAGACGAGAGTATGTAAGCCAAAGTATAAATGGTCTCAAGTAGCATCTGTCTGATAAATTCTTCCCCATAGAGATCAGGAAGTTTTGGCCTAAATTGTCCAGCTATTGTCTAATCTCTATTTTTTAGGTAGTAGCTGAAATGAATGAGGCACAACTTTCTTGTGATTATGCTGATATATTAAGCTTTACTAATTTTTGTTTTGTTTTCTTTTCCTTGAGGGCTGATTTTGTTGTCTTGCCTAAATAAAAGTGACGGTGTAGCCGGCAGGTAACCAGGTGGATTTAAGTAACTGTGGACAGTTCCTTCATCTGCACTGGGCTTCCGGTGACCTATGGATTCTGATTTAAATGCCTCTGTGGTGAGTAGAAATGGAGGCAATTAAAAAAAAAATCTGTTAAAAAAACATCATTGAGAATAAAACGATGAAGAAAATACAAATAACTTCCTATCTATTCTTGAAATACGTGTATATTTGGAGAGAAGGCTCTATGTCAGACACTGATTCGGGTACTAAGGCAATTGCAGTGTATTAAACAAAGCTGATCACTACGCCCAGAATACTTTTACTCAAGCAGTTGACATGGGCATTCAGATGTAAGTATAATGATTTACCTACAATTTGGATGAGGTGTAATATCATGGGATGTATAGTTCTATACTGTTCAGGATGCTTTTAGCTGGAAAAGACAGAACCCCAATTCAAACTGGTTTAAGGATAAAAGAAAATTCTTTGATTCACAATCTATAAAATCTGAAGGCAGACTAGCTGGATTCAGGGGCTAAAATTGCATGGCTGAGAGTTCATGTCTGTTCATCCTCTGCTGTTATTACCTCATGGAGCAGATACTAAATTCTCCTTTCCCCATGCTAAGGTCCCAGTCAATTTTGAAGTTACAGTCATAGAGTGTGGTGAAATAAAGAGACAGTGAAAGAAAAGAAATGGAAGACAAAACCAGTCACATCAGTAATCAATCCTGCCAGTGTATGTCAAATCCTAGAGTGGGAAACAGACCTGCTATGATTTGAAAACAAGTCTCAATTTTTAGACGGCTCCCTTTTATGTCAAACCTCATTAGATGTATTGGAATTTTAAAAAAAAGGACAGTTATAGATTACAGTGAAACAAAGCAATTAGCAGACTTAAAAAAATTTTTTTTTGTTGGTTGTTTTGGCTCAAAAAAGCTCCCTTTTTTGATGTACTGTTTATCTTTATGATATGGCAGATGGCTCCATCATCTGTGCTCAGAAGGATTAACTGAATGCGATCTCACAATTTCGCAAGCAGTTGTACCACAGGATGGATATGCAATAGGCCTGCCAAGAAGTTTTGGTTTAATAGCCCTCACATGTACTAGACATTTCTATCTGCAAAGGATGTTTATATTCACCTTGGGCCGTTTCCAAGCTTTTACTTTGAGTATCTCTTTTGGATATAGGCCTTCACTTCGAGAACTCTTTTCTTCTTAAGAAGAAATAAAAAAACCTTCCAACATGAAAAGAAGAAAACCACCACTGAGACGTCATGCATTTTTAATGATGCACTGCGATCATGGACCCACCACCAGACTGGGACCTGGAAATCAAGAAAGGGAGCTGTGTCTGAGATAAATCAAAGGGGAATGTTAGCTTCTAGGGAATAACAACCAAACCACATCCACATTTTGAAAGTCAGGAAACCTCAGCTACTAAGTTCCAGAGATTCTTCAGATATGTAAATAATATCAAAGGAGATGGGAAATTCCAGTTGTCTTTTGCAGTCTCCTTGATCTGATAGGGATTTCCTCAAGAAGTGCTCTCGGTGAAGGAGTACAGACTGACTTTTCTCTCTAGGACCATCAACAAATGCTCTTTCTTGCAGACAAAACAGCCAGGAAGAGATACTTAAGTTGTGATGAAGTATCTAACCCCTTGGAAATGGGCCTTCCTTACTATTTCCTTTATTTTTTTCAGCAAAACTTGCTCACGAGTTCCTTCATTCCAATTGATTATACATATATATATATATATATTTTTTTCTGTCTTTTTGCCTTTTCTTGGGCTGCTCCCGCGGCATATGGAAGTTCCCAGGCTAGGGGTCTAATCGGAGCTGTAGCTGCTGGCCTACACCATAGCCACAGCAACGCCGGATCCTTAACCCACTGAGCAAGGCCAGGGATCAAACCTGCAACCTCATGGTTCCTAGTTGGATTCGTTAACCACTGCACCACCTCGGGAACTCCAGATTACACAAATTTTTTAACTCTAATTTTGTATTTGTATTTTTCTTTTACTCTGAATATTGGATTCTTAATGATTCCTAACACATTAACTTGTTTGCTTCACATTTGCCTGTGTGTGTATGTTTCCAAATAACATTATCTGCATTATTACTGACGGTCAGATTCCGAGTGCAGGGTTTGACTCCTTTGCTGTATTTATTTGCCCTTTAGATATATCTCATCCAAGCTGTGCAGTCAAAACATTGTCTTTTTAAGTCACTCTGACTGTGTTTTACTTGGTTATATGACTGATTTGACACAAGGTAAGCAGATTTATTTTGGTTTTGTTTTGCTTTACTTTAATTTTTACAGATTGCCTTTTCAATGTAAATTTCATTGATTTACCCAGGAAAATATTCCCATGGTCTCACAGAGCTTTAAAACAAGACGAATTAAGGGGAGTGTGTCTTTCTCCCCTGCTCCTTCCCCTCTTTTCTACCTTCTCCAAGAGGTAACCATTTTTATTAAATTTTGGTTTCTTCTGCCATTGTTTCATTTTGAAAGTGAAAACATAAAAATTAATATATTATATATGATTTTGTGTAGTTTCTTTTCCCTTGATGGTACATGCTTGTGTAAAGACAATGAAGCTATAAGAGATTTCTTTATATAATGCGTTATAGATGGTGGATATACCATAGCATATTCCATTCAAGGCATGATGATTGCCGAGGAACATGTGTGTGATTTTTATTCTTTTAGTGCTGCAAATATATGTACCTTTGGATCCTTTCATAATTTTACCAACGTAACGTCAGGATAGGTTCCAAGAAGTAGAAATTCTTTTTTTTTGTTGTGGTGTTGTCTTTTTAGGGCCGCACCTTGGCACATGGAGGTTCCCAGGCTAGGGGTCCAATCTGGGCTGTTGCTGCCAGCCTACACCAGAGCCACAGCAACACCAGATCCGAGCCGTGTCTGAAACCCACACCACAGCCCATGGCAAAGCCAGATCCTCAACCCACTGAGCAAGGTCAGGGATCAAACCCGCAACCTTATGGTTCCTATTTGGATTCGTTTCCACTGCGCCACAACAGGAATTTCCGAGAAGTAGAAATTCTGTGTCAAAATGTAAATACATGTGGAATTTTTCTAGGTAGTCCTAACTTCTCATTAATTAGATTTGTGTCATTTTGCAATCCTATCAACAACACACGAGAGTGTCTTTACCCTACGGCCTAAATATTTGGACTGGTCACTAATCTGATGAAAGAGAAACGGTATCTTAATGTAGTTTTAATCGAATTTCTCTCATTAAAAATAAAGTTAGTTTTTTTCAAATGTTTACATACCTTTCTGTGAAATGTCTGTTCGTAACTTTTGCTCATTTTCTTCTATCAGATTGTTGCTTTTTTCTTCTCAATATTTAGAAACTCTTCATCAGTAAAAATAACATTTTATGACATAATTTGCATACACTATTCCAAGTTTTACAAGTTTTTTTTTTTTTTTTACTTTTTAAATTCTCTTTTCCATGCAAAGTTACCTTTTAAATTTTATGTACTCAGATTTGTTACATTTCTCTTTAGGGCATCTAGGTTTTGGTTATACTAGATCATTCTTCTATGTCCATATTATAAAGAAAGCCATCTATCTTTTATTTCAGTATTTATTCTATTTTATGGCATGAAAAATATATCCAATTTTATATTTGTACTATGGCTAACCATTTGTCTGCCTAGTTAGCAAAAGCTCTTATTTTTCTTCATTGCATTGAGACACTCTCTTTACCATAAACTAAAGTTCCATATGTATTTTTGTTTATGCTGGATTTTCCATTACACTCCATGGGTTTGTTTGTTCATGCACCAATATCACATGTCTCAACACAGAGGTCTGATGATCTATTTTAATGATCCATGAGGATCAGCACTCCTCCCCCATTACTTCTCACTGTTAAGGCTTTCCTGCCTTTTTCCACTTTTTCTTTTTCTTTTTTGTCTTTTTGTCCTTTTTTTCAGGCTGCACCTGCAGCATGTGGATGTTCCCAGGCCAGGGGTCTAATCGGAGCCATAGTCGCCGAGGCCAGGGACTGAACCGAGGCCAGGGATTGAACCTGAAACTTCATGGTTTCTAGTCGGATTTGTTTCCACTGTGCCATGACGGGAACTCCTCACTTTTTCTTTTTTTTTTTTTTTTAAATTCTTTCAAATAAATGTTGTAAACAATTTGTTTTGCTGTAAGGGCATTGTCAACAGGGTTGCATGACAAGGAACAACGCACATCAGGAGAAGTGACATCCTTATTTTGTGGAGGCATTGTAACCACCCAGAATATGGAATGCGTTTTTAGCTCTATGTCTTTGAAGCGTGTGTCTAATATAGGCTTTCTACTTTTCTTTTTAATATGCATGTGGTTTTTTTCACTTTATTTTGTTTTGCTGTGGAAAGTTAGGTCAGCTCTTCCATTATTTCCTCCATCAGACTATGTTTGTATATATGTAAGTTATTCTCTATGCAAATGTTATACCTTCTACTTTGTTAAACTGTCTTGTTTGTAGTAGGTTTGTGTTAAATTATTTAGGTTTTCCAGATTTATAATTTTAGAATCTGTAAATGAAAATTGTTTTATCTTTCCTTTTTCCTCTATTTGCTTTTTATAACATAACCACATTAGCTAATTCCTTCTACATAATATTAAATAGTAGAGGGGATAATGGGTACTGTTGGCTTGTCCCGGGATCAATATCCTGTGGTTTTATCTTGGCATAGTTTTGGAGGCAGTACGATAAAACTGAAAGAGCACTGCCTTTGGAGTCAAGCAGTCCTGGCTTTGAGTTATGCCTCCACTACTTACTGACACTGTGATTTTTAAGCAAAGAGCTTAAACTGTCTGAGTTTTAATTTTCTCATCTGCAAAATGGGTGTGATGACTTATAATTTGCCTTTGCATTAGGAAAACTAATTGTGATGACTAATAACGATGACTGATGCTGGTAGACATGACTAATACAATGCCTGACATGTCCCTAAATGTCTGTTCTCTTTTTTCTCTATTTTTGGGTTCTCTTTGCATGAGCACCCCATTTCCTGAGGATTCCTCAAGAATGCAAGCAGAAGTAGAGGAGTCTAGATGAAGAAATGGCAATGCACATGATACTGAGTGAGACTGGTATAGGATGCACATGGAAACTAAGTACCCTAAGCTGAAATTTCTAGGTAGCAGGCAATCAAGTGCTTCAGGCAGAAAATAGGTATATTCAGCTTAAATGAAAAATCTGGCTGTTATCCATGCAGTGCCCTCTGGTGGTTAGGCTAGTGCTCTAGTTTAGGAAAAAAGAAAAGAAAAAAAAAAAAGCTGTTATCATCAAACAGATTATTAGTAAAAATAGCCGATATTTAGTGATGATGTTCCATCTTCCAGGCCTGCCAAATAACTTATATGTATTCTCTCCTTTAATTCTAATAAAATCCTATGAGATACTTTCACCTTTTTTGCAAAGGGGGATATTGATACTTACAGAGGTTAATTAACTTAACCCAGATCACAGAACTAATTACTGGGGATGCCAGGATTCCACACCAGATATGTTCATTTCTCATCTTCTGTGTTATTCTATTTATGACTGTATAAAATATGAACGGAACATGAGACCTAGAAGGGCCTTAGAGAAAGCGTCCTCCTCTGCAATGGACAAGTGAATAAATGAAGGCCGAGGAAGAGAGTTGCTCAGTTCGCTCTTAAACAATCTAAGCTAAATTCCTGGATCCTGTGACTTTGAAGATTGGTTCTTTTGATGGCACAAAAGCCGCCTGGCCTTATTTGATTTCATTGCCTCTCTTGTGATGGTCTGACATTTCCTTAGGTTAGTAAGACAGCGCTACCTATCCTTACAAGAGAAAAAGGGGAGTCCAGGGAATAAACTCTCCCAAATTTGACAACTCATTAACTACATTTTATTAAAGAGATTTAATTGCTTGCCTTATATCCTGTTTCCAGCTTTCTTCTCCAGTAGCAAATATCAATTAAATTCTAATAACAAAGAGTCTTACTGCAGTTGACAAATAATCCTTTTCAGGAGAATTGCCCTCAGTGACTCTCCACAGGCAAAATTTACATTCTTTCAGCCACAATTCTCTGCTGCTGTTTCCTCTAACATCCGATGTGACAGGCCTGCCAGGACAAGAAACAGGCTTGCCCTTTGAGGGCATTTTCCCATATAATGAGGTGGCTCCTGCAGAAATCACTCTGTCAGTGGTGACAGGTCACTATAACTCCTGAGTGCTGACCATACGGCTGCCTATAATTTACCCAGCGGACCAGCATCTGTATGGAACTGATTTCCTAGAATGATGACCTGATTTTGCAGTTAAGTTGTTGACCATAGAACAGTGTGTGAATGACAAGGAGGAAAGCTAGATTCCGTGGTCAGAAGACTCAGGGAGACCATTTTAGCTCATTTTTAGATAACCTTTTAGAACAACCAGAGCCTAAAATATTGCTAAGACATTGGCCAACAATCATCGATTACATTCAAATAGAGACTCGTTCACTAACTGGCCTGACTATGGCATGAATGACCCAGATAATAGATTGATGATATGGTTTTCAAATTATTTTCCAATCCCTAGTGTATGCTTCTTTGATTTAGTCATAGTTTTACCTCCAGTTTCCATTGCTCTTAATTCACTCTAAGCAATAATGTACTAGAGCTAGCCAGCCATAATTTCAAGAATTACAAAAACAAAGAAACATTACCATCAGGTGGGTATATGTAACCCAGAGATGGCCATTGATGTTTCTTTGTGAAGCACAAGGTATTGTAATTTTAGATGTTAGGCAGAGAACAAGTGTTACAGCTCATTGTTCCAGGGAATTTAGTTGCATGATTATGAGTCAAACCATCTGAGTCTGCACTGGTATTTGAAACTCAATATCTCTTGCACAAAAGCTATGGGAGAAATGAGATGATTTCCAATATCTCTTTCAATTTTGGCATTCTATGGTTCTAGAAATGACTGAGAAGGTCATTAGTTGCTCTGTAAACAAACGTAATAAAATCTATATGAGATTAAGAGCAATGAAGTCTGTGTTTAGTCTTGTAATTACTTTATTCTACGTGCATATAAATCTTATATGCTTGTTATATATTCATATATATATATATATCTTTTATAAAAGAGACCTAATGATGTCATATGAGGAAAAATGGAATCAGCTAAGTGTAATAAACAAAATGAAGAGGAGACATAAGGATTTACATAATAGGAGTTTTTAAATATAGAAAGGTCTGTAAAGGTTGATCAGGCCAATGGGATTCAACTTTCTTTATATAGCTCTAACAGATACAAGTTAGGAGAAAAAATTCCATGTCAGTGTAACAAATTTGCTACCAAGTTGTTTGAGAATAGCGTAAACTCCCTCACTTTTCAGTGTGCTCTGTATCACTGAAAGTTTCAGCGTACCCTTGATGCTGTTTGAGCAACATATTCAATAGGGGATTCAAGGATCATGTTCCTTGCCACCCTGCAAGGGTTTTGTCATTCCATGAATCTAGCCCTACTCTCTCAGTTAGGAAGTAGTCCTGAGACTACTCTAGTCCTTCTCTATAGTCCTTCAAATCCTTCAAGAAAAATTCATTAGAGAATCACTACAAGCCCAACAGATAGGTCATGGTCTAATCTTTGACAATTTGTAATCCTCCCTCTAGCCACCCTACATGGCAAAGAAAGCAATTTCCCCTAAAGGAATGTCCCCTTGCGATGAAGTTCCACGAAACCTGAGGCTCCACAGCCCTGGGTCTTTAATTCACTCCTCCCGGGTAGAGTCAAACTTCATCATGCTGCTAGAAGGAATACCTACCACAGTCAGGAAACTAACCGGGGAAGTAGATCTGTCAGAGCCTCTAGCCACCCAGAAGGAGCTCCAAGAATCTTAATCCTTAGTGAACCATGAAACTTCAGGGCAGGCAGTTTACAGCTGGAGGTTTGTTTGCCTATGCAAATTCCATCATAAATCACCTCATCCTCAGCTAAAAGGCGGAGGCCAAGGTGCTGTGTGGCGTTATCCCTGGGTCACCAAGGCTTAAGATTTACGAGGCAAACCAGCCATTAACTCCCATTTTCCAGAGGAAGAAACCAAGATCCCAAGTAGAAAAGATTTTCCTTAGTCTTAAGAGATTGTTGAGACAGGAGTTCTGCCATCTGATGCTCCATTTTCTCTCCAGCCAGTCTGCTGAGATCAGTGACTTCAATTCCTGTTAAAGTTTCCAAAGCCCTTAATGGTGGGAGGTACGGCAATGTGAGGTCAGAGGATAACCCCTCATTGCCTCTAATCGCTGACCGTGTGGCTGTGTATAACAGGCTGTTGCTAAACAGTCATACAGCACTCCTCCACTCACGTCATCAACTTCACGTTTCCTTGGTGAGGAGTCACAACATGTGTTTCTTGACAAACTGCTTTCTCTTTTAGGGGTATTTAATGGTTTCTCCCTGCTGGCTCAGAATGGTAATAACAGCTTAGTGAATCAAAAGGGATAGGTGATTTTAAGAGGGGATGGGAGTAGTCCAAGGGAAGAAAGAGAAGGAGGGAGATAAAGTGCCAAAGGCACTTAGCTCTAAATCCCATGGGTAACATCACAGCGTCAAATTTGTCTTGATGTGGATACAAAATTTATGGGTGCAAAGTGTTTCTGGTAACACTTTGTAATCCTGCAGGCTTGAGAACTCCTTTACCCTTGATGAGGCTGTGTTTTCTTAGCTGAGAAAGGGGATACCGTCCCCCGGCCCCCCAACCCACACCCACACCCACCCACCAACCCCCCCCCCCCCCACACACAGAAGCATGTATATACACATACAATCTAGGTGCTTTGGGAGGACTTAATTGAATCAGAAGCCATATGGAAAAGTTCTGAAAATGATCAAAGAGCACACCCAGAAAATGTGTGTGAGACTGACAGAGAGGTGGCAACAAACACTGGGTTACCACAAAGAGCCCTCTGATGATAACTTAGAGAGTTGTCATCACCTCAACCTAGACTCATCTTTGTTATAATCTTTGCTCCATCACTTCACAGTTATGTGGCATTGAGCAACATATTTAAATTCCCCAAGGCTCATTTTCATCATCAGTAAAGCAGAGACAACAGTCTCTTCTCTTATCTGCCCCCCAGGGTTCTTGCAAGAAAGGGGTGAGCCAAGAGATGTGAAATAAAATGCTTTTAAACTCTAAACCTAGATTACATCCATGATTCAAGGAATATATGATTATTTCTGAACCTTAGGCTCCCCAAAAAGGCACTGGACCTCCTGGTCCTCTGGCTGAGGAAAGATGCCAAGAGACCAGGCCTCCTGGGAACTTTATCTTCTGTCACTTGTGAAGCAGTAGGAGGCAATGATTAAGATAAGGACTCTAGGGACATACTGCTTGGATTTGAATCCTGGCTCCATCATTTCCCAGATGTCTGACCTTAGGTAAACATTTTATTTCTCTGCCTCTGTTTCTTTGTCTACTAAATTTGTATAAAATATAAATCCATAGGGCTGTTTAAGAGATTAAATGAGCTAAAACATATAGGTAGAAGCTACAACTATGAATGGTCCCTTTCCCAGGCTTAGTCCAATTTGGATCTCCTTCCGTAGCACCAGCCCACAGAAAAGATCTACCTCTGGGACCAGGGTATGGAGAGGCAGGTTATTATTTACCCCTTAGTTTTCCTGCCAGGATTTGCTTCATCTAAGGACTCTGTTTGGTCTTGGAGGTTCAGAAGCTAATGGTTGCAAATTTCTCTAAGCCAATTTGGCTGTTCTAAATTCTTGGGTTTTTGTTTTTTATTTCTAGTTAAGTAGACTTTGGGGAGATGTTAGGATTGTGGGTCTTTTCATTATGACTTCACTATTAGGTTAAAATAAACAAGTTAGTCTGGGACCAATTCAGCTACACATGTTGATATCCATTGTCAAACAGTAAAAAAAAGTCATATCCTTTCTTGTGAATATTCAGTGGAACCCCAGTTCTCTGTTGTTTCAGGTACTATAGGACTACCTTAAATAAAAGGGTACCTAAGACAAGTGAGATCATATTCTTACTTGGATATGGGCAAAACGTCTGGCTGGAGTCCCATAAATTGTCCAAATCCAAAGTTGGACAGAACATTTCTTAGACAATCAGCTTATGTTTTTATTCCTACTGATAGAGACACTTGACCCAATAGGTGCCTCAAAGTTTACCTCTGCAAAAGAAGAGAGTGTCTCTATAATATTCCTCGCCAATCCACATGTAGTCAATCTCACTAATTCTACAGATACTAATTTCTTTTTTTGTTGTTGTTGTTGTTGTTGTTATTGTTGTTGTTGTTGTTGTTGCTATTTCTTGGGCCGCTCCCGCGGCATATGGAGGTTCCCAGGCTAGGGGTCCAATCGGAGCTGTAGCCACCGGCCTACGCCAGAGCCACAGCAACGCGGGATCCGAGCCGCGTCTGCAACCTACACCACAGCTCACGGCAACGCCGGATCGTTAACCCACTGAGCAGGGGCAGGGACCGAACCTGCAACCTCATGTTTCCTAGTCGGATTCGTTAACCGCTGCGCCACGACGGGAACTCCTAATTTCTTAATTCATTATGCTCTGGTTTCACCAGTTAAAACCCTCCTTTAATATCTATTAGGTTAATCAATATAATTTTTGGTCCGAATGGAGAGAAAGGGAATTGATACCTATGTGGTAGCTGCCTCTGAGGCAGGGTGTATGATCAAAGTCTGATGTGCCAATTTCTAATTAGATTAAGTAATCAACCACAGAGTAGAGGTTAGAGATTCTCTCTCTCTCTTTCTCTCCCTCTCTCTCTCTCACACACACACATACACACACACACACAATTTAGGCTGAAACAATTTCCTAAGTAAATTACAGACTACAGATCAATTATGGCAGAGCTAATATATTTCAGGAAATTAGTGCATTTAAGCCATTCTGTCCAAGAATTTCTCAAAAAGCTTCTTCTGGCTTTTTGGCCTAATCGTCATCAAAGAGACACTGGTTGAAATAGATCCAAATTCTTTAGACAATTTCCTCTACTTCGAGATTTGAAGTCATTGTTTTCTTTCAGGCACCATTAGCTCCAGCCAGACTGTTGCTCATACAAACCTCATGCTTTCTAATCTTTTAAAATTTTGTACCCATTGGTCTTTCTATTGCGAACGTCCTTTTCTACTCATGCAACATGCTAATGTTCATCCGTATTTCCAATATCTAATTGATATCTTTCTTTCGTAAAACTTCCCTGATTCTCCCAACATAAACCGCTCACTTTCCTAGGAGTCCCCACTGTGGTGCAGCATTATCTCTGAGGTGGCATGGGTTCCATCCCTGGCCAGGGGCAATGGGCAGTGGGCAGTGGTCAAAGATGCAGCATTTCCACAGCTGTGGCATAGGTTGCAGCTGTGGTATAGGTCACAGCTGTGGTTCACATTTAATCCCTAGCCCTGGAACTTCCATATGCCATGTGTGCAGCCAAAAAAAAAAAAAAAAAAAAAAAAGCCGAAAAAACCAGCAAAACAAAACAAACTAACAAACAAAAACCCAAAAAAGCAAAATGCTCTCACTCTCCTAAGACATTTATTCTAATTCAAATTTAATTTTGTATTTTCCTCTGTGAGACTGTGGATTCCTAATGGCAGTTGATATATCTGATTTGTCTCTTAGTCATCACAATAAAAATACAACGCCTTGCTCAGCTTAGCCAATCAATAACTACTGATGGAAAGAACCATTCTCGGTGAAGTGGAAAGAAGACTAGAATTCTTTGAGTAATAACATTCTCCACTTATCAGATGGGTGAACTTGTGAGAACGACTGTTTTTTTTTTTAATCTAAAAAATGTGTAATTATGTTCATCTGACTTACTTCAGGGTTGTTATAAGAATCAAATAAAATGAGGATATAAAAGATCTTCATTTATTGTGACTGTATTACTGATTCCAAGGATCCTCCAGTTCATAGACTCTACAGAATTGAAGGTTCGTTGGGAAACCATCACCAATTAACAAATGAGAACAATAAGGTCCAGAAAGGAAAACTGGCTCAACAGACTAAAATTATGCAGATTCCGTGACTCCCATTCGATGCTATGTTTCTTTTTCTTTTTCTTTCTTTTGTCTTTTTTTTTTTTTTTGCCTTTTCTAGGGCCGCTCCTGTGGCATATGGAGGTTCCCAGGCTAGGGGTCTAACCAGAGCTGTAGCCACCGGCCTACACCAGAGCCACAGCAATGCTGGATCCTAGCTGATCTACAACCTACACCACAGCTCATGGCAACACCAGATCCTTAACCCACTGAGCAAGACCAGGGATCGAACCCTCAACCTTATGGTTCCTAGTCGGATTCGTTAACCACTGCGCCAGGACGGGAACTCCCGACGCTATGTTTCTCACATTTTCCTCTTTCGATCTAATATTTTCAAAAGTATTTAGTATCCAGTGAGAAACCCAGAGGTTTCTAAGCAATCAAATACACATATTGTATATAATATTGGATAATGTGTATTATCCAATCCATATTTTTTCGTTTGTGCTAAATTTTAAGGAAAGTATTTTATACATTTGCAATGTCTTTAGTCTGACCACTGCAAATAAAATATGCTGATAGCTTATTTTCTATAGTAAGCATTTTGAAAGTTAAAGTATCAACATAGCAGAGGAGGGCTTCCTCTTGATTTGATTATCTCCTTGATCACTTCTTTTTTTTTCTTCTTTTGCTCTAATATCATGTTTAGGCTTCATAAATCCCCACTGACTTTCTTAGGGGAACTCATTCCACGTCTTCGCCATTGATCCATTTGGGTAAAGTCATATCCCATGACTGAAAGAAAGCCAAACCTTCTTCCACCCAGGGCTTTTGTGATAAATAAATAATACATATATACTAATTTTCTAAGTGTGCTGTTTGATATGAAAATGTAGTCAAGTGCCAAATGAAGATTGGCCCAGTGAACTTTCAAATCAAGTGATTTTTGATATGAATCCCGTATTCACCATTCACCTGCTGTTGGCTTTAGGCCAAGTTAATCAACTGCCTGTATCCCATTTTCCTCACCATGAAATTAGAATTAAAAACAGAACCTAATATAATTGTCTTGAGGACGTATGTATAGTTTCCAGCTGCATGTAGTAGATCCTTAATAAAACTGCTTTTAAAGTGCCATATACTTGTGAGGGCTTTTTTTTTTTTTTTTTTTTTAAAGCGACAGTATCTATACCTCTGCCAACTATGAAAGAGATCAGGTATCTGGGCTCTTCCTTTTATGGCTGTATCTGCATGCACCGGTACAGCGTTTGCACATATAATGCTGACTAAATGTTTGGGAAACCCGTGGAAAAATAAACACCTGAGACAACTCAGAAGAGAGGGCTCATCCAACTTCTAGTCTTGTCTTCACATTCGAAACATATCCTGGCCACATTTTGACTCTGCTGCAGACCAACTCACTGGCTAAAACAGAAGCTACTGGGAATGTGAAGATACTCTATTCAAATTCCATTTTTTTTCTACGAACTCCGACATTCAACTCAGTTATTGTCTTTCTCCCGTTTTAAGGCAGGGTCCTGCAGATGGAGAAAATAAGAAATTATGCCAAATCACCTCTCCCATGAATATCTGTCAGCAGAAATGAATTCATGTGATGAGCTGCTACCAAACAACTGACTTCCAGACAATGACACTTCGTCTCCTCACTTCCTCTAAAGAGAGAATGTAAAGGGTGGCCCCGTGGTTCCTGCTGTTAAGTGGAACTTAAGTGGAAGACAAGAGGACTGTTTCTGAGCTGGTAATTTGCTTTAAAAAGGCACTTAACCCAGAAAGGAGATGAGTTGGAGCTTTTAAGAGGCTCAAAAATATTCTATGACTCAGGGTCTTTACAGGTGATATACAATAATAGATAATGTTTGAGGAACGAAGACAGACCAAAGCCAATTACACTACAGCATAAAATGTATGTAATTAAACATGATTTAAAATTACATGCTACTACTTTTTTTTTCTGATGTTTTTCTTTTTGCAACAGAATAAACTAAGAAAAAAATCTAACATAGCAGAAATGCCAAAGTAAACTTCTGCCTTGGTCACATATGGCAAAAAAAAATCAACAACATCCATTAACAGTGGCCTTTTGGTCAGATGATCTCACAGTGGAAAGCCAGATGTGTCAGGTTTTAAGGCTGCCTCTGCCACTATTCTGTATTTGACCTTGGGCATAATCACCAGACGCCCAGTTTATGATATTAAACCTCCTAATGAGCTCCCTGCTTCCATCCTTGCCCATCAGTCTGTCCTTGGCACAGCAGCCAAAGAGATCCCATCAAAATGCAAGCCAGGAGCTCCTGTTGTGGTTCAGTGGGTTAAGAACCCAACACAAGCCTTAGTGAGGATGTGGGTTTGATCCCTAGCCTCGCTCAGTGGGTTAAGTCTCCCGTGTTGCTGCAAGCTGTGTCATGGGTTGCAGATGCGGCTCAGATCCTGCATTGCTGTGGCATCGACAGCAGCTGCAGCTCTGATTTGACCCCTATCCTGGGAACTTCCATATGCTGTAGGTGTGGCCCTAAAATGAAAAAAAAAAAAAAATGCAAACCAGATTGTGCCACTCTGATGGCATGACCTCCCATCTCCCTCAGCGTCAAGCTGAAGATCTTACAAAGGCTTATAATTCTCGGCAGGACCTGATGCCCCATTGTTTCCTCTCTAAACTCACCAGTACTTTCTCTTGTTCTCTCTGCTCCAATCGGACTGGTCTCCACGGCCTGCCTCAGGGGACCCCCCAGTGTGGAGATCCACATCGGCTGCTCTCTGTCTGGGTTGCCCTTTCCTCAGATACCTGTGTGGCTTCTCCTGTGTGTCCTTCAGGCCTTTACTCAGATGTGGCCCTCTCAGGGAAACTTCTCTCAACCAGTCTGTTTAAAAAATCACAATCTTGGAGTACCCATTGGGGATCCATGGAAATGAATCTGACTAGTATCCATGAGGACGCAGGTTCAATCCCTGGACTTGCTCAGTGGGTTAAGGATCCAGCATTGCCGTGAGCTGTGGTGTAGGTCTCCAATAGGCTCGGATCTGGCATTGCTGTGGCTGTGGCGTAGGCAGGCAGCTACTGCTCCAATTTGAACCCTGGCCTGGGAACCTTCATATGCCACGGGGGTGGCCCTAAAAAGACAAAACAACAACAACAAAACAAAAAACACAATCTTTCCTCACCACATACTCTATCTCATTTCATGTTGATTGTTTTCCTTCTTATTTCTTTTTTTTTTGGGTCTATTTTTGTCTTTTCTAGGGCTGCACCTGCGGCATATGGAGGTTCCCAGGATAGGGGTCGAATCAGAGCTGTAGCTGCCAGCCCACGCCAGAGCCACCGCAACACCAGATCCGAGCCGTGTCTGTGCCCTACACCATAGCTGACGGCAACTCGGGATCCTTAACCCACTGAGCAAGGCTAGGGATCGAACCCGCAACCTCATGGTTCCTAGTCAGATTCATTAATCATTGAGCCACGACGGGAACTCCATGTTTTCCTTCTTATTTCTTATCACGACCCCATATGTTATGTACTACTTATCTCATTTATTACGTCTTTACACACTGTTATGGAAGGAAGACAGGGAATTTTGTCAATTGTGTTTATTGATCAATTCTTAGTTTCCAGAACAAATGCCTGGCATATATGGTAAACATTCAGTAAATATTAAACAAGTGAATGAGGGAGATAATGAATTAATTAAACATATAAGTTTCTCTAAGCCTCATTTCTTCATATGTAAAGTGGAAATAATACCTCCTAGCATAGCCCTATCACATCCTAGGTACCTAATCGATAGCAAATCTCTTTTTTACACCTATATAAAATTATTTTCTATCATCTATATCCCGAAATAGAATTAACAATGAATTTCTGCTTATAGTGCCAACATTCTAATGCCACAGTCCCACCATCAAGATTTTGTTTTAAAAATTACTTTGACAAATAGTCTATTTCTGATTGGCTTACACCATTTTGCAGAATAGATGCCCAATAGATATTTTCTTTTTTCTTTATTCCTTCATTTTTTTATGCACATAAATACTGTCTTACCCAACAAGGTCCTTTTAAAGAGCCTATGCTTGTCTTGATAAAACCTAAAATACCACAATTCAAACACTAAGCAGTGACTCAATAAATATGGGTTTAAATATACATAAAAGTTCAGGATCTTAATACCATTCTTCTCCTTCCATAAACGCAGACGCCTTAGCTGCCTATACCCAGGCCTAAGTCGCTTTTGGGGGAAGTGTGGACCCAGCTAGAACAGCAATGATTTTGCCATATATATCTCCAGGTGCTTACATCTCTGAGACAGTGAACAAAGGCACAGCAGGCCCTGGAGCTGCTTTGGTTAGGTTCTGCTTTCCAGAGATCCTGGGTGACCACATGCATGCTTCGGTTTATTTATCTAAGGCTCCTCTTGCAGGGCCAGACCAGAGAAAAAGGGGAGGGTACCGCCAGATGTGTTAAGGAAGGCAAGTGCCTAGAAAGCTTCGGTTTGGGTTTCAGCTACTAATTATAAAATGCTAAGTATAATCCAGGGCACTCTCGTTTCCCTTCCCATCCCAGACCGCAGAACCCTGGGGGAAAGGATTCCATAACAAATAACGGTGCCCTCTCAGCACATAGGAAGTAGTCACAGATTTTCTGAGAATGTTTCATCCAAGAATCCAAACTAGAATTGGGTCACATTGTGTGTGTGTGTGTGTGTGTGTGTGTGTGTGTGTGGTGTCCTACCTAACGGTGGGTGATGAAAGTGAAATGGTTGTTAAGTAAAATCCTGAGCTTTGAAGCCTGAGTGATAAGAACCACACTCAGCTCAGTATGAGGTCCTCTTTTCTTTAGCCCAAATATAGGAATTGGTTCACAATGGCTGTAAACTTCCTTTCTGTGCTGCAATGGGGCTAAAAGCACAGACAGAGGAGATACAAAGAGGAGCCCTCAGGGAGCGAAATCTTCAAGGTATTATTAATACAGAGAGAAGCAATTATCTGGGTGATGCAAAGATTGGGAAATGGGGAGTTATTAAAGAAAAAAAAGCCTCCTGGAGATGTGTGTAATTTAAAAAATCTACTTCAAATACAACGTGAGTAGGTTGGAATTAAAAGGATGGAAAGGATATGTTATACCAACGTTATTAAAAATAGCTGACGACTATGACGATATCAGATAAAACAGATCTTAGAGCAAAGACAATTACTAGGGACAAAGAGGGATGTTACATAATAGTGCATTTTAAATCCTGATTTCAAGCAAGAAATCTTCTCATATTTATAGTGATAATGTATCTAAAATGAAATGTATAGGATTTTTGCTTTGTTACACACCAGAGTACACAGTTTATCCCAGGGTCCTTTATACAACCTATATTCTTTCACTAATTTTAATATTATTATCAGTTTTCTAATTACACAATTAACCCCAAACAAACAAAAATCCAGCAAAATAGAAAAGTAATCCAAAAGCTGAGGGGCAGGATGGTCTTCAGCATGTTTGAAAATAGACATAAATCCTATATGGCAGGAGGAAACATATCTGGATGGAGAGCAGGAGATGAGTTTGGAGAAGCAGACTGAGGCCAGACCCTACAGGCCCTTGCAGGTCATGGCAAGGAGTTGGGCGTTTTATTCTAAAAGCAATGTGAAGTCATGTGAGTATTTCAAGTAGTGATGATTATTTCAGTTGCATGATCTTTTAACTGTGGGGAAGAAAGAGAATTTGAATATAGCTTAGAGCATGGTAAGTTTGAGATAAATATGGAATATCCAGGCAGAGATGTCCAGTTATTCAAACAGATCAGGAACAATAATATCAGTTGAGGTTATAGTTGTCATTGGGACAGAGCTGGCATCCAGGGGACTCAAAAGAGACAAAAAGTCTTTTGGAGGAGACAAAAACCTCAAGAAGAAAACCCCAGGGAAGGTCAATATAGAAAGTGAAGGAGAGAAAGAGGAGCCAGAAAGAGTCTCCAATTATACGCCTTTTATTTATTTCATTTCATTTTATTTTTATTTTTATTTTTTGTCTTTTTGCCTTTTCTAGGGCCGCTCCCTCGGCATACGGAGGTTCCCAGGCTAGGGGTCTAATCAGAGCCGTAGCCACTGGCCTGTGCCTCAGACACAGCAGCCCGGGATCCGAGCCGTGTCTGCATCCTACACCACAGCTCATTGCAACGCTGGATCCTTAACCCACTGAGCAAGGCCAGGGATCGAACCCTCAACCTCATGGTTCCTAGTTGGATTCGTTAACCACTGTGCCACGACGGGAACTTCAATTATACACCTTTTACATCTGGATTAATTTCTAGACTGGATATCTGTTCAATAATCTTGTATCTTTTCCTATCCCGGTGAAATGGATTGGGAAGACCTCTGGAGTATGTTATTGAATATAGGTTTGTTTGATATTTGTCATATAAAAAGCAGTACTCATGTTAGAGAAGAGCAGGGACTAGGGACTATTTATTTATTTTGTCTTTTTAGGGCCACACCGGCAGCATATAGAGGTTCCCAGGCTGGGGTCAAATCAGAGCTCTAGCCACTGGCCTACGCCACAGGCACAGCAACACCAGATCCAAGCCACATCTTCGACCTGCACCACAGCTCATGGCAACACCGGATCCTTAACCCACTAACCAGGCCACGGATTGAACCTGCATCCCTATGGTTATTAGTCAGAATCATTTCCACTGAGCCATGATGGGAACTCTGGGACTAGGGTTTAAATCTCCCAAGGTTGTTTGGTTTGCATTATTCTGTAGCTAAAAGAACAAACTACGTACCCACAGGTCATTTCATCTGGACGTGTCTACTCCTCCATGTCTAATTGATAGCAGTTTTTACTTTATCTTCAAATCTACTTAATTACCAATTTGAATGCCTAATATTGTTTCCACTTGGACGATGTATTATACCTGAGGTTTTTGAGCCAATATGTTTATGGTAGACTATAAATTCGATAAAATTCCAAATTACCTGTTTTGAATTTCTTCCCACAGTTACCACAAAATCAACCACAGAAAGGAAACATTTTAATAGCCTCTTTCATCCATATCTTGTTTTCAAATCATTTAAGGTTTTGGTCAGGGAGACCGTCCCCTTCCTTCTATCACGGTTTCCATCTATGCATCTTTTGTTTACCATATGGATCATGATTTTGAACTTAGATCCACTATTTGATGTTTAAGAAGACTGAAAGTTTAGAATAAATAAAAGTGTGAAGATTAAAAGACAAATCAATAGCCTCAGTAAAAGCTGTCTTATTTTACAAATAGATTAGTATATTTAGTGAGCAAATATTTAATTTGAAGTTGCTCTTAAAAAGAAGTTGACTTGAATGTTGAGCTGTTACGTATGCTATTAATAATGGCTTCCAAGCTGAATGAGGAAAGCTGTGGCTTGTAGATAAGTATGTTTGTAGCTGGAGACTCTTGGATTTGGCAGTGGAAAGGGGACGCAGCAGGTCAGAGCCCACTAGGAGGAGGAGGGCATCAAAACCTGCCAGGATGTAGCAAGACAGATGACCTGCCTCAACGCCGCATAGATCAGATCATAGACTTTCTGACTCTTACCTCCTTCCACAGCTTACTTCTTTGGGAAGGTTTAATTCTAGAACTGTTAGGTTATTTCTTTTAATAATCCTTAAAATTGAGGGAAGATATTTTTTTTTTTCTTTTGGCTGCACCCACAGCATATGGAAGTTCTGGGGCCAGGGATGGAATCTGAGCTGCAGCTGCGACCGCATTCAAGCATCTGGAGCAATGCCAGATCCTTTAACCCACCATGCTGGGCCCAGTATTGAACCCGTGCGTCTCCAGCAACCCAAGCCGCTGCAGTCAGATACTGCACTTCAGTGGGAACGCTGAGGGCAAACGTTTTAAAAGTCCTTTACAAGGAGGTAAAAAGGGGGACGAAATAAGCCAGGAAGTTCAAACAATAGACTGGCTCCCATCCCTTTGATCCTACTGTGTTGAAGGTATGTTAGAAACCATTTGGATTTTAGTTCTAACAATGTAGCCTATGAATTGAAATCTCACTTTGTCCATTTGTGGCACAGGAAATAGCTTGCACCTTGGAAGATTTCAGACCATTCACTTAAAGCAGCTGGTACATAAAAAGTGGGCAAAATATTTATCATCACCGTTTATGTCGAGGTTTTACCAATCTCTTTAAAATCAAGAGCAGCTAGCTCTAGGTTTCTAAATCTCATCAACAGAACCTCCTTACAAAGTTTTCTAGGCTGAAACTCTTTTAAAGAAGGGGAGAAAGAACAGTGGTCTGGGCTCCAGAAGTCATGGTTTTACATCAGTTATGCAATGAACTTGGACAGAATCCGTCACTGCTCTAGACTCCAGTTTCATCAGATGTGAAATGTGTTTATTTGCAGAGCATTTGGTTGTCTCATGACTTCACATCCAAGAGAGGCAATTGCTCGGTCATGCTAATAATAGTAGTGATGGAAGTAGAAGTATCAGTAATAACAATAACAATGGCAGTAATAATGAATAGTAGTGCTTATTACATTCCTGGCATTATTCTCAGCCCTTTATAGTGACATAATACACTAACCCTATGCAATAAGTGCTATTAATATTATTCTTATATTTTATTTATTTATTTTGTCTTTTTAGGGCCACACCCACAGCATTTGGAAGTTCCCAGGTTAGGGATGGAATTGGAGCTGTAGCCACTGGCCTACACTACATCCTGAGCAACGCCAGATGCAACACTTGTCTGCGACCTCACGGCAGCACTGGATCCTTAACCCACCAAGCGAGGCCAGGGATCGAATCTGCGTCCTCATGGTTTCTAGTCAGATTTGTTTCTGTTGAGCCACGATGGGAGCTGCCTATTCTTATATTTTAAAGAAAAGAAACCGAGTCACAGAGAGGTTAAGCAATTATTAATTATCCTGATGTTACCGCACATAGTAAATGGCAGAAGGAGGATTCACACACAGGCATTCTCGTGCTACATCCTGCAAACTGCATGTTATATGGTGGGTACATTTGAACCATTTCCACTGCTGGGCTTTTTGAAAAGGAAATTACGAATCTCAAGATAAGTTTTTCCGGGTGGGAAAAAAGGGCTCAAAATAGTGACCTAGCACTGGAGACCTCCATTTCAGTTCTCCAAGTAGAAGACATTCATCCCGTTTGTAGGCTTTGGCAGTCTGAAGTAATTTCAAAGTTTGCATCCATGGAATGTAAAACAATAGCTTGACAACGATGATGAGCTTAATAAACATGGAGATTTCTTGCATAGTTTGCGTTTTACTCCCTGCCCCAGTCCTATCTATGCTCTAACAAATGCAATTTAATTTTATACCTGATTCAACTTTGCACAGCTATTTAATGTTGCATCTTGGACAAAAGAGGTCCGGCAAGCACCTTGAATGTGATCTTTTCCCTATATGTTGTTTTCTTTGGGTTTTCATTTTATTTTTGTATGACAAATTTTGCCCAAAGCAGTCAGAAGAGAATGAAAGGTCAAAAGAATGGACGAGTCATATAATTTGGGCAAGAATTTCCTCCTTGGTTTAGAAGACCTCACCCATCTCTTGGATTAATCAAATTCTGCTAGGACAGAACAAAGAATATATATCTGAGGGAGGTGACTAGAGAGGGATGGGGTTGAAATAATCTCACCTGTTTTTTTTTTTTTTAAAAAAAAAACCAGAATATTTTAAATAAATTTTTGCAGTGTGACAAACCCTGTTTTAGAAATGGAGACTTTGCCATAAAAAGCAAAACCTTAATATCTGCCTCCTGATCCAGCCATTTCAGATGATGGGGAAACTGGAATTTGTCCACAGACTCAAGACTGTCTTTTTCTGAATCCTTACGTCTTCATATGGTTTGTCTGCTAAGGGAGTATATCTATATCAGTACGTAAAATTTTTCTTGCTCATTTCCCCCTAATGGAGTTATTGAAAACACACAGAGGAGGTGTATTATTCCTAATTCTAAGGAAAATTCATTGCAGTAGAAATGCTTTATAAATCAGAGAGGGCCCCAGCTTGCCTTGGCTTTAAGTCACAGTTTTTTTCCTGTCAGTTATCCCAAAGATTGCTGGGTTTGTTATCCTATGCAGTAAATGCAGCTGAGGAAAAAAAAAAAAAAAAGGCGTCCAGAAACTGATGCTTGGAAGGCAAGGTTTTATATAAACATATCTCCCTGATCACTAACCTGTTCAAACACAACTTGTCTTGGATTGGGGTTACACTTGAAAACTGGAGTCCACTTCTTAAAGTAATCCCCAAACACATCTGTTTTTACTCCACATCTGCAAGACACTTACTCTATTTTCCAGCAAGTTTGAAGGGAAGAGTTGAAACTGTTACTTCTGAAAATGGGAGGGGGCCAAGGCAAGATGAAAGATTACTGGGAGAGGAGTTCCCGTCATGGCTCAATGGTTAACGAACTCGACTAGTAACCATGAGGTTTCGGGTTTGATTCCTGACATTGCTCAGTGGGTTAAGGATCTGGCATTGCTGTGAGCTGTGGTGTAGGTTGCAGACTTGGCTTGCATCTTGCGTTGATGCACCTCTGGTGTAGACCAGTGGCTACAGCTCTGATTGGACCTCTAGCCTGTGAACCTCCATAGGCCGCAGGTGCGGTCCTGCAAAAGACAAAAAAAAAAAAAAAAAAAAAGAAAGATTACTGGGAGTAATTACTGTTGAACTGGCATTGTCCTTAATTCTAAACTTAGTTTAACACATTACTCACTAAAGGGATCAATTTTCTAGCTGTAATGTGCCATAATAAAGTGCACACCACCTAACCCCGTTCATCCCCTATGTTTGCCAGTGGGTTCTTTCCCTCTGCCACCAGTCTCCCCACCATGCCTTCAAAACAATCCACTGGCTTCTAAATCACTCATTAGAATCGAGTCTATAACACTGAGGGACCTACAAGGTCCCTGCCTACTGTGGCTCTTTCCTATCCCTCCAGAGGCAGCCACCACCCACTATATAGCAGATTCATTGGCTTTCTCTTCTTTCATCCAGTCCTCAAAACAGTCTCTCTTCAGGGCTTTTGGGCACGCTGTTCCCTCTCTTTGGCATATTCCCACGCAACCCTGCATAAACTCACCCTCTACCTAGTTAGCTCCTCTAATTCTTAAATAGCCTACAAAGTAAATATTACGCTCCAGGCTTCAGGAGACAAAAACCCACGGAGGCACACTAACTAGGAAACAGCCAGGAAGGCAACCCTGGGTAGTCAGGATTTGAACATAGTTGTTTCTAATGCCTTAGTTTCATTTCTTTTTACTGATCACACTGTCTCCCTTTCCAACACACACAGCCAAAGGTCTGAAATTGCCATGAACATTTTTGCCTATTAAGCTGTTTATCTTAACATCAGACATTTGATTTTCAAGCATGATAAAACTGTTATTTGCATGCTATTTTGACCGTCTACAGACTCATAATCTGAATGCCCTCGTGGGGGTTGGGCTGTCTTTTCATCTGTCCCTTGAAGATACCAGCACACGCTGCTCTCCCTTTCTCTCTGCCCAAGTCTCTCCTCTTCGGCAATTAATCATACACTGTCTTGCAACATCTTTGGAATCTCTGTCTGGTATTATTTAACGCTTACACGGTTATTAAGTTCTTGAATATGTATCTCTGATTCCTTCAACTAGGCTGCAAGTTTCCTGAGGTTAGAGGGGAATATTTTACGAATCTTTGGCTATCACCATCATTTGTGCATCCTTTACAGGATTTCAACACGCATCCTCACACGACTTTTCACACCGGCTCTGTGAGAAGGAGACGAACTTTCTACAGGTAAGGAAATAGAGATCAGAGAAAAGCCTGACTTGTCTACCATATCATCGTTTTTAGGGAGTAAAAGCAAGTTTTTAGATTTCTGAAATTGGAAGTCTTTCATTTTTATTTTTTTCCCACCACACCAAGCTGACGTTCACACATTTCCACAGTGCCTAGCACAGGATCTTGTACACAACCAATACTTAATAATTGTTGGTGGATTGATTTTTAGGTTTCAAGGGAAACTAAATAAAGAATCAGGATCCCAAGCTGTATGACAAACATCTGTAGGAAAAGTAAATAAATGAACTCATGGCCTAGATTCTTCCAAAATGTCAATATTTGGCATTGGGGAAACAAATTTTTTTTGGCTGAACTGACTGAGACTTTTTTTTTCCCTCTCTCTTTTTTGAATAGTTACACCTTTAAGGATACAGTACAGCTCAAATCTTGCAAAACGCATATGTGAATTGAAGTAACTTTTATAAGTTTCCAATTTTTCAGGATCAGGCATGCCTCTGTGATAATTGTAACAGGAGCAAACAGTTCTACTTGGCCTTTAGCACACTGCCAGTGAGGGAGGAGCTTGGAGTCTGTCTGGAAAGTCAGAAACATGTGGTGGCTCCTGATCCTGAGCAAAGTAGGGTAACAATAATAGTCATTTTTCATTTTCTAGTCCTTGGTGTCTAGAGGTCTTTGGGGAATTTAACAAAATATACATAAAGCCCAATTCTGAAAACAAAGCAACATATCCCCTGGCCTGAACCAAGCAGGGCCTTAGGGAAAATAATAATAAACGTTTTCCTTCCTTTGCCGCCAATGTTACAAACCATCAGCAATGACACGGAGAACAAAGAAGTCAGAGGTTATGGGAAGGGGAAAGACTGAAACTAGAGACCTCAAGGAGAAAATAAAAGTGCGTGACCACTCTAGGAATTGCTTCTAGGAATTGTTCTAGGTAGAACCCGAGTTGGACATAAAATGCCAGCCACCCTTCACCCCCTCACACGCATATACAACACACACACACGTCCCTATCGTCAATGACCAGAAAGTACCTGAGAGGTACCCTGGGCACATCAACATATAAGAAGAAACTGTGTGTTATGGTCACAGGAACAGACTAGACTTGTCTAAGAAATGCTATAACATACGCCTTAATAATTGGAAGAGGCTTGCCATGTATTACCTAAATAAGCAAGTTGTAATTAACTTGTACGTTTTGTTCCACTTCTGATACAAATTTGTTTTATGCGCAGGTATACAGACATATGCATGTCAGGAATGAATTAAAACTAAAATGAATTATTTTTTTCCATTTTTGGTGCTTGAGAATACGGGCATTTTTATATTCCTCTCCAGGCGTACCTGAATTTGTTTACCATGACCATTTATTGCTTCTGTTATGAAAATAAATATTATTAAAAAATATAAAAAGAGTGGTAGTTAGGAGTTCCCTGGTGGCCTAGTGATGAAAAAGCCAGCATTGTCACTGCTATGGTTTGGGTACAATCCCTGGCCCAGGAACTTCTGCATGCCATGTGCAGGGTTAAAAAAATCAAAATACTAGTAGTTAATGGCAAACACACTCATGTAGAAATTTAAAGAAATAAACTTGTGCACAATCATTGTTTAAGAATTTGACAAGTTGAGGGTATCCAAACTTGTAGCTAAAAAGGGATTTCTTTTTCTTTTTTTCCTTTTTGCAGCCATACCTGCTACATATGGAAGTTTGCAGGCTAGGGGTAGAATCATAGTTGCAGCTGCAGGCCTATGTCACAGCCACAGCAACACCAGATCTGAGCTGCATCTGTGACCTAGGCTGCAGTGGATCCTTAACCCACCGAGCGAGGCCAGGGATTGAATTGACATCTTCACAGAGACTACGTTGGGTTCTTAATCCGCTGAGCCACAATGGGCACTCCTGAAGAGGGATTTCTACTTTAATGAAAGGATATTTTATTAAGCATCTCACTCTCTCTCATGTCTACTAACATTTACTGTCAAATTTCGGCTTCAAATATACCATCTATTTGGCTTAGGCAATTTACTTAATCTTTCTCTGCCTACATTTTCCCATCTGCAAAATGGACCTAATAGAAGTACCTTATCTCATTAAGCCTGTTGAATCATTAAAAGAGATAATACATGTAAAATGCTTGGCACAGTATCTGGAAAATTGTAATCACTCAATAAATGTTAGCTAATATTGTCATAGTTGTCAAAATCTGCATCTTTATTGTCAGAACCATTACTCTTTCCTGAAAGGACCTCAGTTTTATGTATCCATCCCGGATTTCCTATTTTTCAAATTCGTTTATCACAGTAATTGTTGAGCATCCTCCTCTTGAACATATCAATGGTCCTAAAAGCCCAACATTTCACACATGAAACTCATAACTTCTCTTCCTAAAACTAAGCCTCATGTAGCACCATTGATTTCTGGCTGTACTGGTGACAACATTTGAAGACAGATTTATATGCCTCTCTTATTTCCATCCCTTCTATACTAATTTTTGAAGCCCAGTCTTACCAATTTTACTCTTGAAATATCTGTCCATTCTACCCACTTCACTCTATTTAACCATCACACTTTTAGATCATTATAACACAGTCCCTCACATGGATAACTATGGGGGGGACCCATGTACCCTCACACTCCCCATACCCAGCACCCCCTCTCTGCCCCAGTGTATTCCTTCTCTGTAGGCAGACGGATAATTTTACAATACATATATATCCTGCTGTGTAGCACTTGGAACTATGTCTAGTCACTTATGATGGAGCATGATAATGGGAGAAAAAAGAATGTATACATGTATGTGTAACTGGGTCACCTTGCTATACAGTAGAAAATTGACAGAACACTGTAAACCAGCTATAATGGAAAAACTAAAAATCATTATAAAAAAACAAAATAACATTACCAGTGTCTATTGAAAAAAATAAAATGCATATGTAGTTATATTACCCCTTTGCTTAAAACCTTTCAATGGCTACCCACTGTTTTAACAGTTAATGATCCCTAAGAGTGATGTGCATATAGGCCCTGCTTATTTTTCCAGCCTCAGTTCATATCCTGGTAAGCTGTGCCCTGATCACACTGGCATTTTATTTGTTCCTCCAGCTTGAACTGTTTGCTCCCATTAAGGTCACTTGTAACATTCTCCATCTCCCTGCTCTCCTCCGCCTTGCTCCAGTTATTCCCTATTCTCCACCCTTCCCACCTAAACACTCAGCAGATGCTCATCTTTACACTTTACAGGAGAAAAAAAAAAAAGATGAAAAACTCCTCTTCTTTCTTGTAGCCAAGTACATCAACTTGCCAGCAGCGGTACGTGAAATCTTTGATTGCCTTCCTATTACAATATATTTTAAACCAACCTCACTATGGCTTGTTTTTTTAACTTGCTCAGGAAATTCTCTACTATCACCCCCATTTACCCGGCACCATCGATTTCTCTCTTCAGCTGGTTTATTTATTTATTTATTTTGCTTTTTTATGGCTGCCCCTGCTGCATATGGAAGTTCCCAGGCTAGGGATTGAATCAGCTACAGCTCCTGGCCTATGTCATAGCCACAGCAACGTGGGATCTGAGCCGCATCTGTGACCTACATCACAGCTCAGGGCAACACCGGATCCTTAACCTACTGAGCGAGGCTAGGGATTGAACCCGCCTCCTCATGGATCCTAGTCAGGTTTGTTAATTGCTGAGCCACGATCCCTTCAGCTCGTTTAATCCCAACTGCACACAAATGTGCTCTATGATCTCCTGTCTGAAAACAAACTAATTTTTTTTCATGTTATAAAAAGTTTTATTTCAGTATAGTTGATTTGCATTGATGTGATAAATTCTGCTGTACAACAAAGTAATTCAGTTATACATGCACACACATCCATTCTCTTTCAGATTCTTTTTCTACATAAATGATCACAGAATATTAAGTTTTCTGTGCTATTATCAGGTCCCTGTTGGAAAACTTTACAAAAAAAAAAATTCTCATGGTTCCTTTAGCTGCCACCCTAATTCTCTGTCTTCTTTCTTGAAAAGAAGATTTACTTCCTTATATTTTACTTTCTAACCATTTCCCATCAAGCATCGCTCTGTTACACTCAATAGGAAATTATCCAAGTCCCTGGGTATCCTGCCAATTTTTTTCCCCACATTTGTTCTCATCCTATTTGACACTGCAGAAGCAATTGTTATGGGCAGATATTTCCCCTTTCCTAACACATTTTCTTCTTTTGGTTTTCAGCGTAATTGATACAGTTTTCTCTTCTAACTCATTGGACAGTCCATCTCAGCCTCCTTTCCAAGCTCTTTCTCTGCTCAAACTCCTGATGATGGAGCATTCCAGAGCTGTGCTAGGCATTCGTGCTGTTTTCATTTATGTTTAGTTATCTTCCTTTAGGTCTATGACTGGCAGCTCACATAACCCACTCACTGTAATGCATGGAAGGCGTTGGGGCACACTTAATGTTGGTTCTCTCCCTCGCTGTCTTTATTGTACATGTAGCCTGCCTGATAGCAGCTTCAGTAAATTCACTCACCCAAGAATTGAGGTGCCCCTAGGGTGAGCAAATTCATGATGGCTGAAAGAAGCCACATAGTTGCATGGGTTGGGGTTAATACCCAACAGTGGCTATTCTGAGTTCGTGTCATGGTTCTTTCATCATATTTTCTCATGATAATAAACTGAGGATATTTGTCAGCTTAATAGGCTTGGGGAAAATGAAAAGGCTTCCCTTGGTAAAGGGACGCCTCCAGCCTTCTGTTAGAAGTAAGGACATTATAACTAATTCTATAGCAAGTTTGCTCTTTCTCATAAGTCTTGTGATAAGGAAGAATCTGGGGAGTGGGAAGGCTTCTAAGAGACAATTGGAAAATTCAGATATAAATACTAAATTAGCCTAAGAGACCTATTAATATATTGTAACTGTAGTTGTGCTATCTATCCAGATCAAAACAGGAATGCCAGACTATCCAGAGAAAGCCATAGGTGGAAAAATACATGCACCCTTATGTTCCTAGAAGCACTATTTGCAATAGCCAAGACATGGAAGCAACCTAAATGTCCATCAACAGAGGATTGGATAAAGAAGATGTGGCACATGCAGCTCCCGTCGTGGGTCAGTGGTTAACGAGTCCAACTAGGAACCATGAGGTTGCGGGTTCAATCCCTGGCCTTGCTCAGTGGGTTAAGGATCCAGTGTTGCCATGAGCTGTGGTGTAGTTTGCAGACATGGCTTGGATCCTGCGTTTCTGTGGCTCTGGCGTAGGCTGGTGGCTACAGCTCCGATTCGACCCCTAGCCTGGGAACCTCCATATGCCGTGGGAGTGGCCCAAGAAATGGCAAAAAGACAAAAAAAAAAAAAGATGTGGCACATACATACAGTGGAATATTACTCAACCATAAAAATAATGAAAAAATACCATTTGCAGCAATATGGACGGACCAAGAAATGATCATACTAAGTGAACTACAGACAAATACAGATATCACACAAAATCACTAATATGTGAAATCTAATAAAATGATAGAAAAGAACCTACAAAACAGAAATAGACTCAAAGATTTTGAAACCAAACTTATGGTTACCAAAGGGGAAACGCTGGGGGTAGGGAGAAATCAGGGGGTTGGGATTGACGCATACATACTACTATATATAAAATAGATAGGTAACAAGAACCTACTGTATAGCACAGGGAATACTGTGTAATAACAAGTGCACACAATACTGTATACCAATACACAATAACCAGTATACACAATACTGTGTAATAACCTACATAGGAAAAGAATCTGAAAAGGAATGGAGATGTGAGTATGTATATACATATATACACACATACAGATGAATCTGAATGTGTGCATCTGAAACTACCGCAACTGTGTAAGTCAATTATACACACACACACACACACACACACACATGTTTATATATGTATATATATGAACAGGAATGCCTAGAATTTCTTTCATAAAATCCTAAGTGTTTAGGAAGCCTTGAGGATTCCCTAAATAGCTGGAGAAATCAAAGGATGTGAGACGATTCTAGAGTCATCTAGTAGAATCACATGGGGCAAACAATTACAACACTTCTTAAGAAAAATGTTACTTTATTACAATACGCACTATCTTTCCCTTGAATAAAATTTCCCTGTAATGCACGGTGACTAGCAGTTACCCAAATGGCCAGACTTTCCCAAGTTGTCATGCTGGAGCCAAGTAAAATGAGCCATGCCATCACCATGAAGTAAAGGAAAACAGATACTTTGTGCCAAGGACATCTCAAATGCCATGGAGGCTGAGAAGGTGTGGTTTGGGCAGCACACACGAGGGGAAACAAGACTTATGAGTGTCAAAGGGAGTCCACATGGCCCAGTATTTCCATTTACCATTTTCAACGTTTAGCCTACGGTTCAGTTACTTCGAGGAACTCGTGATATGCAAAAAACACTATAATTATTCTCATTATTAGTCAGGGGGTTTAAAAAAAGTCATTGCTGGTGCACATCTCTAGGAAGAACACCAAGGTGAAATCACAAAAATTGCTGTGAAGCCTGACATTCAAAAACACGCTAGCTGCTACTCTCTCTTACCTTTGCTTTCTTTGCTTGCTGACCTCATTCTTTTCTATTGCAGACAGGTTTTTCCATGTTGGCATCATCATTTTAGCTGCCCTACTAGAAAGTCAGACGCAATTTCATCAGCATCTATATCAATCTCTGAGAAAGAGAATTACCAGCCCGGAATAGCTCAGTTCTCCTTGCTTTGGAAAAATTTCTGTTGCCAGATCCATCCAATGCTACCGCTGGGCCAAGCCTGGGCCATGTGCCTAGGGAATAAAATGAATGTAAAGTAGGAGTAGGCAGACTGAAAAAATGTCACCAATTACCACAGACTACTATATTCTACGAGATCACCAAAATTATCATCATTATTATTTGGGGCTAAAGAGCAGGGCGCCCCTGCGGCATATGGAAGTTCCCAGGCTAGGGGTTGAATTGGAGCTACACGTGCTGGTCTACACCAGAGCCACAGCAACACGGGATCCAAACTGTGTCTGCTACCTACACCACAGCTCCTGCAATGCTGGGTCCTTAACCCACTGAGCAGGGCCAGGGATCGAATTCGCATCCTCGTGGTTACTGGTTGGGTCCGTTTCTGCTGAGCCACAGTGGGAATTCCAAGATGCCAAAAGTTATGATTAAAAAATGGGTCAGAGAGAATGAGATTTCAGCACAGTACTGTGTTAAATGCTACTTATATATATAAATATATATAAAAATATTATATATATAAATGACACAAAAGAACTTTATGCAAAAGAATTTTATTTACATATGATTTATATTATTATATATTTATTATATATGATTTCAATAAACACACATAAAACCCTTACAAAAGGACATTTATATGTTAATTTTTAAAAATAGTCAAATTTAAAGATGTTGAAATAAGTTAGTTTGTAAAGCAGCGAGTTGCCCATGTCTAAGGGATTTAAACAGAGGCTAGGAGATAAGTTCAGAGTAATGTTTGAAGACCATTTTTTAGTTGAGCCTAGTGAGGTATGGAGAAAGTGCTTAAGATTTATACAACATGGCAGAAAAGGGAGAACCTACCCTTGACTGAAATTCAACCGGAGCATTTCTGCTTGATCTATTTCGCATCCTGGACTTCCATGTAAAGTTTAAGAGTATTTTGTCGGAGTTCCCATCCTGGCGAAGTGGTTAACAAATCTGACTAGGAACCATGAGGTTGCAGGTTCGACCCCTGGCCTTGCTCAGTGGGTTGGGGATCCGTCATTGCCGTGAGCTGTGGTGTAGGTTGCAGACGCGGTTTGCATCTGGTGTTGCTGTGGCTCTGGCGTGGACCGGCGGCTACAGCTCTGATTAGACCCCTAGCCTGGGAACCTCCACATGCTGCGTGTGCGGCTCTAGAAAAAGGCAAAACGAAAAAAAAAAAAAAAAAGAGTGTTTTGTCAACTAAAGATTAAAAACTTGAAATCCACTGTAGTATCTGTATAGATAGATGTTCCTTAGATAGCAAGTGAGATAAGATAGCCTTTAAAATCTGAGATGAACTATAACCCTGTGTATAAAAAGATATCAATAAAGATCATTGAAGTTTATTTAAAGATAAAGTTCTATGATTTTGCAAGTCTTCTGGGGTGAGGAGCTTCAGCTGGGGGCACTCAAAATTACAAATACATATTTCAGAGTCTGTCTAGCTTTGAGAGTTTAGCAAATTAAGCTGCTTGGTTAGGTCTTCCCATATTGAGTTCTCATAAAGCTAGCCAAAGAATGTTCCATTAGTAAGTATTTTTTTCTCATGTTGTGGCTCCACATTCGAATGGGTCCAACTCAAATCGAATTGTTAAATTGTATTTTTTTAGAGAAGGCAAGGGAAACGTGGTGTGTTATTCTCATAGATTTCCAACACATAATTCATCATCTTTATCGTCTCCTATAATTCCAACACGTAATTCATTATCTTGATCATCTCATCTAGGAAAGTGGGCAGAACAGGGACTTCAGATATACATTTTGCAAATGAAGAGACTGAGTTGAGTTGACTAAAATTCCATAGGGAGTTACATCTCCTACAGTTTATTCACTGTTTTTATGATTTTAAAAAGGAGATTGGATTTTGGAGTTGTGGAAGGAAGTGCAAAGATGGAGAAGTAAGGTGATTCAGCTGCCAGGTAGGTCTGGGAGTGCTGACATTCCATATTCTCAGGGATGGCAGAGAAAGGAAAACTGGTCCAATGCCAATCATGGATTCAGTTAACATGTAACAGTGTCTTCTCTGTAGCAGTCCCTTCGCTAAAGGCTATGGTGCAAACGTGGATAACATGGCCTTTTTTTTCTCCCAGTAAATCATTATCTATTGGGGGCAAGAAGCTAAACAAAAAAGTATATACTTTTTTTTTTTTATCATATTAGAGCTCTTTGTGGGGAGGTCATGGGCATAAAAGATAATTTCTATAATCAAGGAACTTGAATTAGGCAATATACGTATTTGTGCTTTTAAAGGTCTCAATATTTCAAAAGGCACACTACAGCAACATGAAATAATAGTACTAAAAATAGAATGCTCTGAGAGCATAGAGGAAAAAGAGACTTTTTCTCCTGGAAGGTCTGTGGAAAATTTTTAAAAGCAGCAGCACTGCCAATTAACCTGGAAGGAGGAATAGGTTTTGCTGCATCATTTAGGAATGATTCTAATAGTAGGAATCTGTGGTGCTCTGCCAGCTCCATGTGGATGATATTTGATATTTCTCAGCAGCTAAGTCAGTCATAAGCCTCACCTCACATGGACTCGGCTAGCTCTTGGACTTAGACATCAGTAGAGCGCTTTCGAACTATAGTAATTGTGAATTATTGACATATCTATTAAGACTCTGCTGCCAGGCACCTTGATTGCTTTTCTCATGTGCAGTTTTTAAAATTAAAGTATAGTAGATATCCAACATTGTGTTAGTTTCAGGTATACAGCAGTGATTAAGTTTTGCATATATATATTTTAGATTGTTTTCCATTATGGGTTATACAAGATATTGAATACAATTACCTGTGCTATAGAATAAATCCTTGTTGTTTACATATTTACATATTTTATGCATAGGCATTAGTATCTGTTAAGCCCATACTCCTAATTTATCCCTCCCACTTCCCTTTTCCTTTTGGTAACCATAAGTCTGTTTTCTGTATCTGTGAGTCTGCTTCTGCTTCATACGTAGAGTCAGTTGTACTCTTTGCTTAGATTCCACATGTAAGTGATATGCAATATTTGTCTTTGTCTGACTTACTTCACTTAGTATGATATTCTCTAGGTCCATCCATGCTGTTGTATATGGCAATATTTCATTGTTTTTCATGGCCGAGTAATAGTCCATCGAATATGTATAGCACATCTTAAATTAGTCATCTGCTGATGGGAACTTGGCTTGTTTACATATTTTGGCTACTGTAAATAGTGCTTCTATGAACATTTGGGTGCATGCATCTTTTTTTTTTTTTTTGTCTTTTCTAGAGCCGCACTGGAGGCATATGGAGGTTCCCAGACTAGGGGTCAAATTGGAGCTGTAGCTGCCAGCCTGTGACACAGCCACAGCAATGCGGGATCCGAGCTGCGTCTGCAACCTACACCACAGCTCATGGTAACGCCAGATCCTTAACCCCCTGAGCAAGGCCAGGGATCGAACCCACGACCTCATGGTTCCTAGTCAGACTTGTTAACCACTGAGCCATAACAGATACTCCCGGGTGCATGTATCTTTTCAAATTAAAGTTTTTATCTTTTCTGGATATAAGCCAAGGAGTGAAATGACTGGGTCATATGGTAGTTCTATTTTTAGTTTTTCTAAGGAACACTCATACTGTTTTCCGTAGTGGCTACACCAATTTACATTCTGACCAACAGGGTGGGAAGGTTCTTTATTCCACTCTTGGGCAATGTTGTTGAGGTTTTCCTGAGTGCACTGAGATTGATGTTTGGCCTGTGTGTGTGTGTGTGTGTGTGTGTGTGTATTGAGAAGAGTAATTGTGATCAGAGCCTAAAAGTATATTAAATTATTAAATAAAGGAGTTTTCTCACATTTATTAAGTATATACCATGCAGGACACTTGAAAATATGAGTAGGAATAAAACAACCTTCCATTTCTAATAGCACACAGCTCATTTGAACTCTCTCTCATTCTCTCTCTAAATATGTAGCTATATAAATATATAGCTTATATGTTATATAAATATACAGCTTATATTTTATATTGTATACATATATAATTGTAGAGTCTATATATTTATTTTTGCATATATATGATGATTGTGTGATTACATACACACACATATATAATAAATATGACCTTTCTTCCTGCTCATTGTTCCTCTAAGTTGTGACTGAGCAATTTTCCCATTGCTTTCACCTCAGGTATAGCTCTTATGCCTGATAAATTGAATTTCTTGAATTAAAAGAGCCCGTTTTTGTGGTGCACACCAATTCCCATGGTGTAAATATTTCTACTGTAGTTGATTTCCAGTTTCCATCTTGATGTTACTGAATGTAGGCCTGGGATAAGATATGCACGTGACAGATGGTGCAGTTGGCTCCAGCACACCACTGGATGGCTCTGACTAGCACTGAGACTTATAACCAAGAAGGAAGGAAGCCACTTTTAAAAAAAATCACATCAATAGAAGGAAGAAATCCAGAGGCAACATTATGACCGCAAGCACCAGAGGCATACCAAAGTACATTTTAAAAAGAGTAAGAACTTTTGACTTCTCTGCTTAAATTATCATTACTTATTAATAATCTTATGCTAACACCTGAAATCTTTACCAAGTCCTACAAGTGTCAGTATCACACATCATCCATCCCTCTTCCTTATTCCCTTAGCCTCTTGCTGATTTACCAACATGCCATCTACTCTTTTCTACCATAGTCTTTATATAAGCTGCTCCTTCTGTCTAGAATCTTTCCTTGTTTTCCTTCCTACCCTCAGTTATCCAAAAACTCATATTGATTTTGGGATCTCAGATAAAATGTTTCTTCCTGAGAGAGGACCTCCGAGCCTCCCTCTCTCCACTAGGTCCTGTCTCCTGTTATATGTTCTCCTAGGATATTCTAAAATTTCCTAACAACTCTTACAGTAACTCTAACTAGGCAATTAGTTGTGAGTTTATCCTCTCTTCCAAAATCTAAGTTAACAGGAACGGTGTCTGTCTTGTTTACTGCCAAATCCCCAGCATTTGGCACAGTGCCTAGTCTTTTAATTCCATTAATATGTGATGAAGAAACAAAGGAGTGAGAGAAAAAGTATGAATTTGCTAAAATCTCAAAAATAACCTGTCGAGATTCTCAAACATTTTGATTCCGTTCCATCACAGCTTTCCCTCTAAAAGAAAGAGTTTCATTTGCATAGTTTTTATGCCATAGAGTGATTAGAGGAAGATAAGGCTCTAAACTTAAAATAGTCATTTTGGCTCTGTATTTAGGCTAGTAGGGAAAGCAAATTAGAAAAAAAAAATTTCTTTTGGGAGCATAGCTGTGACTAGTAACCCATTTTATTTTAAAATTATTTTCCATCTCTAAAATTTCATATCCGTTGGTCTCGCAGTGTTTTGACTAGTGATATCATCTTTCCCTATGACTTCTGCCCATGCTTGTCTCATCAAATCAATCAGCTCACTAGAAAAGAGGTCTTAGCTGCCTGAAACACTTTACCAAACCTCCTCTTATTTCTCCACATCAAGGAAAAGGTACCTTTCACCACAGGGCTGGTGTTGGAGTTGGGGAGGGGGGTAGAAGGGAAGGTAGGGGGAGGCATTGGAAGTACAGTAGGTTCTTTGAACATTTTAAAAGCTTCTGGGGAAACCTGAGTCCTCTCAGGTCCTCAGCTCAAGGTCCTTAAACAGTTTTCATGGCTGTAGGTCAAAATAAGGAAATACAGAATTCTCCAGGCAGGACATCAAGAGGGTTTTGCGTTTCACACGTGCACTTGAGAACCATCTCCCTCAGCACATGTGGATTTCCACAGACTTTGGTTCAACATCCTCAGAGGCAAATTCGAATATTTTTTCACTTGAAATTTTTTTTGTATTAACCTCTTTTTCTTCTCTGTTTGTCATCTAGCACTTCCTTCCTAGGCTGATTTTTCTCCAATAGGCTTAGACTTTAGCTTTTGAACCTGTAGTGTTAACTGTCCAAATGCAGTTTTGCCTTCCTTCAGCTTTCTTTCAAAGCTGTCTCCTATTTCCCCAACTACAGGGTGCTTCTTTAGGGCACGTGCCATTCGCTGCCCCTCACTGTATTTACAACTTCCCCAGTCCACTTCCTGTCTCTATAATCTCATCCATTCACCCTTCTTGCGTTACTGCTTGAGAGTCCAGCCTTCATTTCCGGAGGTGGGAGTATGGTTCCGATTAGAAAGCTCTGTTTTTCCCCTGGTCTTCATAGACTGGCTTTCAGTATCCCAGTCCACTTTTCATTATTGTCTTCCTTGGGCCTTGCTAAAGCATAATGATCTCATCTTCTTCCCTTTAACGACTTGACCCCGTTTCTTTCCCTGAACCATATAACATAATGGATGACATTATTTATATTTTTCTTTTTGCCCCAGTGACATGCTTCAGGCTGTCTGTTTTCACACATGCTGGGTCAGAAAGCACAGGTCATGTGCTTAGCACATCCTAAGTTAACTTTCTTTTGAAAAGACCCCTTCCAGGGTTCTGCAGAAGCCCTCAGATCTACATCTACTGAGGTCACCAAGACAATTTTGCAGAGGATATCAACCAGGTTGGAAAAGCTTGGATTTGGAATCAAATTCTGATTTTTAGCTCACAAAAGAACATAAACCATTGGGTCCTGTCTTCAGTAAATGGGGGAAGAAGTAACTGAACTTACTACTCATGATCCCTGGACTGGGACTGAGGTAGATTAGGGCAACAGAGAGAGGAGGAGACAAGTCAGGGGATCAGGCTTTGTATTTCCATCTTCAGTCCTTGCTTGAGTGGCTTTTTCAGTCTTCAAGCTCATGATTTGTCTTGTTTCTCATTTACAAAATGGACCTAATGATATTATCCCTGTTTGCCACAGACTTAATCAAAGAAACTCGATGTATTTAAAAATGTTTTGACAACATTGAAACAGTAATGGTATTGCATTTAACAGTATGGACTTCAGAGTCAAACTTGATAAATTTAGGTCTTGATCCCAGAATTTATTGGAGTATAACCTTGAATTTTGAGTTATTTAACGTCTATAAACCTCAGTTTCTTTATCTGAGAAAATTGGATAACAAGAGTTTTTACTTCTCAAGATTGTTACAGAGATAAATATAATAATTATAACTTAAGGTGGGTTTCTTGAAATTTGTGCTTAATTAGCATTGGATATATCACTATTAACAATATCCACTATTACTACAATATCTAAACCAGTCTAAGAGAATGAAATTCCATGGAACTATATTTGTTTATATGTTCGCTTCTCTCATTCAGACTTTGGAGTCCCTGGAAGAGATAGCATGTCTTAATTTTCTCTCCTTAGCTCCAAACACAGGGCCTGAAACATAGAAATTCAATAAAGATGTACCAAGTTTCAAATGTGGTTGATGGAGTTCCTGTTGTGACTCAGCAGTATGAACTTGACTGGTGTCCATGAGGATGTGGGTTCCACCCCTGGCCCCACTCAGTGGGTTAAGGATTTGGCATTGCCCTGAGCTGCGGCTGGATTCGGATCTGGTGTTGCCGTGGCCATAGTGTAGGCCGGCAGCTGCAGCTCTGGTTTGACCCCTAGTCTAGGAATTTCCAGGCAGCCCTAAGAAGAAAAAAAAATGTATATATATATATATATATATATATATATATATATATATATATATATAAATGTATATAAATGGGTTAAAAATAAATAAATAAATTTAAAAAAATGTGGTTGATGGTAATATCAGTATCTTTGCCTCTGGGCCTCTTCTGGCATAATTTCTAGGCAATTTCAAGTCCCTTCTTTCCTGTGCCAGAATCCAAAGAAACTCATCTATTATGCTCTGTGCATCAGGATCCTTCCTACTATTTGGAGGGTTCTGACCCTTATTTTTTTCTGTAAAGTCCAATAAAAATTCTAGAGACAAGAGTAATAGACAGTCACCCTAAAGTTCTAGCTCAGATGTAAACAAAAAGTTAAAAGTGAAAGTTGCCTTCTCTTTTTCTACTGTTACATAGTGTTGATAATCTGACATGTAACTTTTCCAGATTCTACTTTCTACATAGAAACATATACATTGGTATCATACAAAGACTTTTTTGGGTTTTTTGTTTTTTGTTTTTTTTTGCTTTGATAGCATCATACTATAGATATTATTCTTGCTTTTCCTCTTGAACAGATAAGTAATTTTATTAAAATATATGATTTGAAGAGTATCATCTAGATCTGGGAATTTAGCTTATTTTCTTTTGTGTTCCATTTTTTCATATATTGTCTATATATTATCTCTTGATATAGCACATTTAAATATTAACTATTTATATACTACTAAAATAGGTGAGGACTTTAATTTTCATCCTTTCTTTCCTGACATTTCACCAATATATGTATTTTCAAATACTGGTTAAATTTATATTTCACATTTTTTATTACATGACTATGTAAATAATTACTCTTCAATGCTGAACGAGTTAGTCCCTAGGATCACATTATTTTTCTCCTTGAACAGCTTACCAAACTCCCTTTCTTTTATTTCATTATTTCATAATGTTCTCATTATGTGAGTATTTGACTAACCCTTCCAACATCTGAAATAAGCTCTGTAAAATATCTCTCAGTAGAAGTTTGCACAGAGTTCAAACCAGCTGCGTAATCTACCAGTTCTGTTTTTTTTCCTAGAGGTGTCTTCTGGAGCCCTCTTATCTATTCCAGTATGGATCTGGTTTTGCCTATGCTTGTCACCCTGCTGTTCTGTGCTTTTCTTTAACAGGATCGCAAGGACTGCGTTCATGTTTAAGGTGTTTTAGTTTGCCAGTATTTCAGTCCTCATGCCTTTTTTCTTGATTTACTCACTTAATATGTTGAGACATTTCTTTGAGCAGATTGTTGAGAAAGCGTTCAAGGAAGTCATATTTTTGCTATTTCACTTTTTGGAAAATACTTTTCTTCTACCTTTATTCTTAGTTGGTTTGATGGGTATAGAATTCTAGGTGGACATTTATTTTCACTCAGAATTTTGAAAGTATTGGTCTATTACTGTTCAACTCTTATTATCTTTCGTATGATAATTGTTCTTATACAAGTTTCTTTTTATGTAGATTTCAGACCGTGTGTATACGATGAGGTCTTATTTACTTCCTCTCTGGAAGCTTTTGGAATCTTTTCTTTAACCTAGGTTTTTGACATTTCCCAATTAGCAGCCCTAATATGTGCTGATTAAAATTTCATTTTGTTTTGAATTTTGTGGGATCTTTCACTTGAAGACTCATGGCCTTCATTATAAAATATTTTATTTTGCTATTTATTTGTTAATTTTCTCTACACTATCATCTAGGCATTTTATTTTTTGACTTATTAGTTGCACTCTGGTAGTTTATACCTCTTTTAATACACTCATTTTACTCACTTTTTCCTCTCCTATTGTCTAGCTCTGCTTTTTTTGGTCTATCTTTTTAGCACATTTTTCTTTCAATCCTTTTACTGACTAGAAAAGTTTATTTTATTTTTTCCTTAAGAATTCATTTTTATCAGAGTTCCTGTTTACTCTTACTATTTTCTTGTTTCAGTGAGGTAGTAATTTTTTATGTTCCTGAGATAAGAGCTATCATTTAAACATTGTTCTGAATTCTTTTTGTTGTTTCCTGTACTTCATGTTGAAGACTTTTCTCTATAATTTTGTGATTACTAAGCCCTTAAAAAAGCAGATACATTTTATTTTATTTTGTATTATTTTTGTCTTTTTAGGACCATACCTGTGGCAAATGGAGGTTCCCAGGCTAGAGGTCAAATTGGAGCTGCAGCTGCCAGCCTACTTCACAGCCACAGCAACATGGGATCCGAGCTGCGTCTGCGACCTACACCACCGCCCACAGCAATGCCAGATCCTTGACCCACTGAGCAAGGCCAGGGATCAAACCCATGTCCCCATGGATGCCAGCTGGGTTCACTAACCACTGAGCCACGATGGGAACTCCAAGAAAGCAGATACATTTTTGAACTTTTAAAAGGCAGAAACTCATCTGGTGGGCAGAGCCTAGACAGTAATAGTCAAACAAGCTGACAGCTGGAATATTTTAAAGGACTTTCCCTAAATTTCAGAATTAAGGGCCTCTTCTTATCAGGCAGTCTAGGACCTTCAGAGAAGGACAGCAATCTCCTGCAAGTAGGGTGAAGGGAGGGGTCTGGGATCCTGTCCTTCAGGCTCTGTCCTTCGACTTCATCCTGTGTTTTCCATCTAGAACCGTACCTCTTACCCTTTGCTGATTTTTGTTTCTTCACGTCAAGAGACTCCTTAGGTTACTTTCTCCAGAATATGTGTCTTTATTCTCCTATGAAAAGAAGCAAGGGGTAGTCATTTACTCCATGAGATAGGAATTAAAAAATGACCCTTTTCCAGACTTTTGAATAATCCCTATGCTTTTAGCCCGGCTTCATCTTCACCTTCTTCATGCCTACGGCCTCTTTTCCTTGAGGTTTGACTGGCTTCTGTGGGGCAATCATCTTGTTTTTCATGGCTATCCTACTTTCTTCCTATTCTCTCTGCTCGGCTAAGTCATTTCCCATTTACCTCTTTAAATTCTGCTGACTCATATATTGTGATCAGAGTTGAAGATATTTCAATTTTATTCAAGACTAAAGATATCTTATGTTCTCTCTCTTCCCTCTTAGTCTTAGGGAAGAAAAGGGCAGGGACATTGGTGACTTTAATTTTGACACCTTTCAGATTTACCACTAACTTGAGATAAAATTTTTCCCATCACCATATAGTCTTTATGTCTTAAAAGTAGATCATATGGAGTTCCTGTTGTGGCACAGCGGAAATGAATCCGACTAGGAACCATGAGGTTGCGGGTTCAATCCCTGGCCTCTCTCAGTGGGTTGGGGATCTGGCGTTGCCGTGAGCTGTGGTGTAGGTCGCAGACATGGCTCGGATTTCAAGTTGCTGTGGTTGTGGTGTAGGCCAGCGGCAACAGTGCTGATTGGACCCCTAGCCTGGGAACCTCCATAGGCCGCGGGTGCGCCCCTAAAAAGACAAAAAAAAAAAAAAGATCACATGACAATTTTTATTCCCATTCATCTTGCTGTGGTTAAAGTAAGGAAGGGTCATCAATTTGAGGAAATTTTCATTGAACCTTAAAGGCTTTATTTACTTAATTTCATAATTGACGTTACAAGTCTTTTAGTTGATGATTTCCTTACTACTCCCTCACATCTCCTTTGGTAGGAAGTAAGAAAACAAATAAATAGTATAAAAGTCATGAGTAATATATTATGACCATGAAGCAATTAAAAAAACTAGAAATAAAACCATTTTTTTTCATATTTTGCAACACAAGTTTGCTAAGACTCTCTAAATGTTTCACCACATGTTGATATTACAAATATATTAATGATATATTTCATAAATTAGAAAACACAATCATAATACCAAAAGTTAATAGTCATCAGTTTAAAAATTATAAAACCAAAAATAACCCTTCCTCCACACCTAGAGAGAGTGATGTTTCTATAACACATATGCAATGGTAGTTACATGTATTAACTTTCAAATGCATTTTGTTTGGTGCTTCTGCTATATGACCAATGGTTCAGTGGGTTTTAAATTCCTACTGTTATTCGAAGAGAATTTCAGTAAACAAAGGCTAAATCCGTAAGATACCCCATTCCTCCCTCTACTTCCATCCCATCCAATTTCATGTTAATACTCAGTTGTTCATAACTATCTTTTAAGTAACCCTGTTCTACTCGTGTAAGGAAGTCCTTACCATCTGGAGGCAATCCTGGAGTGTTAGAAGGCACTTGGTGACCTAACCTGCTTGAGACTATTTATTCCTGGCCTGACCTTCTGATCCAACCATGTGTGGCTACTATCACTCCCAGGTGACTACAAAGGTGTCCTTAATATCCAGCCTGGGACACTGGAACTATTTGATGGTCCGTATGAGGCCTTTCTCAGGCTACTGATGACATTGATAAAGTTGTGCTGTTGTGAAATTATAACCACGGCAAAAATCTCCCAAATGGGCTACAATAGAGCATGGATGTCAGATGTGGATAGAACCTAACTTTATTTCAGGATCTACCACTTTCTGATGAATTAGAACTTAGGAAAAATAATCTCTTGGAAATTATTTCCATAATAATCAAAATCCATTTTAATTTGTAGATAACAGTAGCAGCAACAATGAAAACTGCCTCTAAAGTGCTGGCATTTACTGACTGGCTGTTATGTACAAAGTCCTTTATTTTAATCTTATTTGACTCTTATTACAATAGCATTTCAGATAGGTAATATTATTTTTTAATTTGCAAATGAGAAAATGGAACTTTGAAGCTGCATAACTTGCTAAAGTAAGAGGTAGATAAAAAAATTCAACTGAACCCCCGAATTTCTTATATTTCCACAGCACCATGAAATGTGGAGACTAAATGTGATCTTGCTATTGGAGAATCATCAGAGCGATGCATCGTGCTGGAACCCCTCACTCACTGTATTGAAAGGAAGAGGCTATTGGAAGGGTAGGACTTTTCACAAACAAAAGAGGTTTGGTGTACAGGAGATAAGATCTCTTCCATTAAGGAAGAATGGAAGAATGTAACTAGTTATTCCTGGGATTAGTTTGCCCAAGGATAATAGAAACCTGTGTTCTAATCACACATGTATTATGAACTGGATGCAAAGACCTTGAGAAAGTCAGTAGTCTTTTTGGGTAGTCTCAGTATTAGTTCATCCACAAAAAAGAAGATTTTCCCTGCGTGGTTCCAAACTTGTTTACTCCAGTTGGATTTCTTTAATATGTGAAAAGGATTGTGATGTTTGGGCACCCAATCATTCTAGAGGAAGGTCTAAGATTCCATCCTCAGAAGAATTTCTGTCGTGTTTACCTCTCTTTCTCTCTCTCTCTCTCTCTCTGTCTCTTTGTTTCTGTTTTTCTCTCCAATGTAATATCAATAACAATAATAATAAAAAAAAACCCATGGAACTCAGGCTGTTGCTGGCACCCATTTAATGACTCTGAGTAGAACAAGTCTTTCTGGATGTTGATGTTATAAAGAGTGGAATGGAAAGATGTAAAGAACAAGCATCCAGGAGATTATTGTTGATCCACAAATAAATGTGAAGCCCAATTTACCTAAGAATGTTATACTTACTTTGATTATTTCAGGTAGCTTGAGTTCGAATTTCTGTTACTTTCAATCAAGAGCATCTTAACTGATAAAATCTGTGTTCTTTATCAGGGAAAATGATCACCAAAGTGAAACAAACAGAGCATAGGTGAATTGGTGAAAATTAAAGCTCTGGATCCATCAAGGTGGCAGTGTACGGGAATCTGGCTTTTTGGAATGAGTTCAAGTTCTAGTGCATTTTGGACTATAGCCATAATTTACTGACATGATACCAAAAATCTTTTAAAATTTATTCATTATTATTGTTATTGTTGTTATTTTCTTTTTATGGCCATACCTGCAGCATATAAGTTCCCAGGCCAGAGGTCGAATCAGAACTGCAGTGCCCGCCTACATCCCAGCCACAGCAATGTAAAATCTGAGCCACAGTCAAACTATGTTGCAGCTTGCAGCAACACCGGATCTTTACCCCACTGAGCAAAGCCAGAGATCAAACCCTCATTCTCACAGAGGCAACATCGGGTCCTTAACCTGCTGATTCTGTTTATTATTTTTAGTGTAAAGAACTAGCTCTGTAGTTAGGACAGCCTGGTAAAATTATAGGATAATTAGGAATATAGACTCCTTGGTCTTATAATATTAGATTGTACTACCTTTTAAAATAAATATTGTACATTGGGTGTGTGTGTTGCCAAATTATCCATTAATCACCTGAGATGGTAAAGACATGTGCTTCTCACTATGTTGGTATGATTTGTTGGTGGTTTGAGATCATGATACTCGTCTCCACCCTAAATTCAGAGTGCTGAAAACCACCCCCGATTCCCTGTGGGAACAATTGAGGCATTGCTGTAGAGAGAATAAAATAAGACTTGGTTGGAGAGAAAGAGGGTCTGGCAGGAGAGCTCCTAGACGAAAAACAACCCCTCCGCGTAGATGTTAGTTTTCCCTAAGGATAAGCAGAAAGTCACAGGATGGATATTAGAAAAAAAAGAATCAGTTCCACCAACTAGGAAGTACTTGTCCATGAGACCACTCCTTTGAAATATTTTAGCTTTTCTATAGTTTTCTTTTGGATCACAGGAAAGTCATACTTCTCCTATGGTTTCAAATAATTTGCTCTTCCACATTTCAAAGCTTAGAATCTCTATACTAGAGCAAGATAATTCTTAAAGGGAGGAATACAATCATTTATTCAATTTATGTGCATGTCTTTTTAGGTGCGTAAATGGATTGTAAAGTACATTCCAACAGACGCTGGAAAATAATTATGTCTAGAGGACATAATTATGGAAGGCTAGGCTAAGTTTTATTTTATACTTTATCGATGTTTGATATTGTTTGAAATGTGTGTAATAAGAATGTACTGCTTTTGTAGTTGAACCAGAGCATGGATTCAAGTTGATTTTAACTTCCAAATATCATAAAATATTTGGCTAAGTATCCCATACAGAAAAGTGGAGGACATTTTGCCATGAAGTGGTCTGAGCTTATCGTGAGGGTTTGATTCTTGTTTAATCTTGGGTTCCATATTTTAAGGGGTGAAGCAAACACTCAAAAAGAAAGTTTAAAACAGGGGTTCACTATGGGAACCAGTGTTGCCACCTAGGGATTGTGTTCAACTAGAAAATACATACTAAAATCGGAATAGGGCAGAGGATACCACATTTTGCAGGCATTGGAATCAGGCAGGTAAACTGTCTTATTTTACAGGACACTTCTAAAATGTGCTGATATTTAAATAATTACAATTAATTCAAATTATTTAAAATCATTGTATGGATTAATACTCCTGCCATGGAGTCTGAGTTTAATCTCCGATCAAAGAAGAAGATGGTCACTTCATTATCATGACCAAAGTCAATAGAAACTAGTTTGTAATCGGAATTGGTGAAAGCACCAGAGTGTCCTCCTAAAGAATGGGGAAAGAAAATGTTTAAATGGTTAGAGAGGCTCAGAAACTACATGGGCTGTTTTGTCACATTCTGAACTCTCCCACTTTATTTACAGAAGCTTGGAGACCACTCATTAAGGATACTGATGATGAAACCCCTACACTGTGGGAAGCTTCATTATCTCTAAGGTTTTTCCAAAGATAAGATTGTTTGGGTCTTCGTCTGAGCCATAATGGAAGGATATGACATTGTGTTGTCTTTCAGGAAGTCCGTGTCAATCGAGACCCTGAACCACCAAAGGCGCACTGCTGGATTTTTAAATTACCATCAATACTCTTTTTTTTCTGAAGTATGTTGGATTTCTAGGCTTCCATTAGAAAACCTAAATAGCTAAAGAAGACTGTAAAAATAAATGGTCTCTAAATATCTTCACATTTCTCGCTTTAACAGAACTTGAAACTGTGTGACCGTTTAGAGGTGATTTAAAAGCTTTCAGATATCTGACAATGCTAGCTTTCTTTTTCCATTTTCCACACCATGTCACGAATTGTACTTGTTTGTGCAAAGTATTTATCTTGAAATTAAAACAATATATTGGAAGCCGGGAGGACTCTTTGGTTAGGGTTTAAGAGTAAGTGCTTACAACATGCCAGGTGCAGTTCAAAGTGCTAGACTGGGGTGGGAACATTTCATCCTTGCAACTCTGTATGATGAAGATACTGTCTTATTCCCTATTTTTCTTCTATGGAAAGTGAAGTACAGAGAATTTAGGCAACTTGTTTAAGGTCAAAAAGCTGATAAATGGTGAGCTGGGATTTGAATCCAAGCAGTATATGTCCTTAACCATTGTCTATGCTGCTTACCAAGTCTACTTTCTTCTTCTTCTTCTTCTTTTCTTTTTTTTTTTAAACAAGAAAAGCCTCACCCATGGCATATGGATATTCCTAAGCTAGGGGTTAAATCGAAGCTGCAGCCGCAGGCCTATACCACAGCCATGGCAACGCTGGATTCCAGTCACGTCTGTGACCTATGCTGCAGCTTGCAGCAATGCCAGATCTTTAACCCACTGAGCAAGGCCAGATATCAAACCCACAGCCTCACAGACACTATGTCGGGTTCTTAACATGCTGAGCCACAGTTGGAACTCCTACCAACTCTAGTTTCTAAAGATGCCTTTGAGTTTTTATTTTAGATAGATGATGTTAAAGTATATTAAACTATTTCCTCATTTAAAAAAATAACAAAATAATAAACCAATTTCAGACATAGTTGAAGCCATATGTGCATAGCTTTCTAATCTAATTCCCTTTACTTATTAAGTTTTAAGATGTTGCTATATTTTATTTATAACTTTTGAGAAAATAAAAACAGCTATAGAATTAGTTGAAAGCGTCTTTCTACCTCTCCCCATTCTATCCTCTTATTACTTTTCTAGAGATAACAAATATTTTGAATAAAACCCCCAAACTTAACACCTAGCCAGTAGTTATCTTAAGACAATGCTCAGAAAATGTTTATTGAATAAATGAATTATTGAATTAATATGCAAATGATTGATGAGTCCTGTGATACACACACACAAATATCTGCATTCTTCATTTTCCTTAAAATGAAGTAAATATACGGTGTTATGACAACAAAGGGCATGGCAGAGCACAAGTTGTCCTGACACTTTTTACGTATACTTTTCTAATTGAGTAGTCAAAGGTTATTCTGGTTAGATGGTATGGTGTAGTGGATATTAATTGTTTGAACCCTTGTCCTAGTAATACCTCTTCCTGTCCTCTTCTTAATAGCTACTATTTTCTATAAGAGGACCCATTAAGTACTAGATCAACTGACTTCACTTCCAGGACCAAGAGTGAAGTATGTGACCCAGGCTGACGAGTCAACTTATTTGAGTACCGTGATTGTTTTGGAGTTGGGGAGGGGAGAGCAACACATGCTAATGAGAGCGAATCTCTGAACATCAGTCAGAATGTTGGCATCAAGGCCACTCACTGGACAGATAGTATTATGTGGATGAAGGAACCAAAACTGCTGCAAATTTCTCTTGCTTCTCTGCAGGAAGCCAAACCAAGGGCAAAGTCAATGCATGGATTTGGGAAAAACAAAGGAACGTCAAAAAAAATTGAGCCTGAGCCCTAGAGATGAAGTGAACATCTAAATCAACCTACCCCTAAAGTCTAGTTTATGTTAGATATTTTAATTGTGTGAACCAATTACATTTTTTATGACAAAACCATATTTTTAATTCTTATTATAAAATATAGCAAACATTCAGAGAATAATTTCACTAATCCTCATAACCCAGACTTAACCAACATACTCAACACTTTGCCATTCACCTCAGATTTTTTTGAAAAAATGATAAAAATAGGAATCATTTTTAGACACATTTGAAGCCATGCGTACATAGCTTCCCAATCTAAATCCAGTTATCAAATGTGTTTTCTATATTTCCTTTAGAAAGTTCAAAGAAATAAAAACAACGCCAGAATTAGCTGAAAGTTTCCACCCATCCTCATTTCATGCCCTTAATCCTTTGCTAGAGATAATCAATATGCTGAAATGTGTATCTTTCTCATCCTTAAAAACTGTTAATAATTTTGTGACATATGCCTTCACTGTAGTAATAATCTATCCTTTATGGGTTTTCAACTGCATAAATAATATCTACTGTACATAATATCCTGTGACTTGTTTTTTTAACTTAACATCGTGCCTATCATTTTTTAAATTTGCCCAATGTCCATGTTTTCTCATTTATTGCATTTTGTTAGAATGGTAAGTCTCTGTATCCTTTTTTCTTTGCTGTTTTGAAAGCTATATAGTAGCCCTCAAATATTTAACATGCATATTTAGCTGTGTTATTTACTAATGGAGTCTAAAATTATTAAGTATTCTCACTTACTCTTGAACTAGAAAAGATTTAGCGTGTCTTAAGTATAAAATAAACTCCCTTTCATTGACATTGCCTTCTAAATTTGAGTTCCACTTAAAAAAAGAAATAATATTATTATTTTTTCTGAGTTAGTTGCACCAAAAAAGTGAGAAAATTGTATAATAAAGTTGATTATATAGAAACAGACTTCAGGAGTTCCCTGGTGGTGAAGTGGGTTAAAGATCCAGCATTGTCCCTGCTATGGCTTGGGTCCTTGCTATGGTGCAGATTTGCTCCTTGGCCCAGGAACTTGCGGATGCTGCGGTTGCGGCACAAACAAACAAGCAAACAAAAAACAGACTTTATATGATCCCCTTTCCTGCCCTTTTCTTTTCACCTAGTACAATTTCAACTCTCCTAGCCTGTCTCAAGTTGTTCCTCCTCCAAGAATCCTTCACTGGCCATCTTAGCCCAGTGATGAGTTTGCCCACATCTGAAATTCTTCTGTACCTACTGATTTTGATTTTCATTTGACTGACAATCATGAGTTGCATACTAGCATCTTATAATCCTGGCTTTCAATTCAACTCTTTATTGCCATATTGATACTTTTCTATTTCTCCTCAAGTATTACATTTCTTAAAAAGAAGATACATTGTCTTATAATTCATTATAACCCCCTCCTGGTGGTTTCCACAGCAGGTGCTCAATAAATGCTCCTTGGTTATCTACCAGTAAGTGAAACATTTCCCAAAGGGATTGTAATCCAAGATTTAACACTTGGTCACCAAGGAGCCACAGTGTTAACTGATAAAATGTGGAGAAACTTCATGCTACAGAATGTGAACAGAAATGTCTTATACTGAGAAAGCAACTTACCCAATGCCCAGACTATGCTAATCAAGCTGGTCTCAATTCTCTTTCTGTGAGTTCCTGAACACATGGAGACAATTATACTTCTGGTGCAGCCACTGAGAAGGGAGATAGTCACAAATGTTATGCAACTCTCAACACAGAACTGCAATGACCAAATTTATCAGATATGTTTGTATGACAAACAGCGTATCAGTCGTTTTTTTTCCCTACTTATAGTTGTCATGGTGTCAGCCTGTGTGTGCAGAAATCTTGAGGGATCTAGAAGCAATATAGCACAGTAGGAGGTACTGTAAGGTAAACGATGGAATAAAATGTATGGAGATATAAACCCTGGTTGTATTTGTTTTCTTATTTTTTATGGCCTGATAGAAGTTACTTAAATTGTTTGATCATCAACTTCCTTGTCTGGAAAATGAGCATGAAAATATGTAGCTCCTAGGATTATATTTAAAGACTAGAAAAAGGATACTGCCTAGCACTGAGAATAGCACATGATAGCTAATATTTGATTTTTATTAACGGAAAGAAAAGGGTAAGAGGATGCAGATATCAGGGGAGTAGCATTTGCTAATGAGAAGCTCCGCGGAAGAATTAATTTTCATTAGGGTGAAGAACTCCTCCAGCCAAGCTCAGGTTACGCTAGGTAATAAAAGTGATGCCTATCTTTTGGCTTCACTTTTTGATTTTCCTAAAAACTACTCCTCCCACAATTCCTTGTTTTACTAACTCTGAGAAAAACCTACTATGGATGGAAGCAAAGAGCATACTTATATTTCTCTTTTTTTGGAATTAGGAGTCTCTGCAGCTTTTTCTATGCTTCTTGATTTTTATTTTTTGACACAGAAGAAGGATGCTTTAATATAATGGGTGGTACAGTAACAATGCAAGAAGGAGCGGAGTTCAATAAGCATATTATTAGTTGCCAAGATTTCCAGAAAATTTTTGAAACATTTTTTGCATGTCAATATTCCCTCCTTATCCTGTTTTGAGTCTCTTACTGGAGGGGTGCAAAGGGACTCTGTCACTGATGTATGTCCTGATGTTTCTACAGAGTCATGACTAAATCTATAGGAACTTCTTGTCATATTCACTCACTCATTCATATATTCAACAAACATTTGGCCTGTTCTATGGGCTCATGGACATGAAAGAGTTTGAGATACCCACAATTCAAAATTTAGGCTAATGCTTGGTACATAGTAGGACATTATCACATACCTAAGTGAATAGGTGATTTTCTAAGAGCTAATGTCTCCTGGCAGAAAGCAAGTAAGTGGGCTCTGTCTCATAATTTTCTGAGTAACTGTGCTAGAAATTTATATGGATCCCCAGGACAGTATTTTCAAAAGATGTGCAACTGCAGTTTATATTCTTTGATCTCTTTTCAGTTTATGAAGTCATTATACATTTTTTTCCCCTTAGAGCTGATTAGTCATTTGCTGTTTTATAGTGTATTCAAGTCTTAGAAAGCATTTACCAAACAAGTTATGAAGAAATCCCAGCATGGATGGTATGAGGTAGATTTGAGGAGGAGATTTGCGTTTGGAGCTTTGTTCCTTAACTGAGATTTTGTGTGCCTTTCACTAAGTCCTTTCTCCTCTAAGGGCATCAGATATTTTATGAGAGAGTGAAGAAATGAGGTGAAACCAACTCAGGCATTTTTCAGCTGTAATTTTTTTTTTTTCTTTTGGGGGCTGCACCTGTGGCATAGGGAAGTTCCCAGGCTAGGGGTCAAGTCAGAGCTGCAGCTGCCGGCCTACACCACAGCCACAGCAACGCAAGATCCAAGATGCATCTGCAACCTATACCACAGCTCACAGCAACGCCAGGTCCTTAACCCACTGAGTGAGACCAGGGATTGAACCTGCCTCCTCATGGATACTAGTCAGATTTGTTTCTGCTGAGCCACGACAGGAAATCCCATCATCTGTAACTTTTTTTTTTGTCTTTTTTTTGCCATTTCTTGGGCCAATGCTTCGGCATATGGAGGTTCCCAGGCCAGGGGTCGAATTGGAGCTGTAGCCGCTGGCCTACGCCAGAGCCACAGCAACGCAGGATCTGAGCCGCGTCTGCGACCTACACCACAGCTCATGGCAATGCCGGATCCTTAACCCACTGAGCAAGGCCAGGGATTGAACCCACAACCTCATGGTTCCTAGTCGGATTCGTTAAACACTGAGCCACGACGGGAACTCCCCAGCTGTAACTTTTAAGTGACACTGAAGTTCAAAGAGTAGGGATATTGGAAAAGGCAGCCTGGTTGAAGAAAAAGCCAGGTATGCATGGTTCATATTCTCGCTGCTCTGCCTGCTCTGTGACTGGGGGCCATTTTCTTAGGAAAACCTTGGAAACAAGGTGGTGTAGTGAAGTAGTGAAGTCTGGGCTTAGGCTGAGATCAGATCCCAGTTTTGCCTTTGAGTAACCCTGTGAACTGGGACAATTTATCTAATGTCTTTTCAGTTTTTTTTTCTGTTTTTGCTTTTCAGGGCCACACTCGTGGCATATTGTATGGAAGTTCCCAGGCTAGGGGTTGAAATGGAGCTGCAGCTGATGGCCTATACCATAGCCACGGCAACTTTGGATCCGAGCTGCTTCTGTGACTTACACCACAGCTCATAGCAATGTCAGATCCTTAACCCACTGAGCGGGACCAGGGATCAAACCCACATCCTCATGGATACCAGTTGGGTTTGTAACCCACTGAGCCACTGTGGGAATTCCTTTCTTCAATTCTTTTTCCTCATGTTTAAAAATCCACTTAAACCATAGGCTTGTTAGTTGGAGTTCCCATCATGGTTCACCGGTTAATGAATCTGACTAGGAACCATGAGGTTGCGGGTTCAATTCCTGGCCTTGATTAGTGGGTTAAGTATCTGACATTGTTGTGGCTCTGGTGTAGGCTGGTGGCTGCAGCTCGACTCAACCCCTAGCTTGGGAACCTCCATATGTCACAGGTGCAGCCCCAGAAAAGACAAAAACAAAAACAAAAACCCCCCAAACTCCATAGGTTTGGTAATTAAATGATATATACATTTTATATATATTCATAAAATGTTTAGAAAGCAGAACAGTATGTGAATATATATATACACACACACACTTGTATATATGGGTATATGTATATATAAAAATACATGTACTTATATTAAGAATTAGCAGTTATAGTGTATATATATATGCATATACATACACAATACACATATACATATATGGTACAACTGCTGGTTCAAATAAATGTGCATGTATCTTTATACATATATTTTATGGTGTTATATATGTCTATGCATATGTATACATGTATATATATGTATATATGTATATGCTGTATATATGCATATATGTGTGTGTATATATGTGTACATGTATGTATACTATAACTGCTAGCTTTTATTCACATCTCTAGGCCCCACAGTTTCCCATATGTGCAGTCAGGATAATAATGCATGCAATGTCAATTCACTGTGTTTCGTAGAGTTGTTGTGAAGAACGTATAGGCACTTGATCGTAATCATTTGCTCCACCTGCTGAGAGCTAAGCACCTATTAGACAATAGACAGTGTTGTTATTAACATGGATACTAACATTTATTGACATTTATTAAAAGTCCCTCATTTTTTTTTTTTGAGGGATTGGTGTAGTTGCAGAAGGCTTTACAAAGATATGACTGGAGTTAATTGTGACGGATTGGTAAGATTCATATCATTCTCACTAAAAATGTGGCATATTATTTCTGAAAGCAAACTGTATGTGATAGGCATTGATCTAGAACAGCGATGAATATGGAGACTAAGTACCCACTCTGTTTCACATGTGTTTAGAAAAAGACTTAGCCAATATAAGATAAATAATTTTGGTAGCAAAAATCACTATAAGGTAAATGAAACAATAGGGAATCATGACTGACGAGAGAGGGGAAGGGTAAAATGTACAGACACTGAAGATGCTTCTGAGCATGTATTAAGGGGAACATTTTCATCGTACATTAGTGAAAAACTGAATAATACATTTCCTTTGATGTATATTATTTTATAACTATTCTTTTTCTTGCTGTTTAACCTGAGTCTTAAATGTCTGTGGTCGCCTCTCTTTACAAGTTGTTTCTTTGTTTCAGGTTCTTTGACAGGTGGATGATCCAAAATGTAGTGAATGCTCATAGCACATTGTCTACACTGTGTCAGACAGGTGAGGCATGTGACAATGTTAATTTTAATTTGGAGTTTACTTGAGAGTTACCTAGGCAGAGCCATAGATGCTTAAAACACTTTTAGTTTTAGATTTCCTGCCAGAATTTGGAAGGAAGTTTTAGGTGTGGTACTTCGTACAGGACTTTGGGTGGGTGTGGTTAATACATCCATCTTTCTTTCCATCTGTCTCTGACCACATGCGCATGAGCACAAGAAAGTCTTGTGAACTTGGGAGGGGAAATTCAGCAGTTGGAAAATGAGGCCAGGAGGTCAGCTTTGATGCTGTGTCTGCCCCACCTTGCTGCTCAAGCAATTTCAGATGGGATGCACATGGACACTGTGATGACACATCGTTGGAGCATAAATGATGTGCAGGAAACCAAGGGCCACTCAGACCCAAACAGCTACGGGACATCTGGTATGAGTTTTGCATTTTCTTTTAATTCTTTAAGATTGAGGGTAATGGGGAGAGGAAAATAGAGCTATTTTTAAGTCCTTCCCATACAGGGGGTATGGAGACAAGAACAGCAGCTGCTTTCTGTGGAGGGATGAATTTGAATTCATTTTTTCCCTGATACTGTCTATGTGCTAGACATTACACATTGTGACAGGCATTATCTAAAATACCACTGAACAATGGTACTGCCTAAATTTGAAGAATTGTTTTCAGTGTACAGAGATCCTTGGTACTTGTTCAATCCCAGCAAATCTGTAGGTGGGTTTTTATTTGTTTGTTTGTTTCCCACTCCTGAGGCATGTGGAATTTCCTGGGCCAGGGATTGAACCTGCACCATCGCAAAGACCCAAGCCATAGCAGGGAAAATGCCATCCTTAACCCGCTGAGCCAACAGGTTAGGGTTAGGGTTAGGGAACCCAACAAAATCTGTTTTATAGATATATGCAGGTTCGAAGGCATGAGTTTTGGATCAGAATTGGTGGGTTTAAATTCTAACTTCGCTTTTTTCTTGTTATGTGAATTTGATGAGGGTCTTTCTCTTTGTGCTGCATTGTTCTTATTTGTAAAACAAGAATGAAGGTAATATTGACTATACATGAGGATTTAGTGCTATAATAATTGTAAAGGACTGAAACTAGGATAATTGCTGGCACATAGCAAGAATGCAATAAATGGTAGCTGGAATTATTATTCTGATTCTACAGGCAAAGGAGGCTTTGGGAAATTGTCTTACCCAAGAACATGCAAATAACAACTGGCAGTGTTTAACCCTAACTTCATTATCTTGGCCCTGGCCGACTCCTATTTTTTGGATACACATTGCATTTAATGTCCTATAATCACATGGAGGAGAAAGATGTAAGACAGATCACCTGCTCTTAAGACACTTTATTGGTCTTTCCTGGGGGTAGAAAGAGACTCGTATCTTAAAAAGCTATGGAAAGTGGGGTGTCGGCCTATATCTTACTTGGCATGTATTACCCTTTACCTAAAACCATTGGAAAGTGTTCACTGAATACATTCAAAAGTATTTGAAAGTTTTTTTTTTTTTCTCATCATAAAGTTTACATTGAATAATGGATGAAATAGTTACTAATTGATGAAAATCTTTAAGGAACTATCAAATTCTCAAAATATTTCATTATAATGGGAATGATAATAATAATAAGGGTGATGATAATGATGCTTTATTTTTGTGAACTGGAGTTTCCTTAACCAGACCAAAGAAAGACACATGACAAATAGTGACGCTAATCTGGGGGAGAATTAGGCACAGGAACAAGGTAAACACATAAACAGAGATGTTCTCTTTATATGAATCGATTTCATTCTCTTTCCATAATAATTTAGTGATTTCCATTGCCCCAAGGATAAAGTTCCACATGCTTAAAAGGAACTGAAAGCCTTTCCAGAAACTAAATTTGCTTCATCTCCCATCCCTCTCCCACTACTTCTGCTCTGTACTTGAGAAATACTGAACTGCTCAGCCCTACATAGTCTGAATCTACACATGACTCATCTTTCACACTTTTTCCACTTGCCTACTATCCCTTTGACATCAGTTCTCGTCCAGACTAACTTCTAATCATCCTTTAAATCTCAGCTCGGGCTCATTACTTCCGGAAAGACTTGGCTGACAGAGTTCAAAGCCCATTCTCGGCCACACAGCATCTTTATCATTGCTCTTGTTTCATCATCCGAATGCTCTCCCTCCCACTTCCTCATGTGGGTTTCTTAAGAATCTTTCCTGGAAATTTGTTCTGACTTCCCCCTTTAGGGTGACGATCAGGGCCCACACCAAGCAGATTTCTGGGACAGTGAGCAGAGTAATTCTCCACATAGCCTCCCACAAAGAGTACCTGTTAGTAACAGTCTCTCCTCTTCCTGCCTCATATGCCCCAACCCAAACACAGACACGCATCATGGAAGATAAGATTTAGCACCAGAGAGAAAATTGCTTTCTTCCTCTAATCATTCAAACTTATGTTCCCTTGTCTTTATTAATAGCGGGAAATATCCAAAATCCCTGGAAAATAAGTTTATCATACAGTGAAATAAACAAATACCCTTCAGCATTGATTTTAGCTTAGGCCAATATGCAAACTTTCTATGGACTTGCCATTAGGTTCATTTCCCACAGACAATTCTCTTGTAGGTTTTAGAGGCACGCTGATCGTCAGTGATCCCCTGATACATGGAATGGGAGGCCAACTTGAGATTTACAAAAATCATAGACTCACTGGGTTTTAAATTTGTAAAGGGTGGATCTGTCAAAGCATAGAATTTTACTACTGTAAGCCAAACACAAACTTTCTGTGAGCACGAATAGCTTCTCGCAAATTATGGTCATATGTGAAATATTAAACTTTCTCATAGCCCCATTAAAAAAGTAAAAGAAATGGGAGTTCCCGTCGTGGCTCAGTGGTTAACAAATCCAACTAGGAACCATGAGGTTGCCGGTTCGATCCCCGGCCTTGCTCAGTGGGTTAAGGATCCGGTGTTGCTGTGAGCTGTGGTGTAGGTCGAAGACGCGGCTCGGATCCCTAGTTGCTGTGGCTCTGGCGTAGGCCAGCGGCTACAGCTCTGATTAGACCCGTGGCCTGGGAACCTCCATATGCCGCAGGTGGGGCCCTAAAAAGACAAATAAATAAATAAATAAATAAATAAAATAAAAAAGTAAAAGAAATGGGTAGATTAATTTTAATAATATTTTAAACACACTATACCTGAATTATGTCAAAATATAATAAAGAAAAGCAATACGTAAATAGATATGATAAACAAAATAATCAATATAACCAATGCAAATGATTAAGGTTTGATATATTTTTATAGTAAGTTCTAGAAATCCATAGTGTATGTTATACTATTAGCACATTTCGATATGGACATGCCACATTGCAGGTGCTCAGTCATTACATGTGCCTTGTGGCTACTGTATTATACACACAGTATCTACATGTGTACATGAGTCCTCTGGGACAGAGACCACTCCGTTCCATTTCTTTGTACTGTTAGTGCATTATAGGAGTACTTAAATATTTTAAATAATGGATTAAATTTAAAAATATATCTCAAGAATAGAAGACAATTCGATGCATATTAAGGATATGAATATACTTAAATAAGGAAAATGTCCCATTTTGTGATGGACACATTGATTTATGACTTCCATATACTTGGAAATAAAGAGCATTTTCTGGTGCAGATATAATATTTTCCAGTAGAGGGCAGAGACCTAATCTGTAACTAGACAGTGAAAGCTTAATGGTGTAAGATAGCTCATTCAGAGTGGGGGAATTATTCATACCTAAACTGTAGAAATGGAAAACCAACAAGATTTCTCACAAGCATACAATTTCATTGCATTGATGGCCCCAAAAACTTAGGCAATGAATGTATAGGGAGAGTTGGGTAGGGCTGTATTTCTTTCCCTCTCTGATTTAAGCCATCTTGGTAAAGTCCTACTCATTCAATAAATGGAGTACTTCAAGAACTCGAAAACCCCATTAAAGTAGCAGTTCACACAGGAAGTTGATAGGTCTGTCCACGTCTACCTTTTCTTTTCCTCGGTGACTAAGGTCTGTTGCCTTCCCCACTTCTCTATAAGCTCCAAGGAGGAGGTGAACTCCATCCAGACACCTTATATTTTCAGAGCTTGCCCCACAGTCCATACATAATAAATAGTTGGTGAATAAATGAATCTTCCCTCACAGAAACCACTGCATCCTTCTCTCATAGTTCTAAGAGAAATTAAAATTAACTATCTAAGTGTCTGGCTCCCTAACCAACTTTATGCTCCCTGTGGTCACGGTCAATATCACATTCATGGTTGGAATTCCCATTGAGTCAGTGCTTAATCAATGAATGATTGATTAAGCTGACAAAAGACATACACAGAATATAAGCTATGTACTGTTTTTTTAAATTTCATAAATATTATCATCCAAACCTGTTGGTCAGTACCTGTGCATTGGCAAATAATTTCTCAATGTCCATCCCTTTCTCCTACTCTCTTCCTTCTTTTATTGTCCTTTGTCATTCTTTATAAAAGTACGCAGAGGAAAATGGTAAATATGGAGGGATTATGTATTTTTCACAGTGAGAAAAAATGTATTTTAAAATTCATAGACTTTTCTCTAGCAAACATGCCAGAACTTATGCATTCATAGGCGTGTTGGTTTCCAATGTGGTCCTCTCAGAAAGTATTTTACTTATTCTCATAATATTGCTCTAATAAAAATATTTCCATATTTTCTTTTTTTCTTTTTTTGTCTTTTGTCTTTATGGGGCCACACCCGAGGCATATGGAGGTTCCCAGGCTAGGGGTCTAATCGGAGCTGTAGCCATCAGCCTAAACCAGAGCCACAGCAACGAGTGATCTGAACCACCTCTGTGATCTACACCACAGCTCACAGCAACGCTGGATCCTTAACCCACTGAGCAAGGCCAGGGATCAAACCCGCAACCTCATGGTTCCTAGTCGGATTTGTTAACCACTGAGCCACGATGGGAACTCCCTATTTCCATATTTTCTAGTGGGACTGATTTCAGAGTCAATTTATAAACAACTCCAAAATATCAGTCATTTCATTAGCGTGCCTTGTTTGCTTTCCAAAACACTGCATTATTTAGTTTAAAAACCCGCATTTATTTACAACACTTAAGGGTGGGTAACTTTTGCCTGTTTTCAAAATAATACACACCTATGAATAAAATAAATGACTTTTTAAAGGGGTAGAATGCACTTCCCAGAAGATGTTGAGCAATAATAGTATTTAGAATAAGTATTAAGTATTCAGTCTCTCAAAGGAACTATTCTGAAGTAGTGTCTTGATAAGTGAGTAGCTGTCTATACAGAAGTTAGATTCGTCTCTGAACAACATCAAGTTAAAAGAAGAGAATCTGCAGATCGTCTTATTTGTACTTGAAACCATTTTCTGACAAAACCTATGACCCAACCTAGGAGTATAGGATAAACCATAATATCTCATATGCTGTTAGCACATGACTGCAACTTTGCTAATACCAGCAAACCTTGTTAGTCCATGAGATCTTATATAGCAAGCTTGAAGTTATCTCAGCCTGTTTGCAAGTACATTCCTGCCTGACTCTGTGAAGTTGGTCTATGACTACCTCCACACCATCCACCTGCTGCCCAAACTCGAGCTTATTTTCTGTGTGTCTTTTCTCAGCTCAGTTCAACATCCATTCATTGAGCATTTACTCTGTCAGTGGGAATTCCAACCATGAATGTGATACTGACCTTGACCGCAGGGGGCATAAAGCTAGTTAGGGAGCCAGACTCTTAGAGAGTTAATTTTAATTTCTCTTAGAACTATGGTAGAAGGATGCAGTGGTTTCTGTGAGAGAAGATTCATTTATTCACCAACTATTTCTTATATATGGACTATGGGACAAGTTCTGAAAATATAAGGTGTCTGGATGGAGTTCACCTCCTCCTTGGAGCTTATAGAGAAGTGGGGAATGCAACAGTTACTGAGGAGAAGAGAACTCGTTTAGTTTTCCAGAGTTTTCTTTGTTTGGAACTACTTGAATTTTAGGAATAGCCTTGTGTCTCTGAGAAACTGCTGTTTCTCCTGGTCCCAAGTTCTTCTAAGCTTTGAATACCAAGTAACTCCATGTTTTCATTTACTAAATTCTGTCCTGTTTTTCTCTATCTCTTTTATCCTTTTTCCCCTTCCTACCTGTTTCCCTCATTTACATGCCTGGATCCCATGTTTATCTAGTGCACAAATATTTTGACGTGAGCTTCTTGACCGGTGACTTCACCATTATAGACCACTTACATGCATAAATATACAGAGGGCATTCTATACATCGGGAAAGAATATTAAAATCATTTTGTGGCTATTTGGGTGTGAGTATATCCTTACAACCCAGAAATGCAAACAGGTCACCTATACATGGTTTTGCTGGCTAAAATCAAAAATGGCCAAAAGACATTCCAAGGAACTCATGTTCCTTGTGAGACATTAAAGCACCTCCAATTCACAATCTCAGTGACACTGCTCATATCTCATTTTCTCTTCTCCTCATTTTTGGGATGCAGAGCACCCAAGAGATATTCTTGTTTATGACCATCTTCACCGCATCTACAGTCAGTATTTCTCCTTCCAGTAAAAGTAGCTTTTTTTTTTTTTTTTTTTTTTGTTGTTTTTCCCACTGTACAGCAAGGGGGTCAGGTTATCCTTACATGTATACATTACAATTACATTTTTCCCCCAGCCTTTCTTCTGTTGCAACATGAGTATCTAGACAAAGTTCTCAATGCTATTCAGCAGGATCTCCTTGTAAATCTATTCTAAGTTGTGAAAGTAGCTTTTAAATTCTATCCCTCGCTCCCTCTCTCTCATTACATTGATGGACTTAAGCTTCCTTCCACCACCTTGTTCTTTCTCTTGTCTTCTCTTCTTTTCCTCTGACTCTGCATACATTATTAAAGAGTAAAGTCTGAGGGAGAACGAATCTCTGGGTTGAGAAGAGGGTGTTGCGTGTTGGCAGCAAGAGGAGTACTCTTTGGAGGCCAGATGAGTCAAAAAGTTTGCAAACACTCCCATATTATTAAATTTTTTTTTATATGTGCATAGCTACAGCTCTAACCCACAAGATGAAACATTTTTTAAATCCAAGGTAGATTGAACCTAAGCTCTTCAAGCAAACCATTGATTACATGGTGGTTTTACATTAATAAACTCAGTGTAGCTAGGTCTTATACTCTATTTACAGCTCCCATTTTTTTATAAACTGATGTCCAAAAGGCTTAGAATCTTGTTTTTATTAAAATCAAAATCTGATGCTCTAGGAATGGGAGTTGTTAGATGTGGCTTTGCCCCCAACAAAGCTTTCCAAATAATCTGTTGCAAATGTTGAAACAGGGTACCAGTGCAGCGTGTTCTGTAGGAATTTGGGTAATACAGATCTGTGTCTTGTATAACAAACTAATACAATGACATCTACTGTTGGCTCCTCCAGTCTTTAAGCTTCCTGGTTTTCAAAAAGCCTCTGGATATGTTTCAAATTGGAAAGAGCCAGAAAGAAAAACAAGACTTTTTGTTGACTTGAACTTTAGTTTGTTTTCTAGGAAATGTGTTAATTCACATTTTGCTTCATTTTCTCTGAATTGCCAAAACAACTATACTATCATTTCAACCACATTTTAGTGTTTGATGATAATCTTCTGCTTATTTATTTTATTTGTATCATCTTTGTATTCCTTTATATAAGATACAGAGAAAGAAAATCATCTTATAATTTTTTAGCATAGTTCCCAGATACACAATGGCTCCTTAAAAACACACAACAATAGAAAATTCTGAGAGGGGTTAATCTAGGATGAATGGAGAGCTTTCTTTGTTGCAGTTATTATCCTAAATGTGTCAATGCATTTTTAAACTGAAATTTCACAATTATTCCTATTTTTTAAAGGAAGATTTTTGAGTTTCAGAGAGGCTATTTTTACTTTTTGGGGGGCACATGCACTCGTGGCATATGGAGTTTCCCAGGCTGGGGGTCAAATTGGAGCTCCAGCTGCCAGCCTATGCCACAGCCATAGCAACGCCAGATCTGAGCTACAACTGTGAACTACACCATAGCTCATGGCAATGCTAAATCCTTAACCCACTGAGCAAGACCAGGGATTGAACCCACAACCTCATGGTGCCTAGTTGGATTCATTTCCACTGTACCATAATGGGAACTCCGGAGAGGCTATTTTTATTTGTCTGATGTGATACAACTAGTGAGTAGTGCATCTTAGGTTTCTGGAGGTTTTTTTCCTTACTTACTTTTTATTTCCTAAAATACTGTTTCTACCTTTATGTGTGTATTCAGATAAAAATCTGTATATTTTAAAATACTGAACTCAGTGGAGTGCAGATGTGAATTTTTTTTTTTTTAAATCATTACCCTGAAACCTGTTATGTCAATTTTCCCTTCTCTGCCTCTGACATGATTTCAGGCAGGCCTAGCTCTTGTAATTACAGCTGGTCGATCTCATCCAAAGCTTCAGACATAACTTTTAAGGCCAAAATTTCTCCTCCAAATAGACCTGACTCTCCACTGCCACAGTCCAGAAATGGGAAAAGGGAATATGTTCTGTTTCCCATCTCTTGCCTCTAACTCTCTTGTTCTTCCCTTTCTCCTTTAATTCCAGTGATGTTTCTGGATCCCCCATGTTTGGGAAAGTGAAAATGAATGAGAAGAATGGATGGGTTTTGTCCTCTCTTAACTGTTCAATGCCTTCTGTGTGGCAGATGCCCCAAATGCAGATGTCAGTGAAGATTTGAATACAGAATATTCTGTTAGATCATTTTTTTTTTATAAAGAAAGGCCCAATTAACATGGCTTTTTATTTAGAAAAGTCTGGAAAATGAACACGAGAGGATCCAATTGAGAAGAAAATTACAGTAGTAAGGCAGGAGAAACACTAAAGGAATATTGCAATGGAGAAGACAGAGAATTGGAATGAGTAGAAACACCTAAGTGAAGAAAAATTTATGAGATCCTTGCAAGAGTATTGATGTGAATAGAATGGAGAAGACATGTGAAGTCCATTCTGGGTTGACAAAACAGATAAAGGAGATGCAGACTGAAGGACCATCTGTCTTTCATTTCCCAAGTACATGTTCATTGAAATTCTTATTCACAATATATGAGGATTTAATGTCAGATTCTGTAATTGCTCAGACTTTATAAGGAGTTTTGGAATCAAGCAATAATAGGCAAATTCACAATGGGAATTGTGTGTTGAAGGAAAAGGAAGAAATATAAAAAAATAATGAATATATGTTTTCTTTTAGAAAAAAAATGTAGTAAGTTTTACAACACTATGGGAATTTTATTTCTGAAGAGAGTTTTCCTTTTCCCCTTATACTGAAGTTTAGGTAACTTATCTTCAAGAGCATTAGCAGGCCGATTGCTGATTGGGTTGTGGCTTGTGTTGTCTACTTGCCTGTTGGAATCAGACCTGAAAACTCTTGTTTCTGGTCATATTTATTCAAAAATTATTTTCCATTGACTTCAGATTTCACTGTAAATGTTCACAGAAACATAAGTGATAGTTTTCTAGTAATTTTAAAGAATACTATGAAATAGTAAATTTCTAAAAAAGAATGTTTATAATGGAGTGTCTGTTTAGGTGTCTGAACCTGTGGTGGTGGGAAGGTTCACAAGGTACAATATGACTATATTGCATTAATCTGATTTTTAAAGTAAACTGTATTGGAATATTTCACAGTTTTTGGAAATCAGTCTTTGAATGTCAATTAAGTGTCTCTAAGAATAATAATGGTCAGAATCCACTGACTATTCCCTCCACTAGTCCAAATAGAATATCAACCCTCTAAGACATGAAACGATCATTTAGAGAAACTGTCAGATTTTTTTCTTTCTCTCTCTTTTTCTCCCCAGTATATACATGAACACAAACACTCCATGAACTACATCTCTATGTCTGTTGGGTATGGACTGCCTTTTCCTGCAATATAACAATTTTTAGGAATCTTTCCAAAAACCGTCAAAAATTCATAGTTCATGTTTTCATATTTGAAAACAATTGTACATTCTCAGCACCAGGACAGTACTAACTTGTGACTGGTAATTAAGTCAAAATATAAGGCATTAGGAAATAAGCTGGTCGATTGCTGATTGGGTTGTGGCTTGTGTTGTCTACTTGCCTGTTGGAATCAGACCTGAAAACTCTTGTTTCTGGTCATATTTATTCAAAAATTAGGGAGAAAAGGCGACATACTCTAAAAAGAGCCTCAAGACATAGCCAAATGGTACAGCAAGTGTTGGGAAAGGATGCATGGAAGTAGATCTTTAAAGGTGTTTGAACAAGGGGGCTGGCATAGTATTGAATAAGGGAGAGTGTATCAATTTGGGAACACTGTCCTAATACGCAAAATTTAATATCCTGGCAAAACACTGGGAGATGATGCAAAAATGCTCCAAAAATGACTCCCAGAAGAATGGAGAAAACTGTGGCCAGAATTGCTGTAGCAAAGGATGAATGAAAGTATCTGACCTCTCAAAGATGGCTGGGTATGGTAACGTGAATATTCCACGTAACGTCAGAGAACTCACTGGAGAACTAAGTTCCATGGGAATACACAGAGACTACACCATATACCAAAGCAACCAAACAATGCACCTGGGAACACCAAAATAATTTACAAGTTCATGGGTAGCCTCTGAATGACAATAGGAAATGTTGTTTAGAACTGAGTCTGAAGTACAGTGCAGTTGATAGGATCCCAAAATAATAGAGGCTAGGTGCTTTTGTGTAACTGTCAGAAGCCAGGTTGGGTACTTCAGATAAGTAGCAGGGGTGCCTGACTACAAAGAGTTATAGACTAGTAAATAGAACATGTCTCTGTCATAGATGGATGGCCAACAAGGTTTCTACCCAGTGTCATAAGGAAACAGAGAAGGATGATCAGGAGAACATGGACAAGAGCCCCATAAAAAAATCATGGTCGGAGTTCCTGTCGTGGATCACGGTTCTGACTAGGAAACATGAGGTTGCGGGTTCTATCCCTGGCCTTGCTCAGTGGGTTAAGGATCCGGCATTGCCGTGAGCTGTGGTGTAGGTTACAGACGTGGCTCGGATCCCGCCTTGCTATGGCTCTGGCGTAGGCTGGTGGCTACAGCTCCGATTCAACCCCTGGCCTGGGAACCTCCATATGCTGCGGGTGCAGACCTGTAAAAGATAAGAAAACCAAAAAATTAAAAAAAAAAATCATGGTCGTCTGCTCAGTGTTTGGAACTGAGATTGTTTTTGGATTCCAAACACATTGACTGAAAGAGACATTGGATCCATCAACACAGAAGGATTCTGCAAACACAAGGCAGGTTTCCATGATAATTATTCCAGGTGGCATCTGTTCCTCAGCCCATGTGTCTAAAATGTAATTTTAGGGGGAAAAGGAAAGTGTTAACTGTAACAGATACTCCAAACCATAGGAGAGGAATGAGAGAATACAACAATCACTAATTTACTGTAAGGAGGAAATACTCCCTAAGATACTGTGTGTTTTCTCCGTCTGAAAGTGAGAGAAGTTCCTTGGTTCCATCCTGATTCTGCTCTCCGGGAGTAACTCCAATGCTCAGTGTTCTCCCTGGCCCTTGCTTATACCTTCTGGAAAGTTCTTACTCATCCATCATCCTCTATAAGGACACCTAAAGGAGTTGGGATCATGCCCTAATTGATGCGTAGACCATGCCAAAGTCCATTTCCAAATAATGCAAATGTAAGCCTTAAAAGTTTTTAAGGTGTGAGCAGACAGAGTTGTTGTCATTATTGTTCTCTCTCAGCTCTTCGATTCAGGGTCAATACAATTCCTATGAAATTTTAGTAAGCTTCTCTTTTATTTGTTCACAAACAAATTCATGGGCTAGTATCTACATGGATGTTCTTTTTCATCTTTGTTACCTTATTTGTTCTCAGATCTGTTATCTTCCTTCCTTCTCTCTATGATTCTCTTTCATATTTAATGATGTTTATTTTGAATCTGCTTGAGATAATATGCTTTAATAGAAAAGCCACATTTCTAAGCTTATCTTTTTGCCCCATTTTTTCCCCCCTTTTTTTTTTTTTTGACTTTCTAGGGTTGCTCTTGAGGCACATGCACGTTCCCAGGCAAATTGGAGCTATAGCTGCTGGCCTACACCACAGCCACAGCAACTCCAGATCCGAGCCACATCTGCGACCTACACCACAGCTCATGGCAACTTTGGCCCCATTTTGAATGTTCATGAGATTTTTGTGTGCTAATCCCTTTAGAGGCTTATATCTTGTTACTTGGTGTGGTAGATAGAAAAATGTTATCCTTCCCCAAAGATGTATGAATGTATTACCTAGGATGGCAAAAGGGACTTTGCAAATGTGATTTAATTAAGGAATTGTGATGGAGGGTATGTCTTGGATTATCCAGGTGGGCCCAATTTAATTGAAAGGCTTCTTACAAAAAGGGAGGCAGCAGAATCAGAGTCAGATAAGACTCTGCTTTTTTTTTTTTTTTTGCTTTTTCTAGAGCCGCACCCATGGCATATGGAGGTTCCCAGGGTAGGCGTGCAATCAGAGCTGTAGCTGCCAGCCTATACCACAGCCACAGCAATGTGGGATCCAAGCTTGTGGCAACGCCAGATCCTTAACCCACAGAGCGGGGCCAGGGATCGAACCCGCAACCTCATGGTTCCTAGTCGAATTCGTTAACCACTGAGCCATGACAGGAACTCCGTAGTAGTTTTACTTTGACTTAAAGAAATTAGATGAAAAGCGTTGGATAAATTTGTGATCTATTTTGGAATTTTTGTCTCCCATTGGAGTTACTGCCCCTCCCAGTTTGAAATGCTCAGGTGTACACACACACACATGCACCAAAAAAATTTCCTTTCTTGTCATCACAATCATTGACAAAAAATTTCTCAGTATTGGAATTCCTGTTGTGGCTTAGCATAATTGAACCTGGCAAGTATCCATGAGGATGTGGGTTTGATCTCTGGCCTCACTCAGTGCGTTATGGATCCCATGTTGCCTCTAGGTGTGGTATAATTTGTAGCCATGGCTGGGATCTGGCATTGCTGTGGCTGTGGTGTAGGCTGGCAGCTGCAGCTCTGATTGGACCCCTAGCCTGGGAACATCAATATGCCACATCTGCAGCCCTAAAAAAATTATTCAGAATTTTTCTTCCAACAGAACACCTAAGAGTGGGACAGAAATGTAGACAATGTACACTAAATTTCAACTAAGAAGATGATAGTGATTACAAGCAGATTGAGTGCCAATTTGAGTTGACCTGAATTACAAAGTGTTGAGAAAAATCAAAAGGGAAATTTAAGTAAGAAAGAGTGCCATAACTGACCCTTACTCTCTACCACGGGCACAGAGAAAAAGGGGAGGTGATAAATGTGCCACATGTTTGCATTAACCTACTAGGAGTGAGGCAGGAAGTACTATTTCCTCTCTGCTGCCATTTTTAGCTTTGTCATTGGATTGGGGAAAGTGGAAAAGATACAAAAAAAAGAAAAGAACATGCCAAGAGGGGCCATTCAAGCAATCGCAGCAGCTGTCCTGCAAAAGGGAATTATAAAGGAAATATCCACATAAAAGAGATACGATATATGTCCATGATTGCAAAACCATACTGAATTCCCTGTTCATTTAAGTCCGATTTCACATCTGGTCCATATGTGTAATTGGAAATCTCAGAATTGCGTTTTCATCAAGGAAGATAAAAATGCCAAATGCTTTACTAAGAGGATTTATTTGTTTGTGAATAATATGCATGGAAATGTGACAAAGGGAAAGCTATGCCTGGAACTGGGGTTTAGCACTAGTAACTGAGAGAGGAACCGCCTTTGTAAGGAAGCTTAGAAGAAGTTGTAAGCTTTCATTTGATCTAGCATGATTAATTACTGAAGATTGAAACAAAGCATAGATGACGTACAGTCAATCTAGAGGCTTCCAGGACCTTTTGTTAAGACCAAACGTTAGCACGAGGGAAAGTAAAGATTGAAAGTCTGAATTACTAAAAGCACATTGCTCAAATTCAGGGGGAAATTGCCTCCTTAACTCAATGCTTGTGCATCACTGAATGTGCAAGATGCCAAAGCATCCAGCTAATTGGATAATTGGAGATGAGGATAAAGGATAACTTGATGAATGGTGGAATTTCTGACTTGTCATCCAGATGTTTTGACCCAATAATGAACAAATATTTTATGGCAGATGATAGTAATTTGGATTCAACATGTTACATAAAACCATCAAAAAATTACTATCGTACACAACAAATATTACATAGTATCATAGCCTAGTACGCATCCTAATCAGCAATTCTGACATTTTCTACTATGAGCATTTTATTGCCTTCACTTTTCCTTGCCTTGAACAGGCAGGTGAAGCAGAACCATAACTTACTCAGTGGCTACAAAGTCTTCATGTGAGTATCTGGGAAGAAACAGGGGCTCTTTCAATGTACTTCTCACCAAAAATTCTATACCTCTGGCCAAATTGCATGTTCTCATGAAGCCTCAGTTCTCCTCTCTTACAAAATAAAGGCACTAGAATTAATAACTATAACCAAAAATACTTTGGGCTGCAAATAGCAGAAAATGAACTAACCATAACTTAAACAAATGTCAGTTTATTTTTCTTACATCATAAGTAGCCTGGTGATGAACAGACTAACACAGGGCCAATGTCTCCATGATACCTTCATAGATGCAGGCGTCTTCTTATTTTTGCTCCACGGTTCCTAGGTGTTTGCTTTTCACCTCATGGTATAAAATGTCAGCTAGAGCGCCAAACATTTTTCCTGCATTCCAGGAAGCAGTAGGAAGGACAAATGGTATTTCCTGCTGTGCTGGTTCCTTATATTAGGACTGTCTAAATTTTAAAAAACAACATGCATTTATCACAGTTTCTGTGGATCAGGAGCCCTGACATTTCTTAGTTAATTTTTCTGATTAGGACCCCACAGCCTACAATCAAAGCATCGGCTGCACTGCAGGAACATATAATTTTTTAAAATAAAATCGTATTAAAATTTGTCTTACATATCAGTAACCAGAAATATGCCGCATGGCCATGTTTATCTGAAAAAGGAAATATAAAAGCAGATGTAGACCTGGGCACCTTTTCACTCCAAATTCAGAGAAGTGTTATTAGCAGGGAGAAAAGGGGGTACAACGAGTTGAGATGTGTGTTTCTCTCACAGGGATTACTAAAGCCCCTTCCAAAACTCTGTGATGGGGAAAGTTAGGATAGATAAGGCTTAGTGGAACTGCCAAGGTGGTGTGAAGACATCGTTGTCCAGTTCTTACGACTGTTTGGAGAGCTGCCTGTAACTGAGAAGAACCCTTGGGGTCTTCTCATTTATGACTATAAAATAGAACTTTCACCAAAAAAAAATTACGTAATTAGAAAAGTAACTTATAGCTTTTGGAAAGATTATCAACATTACTTCTAGAATTCATGGGCTTTGAGAAAATTCCTGCACAACTTTTAATTAATAGTTGTCAAGGAGTTGCCTTTTAATATATGGTAGCCAGATGTATCTTTTTAGTCTGATTATACTCATTCTTTTTCTGAAAAAAAAATATAATATCCATTTTCAGAAAGGCAGGAAAAAATATATATACATATGCATATAAAATCTGGGTATTACTTTACTAGATTCCTTCAATCTGCTGTATGTGTGTGTATGTGTCTGATGTGTCATATGTGTCATGTGTGTCATGTGTATGTATGCGTCTGATGACTGAGAATAAAACTATGTTGCCATAGGATTCTGAAAACTGAGCATAGGAAAACAAACTTAGCTAGAGATTTGGGAGGGTTCAGATATCCTCACAGCTCTTCTCTTCTGCTGAATTATTAGAATTAAAAAAGCTCCCATTAATATGGGGTACTTTGGAGCATTCATTTATGCATTCAATAAATATTGACAGAGCAACAGCTATATCCTGTATGAAAGGCTCTGGGGGTTCTAGCAATGAACAGAGTAGAGTAAATTCTTGCCTTTATGAAGGTTATCATGGCCTCTGGCACGTTGACTTCACAAAGGGAGGAACTGGAGTGGAATGTGAGGGTTCAAACATTAGCTCCTACACATTTATAGATCATCGTCAAATTGACAAAGCACTTTTATGTACTATTATACATACAACTTCTTTAAGCAAATTTTCTTTTTTTTTTTCTTTTTTTGTCTTTTTCTAGGGCTGCACACAAGTCATATGGAGGTTCCCAGGGTAGGGGTGGAATGAGAGCTACAGCGGCTGGCCTACCCCACAGCCATGGCAACGCTGGATCCAAGTCACATCTGAGATCTACACCACAACTCAAGGCAACGCCGGATCCTTAACCCACTGAGCAAGGCCAGGGATTGAACCTCCATCCTCATGGATGCTAGTCAGATTTGTTTCTGCTGAGCCATGACGGAAACTCCCTCTTTAAGCAGATTTTCTAAATGCAATTTAAAAGTTTAAAACTTAAACACTATAAACTTCCAATAACTATTTAGGTTTCTTGATGGAAAATTTTAACTGTTTTCCAATTATATCAGCTTGAGCAGTGAACCCAAAGAGAATATCAGGTGGCTTAGAAGAGGAATGGGGAGCTGGGAGTCTTGGCACAAAGTCTTGGTTTTTGCTCTAGCTGTTTGTATTATTTTCCGCAAGTCATACAACCTACCCGGCTTTCTCTTCCACCATCTTAAAACAAGATGTAAAGAAATGCACTCTCAAGTCCCTTATTTTCCAAAATTAGAGATATATGACAATATCGATTTCCCTTTATGGGACTACATATAGTATGGTTGAAAAGAAAGAGAATTGGGAAATAAAAGAACAGTGATGGATAGACAAGATTAAAAAACACTATTTATAACTCCCCTCCTCTTCCTCCTTGTGGCGGTCCAGACAAGTAGACCCTGCCCTTAGATTACCCAGGCTCAAAACTGGTTCTAAGAAAGCCTCACCCAGAGAGTTACTGTGCCTGAAGCTGGAAGACTGGGAGCAAAATTTTATCCGTAAGAAATTGCCAAGGATTAAAACTTGGAGAAGGATGTTAAAACATGCTGTCAAAAAAACAAGGGTTTAAGAACTGCCTTATTTTCCCCTCCCCCTACCCCCTGGCAACCACTATTCTTTGCTTCTATTAGTTCAGCGATTTCAGATACCTCATATAAATGCAATAATGCATTATTTGTCTTTCTGTGACTGGCTTATTTCACTTAACATAATGCCCTTAAGGTTCAGGTATGTTGTTGCATATTACTGGATTTTCTTTCTTTTTTTAAAAAATATTGCATTATATTCCACTGATGTGCCTTGAGATGGTGATACTGTATGGTACACTTAAAAATCTGTTGGGAGGGTAGATCTCACATGAAGCGTTCTTTCCAAAACAAATTTTTCTAAGGGAAAAAAAGTCTAAAAAAGGGCTAAAAGGAGACATTACAGGATAGATACATGGGGGAATTTAAAGAAAAGTGGACATGAACAAATGAGGGACCCAGAAGGCTAGGCTGAGCAGACTCAGCAGCATTTTGAACTGATATTTCAAATCCATTTACCAACTTGGGGCATGGTATTGTTTTTATAAATAATAAAAACGGAGGCATTAGTGTAGTCATGTTTTATTGGAACATTTTAATACTTTGAATTATATTCAGTTTTCAATTGCACACTTTTCAATAAGTATGCAAGCGAATACTCTAATGAATTTAGAAAAGAAATTAATTTATGTTGGGTTCATAATAGGTGTGCCTTCCCCTGAATGGGATAAAAACAATAATAATATGCAAAATGGCTAGACATTATTTTGATTAAAAATATTTAATGGGTGATATGTATAATCTTCAATCTACTGATAATAGATTGGGATGAGAGCAGAAAAGGATACATGTATTTGAAATCTGAACAGAGGTTTCGTCTACATATATAAGCATTTTAAAATGTATTAAATTCAGTCAACCACCAAATATTTTGCAATATTCTTTATAAATTCAATGTTTTGCAGAGTCATGCACATTTCCCCCCAGATTTAGTGTTTGTCATTGATTTTTAAATAGAACCTTCTGAACTATACATTAAGAGAGAATCACCACTTTTTGCTGGGCTTGTCCCACTAGTCTGTAATGGCTTAAAATTTTAGGAATGGATATTTGGTTTCTAACTTTTACTTGTCTGGTTGATAAGGAGCCAATCCTTTAGCTCTTACATGAGAATAACAGATTGTCCTCTAATGACAATATGCTAGGATTCAATGGTCTACTTTATGTATATTTTATACATAGTATCTCAGGGCCATGTACATATATGTGCATGGGTGTTTCTCTTGGAGGGAGGACAGATTGTTGCAGAGGATGAAAACCTATGTCCGTGTGTATGAACCTTCAGATTGTGGAGGCAGGAAACAGTAGTAGAGAACCTGACCTACCAAAGAAATGAATCTGACACTTTTGGGAAATGGATTAGCTCTTGTTTTAAAATTTACATAAATAGTTTAACATCATTTTATGTTTGGTAAATGAATAGAATGTATTGTTTCATAATGAACATTAGAAGAAAGATTTGACAAAGACGTTTTAAAATTACTAAGCACTCTTGGAGTTTCTGTTATGGCTCAGTGGGTTGAGAATCCAACTACTATCCATGAGGATGTGGGTTTGATCCCTGGCCTCATTAAGTGGCTTAAGGATTCAGTGTTGCCCTGAGCTGTGGTGTAGGTTACAGACGTGGCTCGGATCTGGCGTTGCTGTGGCTATGGTGTAAGCGAGCAGCTGCTGCTCGGATTTGACTCCTAGCCTGGGAATTTCCATATGCTGCAGGTAAGGCCCTAAAAAGAAGAAAAAAATAATAATAAAATGACTAAGCAGTCTGCTAAAACCACTCTAGGTTAATAGGGTCAAAAATCAAATATTATATACACTTTCCTGGTATGTTTTTCTCCCTGTCATTATAAAGACTGGTCTTTGTCACTTGCCTCGGCATGGATGATGGCTTATCTTTCTATTCTCCATCTCTCTTTTGTCATATTCTCAAGTTGTACTAGATGAAAGTTGTATTGGGCAAAGTCGTCAGTCTCCTAAAGAAGACAAGTCCCCACCCACCTCATAACATAGAGGAAAAAAGCAAAACTGTGGAATTGGAAAGACCTGGGCCAATATCACAAATCCACAACCACAAACCCACAATGCACAATGCTACCTTGGATAAGCTATTGTCTATACACTTGTACTTCAGACATATTAAATTCATATTCAAATAAATTTGATAACTAAATTGAAAGTGATTTGAGGATTCATGAGAAAACAATTTGAAAAGAAGTATGTGGAAGGTCAGTTTCTTTGAAGCTTAAAAAAAGCACATTTGTATAATTAGTAATAGCAACAGTGGTAGCATTATTATTATAATAGAATAGCAATAATAATAGGAATAGTAATAATAATAACCATTGTAATTCATAGCTGAAGTGACCTTTAGCAACGCCTGTTTTGGTTTGAAAAAAATCTCAAGAATAAGCGAGGTAATTATAAAAATATGGGGCAAATATATATTCCATATTCAAGAAGAAAGCCTCAACCAGCAAAGTAATCTCTCAGGTGTTCAAAGTAAACTTAAATATTCTCTTCAGTAGTATCATTGGCTCATTAACATATGAAGAACCAGACAGAGTTATAATTTTTTTTCCTAAATTTAGTTTCTTTATTACCTAATATTTGTCTTTGTTTGCTCTTGGGAAGTGTGTGTGTGTGTGTGTGTGTGTGTGTGTGTGTGTAAGAGACAAACTCCAGGACTGATTATTCCTTCACAGTAGAAAAAAGTATTTGAACAAATGTTAGAGGGCTACAGGAACCAAGCTCGGTGCCTCACACATATTTAATAAAATTGACCATGATGGAGTTGGGCAAAGGTGAACACTCCAATAGACTGTATGATCTACAAGAATGAAGGACAGTTTTTTCTTATTTCATTCTATTGTTGTTTGCTATCACTCAGAATCCACTGCTTATCACAATGCCTGATGCTAGAAATTATTATATCTGTTGAATAAATAGATGAGACAATTTCAAATGAATGAATATCCACCAGAGCATCCACCTGGAGTTAATAGATATTTTTTTTTCCATTCATCTTGGGGACAGAATTGAGCTATTCTTGAGCTTGAGGAAGGAAGTTCTCTCATCTCTGGAGCTAGGAGAATTTTTTTTTTTTTTTTTTTTAGGGCTGCACCTGCAGCACATAGAATTTCCCAGGCTAGGAGTCAAATTGGAGCTGCAGCTGCTCACCTACACCACAGCCACAGCAGGATGGTATCCAAGCCATGTCAGTGACCTATACCACAGCTCACGGCAACACCAGATCCTTAACCCACTGAGCAAGGCCAGGAATCGAACCCAAGTCCTCATGGATACTAGTCAGGTTCATTACCTCTGGGCCACAATGGGAACTCCCAGGTTATTTTATCTTAATAAAAAATATGGAGTTCTCTTGTGGCTCAGTGGGTTAAGGATCTGGCATTGTCACCGAAGCCACTTGGATTGCTGCTGTGGTGCAGGTTCTATCTCTGGCCCGGGAATTTCCACATGCCTCAGGTGTGGCTGAAAATAAATAAACAAGTAAGTAAATAAGTAAATAAATAGATTTTTTGTAAAAAGAATATCTCTTTATAGTAGCACAATGTTCAAATAATTAATTTGTTTCATAGTCTGGCATATAGCAAATTATGTAATTATACATATAGTTATGTGTAATATATATATAGTATACAGACTTATATACATTGTCATACATTTATTTATGCTTTAAAGCTATTACCCTGGAGCTCCCATTGTGGTACAGTGGAAACAAATCTGACTAGTACCCATGAGGATGTGTGTTGGATTCCTGGTCTCAAATCTCACACTGCTGTGGCTGTGGCATAGGCTGGCAGCTATAGCTCCAATTCGACTCCTAGCCTGGGAACTTCTATATGCTGAGGGTGCAGTCCTCAAAAGCAAGCAAGCAAACAAACAAACAATTACCCTAAGAATTTTTAAATACTATAGCCTTGAACTAGCAGCAATTAACCTGGAGGCATGAGATTTTAGGTGATTTTCTGACAGTCAGCTCGAGTAGGACGAACCAATTGGAGAGACCAGTGAAAGACAGGATAAAATTGTGGAACACACACATTTTTGAGAGGAAGTATCAGACACCGCTCTGGGAGAGGAACCTGGTAGAACCAGAAAGGATAGGAGTTTGAATTTATTGACGTTTATGTATGAAATGAAATGTCACCTTATTTCCATATAAAAGTTGGTGAGAAAGTGGATACCTTCATGACATAAATGACATCCCTAGGAAAACGGGTTTGGCATGTACCAGATTCTCCTAAAAGAGCATCATTGTTACAATCACTATCTTTGTAATTATTACTCCGATGTGATGCCCGACCAACTTTTACATAGAAAAGCATTTATTGAATGCCCTGTGATGGGTGATACCAAAACTTGATAACCCCTGCAGTAAGAAATGAAAATTCAGCTTTTATGAGAAGGCATTTGTTCAGAAAAGATCTAACCAACAAAGAAAAACATATATAATAAAATACAAATGTACTTAGTCCTAAATGCTAGGGAAGGTCATTCAGTTTCACTTAATGCTTTGAGTCATATCTAATTCTGAAAGAAGTGGTTGTGAACTCCCAGAGGGAAGTCATCGTGTCTCTAGTTGAGGCTGTGACAAAGATCAGAAAATTTCTCATGGTAGTTTTGCTGCTACAGGACATAAGAGTTTTGTTTTGCTTTTGGTTTTTAGGGCCGCACCTGTGACATATGGAACTTCCCAGGCTAGGGGTCCAATCAGAGTTATAGCTGCCAGTCTACACCACAGCCACAGCAACGCAGGATCCAAGCCACGTCTGCAACCTACACCACAGCTCACAGCAATGCCGGATTGTTTAACCCACTGAGTGAGGCCAGGGATCGAACCCACATCCTCATGGATACTAGTTGGGTTCATTATCACTGAGCCATGACAGGAATTCCCAAGAGTTGAATAGAGACTTAAAGAATGACAAATGAGAGGCAGGAAGTGATTTTCAGGGCTTGCTTTTTTGTAAAAGAAAGCAAAATTTTATTTTTCCTTTTTTTTTTTTTAAACAGGAACATGAGGAATTGTAAGGAAGCTCTAAAGAGATGTATATAGTAAAAACTCATAGAAAAATGAGGCCTCTTTTTCAAGGCCCAAGAGTTGAGAATGAACATGATTATTCAGTGTGCAGGGTGCTTTAATTAGGAAATGAGGTAACAATTTTCTTTTGAGTAGCCCTGACTGTCTGAAGCAGACATGTTCAGAGAGGCCAAATCTGTGTTCATGCGCAGCATGGAAATGACAACACAAGAGACAATATTTTGGCTGATAAATTCAGGCCAAAACCATTTTTGCATGAATTATGCAGAGAGAATATAAATCTGCTATTTTCCTTATATGTGGGTCCAGCAGTCCTTGAACAGCAGTATTTTATATTTTTCCTTTGGATTATAAGAATTGTTAATGTGAAGGCAGGAAGGAACACCGGAGATACAAAGCTTAATAATCTGAAGATGATAATTAAAATTGGCTAGGTGGTTTTTCCAAAGTCTTGATGCTTATTCCTATCCCAGGATAAAAAGGGAAAATGCATTGATTTGCTTAAGAAACGTTTTAAAAACAGTTTCCTCAGAATGGCACACTTTGGTTTATTAATTTCCAAATGTAAAAAGTATGCATCCTCTGGCACCTAACAGATGCTCATCAAAAATGCTTACTGCAAGCTAAAGAAAACATTTCCGTGGAAATAGCAGTGGGAAATTGAATCTAAGCATAAACCTTGTACTCTTGAAGTTATGAAGGGGTGGGAAAATATTTCGAAGGTAATCTAGTTAGAAATTTGTATAAGCAATCTAATGAAGAACAGTGAGCTTCTCCTTCTGACTTAAGAAGTAAAAACTGAAATAGGAAGGGCTTATTTAAATCGTTAATACATGGAAAGTACACAATATAAATAAGAGGCTGACACAAACATCAAAAAAGAGAAAAGTATACTTTATAATAGGGGTAGAGGGAGAAACCTGAGAGTATGTCATTCATTTATTTATTCACTCACCAAATATATCTTGGCACCTACTATGTATGTAAAACTATCCTAGGTTCTAGGGACAAACTAGTGTGCTGGAATGAAGGGAAAAAAAACATTTGAAATTAATCTCTAGGGGAAATAAGCTTACCCAGGACCCCACCTGTGGAACAAAATCTGATGAACACAAGAAGATGTATTGTGTAAAGGCAGCCTGCCCTTCTCTTTTAAACTTGTGACCTACTGGATATATTTTATTTGAAATTTTTAGGGTTCTGTGATTCTCAGGATCTCAGAAGAACTGATAAAACTAAAATCTGGGCCAGAGGCAACAGAGAAGTGCTGTTTTCTCTTGGCCTAATGTATTGCAAGTATGCTCCCGGTGATCTCTGACCTATTTCTGTCAATTCAGAGAACACAACTATCATAGAGAAAACACACTAGTATATATTCTTCATAGCTACCAAATATACTCCATATTACCTTATGGTTATAGGACTCTTGATGTTCTCTACTGTAATGTTGATTTTATTGTTACCAGATGCTTGGCCATGTGCCTTGGGTTACCCAGGTTCACTAGTCCAACAAACAAAACAAAATTGGAATCATATTGAGTACATACATCTGATGAAATAATGATATGTAAGAGAAATAAGAAGAACAGTTCCAAAGGGGGAAAAAATTGAAGTGCTATCTTATGAGGGTAAGAACACAAATCCCAAGAACCTTTAAGAACGGAACTCTGCATTCTTAAGAAAGCTTTAATGTGTGAGCAAATTCCAGTGGCAAATTCAGGACAAAATGCACTTACAGATGATTCATACAGCTTTGTTTTAACAGACTGAGAGAAGGACTGACTGTGGAAGCGATGAAATACACATTCCCCTCATGTCCAAAAGCCCATCTCAGTGATATTTGTCAAAGCCTGTCTTCATGAAATCAGATTTTAATACATTTTTATGTTTAAGTTAGATTGATCTTGGCAGATGTTTTTTAGTAAATGCCTACATTCAATAAATCATGCTGAAGAACTTACCTTAGAGCACAGGCTTCCTTGTTGTTCACATAAGTAGCTGTGTGTTTAGTAACTTAAGAAAAAGACATTCAGCCTGTCCAATTGAACTTGACCACACAGCTTCCCACCTTTTCTGGCTCCTATGTGCTAGCACAACTGACTGCACTTAGTCTCTTAAGTTGAAAGATGACAGATAGAAACCATCAGTGACATATGTGGGATAGAAAAGAATGTGTCACGTGGGGCCAGAAAACCATGGGTCAAGAAATAGCTTTGCCATTGATGAGGTGTAGGACCTTGGAAAACCACTACTTCTTTATGAGTTTCAGCTTCAGTATTTTTATCTGTGAAAGGGGATTATAATACATTCCTTATCTATCGAATAAGATAGGTGTGATGACTAAATGAGAACATGTGTGGAAAAGCTTTGTAAATTAGTGCCGTCACTTTGCAAAGAATTTGCAATGTGCGAAAATAACATTGAAATTTGAAACTTGAAATGCGAGTACATTTGATAGTGCAATGTTGATATTTCAATAAATATTTTGGAGACATTTGAACAAATCTTATCATATCCTTCAATTTCTTTTCAATTCCTGTTGACTTGAGAAAACTCTGACTCCTTGTTGTTAAATGCCCATGTAATTGTACATTCAGAAAACACAGGGCTAAGAAGTGTTAGGCCACTCCATGTTTCCACTGAGATGAATTTCTGGGGAATACAATATATAACGAAAGCCAAAATATGGTCTTTGACTTCATTACAGAGACCATTTTTTCAATCAGAACATAGAAAGGTGTTTCATCACTTTCTTTTTCGGTAAAAAAAAACCCATTAAATATACCCTTTTAACATTTTAAGTATGTAGTTCAGTAGTGCTAAATATATTCACGTTGTTGTGCCATAGATCTCTATAACACTGTCCTCTTGCAAAACTGAACTCTTTAGCCACTAAACATGAATTTTCCATCCCTACCCTCCTGCCCTTACCAACTGCCTTTCTACTTTCTGTTTCTTTCTTTCTTTTTTTTTTTTTTTGTCTTTTTGCTATTTCTTTGGGCTGCTCCCGCGACATATGGAGGTTCCCAGGCCAGGGGTCTAATCGGAGCTGTAGCCACTGCCCTACGCCAGAGCCACAGCAACGCGGGATCCGAGCCGTGTCTGCAACCTACACCACAGCTCACGGCAACGCCGGATCGTTAACCCACTGAGCAAGGGCAGGGATCGAACCTGCAACCTCATGGTTCCTAGTTGGATTCGTTAACCACTGCACCACCTCGGGAACTCCTCTGCTTTCTGTTTCTATGATTGATTTTGAAGACTTTGGATTCTTTGTATGCATAGAATCATATAGTATTTGTCCCCTTGTGATGGGCTGATTTTGCTTAGCGTTAATTCCTCAAGGTTCATCCATGTTGTAGCATGACAGATTTCTTTTTTAAGGCTGAATTAGGTACTATTGTATTATGTATCATATTATCCTTATCCATTTATCTATCGACGGATGCTGGGTTGCTTTCATCTCTTGGCTCTCTGACTAATGCTGCAGTGAACTTGGGCTTGCAAACAGCTCTGCGAGACCCTGCTTTCAATATATTTGAATACACATTCAGGGGCAGGGTTGTTGTAGTTTTAATTTTTTGAGGAACCTCCATGCTGCTTTCCTAAAAGCTATACAACTTCAATTCTCACCAACAGTGCACAGTGTTATTTCCAACTTTTCCACGTCCTCGCCAGTGTGTTATTTTCTCAGGTTCTTGATGGTGACCATCCTAATGAGTGTCAGGTGATATCTCATTGTGGCTTTGACTTGCATTTCTCTTTCGATTAGTCATGTTTAACTTTTTCTTCATATGCTTATTGATCATTTGGATGTCTTCTTTGAAGAGCTGTCTATTCAAGTGTTTTGCTCGTTTTATAGTTGGGTTATTTGGTTATGAGTTCCTGGTGTATTTTATTTTATTTTATTTTATTTTATTTTATTTTATTTTATTTTATTTTATTTTATTTTATTTTATTTTATTTTATTTTATTTTATTTTATTTTATTTGTCTTTTTAGGGCCATACCCATGCATATGGAGGTTCCCAGGCTAGGGGTTGAATCAGAGCTGTAGATGCTGGCCTCACTACAGCCACAGCAACACGGGATCTGAGCCGTGTCTGTGACCTACAACACAGCTCATGGCAATGACAAATCCTTTACCCACTGAGCAAGGCTGGGGATTGAACCTGCATCCTCATGGATGCTAGTCAGATTCATTTCCACTGAGCCATGATGGGAACGCCCCCTGGTGCGTTTTAGATATTAACCCTAACTCTTTATTAGATTCATGACTTGGAAATATTTTCTCCCTTCCATAGGTTGCCTTTTCCCTTGATGTGAAGAAGTTCTTATGTTTGATATCCTTAGTGTTTATGCCACCCAATCTACAGATTCAACATAATCCATATTGAAATCCCAATGTAATTCTTCGGAAATTGAAAAAAAAAAATCCTAAAGGATATTCAAAAGAATGAGGTCGGACTCTTAACTTACACCATACAAAAAAAAAAAAAGAAAAAACCCTCAACATTGACTAAAGACTTAAATGTAGGACCTAATAGCATAAAGCCCTGAGAAGAAAACATAGGGGAAAGGTGTAGGACATGGGACTTAGCAATGATTTTTTTTTTTTTGGATAAGATACCAAAAGCACAGGCAACAAAAGCAAAACTGACAAACAGCACTATGTCAAACTAATGTACATTTTAAATTAAAAGTGTCATATAATAGAATTATGGTATGAAATATGAAAATATATAGGATAATCACAGTAGAAGGCTCTAAATATATAGGGGTCTATTGGCAAGGCATTGGGGAAAACATTAAGCGTTAGTTAAGTGAAGTGGAAGAGGTAAACACAGCCTGAATCCCTGTGTCATGGTTTAGAGACCTGAGGCTCTCTGACCCAAGAGAGAAGGTTTAAGAAGTCATCCCTCGGTATCTGAGGGCAGTCACTTCCAGGATCCCTTCAGATACCAGATTCTCCAGATGTTCAAGGCTCTTATATAGACAGGTGTATCATTTGCATATATCCTATACTCTTCCTCTGATATATTTTAAATTCTCCCTAGATTTCTTATAATATTTGGAATACAATGTAAATGCTATATAAAAAGTTATAAATACAATGCAAACGTTAGGCAAATAGCTACCAGTGTGCAGCAGGTTCAAGTTTTGCTTTTTGGAACTTTCTGAACACTTTTTTCAAATATTTTTAATCCAAGTTTGGTTGACTCTAGGGATGCAGACACAGTGGATATGGATATAGAGGAAGGCTGACTGTGATCTGGTTTGGTTGGAGCAAAGCAAACATGTAAGTGAGAGAGACAACAACCTACCCTATTTTTTAGGGGACTTCATACTTTATCTCCCAATTCATCCTAGTCCAAAGTTAAATGCACTATTTTTGCCCAGTTTCTCTCTATCTTCATTTGTGGTAGATAATATAAACTCTTTATTCATTTTAACATTTCCTGAATACTTGTTATACAGAAGGAGAGGACTAAGGCTGCACTAAGACATACATCTGATAAGATCCTTATTCCCTGTTGTCTGTATTTTATTATATAAAAAAATATCCTCAAGAGTTAAATTTAGCTCATCCAACAACAATTTATTGAGTTTTGTTAGCTACTGGGCCACATGAAAGGCACTGGGAGTATGAAGGTAAATACATTAATTTTTTTTTCATTTGTATCCATGGATTCTATTTATCAAAGTTTTGTCTTTTCTTTGAGTCAGGCTATATTCTTCACAAACATCTTAAGTTATACACTCTGAACTAGATATGATGCTTTTCTCAACCTCTAATAAATAGAATTTTTTACTGATACTTAACACTAGTTGGATTCAATAATCATTTACTGAGCAACTCTGTGTGTGAGGCACCAAAGTACCCAAGAGACGTAAAGATAAAGAAAGTGCCACCCCATCTTTACTTCAAAATATGAAAGAACAAAATGGCAGCAAAGAGATTTATAGTGCTAGTTCCCTCTAGAAACATCAATTTACATGATTATCCAAGTACAAAACACCCTCACAAGGGCCAAGGTTTCCAGGTGAGAGATTACATTACCTGGGTGAAGCACAGAAAGAAGAAAAGATGCAGCACCAAGCTGAATTCTGCAGCTCCAGTGGCTCCCTGCAGCCTACTGCAAATATAGAACCTCCCCCCTACCATTACCTCACAACCAACTGGCCCCATTATTTCTAGTTATCATCCTTGGCACCAGACTCCCAGTGGTTCCCTCAAAGCCAGGACTGTAGCTTATCCTGGCACTTGCCATCTCCAATAGAACCAGGCAACCCCAGGATGCCAGGTAGCTCCTGTGGTACCAGGCTCCCATATGGCTCTTGTGAACACAGGCTCTAGGCTCTACCTGGAACCTGCAAGCTTCATCAATCCCAGGAGACTTTGACATATCTAAGTGGCTTCCTCATCTCTAGGGTCTTAGAGGGTGACCAACCCACCTGGGGACTGACCACCTACAGCGGCTCCAGGAGGATTCCGAGGTCCCAGCTGGTTTCCAGAGACACCAGGGTCCCAGCAAGCTCCCATAAACCCAGGGCCCTGGCCATCCTAGTCCAAGCTGGTGCCTACAGCCCAGGGCAGCTTCTGTAGTTCCAGATTGCCAATCAGTCCCCAGAAACCCAGGCTCCAACTCAAGCCCTACATTAGGCCAATTACCATGGATGCAGACTTTCAACCTACCCCAGAACCAGGCTGCCTCTCCAGTCTCAGGTTACTTGCATACCCCAGAGCCAGGCTGACTCCATTGAACTAGACTTCAGATCATTCCTGCCGATCCAAGTTCCCAGTCTACTCCATCACCAGACTACAACTCTATAGTCCCAGCCAGGCATGAGGCTGGATCCCATGACCAAGATTCCCAAACTGCCCTAGCACCAGACTGGCCCCTGCACATACAACCTCCAAGTCAGCCCTTAAGTCCCTAAGTTACAGGCCTCACTTGCATCACCTGTAAAAGAAAGAAGAAACAATATATGAATGCTGAGGTTCTGAACCATATTATCTGAGATGAAAATATCTGGGCCATGAATATAGGCTGATTCAGTTAATTTGGAGGAGATAGGAATGGCACACACATTCCCTGAATGGCAAAGCTATGTGACAACACAGGTGACATTAACTCAGATCATGTGGCACAAGAATATCTGGGTACTAAAGAGTTAGAAATTGGGCCTTGGGAGCTTCAAGGAAAAGTGGCAATAGCCAACTGGCATGGGGAAATTGGTATCTGTGGGTAGCATGGAAGTGGAACACCAGACCAGCAGAGCTTTGACAATGCCATTCCTATGTTACCAGAATAGATAGAAAACTATAGGTCCCCTTTCCCCCAAGTGTTCTGCATTGCCTAAACTCCAGGGTTAATGTTGTTTGCTGTGAATCAGAATCACAGAGTTTAGGTCCCCAATACATTGTCCTGCTAACCTTGAGAAAGATTTGTTTTGATAAAGCAAAATAATGTGATTTGTTTTAAATCTAAGAATTGTGGAGAATAATTATTCCATCATATTTAACTACCCAAAGACTCTAGGAAAATACTCTATTAGACCCAGGCCACTGTCATGTTATAGAGCAAGGCCTGCTTCATTTCATGTTTCTGTTCTTTATTGTGGCAGTGGGGTAGATGAATGGAAATGAAACTAATAACATCAAATGTTCTTTCCACAAACACCAAAAACAGAGATTTCATAAATTGGAAACATGTTAGGTCTAAGGTCATGCTTAATTAGAATGAAGGAAGCCCTGGAGGATGAGAAAGACCCCCATACAGATGAGTAACTCAAAAATTAAATGGTCACATGTGAAAAAATTGACAACACCAGCAAAATGTTGTCATATTGCATCAGGAAAGTTCTAGCAGCTAGAGTGATAGAGAAGTCTAAAGATGACAGAATGCACTTTGAATGTGCACAAATGGAAGTTGTTTGCAGAATACCAGCCTGCCAGAGTGTGGCATGAGCCTGAATCCCAACTCTGCCATTTATTAGTTGTGTATCTTTGGGTGAATTATTTCACCATATACAGTTTCCTTTTTTTTCTGTAATAAAAACTGGGATACTAATTGCCATTTGGGCAGAATTATTGCTAAGAGTAACATGGTTAATTCACATATGAGAGTCTCTCAGTACATGGCACATGTTAGGAGCTCAATTGGTTTGGTTCAGTTTCATTGAGAGCATTCAAATCAGGAGTAAAATTTTTTTTTAATGTTGGTAAAACAGCTGGTTACTTTGGTGTTATCTAGACATGCTGGATTGTTTGAATGGTTCTTAAAGGAAAAAATCCTGACTTTTAATAAAGAAAGGGATCTCTAGCCTGTGAAATGAAACTTCATTGTGAAACAAAGAAAATATTTAACATTGAAGACTTTTGTTCATAATTCACCTGGTGAAAATAAGAGAATAAATATTCACCCCCCCACACACATATATATGTATAATGTTTATGTCATTGTCAAATTACTGAAGCCAAATTTATTTCAACAATCTTGAGAAAAAAATAAAAATGATTATCAGAAAAAAATAAACAGCAAAACAATTCAGTGAAATATTCCAAGTGGTGAAAAAAATACTCTCAATCTAGAATTCTATACCCATTCTATATGTATATATCTGTGAATATATATTCATGAATAGTTTCTTTCTTCTATTTTTAATTGCATAAAGCAAAACATATAACACAATTTTGTTTGCTTTATTTTATACATAATGTAACATATATGAATATAATATCATGAAGGCTAGTGGGAGTAAATGGAACTATACTTTGCAGGGTTCCTATACTAATACCTGCAGTAATGCAATATTAAATCTAATTAGATTTTGATTATTTAAATGTGATCATTATAATTCCTAGAGCAACATTTAAAAATAATTCAAAGAGACACATCTATAAAGCAACAGAAGAAGTGAAATAGAATACAAAAATATTTCTTCAACATAATTTTTTTCCCATACAAGAAAGATAGTAAAGGAAAAACAAAGGAAAGAAATTTATGAGACAGATAGAATCAACATAGCAAATGGCAAACGTAAATCTACTAACTATAGTTATTACTTATTTAAGTAAATCAAGTGCTCCAATAAAAAAAAGCAGAGATTACCAAAATAAACATAAAAGAAGACAAAACTATGTACACCTTAACAAAATCACTTTAAGTTCAAAGTTACAAATAGTTTGAAGGTAAAAGAATGACGAAAATGCAAACAAAAATATCAGAAGGATGAGTTTCCTGGTGGCTCAGTGGATTAGGGATCTGGTGGTGTCACTGCTGTGGCTTGGGTCATTGCTTCTATTTGGGTTTAATCCCTGGTCTGGGAACTTCTGCATGCCATGAGTGTAGCAAAATAAATAAATAAATAAATAAATAAATAAAAATAAATCAGAAGGTCAGAGTGGCTATACTGATATCAAAGACAGTCTTGTCCATTTAGAGATAAAAAGAGAAAACTTCATCATGATAAAAAGGATCAATACATCAAGACGTTATAGCACCTAGTAACAGAGCTTCAAAATACATAAAGCAAAAACTGACAGATCAAACAGGAGAAAGACTGGCATCTTGTTATAAGAAGTAAGAGATTAAAGAGCAAGTGATGAAGGGGTATGGAGAAATGGATACAAATGGGAGTGTAAGCATCACCATCAGGATTTCTGTGCTACTGTCAGTCTCACTGTGAAAATGATTTGATAATAAACCAAGGACATTCATTTATTCATACATTTAGTAAATGTTTAGTGAACATTTATGTGTGGGACAATAAAGTTAGGGCGATTCTATAATGGGGAATAAAATAGACATACCCTGCCATCATAGAACTTAGTGTTTCTTTTGGAAAAAAGCTGATTTATTAATAATTCTTCCTCAAAAGGAGGAATTCAAGTTGTTCTAGCCCAACCAGAAGAGAAGAAATAGAGAGACTGGAGACCCAGCTGGATGAGACCCTGAGAAACCATAAGCAGGCAAAAGACTGGATTAAATATGCTCAAAGACAAGGAGCAGGATAAATATAAATGGGATATAATCTTTTTTTTATAATTTTTTTTTATTTTCCCACTGTACAGCAAGGGGGTCAGGTTATCCTTACATGTATACATTACAATTACATTTCCCCCCCCACCCTTTCTTCTGTTGCAACATGAGTATCTAGGCAAAGTTCTCAATGCTACTCAGCAGGATCTCCTTGTAAGTCTATTCTAAGTTGTGTCTGATAAGCTCAAGCTCCCGATCCCTTCCACTACCTCCCCCTCCCATCAGGCAGCCACAAGTCTCTTCTCCAAGTCCATGATTTTCATAAATGGGATATAATCTTGTTTGGTGAAGCAATGACAATAGGGTCAAGAGGACAGGTGTTGGTATTTTGGAGCTCTAAAAGTGAATGGTATACTATGAATTCCTAAGTGGTTATAAAGGAGAGTGAAATTAATGAGAGACAATAAAACTATATATACATTATATATAAAATACAAGTAAAATATATATATTTCAGAAACAGGTAAAGTTTTAAGTACTGTTCAGAAAGGTAATAGACTGTAGGAAAGCTTTTCTTGGCAAATAAAGTTAAGTTTAGGGAAGAGCATCACAAAGCAAGGCCATGTGGAATTTCGGTAGAGCTCGTTCAAGGGGCAATGATTGTAACTATTCTCTGCAGTGGCTGAGGGAACAGCAGATAATAGTGAGGAGGTTGGAGGAGAGAGGGAGCTAAGAAAGAACAGCTGACAAATGCTGGACACCCTGGTTTTAAGTGGAAGACAAATATTAGCAACAGAATGATGCAAATAAAAGTGATGTTAGAGTAAAAATATCATTGTTGATGTGTCACAGATTTGGAAATGAATGACCAGATCAATAAAAATGGATCAAATAGCATTTTTGGAATTTGGCGGATAATTTCCTCTCCCTTGCAATATATTTTCATAATGATGGAGCATCTACTCCTGTAACATTCTGGTCTTTTTATTGACTTATTTCCATGGAAAAGGAGAGAGCTTATTTTATTAATAAGGTTTGTAAAAGTTACTGAACATGTGTAACTGAATTCCTTTTTCTCTTTGGTATTCAAATTCTTACACGAAGCCCCAGTCCATCTCTTGTCCTCCATGCCATATGTTTAGAGAGTAGACCTCTAAGAAGGGATTTGTGTGGGTGGATATATGTTTACATTTTGGACATAATATTAGGCAAGCTACTGTTACCATACTCCATCTGCTTGGCCCCTGTACTTCTCAATATTTTTGAACTTACGTGGGGAATAGGAGCATTGTTTACTATCTCCATCAAACCCTAGAATAAACGAATTAAAAATAAAATACAGGCTAGTTCTTAAAATACTCCAGTATTAGCTCCAGTCTTGAATGTCTAATTATTAATTAGCAATACTCTGGAAAGAGGTTAGCATTGTTTATATAAATTTGGCATTCATTGCTTATTTTATTCCTCCATTTCTCTCTTTAGGGAGTCATCATATTCTATGATGGTATACAAACTGCCTAGAAATAAAGAAATGAATAAAGAGTTGCAAAATAGGCATTCCCTTCATGGTTCAGCAGTTAACAAGCCCAACTAGTATCCATGAGGATGCAAGTTTGATCCCTGGCCTCACTCCGTGGGCTAAGGATCCTGCATTGCCCTGAGCTGTGGTGTAGGTCACGGACACAGCTTGTATTACATGCTGCCATGGCTGTGGCCAGCAACTGCAGGTCCAATGTGACTCCTAGCCTGGGAACTTCCATATGCTGCAGGTACAGCCCTAAAGAGCAAAAAAAAAAAAATAAGTAAATAAATAAAATAAACAAGAAAAAAATACCATATCATGATAAGGTCCAAGCAGAGAGTATAAATAGAGCAATGTGATGCAGAGAGAGGGTTGACGTCTTTAAATTGGTACTTGCAGAAGCCTCTGTGCATGTAAGGACGTCCCTTATGTCGATAGAAGATAGTGATGGGTTGAGGAGAATGTGGCATGAAAGAAGGGTCCTGGTCCACCAGGCCAACTGTGCCAGGAGTCATTTTTGGAAAAATGATTTTGCCCTTCCCTTCTGACAAAGGCACCAGCAAAAGCTTCTTAATCCGGTCTTAGTTGTGAAGAAGTTTATAAACATACTGTTATGTTCCCAGTAGAGTATATAGAACTAGATGATCAAATATATTTAAATCAGGAAGAGAAGTAATTACTCAATCTTTTAAGAATATTAAATGCCTACATCATAGCGAGTTACATACTGGAGTTGGGCATGTTTTCTGTTGAGAGATGAGGAACTTGAGTCCTTGAAAAAATGAGTCACTTAAGGCTTCATGTTGATTCTGGGGCTTGGCCCAGGCCAAGGTTAAGCTTTCTGATTCTAGTTTAAAGCACTGGAATAGTCAAACTCCTCTAAGCCGAAGTGACACTGTTTGGCTAATTTTGTATTATGTATTAAATGCCCATATTGTAGTGGCCACTGGATGGATTGACAAAGAGAAATTAGACAGGCTGTTAGACTCTGCAGTGACTGACTAACCACTAAAATAGATTCAAGGAAAACAATGTCAAATACCCAGAAATACGCAATTTGGACTACATTTTAAAGGCATATTGTGGGCACATCTCAGAGAACCAAAATGGCAGCTCATCAAAAGCATACTTATTTGCGCTTTAGCCACAGAGAAAAGTTTGGATTCCAAAGGCAATTACTCTAAGCACATATGGGTTTGTTTGTTTTCTTATTTCAAACTCTCTCTGTGTTCTGCTTAGTTATCAAAGGTAGCCTCCACCAGCAAAAATCAAGGTTGAAAATTCAGACTTCTATAAGAGGAAAACATCAGAATTGTGTTTCCCAGATTATTTAGCGATAATGAAATCAAAGACGATCTCTGTTTCACCAAAGGCAGTAAGTCCTTCCACAAAATGAGTGATCTCAACTAAGAAAGTGGCTTAATTGCTAATAATCTGAAAGCCTGGCAGAGACTTAGGTAATGACAGAAAGCATGTACTCGTGGTGTTTATTTATACAGATTGCAAGCGGGGGCTTGAAATCTCTGTGTAAAGGTTTTGAAGTGCTTGAAGCCAAAAAAGCAGGAAATTGGGTAATATGAAGGTAAGAGTCCTTCACTGTGGAAGAGCAAGGGTGAGCGATTTAAGCAGAAAAGATTTTACTTGACTCAGAGAAGGCCTCTGAAAACCCCCTCAAGGAGTATCCATGTTCCCTATTGAAATCTGTTAAGCACCTTAGAGGAAGGCAGTGGGGTGGCGGGGAGAGAAGGGAACTGCTCACCACATGTATATGCAGGGATTATTGTATGTTTATTTGAGGCCCTGTAATAAACAAACAAAAAATTAGACTTGGTGTGTGCCCTTGGAAGCTTACAGCCTAGGCTCGTAGGAGCTATTTCCAATAAAGGAGGGATATGTGGACAGTAGAAGTGTGCTGAGGCTGCACCCAGAGGAGAACGTGTAAATTTAGCACAGAGAAATCGGGAAGATTTCCCCGGGAGGCTATGTGTTAACAAGAGTTTGTTATCCTCAAGTTGTTTTTGTATATGTGATATAAAATAAATTAAACTGAAAAATCATATATTCAATCAATGTTTAGAAGAGGAAAGCATCTTCGAAATCATCTATTGTCCCCAGGCTCGGGGAGGTTTAATTCATGAGCCCGAGAGTCAGTGACCGTGGCCAAAATAAACGGAGCCATTACATGGCATGTGAAGTTCCAAACACATTTTCACAGGTCCCCGAGGGTCACCCAGCTAACTGCTTAGTAATATGTTTTATTTGATTAAATTTCATTAACACTATTATGGAAAGTCAGTGACGCTAGTGAGGGGAGAATTATTTCCCCTCCAAAGGGTGGGTTTTAGATGGGTACTAGGATAGTTTGACTCTTTTTTTTTTTGTCTTTTTGTCTTTTTGCCATTTTCTTTGGCTGCTCCCGCGGCATATGGAGGTTCCCAGGCTAGGGGTCTAATCCGAGCTGTAGCTGCCCGCCTACGCCAGAGCCACAGCAACCCGGGATCCGAGCCGCGTCTGCAACCTACACCACAGCTCACGGCAACACCGGATCCTTAACCCACTGAGCAAGGCCAGGGACCGAACCCGCAACCTCATGGTTCCTCATCGGATTCGTTAATCACTGAGCCACAATGGGAACTCCAGTTTGACTATTTTTAAAATGTAAAATTGGAGTTCCCATCGTGGCGCGGCAGAAACGAATTCGAGGAGGAACCAGGAAGTTGAGGGTTTGATCCCTGGCCTTGCTCAGTGGGTTAAGGATCTGGTGTTGCCGTGAGCTGTGGTGTAGGTTGCAGATGCGCCTCGGATCCGGCGTTGCTGTGGCTCTGATTCGACCCCTAGCCTTGGAACCTCAATATGCCCTAAAAAGACAAAAAAAAAAAAAAAAAAGTAAAATTATCTTTCTTGTTCCCTCAAGAAGATTCCTCTCTGCAGCCCTCAAAACTGGCTTCATCAAACCTCCTTTATTTAAGTGTCTATTAAACTCTCCTAAGCTTATCAGTCAACAAATAAATTGGGGGCATTGAAAAACTTTCCTCAAATGATCTTTAGCATAGGAAGAAAGGAAAGCTTTGCAGATTAGCTCAGAAACAATTGAAAATAGACATGTGTGTACATATGTATTCTTCGTAAATTAGTTCTCAGAGGATTATACAAATATGTTTAGTACTCACATTCCAGAATGTGCTTGGTACCAGCCTCCTCATTATAGGAATAAAGGATTCCTTCAACTCAAATGCTCAGATACAATAGTTTGGTGAGAAGATTTGTGCTTAAATGCAGGAGCAGCCTACACTGATGTTTAAGCTGCGCTTTGGAGTTTTTAGATGTTTTTTGACTTTTGAAACAAAGAAAAAAAATCCTGTTTTTTCACACATCATATTAGTTTCATACTGCTGTCATAATGAATTACTAAAAAATTAATGGATTAAAACAGTACAAATTTTTATCTTGCAGTTTTGTTTGTTTTTGTTGTTGTTGTTTGCTTTTTAGGACCACTACCCATGGCATATGGAAGTTCCCAGGCTAGGGGTCAAATCAGAGCTACAGCTGCTGGCCTACACCTATGCCACAGCCACAGCCACAGCAATGCAGGATCCGAGCCAGGTCTGCAACCTACACCCCAGCTCATGGCAACACTGGATCCCCAGTCTACATTAAGCAAGGGCAGGGATTGAACCCTCATCCTAATGGATACTAGTGGGATTTATTTCTGCTGCACCACAATGGGAACTCCCTATCTTGCAGTCTTGGATGTGAAAAATTTGAAATGAGTCTTACAGGGTTAAAAATGAAAGTATCAGAATTCTATTATTCTGAAGGCTCCAGGACACAATCTGCCCTCTTTTCCATCTTCCAAATTGAATTCCTTGACTCATGGCTTTTTATCACTCCAACCAGTTCTTCAGTTGTCACATGTCTGTCTCTGACTCTGACCTTCCTTTCTTCCTTTTTAAGAACCCTTAATCATACAGAATCCACCCAGATAATCTGGGATAATTTCCCCATTTCAGTAGCCTTACATTAGTCACATTTGTGAAGTCATTTTTGCCATGAAATAATATATTCGCAGACTTTTAGGCTCAGATTATGATCTTCTTTGGAGATGCATTATTCAGACATCGATAGCTAAGTATGAGAATAAAAGAAAGAAAAAAAACAACTTCCAAGAAAGTAAGAACTTTGAAAGCAAGAGCTATGAGGATTTCTTCTGGTCCTTTTTATTTACAAAGGCATATGCCTTGGAGTTCCCCTCATGGCTCAGTGGTTAATGAATCCAACTAGGAACCATGAGGTTGCTGGTTCCATCCCTGGCCTTGCTCAGTGGGTTAAGGATCTGACGCTGCCGTGTGCTATGGTGTAGGTCGCAGACATGGCTCGGATCTGGCGTTGCTGTGGCTCTGGTGTAGGTCAGTGGCTACAGCTCTGATTCGACCCCTTGCCTGGGAACATCCATGTGCCGCAGGAAAGGCCCTAGAAAAGGCAAAAAGACCCAAAAAAAAAAGCATATGCCTTTATATGCAAAGGCATCAGAGTATCTTTATAGCCAACACAATATGAACATAATGTAAAATAAATGTAAGATTTTAAGCTTCTTCCAGAAAGCAAATGAACTTTTGCCAAGTAAGTCATAGTTTCTAATTTCTAGGGTGGTCAAGGACAAACAAAAAGCTACTTTGCTATATGAGGAACCTATTTCATATACACATACAGAAGAGCTCATTTTAGAACACATTATCTGCCAAAATAAAATTGCAATTTTAACCTACCAACCTGAAATTACACAGAAATTTCAAAAGTAATTTAGAATCATGAGCTGGAAGGGATTACAGGCAACATAATATTCTAAATGTGCATGACAGATGCTTATTTGTGCCAGAGGTCAATGCTCAGTTATATTCTGTATGTCATCAGCTGAGCCAGGCAAAGAGAGGATGCTGTTGGCCGGGGGTGGGGGGGCGGGGAAAGAGGCGGAGAGGGGGAGTGCGGAGAATGGATTAAAAGAGGATGATCCAATATTAAGATACACACACACACACAAAGGGGGGAAAATTAATTTTAAGAATCTCTTTTAAAAAACCAAAGAGGAAGAGGGAGAAAAACAAAACAAAATAAACTTCCAATAATTTTCTATGGGGCTGATTCCTGAGTGTGTGAAAACAAGTAAGACACTGATATTTATTGAATATTCTACTAAGCATTTGGCATTAATTCTGCATTATTTAATTTAGTTGTTTTGGAAGTCCTGTAGGGTAGACTCCCTTCATTCCCACTTTATAGATGAAGACCCTGAGAACAAAGATCTATTGATGCGATGAATATCACACACACACACACACACACACACACACACACACACGCACACACAAATCTAAATTTCATCTTTTGCTTTTTTTTTTAATTTTCTGGAAAAATGATTCTGTATATGTCTCTCTCTTTTTTTACATTAATAGGTTTCTCAAGGTAACTAAATATTGTTAAACTGTTAGAAATGATATTGTGATGGGTAGGTAGGGTACCTAATATATCGAAAAAGCTAATTTTGCCTATAGTCTCAAAGCAAAAACAAAAACTATTCAAGAATAAAACATATCGAACATCCCTACCAAGTACCCACACTGCTCTAGGAGTCAGAAATCCAATTATGAACAGGGCACAAATTTCCTGCCCTCATGGTGCCAGCTGTTTAAGTGGGAAGCAAAGGCAACTGATTATGTACAAATTGAGAATAAGGGGAGAGGACAATTATAAAAAGGTAAGTTTGAGTTATGGTGCAAGTCCAGAGGAAGGACACCTAACTTAGAGTCTAGAGAATGAGGAATGGCTTCTCAGAAGAAATGACATTTGTACTGAAACTCAACAGATAGTTAGGAATTAGCTAGGCGTAGAGGTAAAGTTTGGTTATTGGATGTTACTAATTAATCTTTATGTTTCAAGCATCCCTCGTTCAGTGCCTGAAACATTTAGGTTCAGTGAGTAGTTGATAAACTAGTAGCAAAAAGGAAATTTAAAATGATGAATACTGTCCATGGTGGCAGTTAAGAAACTGTATGGTTAAAACTTGTATGGACTGAATGTTGAAGCCATGATAAAATCAAATTCTAGTTCGTCCCTATGTCTTTCTATAATAAGATGGGGTAGGGACCGCTATAAGAAATTCTGAAAAAAGAACATGCTTAGTAACATAGAGGAATTTTGAGATACCATATACATTAGGCTCAATAATGCATATTTTACTTCTTTTTAAACTCCCAGTGCATACCCAGCACTTTGCCCAGTCTTTGACTGATGTCACTTTGTCTCTGTGGGAGTGTTGTCCAAAACTTGTTGCAACGCTAGAAATGTTCTATAAGTCAGCATTATCCAATATGGCATCCATTGGCATCCACTGGCCACATGCAGCTCTTGAACCCTCAAAAAGTGGCTAGTGCGACTGAAGAGCTAAATTTTAATTTTAATTTAATTTTAAGAAATTTAACAAAAATCTGTAATTAGCACAGGTCTATAGCATGAGGGGATAATAGAACATATTATTTGCAAGAAGAAGCTTAAGTGAAAATGCGAAAGTGTTTGGATGAATAAATATTTTCACGGTTAACATATTTGATGTTGAGATCAAGTGAATTATCATGTTCTCCCACGATAGATTTCAGTGTCAGAGTCAAGGACAGAATATGACCCAGGAGATAATGTTTACGCAGTCCTTTGAAAATTTATGAGGCCTAACCTTTATCTAAGTGCCAGCCATGTACATCTTGGATTAAGCTCTCTATAGATCCTTAGTATCTATAGTTTTTTGATAAGTCTTACGATCTCTTTGGTTTTTTTAAAAACAGCTTTTTAATTTATTTAGTCTTTTTAGGACCACACCCATGGCATGTGAAATCAAATTGGATTCCCAGGCTAGGGGTCATATTTGAGCTGCAGCTGCCAGCCTATACCATGACCACAGCAAAGCAGGATCTAAGCTGTGTCTGCAACCTACACCACAGCTCACTTCAATGCCGGATCCTTAACACACTGAGCGAGGCCAGTGATTGAACCTGTATCCTCATGGATATTGGTCAGGTTCATTACCACTGAGCCATGACAGGAACACCTTACAATCTCTTTGAATGACAGTGACCTAACCTGAAAAATGGGGATATTAGTAACCACAAAAACATAATGTGTTATTTGACTAATTCAGTATTTGTCATGTCATTAAGCCCTTAAGAGAAAGGAGTTGATTGTCTTTTCCAGAAGCTTCTAACTCATTTGGAAGAATAACTTGACGTCATTTCATTTTGGGGATTCATTTACGAGTACTTTCTGACACAAGTCAATGAAACCTAAATAGGAGTGACTATTAAGACATAGACTGTGAGGAAAGAATAAGACAACTGGTTAATTTCAAACTATCCCTAATAGCCAAAATGGAACAATGATTGCATTTATCTATTACAAGTCATGACTGAAGTTAAGCTGCTGCTAATCCTTAGAATTATTCAGACTTTCCAAGGGGGCTTGGGAGTAGAGGATAAAGAAAGAAAGAAAGAGAAAACCCACTCAGCTCTAGGTAAATCTTTGCAACTGTTTACAAGACAAAAAGGAACTCTCTGTAGAAACCAAATATAAATAGCATATGTTATTAAACCTAAAACACATGAAAGAATAAAAGAAAGTCATATATATTTTCTCAATGTGACAGAGTCTGAGGCAAGTCTTGGGGGAAGTTGAATAAGGCCACAAAAAAGGCTTTAGCTTCTTTCAAAGATCATTAAAATAGCCCCCTTCCCCCCAAAAGGATTTTGCCTCTTTAATATGGATGCCACTCAGAAGCCCATAGAATACATTAAATTCTTAAAGCACACATTCATTGTCATGTGGTGGAAAACAACTACGGCAGCACAATGTGAATTCGTAATTGGATAATGAAGGTCTTTCCTGCTGAACCCCTTGAAACAGATGATGATTGTTCCCTGAATTTACTTTTCATTTTAAAGGTTTCTACAGTTTCATTGAAAAGGATGGCAACTATCTTTTTTTTTTTTTTTTTTGAATTTAGTTCTTGTAGAAAAAGTGTGTCATTCTGTGTATCGGTTTTCTACTGTTATCACAAATTTGGGGATTTAATGCAACACTCATTTATTAGTTCATAGTTCTGTAGAGTTATTTGCTTAGGACCTCAAAAGGCTAAAGTCAAGGTGTCGGTTGACTATATCCTTATCTGGAGTTTGGGGTCCCAAGTCATTCCTGTGGTTAGCAGAATTCAGTTTCCTTACTGGCTATCTACTAGGGGCCTCTCACATTCCTTTTCCAGTGGCCCCCACCATCTTTTTTTTTTTTTTTTTTTTTTAGGGCCTCACCAGCAGCATATGGAAGTTCCCAGTCTAGGGGTTGAATCGGAGCTGCAGTTGCCAGCCTATGCCACTGCCACCAGCCTACGCTACAGCCAAAGCAATGCCAGATCCAAGCCATGTCTGAAACCTGCACTACAGCAGATGGCAATTCAGGATCCTTAACCCACCAAGTGAGGCCAGGGATGGAACCTGCATCTTCATGGATAGTGGTCAGTTTCCTTAATGCTGAGCCACAACAGAAACTCCTGGTATTGGGTTTTTTCTTTTTTCTTTTTAACAGCTGCACCTATGGCATATGGAATTTCCTGTGCTAAGGGTGGAATCAGAGCTGCAGCTGCAGCCCTACACTACAGCCATGGCAACACTGGATCTGAGACGCATCTGCAACTTGAGGCAACACTGGGTCCTGAAGCCATCAAGCGAGGCCAGGGATGGAACCTGTATCTTCACAGAGACATCAAGTGCTTAACCTGCTGAGCCACAATGGGAACTCCATACTCTCTGCTTTAAAATGGCTTATGTGATTAAGTTAGGCCCACCTTTATCTTAAGGTGAACTCTGCTATACAACATAATCACCAGACAGGTGTTGTGTTTATATGTCCTAGGGATTCAGGCATTTCTAGAGGACCAGTTCTGGAATTCTGCCTGTCACATCGTATATAGGACTCACTCACAGAACTTTTTTTGTTTGTTTGTTTTTTTGTTGCACTCATGACATGCGGAAGTTTCTGGACCAGGGAGCAAGCCAGTGCCACAGCAACCACCTAAAATGCTGCAGAGACAATGCTGTATCCTTAAAGCATGGAGCCACAAGAGAACTCCAAAGAGATTTTCAGTCAGCAGTTTCTCCACCTCCCCGCCTGCACAAGACATCTTTGAGGAATGCAAATAATAGCAGCAGCATTGAAAAACTTCTCATAGAGTTGGCTCTTTTATTTAAATAAGTATTAAAAAATGTAGCCCCTTTTCCTGTACTACATCGCTGCCCCCAAAAGATTAGCTTCTGAGTTAATTTCTCTGATTCTCAACATATTAATCTAGTCAAAATCCGTTTGGCCACACTAGTGGCCAAGATATGTGCAGATTTCTCTAGATGCCAACTTGAAGAAACACAAGGTTTGCGGTCCATAAAAAAATTGTATTTTAGTGTAGGAAATGGATACACAAACCACTATGATAAAATGTGGTTGAGTGCTGCAGTGAAGGCTTATGTGAAGAGCCATCTCCTAGCAGCTCTTAGTGGGTAAATAGCAGGACCCTGGGTACGGTTCAGTGGAGTGTAAAAAGCATACATCTTGGAGCCTACAAAGGGAATTCGTAGATGGGTTTCCCCACTTTTTAGTTATTCAAGCTTGGGATATTTGCTTAACAGATATTTAGTGGAAATAACTAAACATACTTCATGTGCTTGTTGGAGGATTATGAATAAATGGACATATGAATGCATGCAAGTAGAATTTATATGTCTTTCTCTTTCGGAGAAAGTCTTTATAACCTTGGCCTCAATGTAAACCACACAGGTTCAGACAGAAGATGAGTCAAACAAATAGCTTTATGTTCAGGCTCACGATTGTCCGAGGGAAGATCATCCCAGAAACTGCCCTACATTTTGGCCCCTAAGGCTTCTGTTTCTGGTATTTCAACGAAGATTTGAACGTTGCTCTATGAGTTAATGTGAGTATGATATAGAACTATAAACACTTGCATTGTTCTGCCTTTCAGAAGCTTTCAGATTACTCACAGATAATAACCATCTAGCATGTGATGACAATTATCTTTAAAATAACAAAACACCAATTAACAGCACAGATCTTAGAAAGGGACTTAAAAAAACAGTTGGCCTGGTCTTGTATGTCAGATATCTCTTGAGAACACTTATTTGCCCTATTGAGTTGCTTATCAGCTTTTCCTTTACAAGCAGATAAAAAGAGGTATGTCATGCAGACTGTCTGAATGACTCCAGATTTTAAATTAAGGGGCCTGAATCGGTAAGATAGTCATCAGTGTACATGTTCTTGCAAGTATTTTTCACTTGGGTTCTTTGTGAAATTGCAGAAGTCATCCCACAGAAGACAGGCTCCTTGTGAGGCTTAATTCTGAGAATTATGAACTTCCTGTGTTTATAGTAAACACTGGGAACTTGAGAAGACTGGGCTCTTTGTCAATCTCATGATGAGTGACTTTGAAAAAGATGAACAGATCCAAATGTAAGATAAGGCCAGGAGAGCTGGATCATGTATCTCGTTGCCTAAACTTTGTCGATCTGTGGGATTTAACAGTGAAGGTTATTCACAGTCAACCACAGTGGGAAACTCATGGTAACTTACTGGTCCTGGATTTTAGAAGAACTTCGATTAGGGAAACAAAAATCTTATCAGATTTCATTGTTTTATTCTTCACTTTTAATCATATTTAAAAAAAATTAAAGCAGTATATGCATGATGTATGAACTCTACTCTTAGTCTTCAAGGCTCCCTGCACTTCCAGTAATCCCATAGATCATTTTTATTCTACAATCATAGATGCTCAGTAAGGGCTTTACACAGACCAGTTGAAGAAGGTATGGAAGTTTCCATCATTTTTATTACTTGGAAAAGAGTATTAACCCACCCTTCATCTTTCCACAGAGAAGCATATATAACATATATACTACATATAGATAGATAGATAGATAGATAGATAGATAGATCTGTATGTATGTGTATATGTATACAAAATAAAATGAACTTTAGAATGTTTCTAACTCTCCCTTAATTTTTTTCCAGATTAGTCAATGCCACATTAACTGTCTCTGAAGATGATTATATCTTGTAGCTTATTTTGAATTATTTCTTTGTCGGAGTATCTCTCCTATAATTCAATAAACTCATCCAGAGTACCATTAACATTGTATTTAGAATTCTACCACAAACACACAGCCCAGGACCAGTTAAATGTGCACTGAATTGAAATGAAATTATGGTCAGAGTTCTCAGCAGTAAATTTATGTATCCGGGCCAATCCCCCTGTTAATATGTACCTCTATCTTGATTGGCTTCTATTAGGCCCAAATTTACCAATAAGTTTCAGGGTCTGAAATAGGAAAAAAAAAAATTACAAATGTCAACATTTATTATTAAAGCCCAGGAAGTATGTTGTCTTAGTGGAGGCTGAATTTTAGAGAAAAATGATCTACTTTAAAGCAACACTTGGGCATACCTACTCTCTGTTATCAGAGATTAAATATATCTTTTGTGGCTTTCTTCTTTTTTTTTTTCAACCTCGCAGCTTGTGACCACTTCACTGGTAAGTAGTACATTTTCCCATAAGAGTCTCTACTAGAAAATATATATACACAGTGGTAAAAATATAAAATATTTTAGGAAGACAATGCATCATATAATAATTAAAATGTACCAGGTAAATTATTCATGATATGATCGTTCAGCAATACCACAGATTCTCAAAACATATTGTATATGCGTAGCATATTTCCTTATGGATAAAATGCAAAGTGATGGAATTATCTGATGCACTTCATGTTAACTACAATTACATATTTAAATAATTTTTCTTTTCAGAAAAAAGCACCGAGATGTCACCCTTTATTAGAAAACTCTACAATTTCAACTCTTGTGTTTTTATTTTTTATTTTTATATTTTTTTATTTTTTTGGCTTTTTAGGGCGGCATGTGGAAGTTCCCAGACTGGGGGTCGAATCTGACCTGTCGCTGCTGGCACAGCCACAGCAATGACAGATCCAAGTCTCGTCTGCGACCTACACGACAGCTCCTGGCAACTCCAGAGCCATGAACCTGAGTTCTCATGGATACTAGTTGGATTCGTTACCGCTGAGCCACGATGGGAACTCCTCCTCAACTCTTGTTTTTAAGCAATACCTCATAGCTTTATTTGCTATATTTTAGAAAAAGTTCAGTTATCTGTAATTATTTGCAACAGTTACAATAATCCTTTAGAGTAACTTTTATTAATCTCAATTTTATTTATTTATTTTTTTCTTTTTTGGCCTCACTTGCAGCATACAGAAGTTCCTGGGCCAGGGATCAAATCTGAGCCACAGCTGTGACCTATGCCATAGTTGCGGCAATGTCAGATCTTTAGCCCATTGTGCTGGATGGGGGATCGAACCCACACCACAGCAGAGACAGCCCTGGATCCTTAACATGCTGCTCCATAGTGGGAACTCTCTATTAATCTCAATTTGAAAAACCTACCCTTAAATGGGTATGATTCCCATATGGCTATTTTATATTTCAGCTTCTTCTCTTTCCCCTATACTGGCTATACCATGATGATTGTTTTGTTACTAAGCTACTCATAAATTAACATTCCATGCTTATCAAAATTTGAAAACACATGCATACACACTGCACACAAATAATTAGTTTCTTGGAGAAAATTGTTCTTGTAGTTTTCAAAGTTTATATGTCATGTTTAGATTGATAAAAGATCCATCTACTAAAGACTTAGAACTGGATAAGTTGTCGTATATTACTATGAGTATATTTACATGTTCCAATTTGAATTTTTTAATTTTTAATTTTAATTTTCAACCTAAATAATAAACTTTCAGCAGTTTCCATTGTGGCTCAATGGGTTAAGAACCCAACATAATATGTGTGAGGATGTAGGTTCGATCCCTGGCCTTGCTCAGGTGGTTAAGGATCTGGTGTTGCTGCAAGCTACAGTGTAGGTCACAGATTCGGCTCGGATCTGGTGTTGATGTAGCTGTGGTGTAGGCCGGCAGCTGCAGCTCCTATTCAACCCCTAGCCCAGGAACTTCCACTACCACAGGTATGGCCATAAAAACAAAAATAAATAATTATATAGATAAATAAATACAAAAGAAAAAGAAAATAATAACCTTGCAGATAATAGGGAAATCGATCATCTAGAGCTGCCTTAGAAATAGCAAGAATATCTGAAATTGCATATTATCCTTTAAAATGGAACCAACAGAAAAGATATCTTTGTTAAAATTCCTGAGTCTTCATGGAGATTTTTTCTGCTATAGGAAAGGAGATGGAGCTTGTGGTTTCAAAGATGTGTGAGAGGTGAGCCCACTGACTCCAGAAATGGGGCCAACAATTACACACACACACACACACACACACACACACACACACACACACACACACCAAAACCTCAGGTGCTTGCCATTTTGTCAGTCCAGGTTGAGACTAGCTTCTGAAAAGTTTCAAAGATATGAGCAGGAAGAAGGAGACTTCTTTTTTTTTTCTTTTCTTCTTCTTCTTCTCTCTCTCTCTCTTTTTTTTTTTTTTTTTGGTCTTTTTAGGGCTGCATCTGTGGCATATGGAAGTTCCCAGGCTAGGGGTCTAATTGGAGCCGCCACAGCAACACAGGGTCCAAGACGTATCTTTAACCTACACCAAGCTTGTGATAACACTGGATCTTTAACCCACTGAGCGAAGCCAAGGATCAAACCCGTGTCGTCATGGATACCAGTCGGTTTGTAACCCACTGAGCCACAAAAGGAACTCCTGAGGCTCACTTCTGATGGATGACTGTCCCTCCCAAATACAATCCCCCCACATGGTTAGGTGGAATAGTGGTTTGTTCCATAGATTTAGAACTTTTATAATTTTTAAACAATTTTTGATTTTTTTTGAAAGTTATAAAAAGAGTCACCATAATTTTTAATCTTTCCTGAAAGGTTTATTTCTCAGCTTGTGATTGAGCATCCTGGGGGAGGGGCTGCAACTATTTCTCTCTTAACTCGGCCCAATTTCCCATTGCTTATTTTTTAAAAAGCCCTACGGACTCTCCAGTCATCAAATATTATTAAAACCCCATGTAAAATAACCAGAACATTCGTATTTCGTTTCCCTATGGATTATGCAAGGGTTTCCAAAATAATGCAAAATATATTTGGCTAGCTCGTTTTGCGCCTTGTGAACCTAACATTAAAACAAACCCACAAAATCCTACAGTTCTTCTTTTTCACAATATGGGAACCTAGTACACAGCTGGCTTTGTCAATGAGGCCACTAATAGGGAAAAGATAGGGAAACAAAGCCCAAAGAATAGACCTTGTTTAAAAACAAACGAAAGGCCCATCTAGCAAGTGGAATGATTACAATCAGGAAAGCGATTATAAAACAATGTAGTGTCATGAGGGAGGCACATGCTTGAACGCAGACAGACTGGGCCTTCAGAACTACTTTACCTTTCACTAGCCATACCCTCGGCAAATTATTTGTTCTTTCCAAGCCCCACTGCTATTTTTTCCAGGTATAAAGCAGGAATAATGGCAATTTTCATTCATTTATAGCCTGCATATTTTGAGTGTCTACCATGAGCTACACACTCTTCCGACACTAAAGAAGTAGGAATGAAGAAAACAGACTAGATTCTTTGCCCTTGTGGAATGCACCTTTTAATGGAAGTGAAAAAAAAAAGATAAACAACAATTAACTAAATGCATAGTATACTGAAAGATGAAAATGAATAAGTTTGTATAATAGGGAATAATAGGGGAATTTATTGTTGTCAGAAGAAACCTTACTACTATAGCAATATTTGAGCAACTATTTTAAAGGTGAGGAAGTGAGTTACTATACCTGGGTAAAGATATTTCGGGAAGAGAGAATGTGGGTCTGCTTTTTTGGCCACTGTGCTGCTCTTCTCCAAAATAATAACATTTTTTCTCTCATTTGCAGTTTCCATTAGGATTAACTTGGATGTAAGCCTGGATTCAAGTTTATCCTTCTAGTAGGGCATGGAATTAGATATCTTTCTATGTGAGAGATGTTGGAGTTAGAAGAAAATGTATGGCCTATGACCAATATCCATCATATGTATCATAAAAGAGAAATAATTCAGAAATACTGCTTTAGAAATGGAGAAACAGAATTTGAAATTCTTAGATTGGCAATTCTCCTAACCTATAAATCAACGAAGAGAATAGGAAAAAGAAGGAAAAGAAAAGCATTGTTAATGCTATCCTGAAAGAGTGTTTAAAATTAAACAGAATCATACACACTAGGTTCTGGTGATTCTTTCTCCAGGTGTTTTCCCTCACAAATATATATTTTTTATTCTCCAGGAAATATCCATGCTAAGAAAGGCCACTACTGGAAAGCCTAATTTCATACTATTAATTTGAATATTAATTTGCATACTTAATAATATTAAACATAATACTACTATTGAGTTGGATATTAAGTTGGGCTGGACCCTGTAGGACTATCTTCATTTTTAATTGGTAGGGAAAGCTTATGAAATGCCCCTTATCTTACTTATCAGCATCCTATAAACTTTTTGCTTAGTATAATTTTTAGGTCCAACCATGTTGCTGTAAATGGTAATATTTCATTCTTTTTTATGACTGACTAACATTCCATTGTATATATGCACCACATCTTTATCCAGTCCTCTGTTGGTAGACATTTAGGTTGCTTTCATGTCTCAGTTATTATAAACAGTGCTTCAATAAACACTCCTGTACATGTATCTTTTCAAATTATGGTTTTTTCTGGGTAGATGCCCAGGAGTGGGATTGCTGGATGATATGGTAGTTCTATTTTTAGTTTTTTGAAGAACCTCCATATTGTTTGCCATAGTGGTTGCAGACAGTGAAAGAAAAACATCAGATGATGTCACAGTGTGGAATGTAAGAAAAGGATACAAATGAACTTATTTGCAGAACAGAAATAGAGGCACAGACTTTGAAAACCATATGGTACCAATGTACACTGACGTATATGGAGTGATTAGCCAACGGGGACCTTCTGTATAGCACAGAGAACTCTATGGAAAAGAAGTTGAAAGAGAATGGATAAGTGTATATGTATAACTGAATCACTTTGTTGTACATCGGAAATTATCACAATCTTTTAAATCATCTATACCTCAATAAAACTTTAAAAAATGAACAAAAACCTTTTTGCCCATTTCTCAACTAGTTTTTTAATGGGAATCTGACAGGAATCAAGTGCTCTGGATGTTTAGATATTTACATATTGGATTTTTCCAGTAGGAGGAATATGTTTTTGCAGCAAAAAGGGAAACTCAGTGCTACAGGAAAATAAAACTAGTTGCTTTATTTCTTTGCCTCACTCGGTCTTACTCAGGCTAGTTCTTGTGTGATCCAGGAAGGAGCGCATTTGAAACAACCATTAGAAAGCACCCATCATGGGGGAAAGGTGTGAGGACTGGCCTGCTGTTTGCTTTGTTTCTGTGTTCTCACCCAACAACTCTGGTGAACAGAGCAGCCCAAGGAGAGCGGCTCATGTTCACATCATGACTCTGTGAACCCAGAAGAAGCCTTCTCCACCTCTTGGTTACATATGAATCCAGGAGTCTATGGATTTTATCCTCTGCTTCCCCAAGGATTTCTCTTCCCCCTGTCACCAGGATTATTGCTTTTCCCTCCGAAGCAAAACAACTTGTTCTTGTCCTCTAGCTTAGCCAGATTCACTTTTCCCGTGCAAGCTAAATTGCGCGAAAGCTCTGCTTGTGTGCACAAATATAACAGAAGCTAAAGCAGAGGCTATCAATTTTGTGCTGGACCATGTACTGCCCCATTCATTCAGCTCTCATGAATTCTTGCTTAGCACTTAGACCTGGCCACTCTTAACAGAGAATGCACCATAAATAGAACATTCGATTGGAAAAAAACTCAGATTTGCATGTTACTATACAGATTGTTGAGCTCATACCATTTCCCATCCACTACCTCTACTTCTCAGTCTTAAGTCCACCACCATGAAAAACCCACATTGGTATGGTCTCTAAGATAGTTTTTAAAATTTTTTTTTACTCATTTACAATTCCAGGTTATAAGAATTACACATGAATGGTATTCTTAAATCTGAGAGCTGTGTTTAAGAAGACTTTGTCACTACTTTCTCTAGCCAGGGCCATGACATAGTATGCTCATACCTTAATTTCACCTGCCACAAAACTCACCTGCTAAAAATTGTGGTTTTTGCTGGGAATTTAAGATAACGATGACTGTAAATTCCATAAGGCACAGACTTTTAACACTCACATACGAGGGTTAATTATACAGGAAATGTAATAAATATTCTATTTACAATTCATTACAAAATAGTTTATAACAATAAATTAAGTCAAATCAGCAATCAATTCTGAGTGGCCATTGTATGCCACTCTACAGACTATTGTGGAAGGTACAGAAATGACAATCCACATAGGGCCTGTAACATTTAGAGAGGAAAAAAAATAACTTTTTTTTTAACGGAGCAGGTGATGCTTGGGTTGAATTTTAAAAAAGAATGATGCCTTCAGTTGGAAAATTAGGGGAGGAAAATCAAGGCAGAAGGAGTAGAGATTAAGAAAACCCAGAGTGAAATTCCTAGGCTTGCTTTGAAAAACAGTGTGATTTCAGGCTTAAAGTACATCTTTTAGTTTTATAATGGATGAGAGAAATAACTTTCTATCTTAATTTGTGTTGCACCAACACAAGATCCTAAGGCAAGGATAATAAGGCACACAATTTACATGGCAGGTGATCCCAGCAAACACATTTGAGAAATAAGGGCTTAAAGAGAGAAGAGGAAGAAACTACAAAAAATGAGCTAGGTCGTTCACTATTTATTGCTGTGACCAATTGGATAAAGTGTCCTGTTAGGGCACTTTGAAAGAATGTGTAAGACATACTTCAGAGGTTTCCAAGGACAGAATAAGTTATGACATTAATTGACTGATTACCCTCTCATCGCTGGACAAAAACACTGGCTCTGGCACTTCTGACTTGTTTTGTGCATGGGTCAAAGTATTTTGTAACAGTGAAAAAAGTCCTTGGTCAGAGATACAGGGGTTTGTAATAAGCAGATACCTTGAGATGCATGAGTGAGGCACCAAGAGTTTCTGCCCGGCCTTCTTTCTATCTTAATGCTATTGTCCCGCCCATTCCCACCACTACCCCTACTAGCCATGGCAGCCTCTATGTTACTTAGGAACTTAAGAATGCATCCATCGTGGCTCAATACTGCGCTGCAAACCGAGATGTTTCTCTTAGTTCCCTGAACCCATTGCTCTCCCTCTGGAGGAGAAATGGAGAAAACAATAGTCCTACAAATTCTAAATCCCCCAAGCCACAAATTGTTTTGTTTTGCAACCCTCCTACCAGATCTACTCAATAATCTGTTGGGAGTTGGAGTAATAAAACATCTGGTGAATTAGAAACAAGGAGAATAAATATCTCCCTTATAGAAGACCCCAGAGACTGAGAATTTCCTTTCAATTCAGTTTTTGACATTCCCCTTTGAAACAACCTCTGGTCAAAGCACAGCAGCCCAGGTGTATGGCTAAGACAGAGTAGGCAATTTTATACCATTTTTTGGTTAAAAAAAGAGAGAGAAATGAGAATTTGCATTAACTTTTCACATTTTTTTATGTCCCCTTTTTAATTACAGTGGGGTTGGAAGGTCAAGGGGTCCCTGTCTCCCAGTCCTTTGAACTGCCATTGAATGACATTCTGCTAAAAAGCTCAAGGAAGCTTCTGTTACTGCTCTTTCAAGTATATCCTAGGGTGACAGTTTCTTACTAAAGCAGACAGAAATGTAGAGGTCTGAGTTCAAGCCGCAAGCTGACTTCAAGTCACTTTACCTTTCTGAGAGTCAAGTTCTTTATCTATAAATGGGAATAAAGGTAACACTCTCATGAGATGGTTGAAAACACTAGATGAAGGGTTTTATACATGTCTATAACATATATATGTGTATGTGTGTATAATTTTGTTAGTTCTACATTTGATGCTAGAACTGGCTTTGTTTATCTATACTAAGTAATTTAAGCCCACAGCTACTGAATCTGTAAAATGGATTGGATTAGATCAGAGGTCCTTAAGTGGGGCAAGTGGATATTTGTCATTATCTAAAGACAGTTTTGTTTGCCACAGTTGGAGGGTGTGTGTCACTCTTATGGATGGATAAAGGACCAGAGATGTTGTCAAATATCCTACAAGCCTAGGACAGCCCCCCACAATGAAGAACTATCTGGGTCACAATGTTAATAGTGCCAAGACTGAGAAATCCTAGATTAGAGGACCATTGAAAATGTGTATCAGTAAGACTTTTTTTTGCCGTTTGAGACATTATTGCTTCAAAAAATTACAAATATTTGTTGAGTACCAATGTACAGTTGAAGAAAATCTAAAATCTTGGCCATGATCTACAACATTCTGTGATCTAGCCCTGGCTGGCTCCTATTGTCCCATCTCAAGCTACTTTCATCTGTACTCACTCTGGTCTGGCCACACTGACCTCTATGCTTCACCTACAATATGGCAAACTTCTCAGGGATTTGAATATTCATTATGCTCAGGTTTCTGCTTGTTTAACTTTCTTATTTTGTTCCCATCTCTACCCAGATCTCACTTTATCTGAGGGCTGTTCTCTAACCACCTGACGGGAAAGGCCACCACGCTTCATGTTTATCCCCTGTGACTTGGTCCCTTTGTGTTTGTTCACAGATGGTCATTGCTAGTACCTAGTATGGAGGTATGGAGAAGGTCCTCCAGACACATGTGTCAACTGAACAACTTGGAGTGCTATGCCAGACACTTTTTTTTGGTCTATGATATTTTAATTCGTTTTTACTTTTTTTTTTTGTCTTTTTGCTATTTCTTGGGCCGCTTTCGCGGCATATGGAGGTTCCCAGGCTAGGGGTCGAATCGGAGCTGTAGCCGCCAGCCTACGCCAGAGCCACAGCAACCCAGGATCCGAGCTGTGTCTGCGACCTACACCACAGCTCATGGCAATGCCGGATCGTTAACCCACTGAGCAAGGGCAGGGACCGAACCCGCAACCTCATGGTTCCTAGTCGGATTCGTTAACCACTGTGCCACGATAGGAACTCCTCTTTTTTACTTTTAAATACTGGTTTTAATTTTGTCATTGCACCATGGAAGATGTCAGACATTGTTTTAATACAAATGAAATTTAAAGGAAAAAAGATAAGGTACAAAGAGTATAGACTTTCTTCTCCAGGAGAAAAAAACAGTAGTTCTTTTCACATAATTATCATATCTACAAGGATAACACTGGTTTCGTTAGGGAGACAGAAATTTACAGGAAAAGGCTCAAGGTCGTGTTTGTTTTGAGGACTAGTAATTGATAGAATAATATTTTCTATGCACTTATTTGTTTTATTTTCTTTGATTTGCCTCAGAGCACAAGTCAGTCTCTCTCTCTGTCTCTCTCTCTCTTTCTCTGCCATAGTATTTTGGGTTTCCCTGACTCCCATGAGAGCAGGGCAAGATGTTAGTTCTTCTTGTGTTCAAGTTCTTGTTTTTAAGGCAAAGATTTGATAGCATGACAGCATTTTTTCATTTAATAATCTTCTGAATCAGCATGATTCATTTGGTATTTTCTTTGTTTGTCTATTTATTTCCTTGAGTACAATAAGATTAATTGTACTGATTAATACATGAAGAAATTCTTAGTGTGTGGTTAATAAAATAGTCCTAATTTATGCTCAGACTCAAAAAAAAGAGTCTTTATCTGGAGTTTTAATATCCTTTAGGGTTATAATTCGGCTGCCAGAAATAGCTAATTTTCTCTATCAGCTTGCCTGTACATATCAAGAACCAACAATCAATTTATTTCTCCAGCTCTCACCTGACCTATCCTATAACTGCTGGAATATTCTTTTCTATTATGAGATCTAGCTTGTCTATGTCCCGGGCCTGCCAGAAGGAGACATTATTTAGCTTCCTATAAAGTGGACCATCTGTTAAATAGACCACATAACAAGCCAGTTACCATGGGGGAATTTAAATGATCACATTTAAACTATTTATATTACCTCAAATTTCTAAAATAAACCTGTATTTCTACTGCACATAGAAAACATACGTAAAAAAAAAATAATAAAGATTAAGAGAATAAGAAAAGTCACAGACTTCAAGAAAATGTTTCTAAAAGACATATCTGATAAAGATTGTTATCTAAAATACACAAACAACTCTTAAAACTCAACAATAAGAAAATGAACAAGCCTGAGTAAAAAAATGGGCAAAAATCTCTGAGGGGATTTCTCTCTATTTCACTGTTTCTCTAAAGAAGACAGAGAGATGGCAAACGCATGCATGAGGTGATGCTCCACATTTTAGGTCCTCAGGGAATTACAAATTAAGACAACAATGTAACACCACCTAATCCTTATTAGATTGGCCCAAATTTGAACACAAAATGCTGGAGAGAATGTGGAGCAACAGGAGTGCTGGTGGGCAAAGGAAAATGGTACAGCCACACTGGAAGATAAGTTAGCAATTTCTTCCAAAATTTAACATAATCTTACATCATACTCTCTAGCAGTCACCTTCCTTAGTATTTATTCAACTGAGTTGAAAAGTTGCGTCCACCCAAATACCTGCACACAAATATTTACAGCAGCTTTATTCATAGTCGCCAAGATGAGGAGGCAGACAAGGTGGCCTTCAGTAGGTGAATGGATCAATAAGCTGTTACATCCATACAGCAAACTACTCAGCACTTTTAAAAAGAAATGAGCTTGAAAACCATGAAAAGACATGCGGGAAATTTAAAGGCAAATTACCAAGTGAAAAACTACAAACTATGGGAGTTCCCATTAGGGCTCAGCTGTAAGGAACCTAACTAGTATCTATGAGGGCGCAGATTCTATCCCTGACCTCTCTCAATGGGGTTAAAGGTCAGGGATTGCTGTGGCTATGCAGGTGCAGCTCTAATTCGACCCCTAGCCGGGGAACCTCTATATGCCACAGGTACAGCCCTAAAAAGCAAAAAACAAACAAAAACCAAACAAACCCAAAACTTCATGCTATGGGATTCCAACTCTATGACATCCTGGAAAATGCAAAAGTATGGAGACAGTTAAAAAAAAAAAAAATCAGTGGTTGCCAGGGGCTGGGGGGCTGAAAGGGATGAATAGATAGAGCACAGAGGATTTTTGTGGCTAGGATAACTATTCTATATGATACTATAATGGTAGATACATGTCCTTATGCTTTTTGTCAAAACACACAGAATGTAAACACCAAGAATGCATCCTAATATAAACTGCGGATTTGGGTGATAATGATGCATAGGCTTATTGATTTTAACAAATACACTACTCCAGTGTGGAATGTTGATGGTGAGGCAGGCTGTGGGGGTGTGAGGGACAGGGGGTATATAGGAACTCTACTTCCCACTCAGTTTTGCTGTGAACTAAAACTGCCCTAAAAATAAGTTCAGTTTTAAAAAATTAAACATAAAAAGGTAAAGGAAAGGTGTAGGAATGATGTGTTTCTTCCCCTCTGGGCACAGCATTTGGAAGAGAATAGCTTCCGTCCACTGAAAAGTAATGCAAAAGGAATTTGGCAAACAAAAGACCTAAGGAAAAACAAGTTCTGGTAAGATCTCCAATTAAGTGATAAATTAAGGTCTCTTGAAGGAGGAGGGTGTTTTCACTGAGGTGGTCTGGTAATTGATTAAAAGACTTAATTTTGAGTGTTTTCTTAAATATGAAGCCAATACCCCAAGGTATCTTCAGCTTCTTCTCCATGCTGGAGCCAGGTGCATGGCAGACTCCAAAGAGAGACTAAAGACTCAGAGATGCTTGATTTTCACAGCAACTGAGGAACAGGCTTTCTGCAAGGATGGATTGATTTCTGAGTCAATTTTCCCCACAGTCATAATCACTTGCACACAATAGAGATGCAATTAGTGATCGTTTAAAAAGAAAATATGTAGCATAAACTAATTCTGTGACATTTTCTTCATTGAAGATATTTTAAAATAGATCAACGTAAGCAGTGTTTCATAAAATAGAGAAATTTGGATAATACCTATAATATGTAAGATTTGACCCCGAATATCCATTTTTGTCTCCATTTCAAACATCATTTTTTTAAAAAGTAGCATAAAAGTGATAGACGGGTGCCTTCTACATGTCCCAAGTCTCAGTTTAAATTAACTTCCATTTGGTTTTTGCTCGGTTTTCAAATGAGAAGAGTATCTGTTTTCTATTTTTTTAACAGTGATATTGTGGTCTTCTTTTTCTGATTCTTCAAGAAGATGATTCCTGCTGAGTATGAGTGGTAATTGAGGGTCTGATCCAGAAAGCACTGGACAATTACAAAGAATCAGACTTATAGCAAGCGCTCAGCTTCATTTCCATGAGAAGGTTTTTGCATACCCACTCTGGGAATTTGGGATGACCACGGAGGCTATCTGCAAAGTCCATTTGCTGCCAAAACACTGAACTGGCTCTGACATCCACAAAAGCATTTGCAGTAAGCTGTAGTCCAATTTGGTCAGCTTCAGCCTCCAGTGTTCTACCGTATGGTCAGTACACCTGAAATGTAGACTTTCCCCAAAGTACCAAATTATCTCAAAGACACATGGCCCAGATAACCGTGTGAAGTATCAAAGCTAAGACATCAATAAATCAACAAGCTAGTTTTTCTGCAGCAAGCCCCAGTACTGCATGTTCTATTTCAGACTCCACAAGGAAGAAAAGTTGATAAATATCAGTTACGCTATGAAAGCCCAGCAAGATAAACATTTGTCCACTTGGAATCACAAAGGAAGTGCCTGCTCTGGCAGCACATCTACTAAAATTGGAATCAAAAAGGCATTTATATCTGGGGAATCAACTACATTAATAATCCAATTGATCTCAGAGATCCCTAGAATATCTTTATTGCCTTCAATGAGATGATAAACCACATCCTGTCTTTAACAGTGTGGTATTGGGTATCTTTCTCAATTAGCCTATCATTTTAAACTTCTCCCATTCATGTTTCCTGTTCCAATTCTGATAGAAGTCTGAAATGTTCTTTTCCCAACAATAGTAGCTTGCTGTTTCTTATTTTTGGACTTACCCTCCGTTGAGAACATTGAAAAAACTGCAAGTAGCAATTCATGTAGTAACCTTCATCTGTGTCTTCCTTACACTTCCTTTTGATATCTCCTTCCTATTAGGAGGAGGTGTTACAGCTCTGAACACTTACAATGATTGCAAGTGGTTTCTGCACTAGAATGATCAGCTAGAGGGGAATCGGACAAGTTGAAACTGTGAAATGTTGGAACGCCTTATGTCTCATGGGGCAATAATTTAGGGGATACAATACTTAGAGAGGGGGAATGACTACAACTTCTTTTATCAGGAGCTACCTTGAGAAATAATCGTTCCATGCAGTAATTTTTGGGTAATCATCCAAATTTCTTTACTTTCGGTGCTCAAGAGACATTTTGATCTTTTATTATTGAAAGTCTTATAGAAATAAAAGTTTGCAAACAGAAAAGCCAAACCATATAATGATTTACTTCCAGGCCCTGATGTTTACTTACTAGATAGTTAATTTAGACAAAGTGATAATCTGGTGAGATATAACAGCTAGTATGTTATACTTTCTCCAGTCAGTTAGTGAATTAAATCAGAACAAAACACAATTTCTAGCAGCAGATCTGAATCCACAGGTGAAGCTTATCTTTCTTTTGCTTGATTTATCCTAGCAGTGGCAAAAGTGATTAGGTCCCTCCACTTAGTGATTGCATTTATTTATTTACTTTTCTGAGTTAGCTTCCTAATTGCCTGTATCTTTTTCTCTCCTACTATAAACTCAAAAAAAGTAAAGAATTATGACTTGTTTACCATTACACCACCAACACCAAGCAAAATACCTGCAAATAATAAGATGCCCAGGAAATATGTGGAAGGAAAGAATGTAGGAATACGCAAGGCAGTTTCTTGAATGTCCATTAGAGTATTGTGATGTGGTCAATTAGCCCTGAACTAGAAATCGAATAGTCAGGTTCAAGGCAAAACTCCATCCATTTTATTTATCTATTCTTCCATGAATTTTGAAAGTTCTGAACCTCAATTACTCTATATAAAAAAATATGCAGACATCCAAGACCAGCAAAGTTTGTAAGACTTGCGAGGTTCTATCAAGATAAAACAGATGAAAGCACACCGAGTTTTAAAACTTTTGTATAAATGCATGATCAGACATGGCATGTCACCCTGACATCGTTCAGGGAAATAATTTACAAAGAAAGTGGAGAATACTTAATTTGCCAGAATTCTCAGGGCAGAATGGCACAAAGTTAGAGGAAACATTTGATAAGCAAGATATATGAGGTAGTGAGATCCCTTACCACTCATTCCAAGAGGTTTTCTCCACTTTCAAATCATGCTCAATAAATTTTCTTCTAAGAAGGTCTCCACTTAATGGCAGATCTTTTGAATATAGAGTGAAATATAAGTACAGAGCCAGAGATGTGTTGCTTGAGGCACAGAAGATGAATTTTTTAAACAACTTTCCCTAGAAATTAATCAGAGACAAAATTTCATTTCTTTGAAGTAAAATTTGAGGTGAGGCCTTCCTACCAAAGACAGCAAATTAAAAGCCTTCCTGGGTTGTACACATATTATAATGGTCCAGCCTCACATATAATCATGTCAGGATCATATTGGACTATATCAGACCTAAAGAAAAATCTAGGCCTTGTTCCATAAAGTTAGACTATATTAATGTAGGTGGGATCAAGTTCAATTTTATTAGCCAGAAAGTTAATCTCACAGAGCAATATATGGACAAACCTCGAGTCAGAACCCAATGTTCTACCTCATGCTGTAACAGATGTTTTACAAGTGATTATATTTTACAAGTGATTATATTTTAAGTATTGATGTAAAAGCGTTTGAACAAATCAGTTATTTGTACCATGTTTTTCCGTCCCTTCTCTCCAAATAGATGGCCTACATTTAAACGAGGCAAATAAAAACTGGTAACAGTTTGCTAATGGATATCAGAATCTTAGCTCATTTTATTCAATGTCCCTTCATTTATTCCTAATTCACCAAACATTTATTAGATGCCTAAATGGTTCAAGCATCTGCAGTTGCATAGGGTATTACAGTAAATACAAACAAACATTGTGTATATGTGAGATCCGAAATGTTTACAAGTGTGGTATGAGAGAAGAAACATAACCATTAAAATAAGACATTTGACTTGGGCTAATTTCCAACCTAAGTTTGAAACAATGCCCATTTTCTTCATGACTTCCGTTGAATCAGGAGCAGAAAGCCACTAGAGATTTAACTGAGGTATTTCATTTCTCTTATACAAATTAAATCAAATGCTCACATTCAAATGATGCCTACTCTCATCTTGACACTTTTCCAAGGTTACCTGAAAACTTTATAACAGCTTGAAACAAACTCTCCTATACATTAATTCATTCAGCAAACCAAACATTTGCAATGCCCATAATGTGCTCAGCACAGTAAGTATGGTGGGGGGGGGGGGAGAAGACAAATAAAACTGCTCCAGAAAACCTCATTATTTGTAAAAAAGCAGCAATTGAATAGATTACAATTCAGTGTGATAGTACAAAGGTATCAATTCATTCAAGATGCAGAGGCTTCACAGAGACACAAGGAGAGTGAGGTTAATTGGGCTTGGGTGTTTAGAGGTTTCCTGGAGAATGCCAAATTTACATTTGGAAAGTTAACATTCAGAAATGTTACATTTGGAAAGATGAGAGATTGAAGGTAGGGATGGGCATGTCAAAATGAAGTCTTAGCATTTACCAACAAACAGAAGCCTGCAGCAAAATGTGTCCCCTGGAAATATAACCAGTTTAAGACTGCTGGAATAAAAAATTATAAAGGAGTAGTTCTAATAAGGTTTGTTTTTAGACTTTGCTAACTTGAGAACAACAAATCCACCTCTCTCTGAGTCATTACTTGAAATTCAAACGGAGTCTTCCACCTCCTTTTGTCTTCAGACTGTGCTACTTTTGTGATCATATAGTTACATGCTTAAAAACAACAGGGTCCTTGTAAAAAAAATATATGGCTAATTTGATTTAGAATTGACTTTATGACTACAAAGATGAAATTGGGAGGACACTTTGAAATATGTTTCTATGGCCATGGGAAGTTTTATCTAAGACCTTTGGCCCGCCTTACAATTTTCCTCCCTAGCGTCTTGTCTTTTTCTTTCTTTCTTTCTTTCTTTCTTTCTTTCTTTCTTTCTTTCTTTCTTTCTTTCTTTCTTTCTTTCTTTCTTTCTTTCTTTTTTTCTTTTTTGGTCTTTTTGTCTTTTCTAGGGCCACACCCATGGCATATGGAGGTTCCCAGGCTAAGGGTAGCAATGTGGGATCTGAGCCGCATCTACCACCTACACCACAGCTCACAGCAACGCTGGATCCTTAACCCACTGAGTGAGGCCAGGGATTGAACCGCAACCTCATGGTTCCTGGTCGGATTCGTTAACCACTGAGCCACGACGGGAACTCTGCATCTTATTTTCTTGTAAGTTTTTCCCCTTTTCCTTCTCCTCTCCCTCCCACTCCCTTTCCCTCTTTCTCTGTTTCTTCTTCCTCTTTTCCCTTCGCTTTCTTCTCCTTCTTCCTCTTCTTTTCCTTTCCCTTCCCACCTCCTCCTCTTCCATCTTCCTCTCCCTCCTCTTCATTTTCCTCTTCCTTCTTTTCTATGGTGGACCCTCTATGTCTATGACTGCATATAAAACCTGAGCTTTCATTTGACCATGTAGTTTTAGACCTATGTTTCCAGAATTCTTTAGAACTTCTGGTGAAGACCTATTGGGGATGACTGACCCAGTGGCAGTCTAGGCTTGCTTTCTTCACCTGATTTCTGCATTTTCACAAAGATCGGCTATTTACATTGGGGATTTGAGCAAGATTTCATTTGAAAAGAGAATCTTATGCTTCTTTAAATTTTAAATTCACTCTTTTTGTTTAATTCTCATCTTTTGAGGATAAACTGAGGTAAACAGAGGAGAAGTGATAGTACTATATAGCTACCTAGACAGAATTATATTTAAAAATAGGTCCTTTATTCTCAGGAGCTCATCCTGTTAGGTTATTCCAGATGAGGGTTCTCCTCTTCCACATTGCCTGCTGCAAGGAAAGACATCTGTGTCTGACAAGTGTAATGACAAAGCATCTTCATGTGTTCTGAGTCTCCTCTCAAGTGTAGACTTAACTGCCTCCTAACATCCTTTTAGCTTTAATCAGAAACATTCTATCCATAATTTTTAATATGTAATTCAATTTAGAAGATATAAACTATGAATTTATCAAATTAACTTGAAATGAAATTTCTTATCAATTCTTTGGGGATTGGGGACACAGACATACATACATCTATCTCCTTCAGTGGGACCAGTCTACATTAGAGCCATGTTGTTATGAGTTACCTGTGTCCCTCTAAAGATATGTTGAAGTCCTAAGCCCCAAGACCTCAGAAGGTGATCTTATTTGGAAATAAGGTAGCTGCAGATATGACTTATAAATTAACATGAGGGCACACTGGAATGGGGTGGGGCCTTATCCAACATGATTAGTGTCATTATAAGAAGATGGCCATGTGAAGACACAGAGAGAAGGCCATGTGAAGATGGTCAGAGATTGGAGTGATGCATCTACATTCCAAAGTGTACTAAAGATTACCAGTCATCTTTAGGAGCTAGGAGAACACTATGGACAATTGTCTCCCTCAGTGTCCTCAGAAGGAACCAAACCTGATGTTGTCGTCCTGATTTCAGACTTCTAGCCTCCAGAACTGTGAGAAAATAAACTATTGCTTTAAGCCACCCAGTTTGTGGTACTTTGTTACAGCAGCCACAGGTAACTAATACATATGCATTAAAATTCCCAGATGAAGAAGCCATGGTTGACCTTGCTGTGTGTCTGGCACACTGCTGGGAGCAGGAGACATTTGTGTTGGGTACTCAGGTAAGTTAGAGATGGCCAGAGGGAAAGGGAGGATGTGCATACACAGCAGGGAAGAAAGCAGGAGAAAGGGACAGGATTTGGAAAGGTCTTTTGGTGTTTGAGTAATGTTAAGTAGTTCTGTATGCTCCAGTGTGTAACATGGGGTGCTTGGGCAAAGGCTGATGCAATGCTCTTTTGCAACATGAGAGTTTACTTAAATCAAGGAAAACTTCAAATTTTGGAATCATTGTGTGTTTTTGTCTGTGTGTGTGTGTTTAAATATGTATTTATTCCCAGATGTTTTTTCTTTCTTTCTTTTAATTTATTTTTAATTATGGCAGCTATTCTCCGAACATGTTTTTGTTTATCTCAAACTAAGTATACAGTTTCAACATATGGTGTGTATTTTGTTTTACTTCAGTTTATCTTAAGAAATCAACTTTCCTAACTCTTGTTGGCAGTGAACCCAAATGATTTCTTCGTTTTTCTTTCCCTCTTCACTTTCTCTTCTTTCTTTTTTTCTTTCAATTACAATTTCCCTCTCTCTCTTTCTCTGCCTTCCTCTGTCCCCCTTTCTTCCCTCCCTCTTGTCTTTCCTTTTTTCCTTCTTCCTTTCCTCCCTCCCTCGATCTCTTCCTTTTTTCCCCTCCATTCTTCCTTCCTTTCCTCCCTTCTTCCTTCCTTCCTTCCTCCCTCCCTCCCTGGGAGGTCACAAAAAATTTCCCATGTTGATAAACCAGCTCATTTAGTGGCAGGAACCAATAGTTCCTTGGCTTATAGACATTTAGTTAGCCTAGCAAATATACAAGCTGGAATTAATGTTAATAAAAAAGTCAGGGGATGTGATTTGCTCTTTCATTTGTAGCATTATGAACCTAGCATTCAAGTGTGTTCATAATATGAGCTCAAACCTTTTTTATCAGCCTTGTTTTGCATTATGCATTTTCATACCTCAGTATATTTGGCTCTCCTGTTCTTGCTTTCCTTGGGAAGCTTATTTTCATCCTCTCAGCCAACCACACTCCACTTACCCCTCAAAAGCCAACTCAAATATCCCTCCCTTTTAGCACATTTTATGATGCTCACTGGTAGAATTAATCTTTTTTCTCCCCCGAATTCTCCTAGAGCTTTGTACATTCTTCTATCCTTGCTTTATTATTATTGGTATTTATTTTGAGACATGTCTCCTCCACTAAACTGGAGGTCAAAAATAATGTCTCCTTGTCCCCAAATCTGCAATGTCCAGTAAAGTGGCTGACACAAAGTAAGTGTTCCATGTGCAAATTCTCACTGAAGATATTCTTGAGTGAAAAGAGATGGCAATCTTCCTACAAGGAGCAGAAAAACTGGTCTTTAATACCCACATGACCTTCCTTAAAATCACCTGCACACTTTCCAATTTGAACAGCATTAGGAATCTCAAAAACTGGGCATGTGAGGCAGAAAGCCCTGTAGGATGCTGGGTATAAAATTGATAGAGGAACTTAGTTTTTCTTTGTATATATATTCTTGTAGCCCAAACTGGGCATTTAGTGGACTTCAAATACAGTGTGTAGGAGCACAATGATATACTCAGGAATATTTCTGTAGGGAAACTGGACCAAAAAGTTTACCACTCATGCCATCTCTGGAAAGAGTTACGCTATGCTGAGATGGCTTCTGCGTGTAAGTGTGCTGTAAGTGACCCGTGAGATCTGCCAGAAGAATCAAAGAAGGGGTATGCACACATTTAATATGGGTCTCTTCCCCTAAAACAGAGCCTATGACTTTCTTCTTAAAATCCTTGGCACATTACTTGACACCTTGAATATGACCTCAAAGGGCTTTTGAATGAAAGAATGAAGATTGTCTAACCTAATAAACAGCAGGAATGCAAAGTCGCCAGCTTCATGGTTATAGCTCTAAATTCCTGCATCTCTCCATTACTCTTAGCATTTTCAATGACTTTGTAAAATAAGAAATTAAAATTATATTGCATGACCGTTAATTCCAGCAACTTATTTCCAGCGTCAATGACCTTGAGGATAGACTTTTCTGTCCTTCAAGCATTGCTCAGTGGACATCTAAGCACTGAGTACAGTTAACAGCTCTCAGACTAAGTAAGCATAGGCTCTGACCAAGTTACTCCCAATGACTGTAGTCCCCTCTCCCTAACTACCTCCTTCTAACACGGGGCCTGGAAGTCGCAGGAATATAAGATGTTACGGAGAAAAATGTGGAGAGGACAAATAGAGGTGGTCCGTTCTGGTCCCAGGTGGGGAGGCAGAATGGAAGGTAGCGTAGGTGATAGAGGGTCTGGTAGAGGAGGAGGAACAGAGGGGTAGTGGTGGAGTACAGGGACCTACAGGCATCCTGGAGCAGCCTCACCCCCTGCACATCACTGTTCCCCTCCCTGGTGTCCTCACCTTCATTTCTTGTGGGCAAATTGAACAGTTTCTTGTCCTAGAGTAGTAAGAGATCTCTACATCTGGAATCTGGATGGCACTTTTTTCCTGAAGAGTCCGTGTTAGGGTGTGTATCTGCCACATCAGTTTGATGGGATTTTACTACCTAGGAGATGTACCTTTCCTCTACCTATATGTTCCCATCCTCATTAGAAAGGTGGAGGGTGAAGGAACTGAGATTACAAATGAGGAAGGGTTTGACAGAAGCATGTCCTTTTTTTTTTTTTTTGTCTTTTTGCCTTTTCTAGGGCTGCTCCCTCGGCATATGGAGGTTCCCAGGCTAGGGGTCCAATCGGAGCTGTAGCCGCCGGCCTACGCCACAGCCACAGCAACGCGGGATCCGAGCTGTGTCTGCAACCTACACCACAGCTCACGGTAACGCCTGACCGTCAACCCACTGAGCAAGGCCAGGGATCGAACCCGCAACCTCATGGTTCCTAGCTGGATTCGTTAACCACAGCGCCACGGCGGGAACTCCTACAGAAGCATGTCTTAATTATTACTTTTCTATTGTCTTTATGGTAGCAGAGGATTTCTCGAATGAGGAAACTCAATCTCAGGTCAAGGACCAGGGAGAGTAAAGGTACACACAGTTTATCAGTGGCCAAGCTCTAGAACCTGGCCTTGTGACAGTCACCCCAGTCCATTTTTATTTTTGCCCCTTCCCCCCCCCCATCCTCAGAAACCAGATTGTCTCTAAAAGTGCCAGGGTGTGAACCTTCAGTGGGAGGTGTTTCTCATTACAAAAAGGTAAACTTCCTTGTTCTATTTATGCTCATCTAAGTAGCTTGCTTTGTTTTAGTTTAAACCTAAAGTTAATCTAAATCTCACAGATCTGGATCCTGAGGTTCTGAGTACTCGATAAATAGCTTACTTGGTGACACATGAACAGTAGTGGCAGAGGGAGTCTAAGAGTCCCTGGAGATGCAGGCCACCAGGCCACAAGCTGTCTTACCTTTACTGAGGGCCAAGTTAAATAAAGAGATAATGATCTTTATAATGTGAAACACTTCAAGCAGGACCTGACAGTAGACTCCTAAATCACCAGTACGGTCAAGCCAGAAGTCTTAAAAACTTTTCCATACATATTTAGAACCTGCATTCAGCAAGCAGCTGTTCTTAGGTGTTCCGAGAGAAAGACCATGTTTTGAGCAGGAAAGAGATGAATCCCTGTCCCCATCTCCTGCATTGGAAAGAGGATGTGGTGCAGCCCTCACCACAAGGCAACCTGGGAGAACGGTGGATGAAGCTCTCGTGGGGGAAGGTCCTGGAATTTCACCCCAGGACCACGCACCTACCAACCCGTCTGTGGTGAGCTGACACGTTTCTCTCCCCTTCTTCTTCCACTCTGCAGTGAGAAATATTCTCCTCTGTTCTCTGGTTTGTGAAACAGCCTGGGTTTCTCTGGCTAAGAAACCAAGATGTACATTATGAATCATTAATCAAACTACAGATGCATACTTGTCAGTCAGAGGGTAGCTTCTTTAGAAAGAGCCAGGGGCTGCATATTTTGAAGCACATTTTCACCCCAGGAGTTAAGCTAATGTCTGTTGAGAATTGCCTCCAGCTCTGTCACTGCTGGAACAGAAGCTCCTCTGGAAACCCCAATTTCACGCCATGAAAAGATTCCACTCCACACTAAGACCTTAAGGATAGTTTGGGGGAAATGTTATAGTCCTTTAAAATAAAAAATCAGCAAAACTTCCCAAACTTTCACATTAACCATAGTGATTTCTAATTTACAAAGCACTTTCTGCTGGCTGGCCTCGCCTCTGTTTGACTTTAAACCACAGAGCAACCACATTGGTTAGAAGGAGTTTGCTCTGGAAATCTCCCCTAAACCTCATCCAGCCCCATTGATAAAACTCAGGTTCTCAAAAAAGTCACGCTCCTTTCACCACCAGCATCTGCTCCCAGTCTCTTCTCTTTCAGGTCTTCACAAGAGAAACCTGCCTAGCATCTCACTCTGTTTAGTTAACTGCCTCTTATTCTCCAGGTATGAGCGCAAAGCAAAATTTTCAGGAAGGTCTCCCTTGGCCATCTGACTCCAACTATTTCTTATACACGTTAGAAGTGAAACTTATAATCACGTTTCTATCTTCCAGAGTATTTGAAATCAGTTTCTAGTTACTCATTTTTAGTAGGATTGTTCTAATGCTTGTCACCCATTTATGTTACCCTCTATTTCTGCGTTTAGTTTACTATTATATTGATAGCATATATTTAGCCTATAATAGCTCCCTAAATACTTGAGAACGAAATGAATGACCACCACCCACCTTCCCTTTCAGCTGCGAAATTAGAAACTGAAAGCCACATGCCAAAATTCGTGTAATAATAAAGTCACTTATGATGGAACACAATGTGAGAAAAAAGAATGTATAATGTACACATGTATGTATAACTGGGTCACTATGCTGTAAGTTGAAACAAATATATATAAATAAATGATAAAAAAAAGAGTTTTTAAAGTCAGAAAGACTTGCAATTTCAAAATTTAGCATTGGTATTTACTCATTTGGGTGATTTTCTTTGAGTCTCTGGTTTTCTTTTTCTTTTTTTTTAATCGGTTAATTTCATATAATAGAAACAAAGGGGATTATTGTAAAGAAATAAAGTTCATATAGTACTTGTTTACCGGTAATACATTCCTAATACATCCATTCAAGTTTTTTAAGTCTATTAGTTGGACGACTGATTCTAGTCTATGAAATCATCAATCTCTCTCTATCTCTCTTTTTTTTTTTTTTTTTTTTTTTTTTTTGCTTTTAAGGTCTGCACTCGAGACATATGGAAGTTCCCAGTCTAGAGGCTGAATCAAAACTACAGCTGCTGGCCTACACCACAGCCTCAGCAACACCAGATTTAAGCCACATCTGCGATCTATACTGTAGCTCACTGCAACACCAGATCGTTAACCCACTAAGCGAAGCCAGGGATGGAACCTCCATCCTCATGGATCCTAGTCAGGTTCGTTTCCACTGTGCCACCTTGGGAACTCCAATATCTCTTTTTAATGAGACAAAAATCTGAAGCAAAGGGCAAGTAGTCAGTACTAAAAGCAATCGTTTTTCTTTTTCTTTCTCCTTTAGCTCATAATGTAGTGACAAAAAGATTGTAAAATAAAATTTTCAAGGCAGTAGAAATGGAAGCAAAGCTAATATTTATTTGGCTTATTCTATATCTTCATAAATCCCTGGTATAATGCTTTTTTTCTTGTCAAGTATTCCCATTAGCAAGGATTGTTTGAACAACTGGCTCAAGATGGAGACATTTTGGAGAAAATGAAAGTCTTCTGTTGGTAAAAATCAGAGAATGAACTCATGGTATTTTTACTGGCAGATTTGCTAAGGGATGTAGTTAAGGAAATAGCCAAGATACTAGTTTTAAGAGTTGTCTAAAATAAGGTAGTTAAAAAAATGAAAAGAAAGGGAAAGACAAAAAAAAAGAAAAAGAAAAGAAAGAAGAGTAAACATTAAATGTCGAGAGATGTTCTGCTCAAGTTTCTTTACACTTAATCTTGGGGTTTGATCCACCAGGCCACCTGGTGTTCTATAATATTATTGTGTCTATGTAAAATTTATATCTTCTGTATTGTATTCCTAAGCTATTAAAGGTAGAACACAGACCAAGGATATTTATAAAAATTGTAGTATAGAAATAGCAAGGGAATATAAAAGCGTTATACTTCAGTCTATTTCAGGCTTAAAATGAAAGGATATTGGAAAACCCACACATAGATGATTTAATATATATTATCTAGTTCATTTAACTTCAAAACTGCTTTAATACATCTACATTAGAATCAGTAATTATACATATTTAAAACTTTGGCTGGGGAGAGCTGACTGAGAACACTGACATGGTTAGAAAGATGTTTGTATATGAGAATACACAGGGGAATTGGAGTCCAAAGGAACTGGGATCAAATTCTAGCTATGTCACTTATGATCTCTTTCATATTAAGGTTAGAAAATACAATGTGGGGTTAGTAATGCCTACATCATAGGATATATATGGCTAAACAAGATTGAAAATAACATGAGTAGTTTCTATATACTAATGCTTGTAATATGGTCTTAATTTAATAATAGCTGAGGTTCCTCCCCCAAAAAGCATTTATTTTTTTAATAGAATAAAAAAGACAAAGCGTGTTTGAAATACTAAATGATGTGCAACAACCATGCTGCTGGAAAAAAAAGAAAGTAGATTGCTTTACTCACCAGCATAGTGCCATTGTCATCCGCAATGCCCCTGTTTCTTTCCTTCGACTCCATCTTTACTCAGCTACTTTAAAGAAAAAAAAATGACCAAGGTGAGGCTAAGGTCTACCTTATTCTAAAGAAGGCTGAAGATCATACACAAAAATCCAAGCAAGCTGGTGATCATCAGGGAGGAAATGTGTCCAAGCATTTTTTACTTTTATGTACAGACACCCAGGTCACCATTTGTTCTTGACTTATTGCACTTATTAAAATACTTATTAAAACACTGGCTATAATATTGAATAGAACTGATAAAACTGAATATATTTGTCTGTTCCTGACTTTCAGGGGAAAGCGTTTGGGTTTTTACCATTAAATTTATTTGAATGGTGTGGTTTTCATAAATGTCCTTTATTAGACTAAGGAATATGACTTCTGTTTCTAGATTGATGAGACCTTTTTATTCAGGAATGAATATTGAATTATGATACTTTTTCTATATCTATTGAGATAATCAAGTTTTTATCCTATTAATTTGGTTAATTAAATTAATGACATCAAATATTAAAATATTAAGCCAATTTTGCACACTGAGAACACATTTGATCATGATGTGTTGTTATTTTTAGAAAGATTTGACTTAGATGAGCAAAACTATTAACAATTTTTGCAAATATTTTCTCCCATTCTGATTATCTTTTCATTTTGGTTATGATTTCCTTTGCAGTGCAAAATCTTCTAAGCGTGATTAGGTCTCATTCATTTGTTTTTGTTTTTATTTCTATTGCCTTGGGAGATTGACCTAATAAAAGACTTGTACAATTTATGTCAGAGAAAATTCTGCCTACATTCTCTTCTAGGAGTTTTATGGTATCATATCTTATGTTTAAATGTTTAAGCCATTTTGAGTTTATTTTTGCATATGATATGAGGGATGTGTTCTAATTCCATTGATTTACATGCAGCTGTCCTATTTTCCCAGCATTGCTTCCTGAAGATACTGACTTTTTCCCATTTTATATATTTGTGTTTATTTTGTCACAGATTAATTGGCTATAGGTGACTGGGTCTTTTTTTCTGGGCTCTCTATTCTGTTCCATTGATCTATATGTCTGTTTTTGTACCAATACCAGGCTGTTTTGATTACTGTAGCTTTCTAGCATTGTTTGAAGTCTGAGAGAGTTATGCCTCCTGCCTTGTTTTGTCCTCCCCCAACCCCCAGGATTGCTTTGGCAATTCTGAGTCTTTTATGGCTCCTATAACTTTTTGATTATTTGTTTTAGTTCTGTGAAAAATGTCATGGGTAATTTGATAGGGATTGCATTGGATTTGTAGATTCTTTGGGGGGTGTGGCCATTTCAACAATATTAATTCTTCCAATTCAAGAGCATGGGATATCTTTCCATTTATTCAAATCCTCTTTATTTTATTAATGTTTTATTCTCAGTGTATAAGTTTTTCACCTCCTTGGTCAGGTTTATTCCTAAGTTTTTTTTTTGTTTTTTTTTTTGGTGATTTTAAATGGCATTTTTTTTAACATTCCTTTTCTGATATTTCATTGTGAGTATACAAAAATGCAACCTATTTCTGAATGTTAATCTCGTATCCTGCTACTTTGCTGAATGTGTTTATCAAACAATGAAACCAACAAGGACTTAACCTCAAAAATATACAAAAAACTCATGCAACTCAACAACAACAACAACAACAACAAAAAACAAACAAATCTATTTGGAAAATGGGCAGAGTATGCCTAAATAGACTTTTCTCCAAAGGAGACATATGGATGGCCAGTAGGCACATGAAAAAATGCTCAACATCACTAATTACTAGAGAAATGTAAATCAAAGCTACAATGAGGTACCATCTCAGATTGGTTAGAATGACCATCATTAATAAGTTTACAAATAACAAATCCTGGAGAGGGTGTGGAGAAAAGGGAACCCTCCAACACTGTTGGTGGGGATATAAATTGATACAACCACTGTGGAAAACAGTATGGAGGTTCTTCAGAAAACTAAATATAGGACTATCGTATGATCCATCAATTCCACTCCTGGACATATATTCAGAAAAAAAAACTTTCATTCAAAAAATACAGGCACCCCTATGTTAATTGAAACACTATGAACAATAACCAAGACATGGAAGCAACCTAAATGTCCATCAACAGATGAATGGATAAAGAAGATGTGGTACATATACACAATACAATACTACTCAGCCATAAAAAAGAATGAGATAATTCCATTTGCAGTAACATGAATGCAACTAGAGATTCTCATACTATGTGAAATAAGTCAGAAAGAGAAAGACAAATACCATATGATATCACTTATATATGGAATCTAAAATAAGGCACAAATGAACCTATGTACAAAACAGAAATGGACTCACAGACATAGAGAACAGACTTCTGGTTGCCAAGGGAGAGGGATGGACTGGGAGTTTGGGGTTAATAGATGCAAACAGTTACACTTAGAATGGATGGACAACAAAGTCCTACTGTATGGAACAGGAAACTATCTCCTGGGATAGACCATGATGGAAAATAATATAAAAAATAATGTATTTATGTATGTGTGACTGAGTCACTTTGCTATACAGCAGAAATTGGCACAACATTGTAAATATACTATATTTCATTAAAAGAAGAAATTTTGGATATATGTTTATAAGAAAAGTAATTTCTTTTTCTGGCTTTGGTATTTGAAGAACTTTATCCTCATAGAATGATTTAGGTGTTTTCTCTTTTCAAATTTCTGGAAGGGGTTTTAAAGGACTGTGCTTTTTTTTTTTTCTTTCACAAATACTTGGTATAATTCACTACTAAAACATCATGACCTAACTTTTCTTTGTGGGGAAGTTTTTCACTATGATTTGATTTTTAAAATAAGTTTAGTGCTATACAGCTTATTTACATCTTCTTTCATGAGTGTTGGTATTTATTGTCTTTCAAAAAATTTTCATTTTGGGAGTTCCCATTGTGGCTCGGCAGAAAAGTAGTTGAATTTAATATGTATAGTTGTACATAATATTCTAGCAATAATTTTTATATACACAGCATCCTGTCCTTCATCATGATATTGATAATATATGCCTTCTCCCTTGTGTGTAATTTGTCTGGTTAGAGATTTATTAAATTCATTTGTATCCTCCAAGAACCAGTTTTTTATTTGACTTTTGATCATTTTTCTATATTTTGCTATTATTCTGTTTTCTATGTCATCAATTTCCACTGTGATTTTTATTACTTCCTTTATTGCTTGATTTAGATTTTACTTGCTCTTCATTATCATTTCTTAAGATAGAAACTAAGTCATTGAATTGAATAAGTTTTTGTGTAACAATAGATATTTCAAGCTATAAATATATTTCTAGGAATTCCCGTAGTAGCACAGTGGAAAAGAATCCAACTAGGAACCATGAGATTGCAGGTTCAATCCCTGGCCTCGCTCAGTGGGTTAAGGATCCGGGGTTGCCATGAGCTGTGGAGTAGGTCACAGAGGTGGCTCGGATCCTGCGTTGCTGTGGCTGTGGCCTAGGCTGGTGGCTACAGCTCCTATAGGACCCCTAACCTGGGAACCTCCACATGCCGTGGGTGTGGCCCTGAAAAGACAAAAAAGCCAAAAAGAAAAAATGTACTTCTAATTCTTCTTTAGATATGTGTTGCTTATTTTGGTTCTTTGGGTGTTCATTTTTATTCAGTTTAAAGTACTGAATTTTAAAAATTTACCTTTTGATCTTTTTTCAGCCTACAGGTTATCATTTAAAAGCACACGATTTAATTTCTAATATTTGAGAATTTTTCAGATATTTTTTGTATCTGATTTCTGATTTAATTCCCTGTGATAAAATAACATACTGTTTTATTATTTGAATTCTTTTACTTTTTTATGTCCAGAATATAGCACATCTTGGTAAATGTTCTGTGTGCACATGAAAATAAATTTTACTGTACTATTGTTGTGCAAAGTAGTACATAAATACCAATCAAGTTGATTGATAACACTGTTCTATTCTATACATCTTCCTGATACTCTGTGTACTGTTTTTTATCTATTAATGAGGAAGTAATCTTGAAATCTATGACTGTAAGAGTGGATTTGTCTACATCTTCTTGAATTTCTACTAGTTTTGCTTCATGTGCTTGGAATTCCTGTTATTTACAGCATAAACATTTAGGATTTTTATGTCTTCTTGATAAATTGTTCCCTTTATCATTACGTAATTGCCCCCTTTAATCCATAGCAGGATCCTTTGCTTTGAAATCTGTTTTGGTTGATGCTAATTAAACCACTCTGCTTTCTTTGATTAATGTTAACATATTGTGCTACATCTTTTTATTTTAACCTATTTTTGTCCTTATATGTAGAGTTGTTTTATTGTCAGTAGTATATAATTGAGTTTTACATTTAATGCAAATATTTCTTTACTGTCTTCTCCTCTGCATTGTTTCTGAGGACAATCAGCTGTTCTCTCTTTTTCTCCTTTCGTATGTAATGTGTCTTTTGTCAGTTTGGCCCCTTTAAAATTTATCTCACTGACTTTAAGCACTTTGATTATAATGAGCAGTGTTATCATTTTTTTTTTCATGTTTGTTGTACTTGGTGTTCACTGAACTTCTTAGATGTGTGGAGTTTTTATTTTCAGCAAATTTGGAATGTTTCCAGCCATTATTTCTGTATGTCTTCTGTTCTCTCATTTGAGGACTCCAATTACTCATATATTGCACCTCTTGAAGTTTCCTGCATTGATCCACTCTTTTCAGTCTTTTTTTTCCATGTATTTCACTTTGTATAGTTTTTATTTTTATGCTTTTAAGTTCACTAATCTCTTCTTCTGAAGTAACAAATATGCCATTAATCTTATCTAGTGTATTTTTCACTGCAGATTTTGTAGGTTTAATCTACAGGAGTTCCCATCATGGCGCAGTGGTTAACGAACCTGACTAGAAACCATGAGGTTGTGGGTTCGGTCCCTGCCCTTGCTCAGTGGGTTAATGATCCGGCATTGCCATGAGCTATGGTGTAGGTTGCAGACGAGGCTCGGATCCCATGTTGCTGTGCCTCTGGCGTAGGCCGGTGGCTGCAGCTCCGATTCGACCCCTAGCCTGGGAACCTCCATATGCCGTGGGAGCGGCCCAAGAAATAGCAAAAAGACAAAAAAAAAAAAAAGTCTACAGAAGTTCAGTTTGTGCATTTTTATATATTTTATGTCTCTATTTTATATTGTAAATATTTCATCTGACTTCCTGAATGTATGGAAAACAATTATAATGTCTGTTTTAATTTCCTCTCTACCAATTTTATTCTGTGTTCATGCTGAATCAGTTTTCATTGTTTTGACTTTCCCTTCAGTATAGATTGTATTTTCCTGATGCTTTTGCAAAATTTTAATTTTTCACTGGATGCGATACATTGTGAATTTTACTTCATTTTTTTAAGTACTGGATATTTTACCTTTTCATAAATATTCTGAAGCTTTGTGCTGAGATGTGATTATGTTATGAAAATAATTTGTTCCTTTGAGCCTTCTTTTAAGGCTTCTTTGGCTGGGACAGAGCAGTCTTTAATATACAGTTAATTTCTCCACTATTGAGGCATAACCATTATGAGTATAGTACCCAATGCCCAGTGTATTAAGGTTTTCCACTCTGACTGTTAGGGACAGACACTGGTAATGGTTTTATGTGAGCTCTGGGTATTGTTTCAGTAACTCTTTGTTTAGCCTTGGATACTTTTCTCACTTGTATGTTCTAATCAGAATTCAGCTAAGTACTCAAAGGGGATAGTTAACCAATATCTAAAATTCCTTGTTAAGCTCTTTCCTCTCTAGTACTCTGCCCTGTGAACTCCAGCCATCTGGTCTTTCTTAGACTTCTTGCTTCATCTCATCAACTCAAGGAGACAACAAGTCTGTCTGGACTTGTCCTTCCTGCAGTACAGTCTAGAAACTACAGGCAATAATCTGAGACAATCATAAGATTCACATTTTCTTCCATCTTTCACTTATCATTGTCCTTCATGATGTGATGTTCAACACACTGAAAGGTATAATTTCACATATTTTTACCAGTTTTCTATTTTTTTTTAACCTGGTGTTATTGTAAATTATGCCCCTTTTATTCCATTTGACAAAAAGTGAAAGTCATAAACCAGATTCAGTTTTCAGTTCCAGGTCTATCCTTTACTTACTTTGAAATGTTACCAAGTATACTAGATGCTTTAGCAGTACAAATGCAGGTGAAATATCTACTTTACTCTTAAATCTTTTTTGAAAAATCAGATGTAACATCAGTGTGAGTAGCTAAAACCAATCAGCAGGCAAATAATAATACTGTACTCTGCAATAATTCGATATATTTTATTTTTTCTTAACTTCTTTAGAAAATTTAACCTCCTAGGAAAAATCATTTGAAAACTTTGAAAAATTTGTACTATACAGATGGTTTTATTTAAAACTAGATTTTAAATCTATAGTTATTTTGGATTTTTTGTCTTCTATTCCTTTCCTAAGGGAAAATCAGTGTAGCCTACAGTGTCAAGTAAGGACAAAGCAAACTCTTTTTGCTGGCTGAGTCAAGAGTTACGTTTCCTGTAGTTACTCCCCCCCTCCTTTTTTTTTTTTTATCATTTTGTCTTTTTGACTTTTCTAGGGCCGTACTCATGGCATATGGAGGTCCCCAGGCTAGGGGTCTAATCGGAGCTATAGCTGTCAGCCTATACCAGAGCCACAGCAACATGGTATCTGAGCCACGTCTGTGACCTACACCACAGCTCACAGCAATGCCAGATCCTTAACCCACTGGGCGAGGCCAGGGATCAAACCCACAACTTTATGGTTCCTAGTCGGATTTGTTAACCACTGAGCCAGGATGGGAACTCCCAGTTGCAAACATTTTAAAATTAACAAACATAAAGATAATTATAAAAAGCAACCTGGAAGATTTTGAAATTTTACAAAGAAATAGATCCTGATACTTCACTACTTAATTCATCCTAATGCTTCCTATTGAACTCTGAACTCAAATTTCATGACTCGTGTAACGCAACCCATTAGTTAAATTAAAATGTGATGTTTCCATAAGTTACAACATTCTCCATGATCTTATTCTTCTTCCCTTGCCATTTAGGCCTTGTTTCTTGTGCCTACAAAGTTATCTCCCACAACAGAGACTTCACACAAGTCATTTCTTCTGCTGGAATATTTTTTCCATGATTATTAAATGGCTGGCTGCTTCTCACCATTCAAGTTTCAACTCCAATGCGACTTCTCTATGAAGTCTTTCTTGGCTTTGCTAGTTAAAGTTGTGAGCATACCCACTGTAGTAGTCAGAATTCTAAGATGACTCACAATTACCTATATTCATGTATAATCTACTCTCTTTGAGTGTGGATAAGACCTGTGACTACGTTGGAATATCACTGTCAAGATGTATGCCACATTATTTGACACAAGAGAGTATGCAGATATAATTAAGGTCCCTACTAAGTGCACTATAAATTAATCCAAAGTGTGATTAGATTAACTTGGGTGGCCTTGACATAATCAAGCAAGCCCTTTGAAAGCAGAGATATTCTTCTGTTTATATGGAAGAAGCAAACAATCATTTTGTGAGAGAGTCAACAGAGGGAGTCATATGGCATAGACCTGAGGGTGGCCTCAAATGCTGAGACTGCCTCTGGCCAACAGCCAGTAAGAAAACAAGGATCTTAGTCCTACATTGCAAGGAACTGAATTCTGCCATCAACGTGAATTCGCTTGGAAGAGTACCCTGAGTTCCACATGAGATTAACTCCAGTTAACATCTTGATTTCAGCTTGATGAGACCTTGAGCAGATGGCCCAGTTAACTCATGCCCAGATTCCTGCTCTAGGAAAACTATTGGTTGATATGTTGTGCTGCTTTAAATTGCTAAATTTCTGGCAATTTGTTATGCAGAAATGGAAAACAAATATACCCAAAGCCACTCTCTATCACACTGCATTATTTTATTTTCTTCATAGTTTAAAACTTTGAAGTTATATTATATATTTTCTTGTTTGTTTCAGTATTTACCCCCAGAATACACCATCTACCAGAAGAGCAATTTTCATTGTTATTTTGCCAGGTTGATTCTTGCTGTTCTGGCTATTTGAGAGGTAGATTGGAGAGAATTATAAATCTGTTTCTGTTTTTCTGTTTAAAAAAAGAGAAGCTAATATATACTGTATAATATTGAGGTTTTTCTCAGTGGGACCCAATAATCCTTCTTTGGTATTCTTCAATTTACTAAATAATTAAATATAAGGGAAAGAATAAAAATTCTTCAAAATGAGAGAAGCAATCAAGCCAAAATTTCACATAAATCAGAGACATGAAGCTCTGCTATTTTTCAAATAATACAATTGTTTATGGAAGCCATGCAACATTTCAGTGCAGAATTTTATTTTACATAATGAATATACATAAATATATTATTATTTTTTTTTGGATTTTACCCTCTGTGGTTATTGTGACCACATGTGGTAATGGTGCCAGAACATTCCTCTCTTGTGTGTTTCATGCTCAAAGTGATCCTCATACTCAGGGTTTCCAGCAGATCTGTCTCTTTGGTGAATTCTAGCTATTGTTACCCTGAAAAGGTAATCAACAACCGCCTGCGCCAAAAAGGAGGAGAAAGAGCTACAGGATTGTCCTTAGTCCTCCTACAGGAACAATTTAACTCCTTCACTTTTCCTGAACTTGCAATCAAAAAATATACTGATTATTTGCTCTTAAATCACCATACTTTCATGTAATATATTCCCTTGGGTAAAAATTCCTCAAGTTTAGAACTTTATGGCCCATTATGATTATGTCCAAAATGTTAAAAAAACAAAGAAATTTTGCATTTGTCATCACCTTGAATCAAATGTATTGCAATATCCAATGTGAATGCTTCCTGAGTGTCTAATGCTTGTGGCTGTTAGCAACTGCAAACTGGTGAAATAAGAAATATTTCACAAATATTCAGATGACAGGTCTTCAAAATGTTATAAAATTGATTGGACAAACATGTTTTTCCTCATCTGGTCAATCAGCTTGGTGAAAGCCCTAAATCCCAAACTCTCCATTTAAACCAGTTTCAATAATATTATCAGAATCTATTCCAACATTTCAATATGGCAATCACCTTCAAATACACTTGTAGAAGATTATTATCTTTTTCCTATGAGTTAAAGGGTTCTAGAAATTATGTATTCAAAGTAAATATATTTCCCATTGTTCCTCATGGGGATCTAAAATTTTGCTATTGAATTAAAAAACAATTGTACTCAAGATGTACTGTTTACAAAATGATGGAAGTAATACACAAAATTCCTCATCTGTTTGTACGTTGTTCCCTGAAACACAAACCTGGTTTAACATGCTAGATAGAAGAGCATATTGGGAAGGGAACAATCAGGTAGTCAGGTTTAAATTTTGCATCATTTCTTATTAGAACAATCATGAAAACTTCTGGACCAGAGAATCCTCAAATGTCAAAACTGAAACAATGACACTTCCCTTACTAGATTATCATGAGTATATTAGATAATTTAAAAAATCAAAACAAAACATGATTATTAATAGCTATTATTGTGATTATAGGTGACTTGCTAAGGCATTGTTGAGTGTTCTCTAGAGACAGTTCACTACAGATACATGGAGATGGAATGGATTTGTTTTATGTGTCTTCGAGGACAAAGTAAGAACCAAGTAAGAAAACCATAGGGAGAGACAAAGTTTGCTTCATTCTAAAGAAAAGAAAAAATAGTTATTAATCATTTTAGTATTGTTGGTGCTATTATTTATTGACTGACTACTTCTGATAGGCAAGTTATTGTGCTAATTGCTTTCATATATTACCTCACTAAATCTTCACAACCCAATATTATTACAATTTTATGGAGAATCATAAAGAGTAAGTTTCACAAAGAGCTTTGGAGCTGTGATCTGATCTCAAGTATGCTGGATTACAGGAAGGGGTTGATTGGAAACAAAAAGATTGCCAGGTATTTATCCAGCAAAGACAGGTTTTTTAGGATCAGCACAGAATTGCAGCTTGTGGTCTGCAACTGTGGTGAGACACGTGCAAGTCCCCCACACAACAAAAAAAGGAGAATGTTTCTGTAGAGAGGAAAAGGAAGTTGAAAGGGCTGTGGTAAGCAAAGAGCTGTGGCTTTTCATTGGCTGAGTCCTTGCAAAGAAAGAAGCCTTTCTTCTTCCTGTTGGGTTTTGCTATGTTCACAGGGCATGAGGGCTCCCCCTCTGGTCTCCCAACTCTATTTAATTGAAGTTTCTTTTTATTAATTTTTTAAAGAGGATAACAATAAGATCTGTAGGACAGCTGACTTGTAAGTACAAGGAAACTCTCAAACAGACTTTGTATAACCTTGTAAGATTGCAGATTTATTAAAGCAAAGAATCAGGACTCAATGCCATAGAGGTCTTATCTAATACCACGGCATTTATTTCACATGAACATTTAGAGAGTTTGGGGAAAATCAGCCTAATCACCTAGTAGTAAAATTTGGGAGTGTTTTGTGATGTAATTTATAAGAACTTTATATTTGGTTTTGTCCCCTTTTCTGGCACAAAGCTCCTAAGAACACTTGGAATTTCCTGTGATAAGAGCAATAAAGTTGTCTTTTGTTATGTTAATGAGGCAGCTTTGGAAAGGCTTAAGGAAGAGAGCTGGCTGCCATTGGATCTGATCCTGTGATTAGAGGGTTGGAACTTTCAGTCCCACCCCTCTGACCTTTAGGGAGGAGAGAAAGGCTAGAGACTGAATCAATCCCCAATGGTCAATGATGCAATCAATATGACTATGTAATGAAGCCTCTACAGAAACCTGAAAGGATAAGATTTAGAGTTTCCTGGTTGCTGAATACATGGAGCTATGGGAGAGTAGTATATTCAGAGAGAGCATCAAGACTTTTCCTGCACCATGCCCATGCATCTCCATTCCAGATTTATATCCTTTTACAATAATTCTATACTCCAGGAAGAAAAATGTGTCTGAGTCTTATGAGCTGCTCTAGCAAACTAATTGAACCAAATGAAGGGGTTGTGGAAACCTCTAATTTATAGCCAGTTGGGCAGAAGTACAGGTAGCAACTTGGGCTTGAGACTGACGTCTGAATTGTGTGGGTGTGGGAGGAGAGGGAAGTCTTGTAGGACGGAACCCTTAGCCTGTGGAACCTGATGCTGCCTCCAGATTGAGAGTGAAACTGAGCAAGGCCCTGGGTACAAAAGCCTTTCTGTGTCCATTTCTTATTTTTAGAATATGGCCCTCATTCAGCCTTCCCTGAGTTTAATGGGGCCAAGTTCAGACAGCTTGGGGAAGGGACGTGTTGCAAAGATAAGGGAGGAGCAGCCAAGCAGCAATAGTACAGTCTTGGGGCAGGACCCTGGTTCCTCCTCAGTGGATACACATAATGACAGAGGCATCTTGTACACCTAAGGGAAAAGTTATATTCCTTATGCTTCTTTTAGAAATAAATACTTTAAAACTGAATAACTTGGAATCCTTCCTTGTGCTTCTCCCTTTTGATTGTACTGTAAACACAATCACCTGTAAGCTAAAGATTCGATACCCTGAGCACAATTGCTTGTGGGTTAAAAATGCTTAGCCCATGATATTTTTCAGGAACTTTCCTCGTTTGTTCCAATCTCTGATCAATATGCCCTTTTTCCAAGAATTGTTATTCTAGGAAAAGTCAAAAGGCAATAACCCTGAAGACCTTCTAACACCATCTTTGATAACTAAGATTCCCCAATAGAAAGAATGCATGTTTGCCCAACCTTCACTCTTATCTGAAACCCTATTTTCTCCTTTTGACTATAAAACTCCCCACAATCATTCCCCAAAGAAGGGCACAGTCTAAGGCATTAGCCTGTTGTGGCCTCCTTTGCCTGACAAATTAATAAAAGCAATTTTTTTCTTCTTTACCCAAAACACTGTCTCTGCCTTTCTATTCAGCACTGGAGGACAGAGGCCAAGTTTTGGCAGCAATAGTGTCAGAATTGGGTTGAATTCTTTGGCATCCCAGAATTGTTTATCGGAGGCGTGAGGGAAGCCACCACGACCATGACATCAGAAGTAGGTCTCAGAACATCTAAAGAATTTGCAAAAATAACTGAAGACAATGAGAGAAGAGCATAGCTGTGGATCAGAAGATGACCATAAACTGCAGAAAAGAGTTGTTAAGTACATATTTAATAGCATTTAAAGCATCCCGTGAGAAGATTAGTTTTAAAATGAATTAGAAAGGTATAAATTACTTTACCAGAGTTGTACTCATGGTCTCTAATAGAGTCAATTAAAGATATAAACAGTGCATAGAAGATAATTTTTAAAACATGTCATGTAGCATGAGATCTAGAGTTATCCATGTTTTGTTAGCTACGGTAGGCTGTATCTATTTTACTCATCTTTGTGAACTCAGACAATCCGTTTCACTTACTATAAATGTTTTATTTCCCATGTTAATTTTAAAAATTTTTATTGCTCTCATAATTACTAAGCATTTATTGGTTTCATTACTAGGAACTGTTGCAGTTGTATGTGACTTTAGGATGTGAGAACAGGACATAAAAGGAGATATTTTGGCAAAATGTGTTTTAGTTTAGTGGTCAGATATCGATAATGACCAAACAGTCCTCTTATAGTTTACATCTGATATTTAATGAAAAGGAATTTAACATGCATTGTTCTCCAGTGCAACAGTCTTTTGCCTGACTGGGAAAACTTACAGTCATGAACTTTTAGATTTTAAATCTGAAAGACACTTAAGGAAATATTTTTGGTACCCCATCAATTTATAGGTGAAGAAACTAAGGTCTTATATTTATAGACAGTGTTTATTATCCAAGTTACAAGATAGACTACATAGCATGATGTGTACTTATGGATAAATAGCCAAAGATAATAATCTGGAATATGATATGCAACATGTTAATTGACCCCAAAGCTATCATCAGAAACATTCTTCCTCACTCCTCTCTTTTTTTTTGTTTTTTTTTTGTCTTTTTGCCCTTTCTAGGGCCACTCCCATGGCATATAGAGGTTCCCAGGCTAGGGGTCCAATCCGAACCGTAGCTGCCAGCCTGCGCCAGAGCCACAGCAACGTGGGATCTGAGCCATGTCTGCAACCCACACCACAGCTCACAGCAACGCCAGATCCTTAACCCACTGAGCAAGGCCAGGGATTGAACCCACAACCTCATAGTTCCTAGTCGGATGCGTTAACCACTGCGCCACAACGGGAACTCCACTCACTCCTCTCTTGCATACTTTCAACAAAAAGCAATTAAAAAAAAAAAAAACCCTTTACGTAAGATTTCTGTTTAATTGGCATTCCTTAGAGAGGTCCCTGAAGCTTCAGGCTTTGTCTAATACCTACCCCTTTACATGGTCAGTGGAATGGAATACATATAGAACTTCTTTGAAGTCAGGTTTCACACATTAATTTTAAAAATTATTGTGGAAAGAACACTTAAATTTACATCTTCTCTCTTAGCAAATATTTTATTTATTTATATTTTCCCGCTGTGCAGCATGGGGACCAAGTTATACATACAGGTATACATACTTTCTCTTAGCATATATTTAGACATACAATATATTATTGTTTACTGGAAGTATCATGTGAACAGAAGATCTCTAGAGCTTATTTATTTTGCTTGACTGAAACTTTATGCCCATTGATTACAATTTTACCTTCTTATGCATCATTTTCACATTAATGTCTGTATCTCCACTAGACCATATGCTCCAATAGAGCAAGGGCACTGCCAGATGTTTCTTACATTGAATTTCCAGTCTTGAACATAAATATTATCTCATTGTAGGTGCTCAACAAATATTTATTGATTTAACGACACATAATCAAAATGCAATCAAATGTCATTTTGAAAATATCCTAAAAATCCTCAAATTTCTGGAATGATTTTTCTGACTATCTTTGTTACTCTGGTGGTCTCTAGCCTCCAGCTTATTCCTAATCATAAATATTTCTGAAAAAAAAATCTGAGATACCTTTTCTGTCTGTATTGTTGAGCAACTGCTTGTATGTGTGGAGGGGGAGGATATGGATGTGTGTGTGTGTTGAGAGAGAGATAGAGAAAGAAGGAAGAAAAGAGAGAGAGAGGGAAGGAAGGAGAAAAGCATTAGGAAGCAGGGATTAACTTTTAGCCAAAAAAAAAAAAATTCAATAGAGAAAATGAATTATCATTTACAGTAAAACACTAAAATTAAAGACATTACAACTTAATGTATAGGGAGCATGTGGATAATAGTCATTTTAGCCTCACATAAGAACCTATATTATATACGAAAGAAGAAGTGATAGTACATATTTTCCCCATTAACTGAAAGTACAGTTTTCATACGAAACCTTTCCTAAACCAAAATGATGTAAAGCAAATAAGCTTTCCTGTTGCCTCAGGAAACATGTTGCTTACGAATGCACAAAGTAAACTGAGATAAAGCACAAATGCCCACAGACTCAGCTCAGAGTTATGGCAGCTTGAAGATGAGATGCTGAGTGGGTTTTCCTGGGGAAGGATCTTGGCGATGCCTCCCTCACCCCATGGGATATATGCTGCCTCTGTAGCAGCTCCCTGAAAAAACAAGTGTTAAACACTATTTTTCCTTTATTTATTTATTTATTTATTTATTTATTATTTTATTTTTTTTGTGAAAGTGAAAAATTCCCTTTGGATTCCTTTCAGTTAGCAAAAATAGGTGCTAACCTAGATATTTCATAAAAGTGAAGTGGTATAAAGCAAACTTACAGAAACTGGAGGATAACTCTAACGGCTTTTTCAAATATAAAATAACGGTAACAACTACAGTACTTTTGGAAATTTACTAAGAGATGCATGCGCATTTTCTCATTCAAGTCTCTATTATTAATTCAATAATATAATAAAGTGAGGGTAATAGTAACTCATGTAGCACTTGCTATCTAGCCACTTGTGCCAAAATATTTATGTATTAACTTTTTTAATCGTCATGTAAATCTTACAATATAGGTATAATTCTTTTCCATTACCCTGAAGTAGGAATCGAATCTTAGGTAGACTTAGTTAATGTCACAAAACGACTTGACTATTTACCTAAATGTCCTTTTGCCTCCTTCCCACCTCCTGTGGAAAATATGCAATGACAACGATGGAACCAGCCTTTGCGATTCAGAGCCATTGCACAGGCCTGGGTCCTTGGATAACTCTGTAGAGTGGAAACATTTACCCTCTTTGGGCCAACGACTTAATTTTGGGCTGTTACATCTAGAGGAAATAATATTTTATCTTATTTAATCCACTATAATTAGGAATGAATTTATGACAGGATGTTACCTGTGCTCTAACCGAAAACAAAAAACAAAAAACAAAAAACATGGCTTCTACCAAGCATTTTAGGGAAGGCTAAAACGTTCTTGAACAAAACAGAACTAAAGTTTCACATAAAAGAAAATCCTCATAAGCAACATCATAGACTTGTCACTACAGCAAAATCAGGGCTTATCATTTCTATAAGAAAGTGGTATATAATCTGTTGAATATAACGTGTCTCAAAATCTCAGTGTTGCAGGCTCACATATCTACTTTTGCTACCATCACACAAAGAAGAGATACATCTGTCAAGACTGAGTAAAATGGGCCAAGATCATGAGACTGATGTACAAAAACAATGTCAGTTTTTGAATTTACAGTGAGAAGTCACTGTCACAAAATCAGAGATACTCAGGTTCTTATAGCCAGTTTATTTTCCTCATGTACTCAAGATAAGGAGGATGCCAAATTGTAATCAGAATATACTGCACAGTTTTATAAGAACTGGGTATACTTAAGGGCTATATAATGAGCTCCTTGAGTCCTTGTAGTTAGCTGTACGTGGGAAGCCAAATCTTAATCAGAAGTTTCTTCATGCACGTGGAATCAGATGTAAGGAGTTTGATGATTCCGACGTCACATGATGCATCTCACAATGTGATTCCCTTGGCCATAGAAGCAGATATGCTACTGCATAACATTAGTTAGATAAAATCATTGTCACAAAGGTAAGCCATCTGCTTTTCCAGATTTGGAATGGCTTAATCATGAGAATAAGAAAAACTAAAAGTGAAAAAACAAAGACTGATGATTTCCTTTCATTTCTACACTGTTTCCACTTCCTGTTTTTGCCTCCTTTTCCTTTGATTCCTCTTCTGATCTACTTATTCTATTTTTAGCTCTTATTACTGTTACTTTGAACTGATGTGCCATACTTTTGTTCCAGTTGAATTAGTTGATTTTCTCTTTAGTTATGAAAAGGTAATCAGGTTTCAATAACTTCTGCATATTGAGGTTCCATAAATAGAGCTCCCAGGTATAAAATAAAATTAAAAAAACCTAATCCAATCATCTGTCGATGGATATTTGGGTTGTTTCCATGTCTTGGCTATTGTGAATAGTGCTGCAATGAACACGTGGGTGCATATGTCTTTTTCAAGGAAAGTTTTGTCCAGATATATGCCCAAGAGTGGGATGGCTGGGTCACATGGTAGTTCTATGTATAGTTTTCTAAGGTACCTCCATACTATTTTCCTCATGCTGTACAGTAGAAGATTGACAGAACACTGTAAACAAGCTATAATGGAAAAAAATAAAAATCATTGTATAAAAAAATTATGTGATTAAAAAAATCTTTTCAGAAGTTAATTTTTAAAAGAGAAATATTAAAGTCAGCTACTATAAATTAGAGAATAAATTAATTAGGGAATAAATAATGATTTTATCACTCCTTCTTAACCTTATTCTGAGATTTAACTTTGTTTTCTTTTAGCTTTCTTTTCTTTTATTTCTTTTTTTTTTTGTCTTTTTGCCTTTTCTAGGGCCGCTCCCACAGCATATGGACATTTCCAGGCTGGGGGGGTTTAATCGGAGCAGTAGCTGCCCGCCTATACCAGAGCCACAGCAACACGGGATCTGAGCCACGTCTGCGACCTACACCACAGCTCACGGCAACGCCGGATTCTTAACCCACTGAGCAAGGCCAGGGATCGAACCCACGACCTCATGGTTCCTAGTCGGATTGGTTAACCACAGAGCCACAATGGGAACTACTCTTTTAGCTTTCTTATGGCATTTGACTATGTATTGCTTTACAATTTGGTAATTTTTATACCTTTATAGTTCACACTTCAGTTTGCAAGTGGCTTAAGGGGAATAGCTATTTGTGATTTAACACTGCAGCACTTCAACGCTTAAGATGATGCCTTAAAAAAATGGGTTCAGTTAACATTTGAATAATTAATTCAATTAAAAAGTTAATGAAAACAATTGAGATGAAAAGTGTGCTAAGTTCTGTCTATATCCCATAATTAGGGGAGCCTGGCTAACAGGAAGACAATATTTCTTGGTCAATATACACCACTTTATACAAAACACATAAAAATTCATATGATTATGCATTAACACCTCTAAACATTTGAGGAAAATAATTGAGAACATACATATTTTAAGTGCTTTATTGTTCATTATCAAGACGGCAATATTAACATATGATGATGTAATGCATCATCATATGAAATTTTATTCTTCTCTGAGGAGTTTAAGGCATGGAAAGAAGAATACCTATCATTTCTTTTTCTCTTTCTCTCTCTCTCTCTTTTTTTTTTGACCATATCCGTGGCATGTGGAAGTTCCCTGGCCAGGAATTGAATCCATGACAGAGTTTTGGCTTGTGCCACAGATGCGGCAACACAGGCTCCTTAACCTGCTGCCCCACATGGGAACTTTCTTCTTTCTCTTTTTTTAACTGAAGTGTAATTGACCTACAACACTGTGTTAATTCCAGGTGCGCAACACAGTAATCGCGAGATCAGTAAATGGGTCTAATCCAAGCTGTTTTCAAACAACTGCCTCTGTGCATAGTTTTGGATCATATGAGATTTTGCTTATGCCTTTTAAGAATAGAGTCTCTGTTTCTCAAAGTCCATAGTTCTCCCTAACACAAGCCCCAGTGGCCTTCAAAGCCAGATGTTCCTGTGGTTCGTTTTCCCGGTATGGTACCCCCGGGCTGGGGAGACCAGTGTGGGCCTAGAACCCTTGTTTCTTGGGAAGAACTTCTGCACTTGTGATTCTCTTCCCATTTGTGGGTTGTCTACCCAGGGGTGCGGGTCTATACGATACTGTGTCTCCGCTCCTCCCATCCATGTCATTGTGATTCTTTATATCTTAGTTTGTGGAAAATCTTTCCTGCTAGTCTTCAGATCGTTCTCATGGATGATTGTTCTGTAAACTGTTGCAGCTTTGGTGTGTCCTTGGAAGGAAGTGAGCCCAAAGTCTTCCTCTTCCACCATTTAGGCCACATCCTCTAGCCTGTTATTTCTAAAATCAAGCTTTTTACCCACATCATCATAGACCATAGCCTATACCCTTGTCCACTGTGCTAAACTCCCTCTTCTATTTGGACTCAACAAGAGAAGTCTTGTTTAATCTCTTTACTCATAGAAGTAATAAAAAATGAGATAAAAAGATGATGGCTTTTTTTTTTCCTAGTCATGGTTTAATAGGTTGGTGCTTTTGTGTGTAGGGAAGTGGGGGTAGTAGCATAGGTGGGTCAGAGTTCTCTTTTTTTTTTTGTCTTTTTATTATATATATATTTTTTAACCTCTGCCCTGCCTGTTTCTTGTTATTTTCCTCCCTCTTCTTTTTTTTTAAATAAAATATCAGCCTCCCCTGTGACTCGGTCCTCATCACATATTCTACTGAATACATGACCTGGCTTTGCCCCATTCACCTATCTTATCTCAGTAATTTTCTCTCTATCTGTTTCACTATCTTTGGATTTATTTAATTTCTTGCTAGAAACACACACACAAAAGCATATGCACATTCACACAATTATAATTATAAACCTTTTTGTACAGTCTTGGCTCAAATTTTCTTTCTCTCAGAGTGCTCTATCTGGGAATTTGGCCGTGTACTGCTTTATCATTCAGTAATTTTTATACTTCTATAATTCATGCTTCCGTTTGCAAGTGGCTTAAGTGGAATAGCTCTTTGTGATTTAACATTGCAGTCATTTCATTTAACCCAGTGTCTTAAAAAGATGGGTTCTGACTTCTCCCTGCTGCATGGTCTTTTAGCATTTTCTTATTTTTCAAGGCACTCATTTCAATGTAACATAATGTCATGTCATATCATATCATAATTTATTTACAGGTAAAATAGATACAAACTCCCTGGCAGTGCTCATCTTCTGGAATTATGGAGTCATAATTTCCTATAACATTTAAATAAAAAGTCAGTTGAACTTTTACTCCACACATGAAAGTACAGAATATTTTGAATATTTTAGTGATCAATATAAAGCTTAAACTTCTGAAATCCCTACTGTAGTTGCTACATCTTGCTACCTGTACATTTGGATTAATTTTTGTACTTCCTTTCTCCTCGTAGGATGTGACCCCTAATCTTTTTCTGAACAGAGTATAAGCTGGAGTTCTTCACGCTCTTTTGAAAAGTTGGGATCAGTGGTGGTGGGGGTGGGAGGAGGTGGAGTTTTTACCCATTACAGCACAGCAAATTAAATATATTTCAGACCCACCTTCTAAAAAGACTCAGTGAACATTACGAAAATATTTGGGAGTCTCACCCAAGCAACAAAATCAGAACTTCTGGAGGTGGAGCTCAAGCATCAGTTTTTTTTTTTTTTTTAATTTACCAAAATTATTCTAATATGCAGCCAGTTTTAAGTGTCCATTAAATCACTCTAAGACCACCATTTTTCATCCTAGGAAAGGCCACCAAGATTGTAAAAATGCAGTCTCTCCACCAAAGAAACACTTCCTTCCCTAACTTCCTGGCTTTAATAAAAAGCATTCTTTCCACCATATTAGGTTGATTTCTTGTTTCATTTCTATTTCTTTCGCTAGATTTTAAGTTTTGTGAAGACAGGATAAAAATATTTATCTTGTCTGCTATTGTTTCCCAGAAAAAAAAAATTTTTTTCCCAGTGCCTGGGCTTATCAGTCACCCAATAAAACATTTGTTGAATGAGTCAGTAATTTTAGAGTTTCAGAAAATGTATAACAAAGACATAGTATCCATTTTAAAAAATACTGATGTGGAAATTCTCATTGTGGCTCAGTGGCAATGGACCTGACTAGTATCCATGAGGACACAGATTCAATCCCTGGCCTTGATCAATGGGTTAAGGATCTGGCGTTGCTGTGGCTGTGGGGTAGGCTGGCAACTGCCGCTCAGATTCAACCCCTAGCGTGGGAATTTCCATATGCCACGGGTGTGGCCCTTAATAAAAAAAAAAATCCACCAATGTGGAAGGAGTTTAGGAATACACATTTACATTATAAGTAGCTTTGATTTCTCAAAATTATCATAACTAGATCATTAAACTTCACTGTAGGCAAAGAATCTAAGAGGAAATAATCTGCCTTTAATCTTCTAGTCTTTCAAACACTGACTCTCTCAGTGGTTGGAATGAAAAAAGAATCTCAGTCAGTGGTGGATATGATCAAATATATTTTCCCAACAGGGAATAGAGGAAAAGGTTTGGGAACTGCAGCAGAAAGCCTCTAGCAAAGACTTGCTTCCATATGATCAAGAGGACATTGGGTTAATCCTTGTCTGATATTTATGTGGGTGTCCTTAAAACGGAGGAAGGAGATGGACTTTCTCCACAGCTGAATTCCAAATGTATCCAAAGGAATACACTTCACTCTCACTAATGTCAACTGTCTCCTAACTCCTTTTGCTAATTATTGCAGATGGGGTATTGTATACCTATGTCATTTCAGGCAACAGCTCTCAGTGCTTTTGGTGTATGATGCCTCTCTGATCTCTGCTTCATAACTAGATAATAACAATGATAGAAAAAAAAAATGCCATGTGATGAGCACATACTCTGGTATGTTTTTGCATTTATTACCTATTGTAATCATCATAGCAAACCTGGTAACACTTTGTTTTGTTTTGTTTTTGGATTTGTTTTTTTTGCTTTTTATTGCTTTTTAGGGCCACCTCCTCAGCCTATGGAAGTTCCCAGCCTAGGGGAATTGGAGCTACAGCTGCTGGCCTATGCCACAGCCACAGCAAGGTGGGATTCCAGCTGCATCTGTGACCTATACCACAGTTCACAGCAACGCTGGATTCCCGACCCACTGAGTGAGGCCAGGCATGGAATCTGTATCCTCACAGATGCTAGTCTGATTCATTCTGCCACACCACAACGGGAACTCCCTTGGTAATTGTTATTACCATTAGCATTTTATTATTATTATAGTTATTACTAATAGCATTTTGGAGATGAAGAAACCAAGGGCCAGAAGTTGTTCATGTTCTCAGAGTGAGAAAATAGTTGAATGGAGTCTCAAGCTGATGGTTTTCTTGTAGCAGTGTTTCCTTCCAAACATCAGAAAAGTCCTTAAAGAATAGAGGTCAAGATTAAGTGTGAGCATGTTAATTTGTTTTTCTTTCCAACACTTGTGTCTACGTAATGTTGAAGCAATAGCTCCATTCAGACCAGGCTTTGGACAACAGAACCATTCAATTAACTGATCAACCAACTTAAAAATAAATTAATTTTCAATTTGATATTTAGAGTCAAAGCATATAGATTACCAATAACATATCCATGGTTTCATTGGTCTTAGCATTGTAGGTGATACATAATTATTAAATAAATTATAACTATCATGACTTTTTTACTTTCTACATCTTATTTGGTCTTCTCTACATTACTTCAGAGATTTGATCCTTAGAATATATTTATCTTGTCCAGCCAAAGCTATGTTTTCTAACCTACCATCTAAGAAAGGTTCAGACATAAGAGGCAGAGAGATGGCCGATTCAAGCCTTTTTCCAGATGTCTGGGTTTTGAGACAGCCAGTGCTATTTGCCAGCTATTTGCAATGTAATTGGATTTGGGAAAGGATAATTTTCACCATGAAACTTGAATAAGTCATTACTTTAGCCTCAAGACAAGATCCCTGATAGAGATCTAATCCCAAAACTCTGAAAAAAGAAAAAAAATCACCTCTCCTAAAAGAAAAATGTAGTACAATGTAGGTCGAAATTCTCAAAGGATGAGATTTAAGGATTAATCATGTGAGACACAGATAATGCCCAATGCCATAGGTTCTCTAACCATTGAGGTACAGTTGTTACTTTCATATCACAATATCCACAGTGTAAATCTCTGCCTGGAAGTTCCTGTTGTGGCGCAGTGGAAACCAATCCAACTAGCATCCATGAGGATGCAGGTTTGATCCCTGGCCTTGCTCAGTGGGTTCTGGCATTACTGTGAAATGTGGTGAAGGTCACAGAGGCGGCTGGAATTCTGCGTTGCTGTGCCTATGGTGTAGGTTGGCAGCTGTAGCTCAACACCCAGCCTGGAAACTTCCCTGTGCTGCTGGTGCAGCCCTAAAAAGAAAAAAAAATCTTTGCCTGCCTGTCAGTCCTTATTTACCACTGCTTTTCCGATGCAGACCGATTTCAGTTTTACTTCCACATACGACCGGGTCCTAGACCTTTGGGATTTTCCTAATTCAAGATAGAAGACATAACTTGTACCCTGGGAATCAGTCTTAAGCTCTCTCTGATTGGGGTACTCAGTCTGACTCTATTTCTGAGACATGGTCCTTATTTGTACCTTATATTAAGTAACCAGATCTCTGTTTTGTTTCCCGTATTTTTTAAATTTTTTTTTAAAATTCAGGGTCCCATACTTTTAATTTTTTTTTTTTTTGTCTTTTTGCCATTTCTTGGGCCGCTCCCTCGGCATATGGAGGTTCCCAGGCTAGGGGTCGAATCGGGGCTGTAGCTGCCAGCCTACACCAGAGTCACAGCAATGCGGGATCCGAGCCACTTCTGCAACCTACACCACAGCTCATGGCAACACCGGATCCTTAACTCACCGAGCAAGGCCAGGGATCGAACCTGCAACCTCATGGTTCCTAGTCGGATTTGTTAACCACTGCGCCACGACGGGAACTCCGGGTCCCATACTTTTAAAACTGGGATCTGCATTTAACCTATTCAAGCCAGTGTCCAGGAACTCACTAGAGTTCTGGCTCTGGTTCCTTGCCCATGTGCCTGAGGCATTTTTCCCCAGTTGCAGATTTTCCTTGCTGCCACCAAGGTACCTAGATTCCCGAATGTTACTTGCTCTGAATTCCCATTCCCTCAGTAAGCCCCTCTATATACCTCCTCCCATCCCTATCTCATAATAAATGTTTCCCAAATACCATTTTTGTAATTAACTTTTTCATTTGTGGTTATGTGGGTGGACTGGACTTATTCCTGGTACCTGTGACTGCTGTCTTTCTTGTACCCACCTCTGCCAGAGCACTTGCGTTTGCCCCATTCCATTGCATCATTCAACAATGACACACAGGTCCCATAAATCCTAACTGCTGAATATGCAGACAAATATCCCATTTTGGTCAGTGTATGGGATTGCATAATCCCACATGCCATGTAGCCCTGCTGGCACATTTTCTTGCAGGAATAATTCCTCTTCCTGGAAATAATCACAACCAGAAGCACTAAATTTTGCAACACCCTGGGAAACCACTTGAATTATTCTGTGAGAGTGAGGAAGATATCAAGTATCAGTCCTAGAAACAACTTTTGTTAGAACAAGAAAACTAGGTTTGTGCTATCTTGATCACAACATTTTTTCCTGCATATTTTGAAAAATACAAATGCTTACCTTGCTTTATATATTTAGGAGTATAATGCCTAAATTTCCCATCAAATAGTGAGGATATTTGAGGAATGGAGGTACTTGCCTCTCCAGAGGTCTTTCAAATTAGGGTAGGTTCTCAATTACTTGAGATTTAGCACAAAGGCAAAAATTCGACCCAAATTTCTATCTCCATATCAAGCCCTGTATCTGTGAGTTGCTTCTTGTGCTATTTATTTTGGTACCTGAAGGCCTATTTTCATATATATTTTTAATATGATAATAATTATAAATATGTAAATATGTGTGTGCATATGTAGACGTGTGTATACATATACATGCATATGTTTACAGTCACATAACATTTCACAAGGTGAATTTGTATATATTTCATTGAAAGTCTCCAAGTACACTGCAAATTAAATATCACCTCAATTTTATTGATAGAGAAGCAGAAATCTTAAGTGAGATGATTAAAATATCTAGCAATGAGTACCTGTTCGGGCATAGTGGAAACAAGCCCAACTAGTAAGCATGAGGACATGGGTCTGATCCCTGGCCTTGCTCAGTGGGTCAAGGATCTAGTGTTGCTGTGAGCTGTGGTGTAGGTCACAGATGAGGCTTAATCTGGTGTTGCTGTGGCTGTGTTGTAGGCCAGAAGCTGTAGCTCTGATATGACCCAGGGCCTGGGAACTTCCATATGCCATGGGTATGGTCCTAAAAAAAAAAAAAAAAACCCAGAACAAACAAACAAACAACCAAAAACCCAGAAACTGAATTTAGGTTCTGTAGTTCCAAATCTCTCACTGCTTCCTCATATTTCACTTACCAAGTCCACTGCCTTCGTTATCACCTCTTCCTGTGTTGGTCACCAGTACAGAGTATGTTACACTTTGAAATGTATGCTATAAAAGGAAGACACAGAGCAAAATTTCAACAAGGCACCCAGTCTGGTGAATTATAATATTTTATATTTCATCTATCTGTGAAAAAAATTAATGACGTCCTAGATAACCTAGGTGGAAAATTCTATTTTTTCCCCTTTACCTAGAATGGGAGAGGAAAGTAGCAGAATCATCAAACATCTATTCTTGAAAATGAATTAATGGTGTTTCATTCCTTTATTAATTCAGTTTTTCAAACAATATATTTTGATTGGGCATCTATTAAGTATCAGACACTGCAATAGAAATTAAGAATACAAAGATAAGAAAAAGACAGCATCTATTCTGCTGTTGTTTATAGTTTAGTGGTGAAGGCTACAATGCTTTTAGTAGAGGTATCCACAAAACTTTCTGGAGACTTTAAGAGGAAAAAACTCACTGCACTTTTTTTGGAAGCATACAAAGCTTAACTGAATAAAAATCTCCTAAGGAAAAGAAGGAAAAAAAAATATATATGATGAGTAAGGAATTCAGGTTGAAGGCTTAAAAATGATGAAAGTATAAGGAATATTCTGGAATGGAGTGTTGTGGAGAAAGAAAGGTTATACATGAATGTGTAAGTTAGTTTAGGACTATGCCAAGAAGAATCACAAATGTGATTCTGAGATTTTTATACTTATTTCATAGGCAGTGGAAAGCCCTTCAAGGTCTGTAAATGGGAACATTGAGGGAGATCCTGAAATCTCCTGGCCAAGTTCCTGAATTTGCTCTCCCTCTATAGCAGAGCCTGAGACAAGGATTTTGTTAACAAGTAGTTTATCTGGGATGCAATCTCAGGAATTAAGGTGGGGGAATGGAGAGGGGAGATGGGGAAAGGAGAGCCATTAGTGATGTCAAAATGAGTAGGTTACCACTATGACATCTAGGATTCAGTTGGGATTGAGATTTATTGGGAGATGCAGAATATACCATAGTGTTGTCCTGCCAAGTGTGAGGAATCTGGAGCATTCATCCACATACTCTACTCTTCATCCACTGGGGGCAATTCCCAGGGTGTTAACTCCATAGAACTTCTGGCTGGACCTAAACTAAAAGCACTCTTGTGAGATCAAGACTTTAGGTGGAATGATAGAGGAACTATTAGCTTATAGGGGAGCTCTGTGTAGGTGATCTCCTAGGTGGGCCCAGTTTTATAGCACTAGAAAGAAGATTTTTTTTTTTTTTTTCTACTTAGTGTGAAGCTAGCCTATTCTATCTGGGAGGCATCAGTGGAGACCCCCTGGAGGAGGCTGTGAATTCTAAGTCATTAGGGTTTTCTTCCTTGTCATCTCCTTCAATGAGTCTGCCTCCATGGTAAATCTGAAACATACCCAAACTGTATCACTCATGATAGAATCCCACTGCCTGCTGAGAAGGTTAGCTTTTAAAATATGGAGTGTCCTAATTGTAGTCAGCAGGCTTCCTTTGAATGCCTATGGGGTTTGGGAAAGCAAACTGTGTGGTTGTTATTTGTCCTCCCTGGGATATACAATATCAAGAAACAAGGCCCACCTTCCAAGGCTTCAATCTCTTTTGTTGCTCCAGATTGCAAATGACATCCTTGTGTGGGATGCATTAAAATCCTTTGTGTCCTGGTATCAGCCGGGGGCCTGCTCTGTGTACACCCTGGCAGCTCTCATTATAAGAAATAATAGGCAACATGTTTCCTTAAGATTTGTTATCTTTTCTCACTCAGCCCCAGCCAGTGTGTCTGCTGGGCATTTTCTGGGCCCAGCTTTGGTGCAGTAATGTGGAAGGAGAGATAGCAGAGCAGCATTTGTTATGGGATTCCAGCTGTAAGCCTAACATCTGCTGAGTATTCTGTAACTTTCTTTGAACATAATTAAATACAATCACCAACCTCCCCCTTGGCCTCCCACCATAGACCCCATTAGAATAGGGGAAGAAACTGACATCAAACCTATGTGGAAAATGCTGAACAGTGAAACTAATTCAACCTCAATTTACCCATCCATTTCTGCTGAAGAAGCATCTGAATCATCATTGTTCTGAAGGATTTTCTGCTTTTCTTCCTTTCTTTTTTCCTTCCTTCCTCCGTCCCTTTCTCTCTTCTTTCTCTCTTCTCTCTCTTTCTTTAATTTTTGTGAGGGGAGAGGGTCTTACATGTTCAGAAATTCTTACGTTTTATTTTTCTCTCTCTCTCCGTCTTCTCTGTTTTTCTTCCCTCTCATCTCTCTTCTTTTCTCTCTCCTTCTTTCACCCTTTTCTTCAATACATTATTCAATACATTTCAGTACTATGCAAGGTAGACAACTGTCCTTATGAGTTTAAAGTTAGCATTTAAAACAAATTCAGAAACATAGAATCATGATTAGCAGGAAAAGCACTGACTTTGGAATCAGATGTACCTGGGTATAAATGCTGCTCAACTCTCTTCTAGATATTTCACTGCCCTGGGCCTCCTTTCCGCATGTACAAAATGGCAAATATTGACAAATAATAGCACATAATACGACACATTATAGCTTTCCTTTTTTCTACTTGTCTCAAAACAAGTCCCTTTGTTCTCTGAAAAGAGTTAGACACTTCCTGCTTTCTGAAAAATGAGGTGAGGCATGTTAAAGGAAAGAACTATAACTGACCATGGCCGGAGTAATATATTCCTATATTCATAAAAACATGGCATGTAAGAATCAGAAGGGATTTTACTCTACATAGATGAGAAAATAAGCAACTTTAACCAATATGCCTCAAGTCATATAACTAATTGAAGGTGGAGAGTTGGCAGAAACTCAAGCCCCATGACTTTTCTCCTAGGACCCCTCAACTCATTGCTCTAGAGAATCAATTTGAGAACATAGGCAACTGGCCCAAAGAGGAAATGGGAACACTGTTCTAATATCTCACACCAGCGAATATATGCTATTAGATTCATTTTCTTTTTAAAAAAATTTGTGATGCAATTATGACTTTTTTTTGTGGTAGAGAACATTGATTGCTCATACAGCAGTCATCCTCATCGTCTTCTTTTCTGAAATAATCTTGATTCCACATAGAAGCTAAAAATCATGCTGTTTACTTTCCCAGCCTTTCCAAAAGCTAGTACATGGGTATGAAATTAACACCAGCTGATGGTACATGAGGAGACAGCTAATGCTGCATGAGGGGATGTGTTTAGTTATTTGTAACTTACAAATTGTTCATTTAAAAATATATGCAAAAATAGTAAAAGGCAATCTATAATATTGTTGTTTGGGTGCATTTGTTTGCCTGTCTTTGTATATACACACATCCATGGAGTTCACTCATGTATCTATATATATCCATGGTCATCGTAAGTAATATTTTGAAATTTCATGTAGTATTACCAATTTCCCATACAATTTAAAATTATTCTACACCATTATTTTGGCTACAAAATAGTTAATTTATGACTGAATGAATATTTATTTAAGTAGCTTCCTGTTGTTGATTATGTAATTTCCAACAATTTATATCATAAACAGCATTTTCATGACCAGCCACAAAACCTTTCTTTCCCATAGCATCTCAGTTTTCTCAAAACTGCATTTGTAATGGCGTTACTTTATTGAAAAGCCCAGAAAGAGCAAGTTACTTTTGTACAGTTTTATACTTCCCAAAATGTTTTTATATTCCATTTCTTTTTTGACATTCTTAGGGATCTTTTGAAGATGATTGGGTAGCTGTTATTAACTCTATTTTTTAGATTTAAAAAACTAATGTATGACTGGGTCACTTTGCTGTACAGTGGAAACTGGAACAACATTGTAAATCAACTATACTTCAATAAAAATTTTTGAAAAAGAAAAAACTAAGTATTACAGTTTGATTGGTTTTCTCAAGAACTAAGTATGTGGCATGTCATTAGAGGCTTCCTTTTCTAAAGCATAGTGTTTCATATCTTCATTTTATTTTTATCTTCCTGTCTATCTATTTGCCTCCTTTCTTATTTTTTGACAAAAGAAGGCATTTCTGTCCTTAAGTTGCTTATAATTTGTGGGGGAGAAAGTCAAGCAAATTGACATTTACATTATCTTATGAAAAATGCAACTGTGGGATAATGAAAGAATGGCTCTCAAATCAAACAAGCATACTACAAAAAGTTTCCTAAAACAGGTAAAATTTAAGGAAATATACCTCATATCAAGCTAATAATTCTCACCAAAGTGTTTAAAATTCCCTCTAATAAATTATATTCTTACTATATCTCCACTTGTTGGAATTACAATATTACATTCAAATACGGCAGAGCCCCTTCCTGTCTTTGACCACCAACAATTCTCTCATCCTAAATTCTTTGACCATATCCATCCTTCTTCATTATGTATGCAATATGTTGTCTTATGAGTGCTTATCCCACTTAATAAAATCTTCTCAAAACTCCCTCCCTCCCTTTCTCTTTCTAAATCCCGTTCATCCCATGAAACCCACTTCATCAGTGAAGCCAAGATCAACTACTATGACTGTGCCTGAGAAATACAAAAGTCTCATATAGTTGGAAAAGACCATAACTTTCATTTTGTAAAAGTTTCCATTCTCTGACCACAAGTAAAGAAACACTAGATTGCCTGCTATTAGCAGATACTGTGTCTTGGACTAGGGCTACAGAGATACTTAGGGTAGGGTTACGTCTAAGAGAAGGTCGTTGTAATAGTCCAAGGTGAGTGAAATGACAACCTTCTGAGAAGTGAGTTCTATATATGTCTCTTTTTCTTCCTTTCTACAGATTTCTGTCTTTGCAGCTTTCTGATACAAGTAAGTATTAAATGATAATGGTCTTACAGCTGTATTTTCTTAATCTTCTCAGAAGCTCAGAAGAACTTCACAAGGAGGACAAAATATCAGAAAGCTGAAGAGATGCCACTCAGAAGACAGGACAAAGCAGATACAAAAAGAAGCTATCTGAGAAGGTGTCAATTGACAAAGATTTTCATTCAATAGGCTCTGCCTTTGGGAGCCACTTCCCCTGGATTCTTGGAGATTTCTGATAGTGCTTGGCAACTCTGTTTTTGGAGATGGTATTTAGCTTTATGTTAATAGACTTCAATAGACTTTGATAATTAACATTGATCAAAGCTTTGAGTGGAATTTGGAAACCTTACCTTTTTGGCATGAGATCGATGCAATAGAGAAAAGGCAGTTTGGTTGACAACAAAGCCATAGTCCTTGAAATTTCACTGAAGAACTCAGGATGTTTGGCAATGAAAACAAAAATACATAAAGACGTTGCTGAGGTGAAATTTCCATACTGCATCTGAGTTGCCAATACATGGTGGAGGGCCAAAATATAGGCAAGTTATGCAGCCCATTAAAGATTAAATGGGCAAATGTAAATTAAACATTTACTTAAAGTAGTACTTTGCTTTCTGAAGGACCTTCCCTGTCCACACAGAGAAATGCATTTAATTTTATAATAAATACTTGTATTAGCTATCTATTTTTGCCAAAAATTTACAACAAATTTAGAGGGTTAAAAAAACACATTTATTTTCCTAAAATTTCTGTGGATCAGGAGTCTTAGCCCAGGTCATCTGGGTTCTCAGCAAGGCTGTAATCAAGGTGTCAGCTGGGCTGCATTCTCATCTGGAGGAATGACTGGGGAGGAATCCATTTCTTTCCTTTTGAGAAGTAGTTCACACAGGTTTTTGGCAAAACATATTTCCTTTTTGTAGGATGGATGGCCCTAGCTTCTTGCTGCCCATCAGTTGAGGCTGTCCTCATTCCCTAAAGTCTAATCCTAGTTTCTTGATATGGGTTTTTTCCCAACACAGCCTCTTAATTTATCAAACTAACAGGGAGAATTTCTAGAGCCAGTTGACCAGCAAAGTAGATTCACGTTTTTAACATAATTATGCTAGAGATGCCAGATTCATGCTCTTTGCTGTATTTCATTGATTAGAAGAAAATCACAGGTTCTCCCACACCAAGAAGGAGGAGACTGCAACAAACATGTCACTACCATTTATCGCCTAGATCTGCCTGCCGCTATAAGGAATAAAAAAAATCCATAGTTGCTTATGTATACACTGAGTTCCATACTCAGTCATCTTCTTTAAATTTATACCTTTCCTCTATGGACTACTGCCACAGTTCCCTAACTGGTCTCTTAGCACCTAATTTTACTTCTAAAAATAATCCTCTGGAGAACAAGATTTATTAAAAATCCAATTTTAACATGTCAGAGACTTGCTGGTTGCTCTTCCCCCTCCTCTCAGTCCACCATCTGCCTTCAGGTTAAATCCAGAATCTTTAGAATGAATCTGTTGAATGGGTACATCTTTTCAGTTTCATTTCTAGCCTCTTCAGCTCTGCTTCTTATCACACTTCTTGTATTCCCCTGCAGTCAACATGCTATTTCTCTTCCTAGCCTTTGCATATGGTCACCACTTTCCCTCAAATATCTTTCTTACTTTCTCTGGCACTTCCTTCATCTGGGAAATTCTAACTTGTCCTTTAAGAAAATACTGATGTCATCTCCTATAAGAAGGCTTCTCTATTATTTACTTGTAGTTTCCCAAATTCTTTAATTCTTTTGGCATATATGAACAATTTAGTACCAACCCTCTATATTACGTTGATCATTTCATTTTTCTGTCTCCACCAACTTGGTTGGATAAATTCAGAGAAGAATTCTGTTTTTCACACTTTAAAGTTCCTGATATTAGCATTTTACAATGTCATTTGAATGAATGGATGAATTAACAAAATAGTCCTTGTCAGTAAATATATAATGTCAATTTTGGCTTCAAGATTTTTTTCAAATGCACATCCTTCTTTAGATGTCAGTGTGTTGTAACTTTAGTAGTAGTATTTTTCTACTTTATTGGGTGTTTGAATTTCATCTTTTGTTTTACAACAAAATTTAAAAGCTTTTAAACTTTAGATTTTGGAGATATAAATTGCAAATATTCCCTCAATTTATCTTCATTTAATTTTGCCTATTATGTTTGGTAGTTTTTAAGTTAAAAAAAAATTTTTTTTTTGTCTTTTTTTCCTTTTCTAGGGCTGCTTCCTGCTGCATATGAAGGTTCCCAGACTAGGGGTCAAATTGGAGCTGTAGCCGCTGGCCTGTGCCTCAGCCACAGCAACGCCAGATCCGAGCCACGTCTGTGACCTACACCACAGCTCACAGCAACACCAGATCCTTAACCCACTGAGCAAGGCCAGGGATCGAACCCGTAACCTCATGGTTCCTAGTCAGATTTGTTAACCACTGTGCCACAACGGGAAGTCCATAAGTTAAAATTTTATGAAGGTAAATATTTTCTTTTGATTATTTCTATGGTACTATCTTCTTTGGTTAACACAGAAAATTAAACTATTCATGTTCCAAAGCTGAAGAGGGAAACTTTAGGTTAATACTAATACTGTAATCAGAACATAAACATAAAATGTAGTTGTTTAAATAAACATATCCCATAATGCCTTTGCACACATCACATATTCAATAAATATTAATTGTGCTTCACTATTATTTTTACTCACACACAATAACTATACTATACTCACACACAATAACTAAACACATATACATAAAGAAACACAAACTCACCCATTCATGTAGTCTTAATTCAGAAACTGATCATGTTTAGGGATTTTCTCAAATGATTTTTTTTTCCCAACATGCACGGCTTAAAACAAAAAAACATTAATAATATCTCTTCATTCAGTGGGATGGGTTTACTGTGTGGTTCCTCTGTTGGGGTTACCAGGGGTCACATATGTGACTTCATTCATCTGGTTGATTACCAGAAGCTAGGTCCAAGAAGGCTACATTCATTGGTTTAGTGATCAGTACTAACTATTGTCTGGCTTCTTCACATGGTCTCAGCATCCCAAGAATGCAAGTGCTGAAGCTAGAGTGTCTCTTGACACCTTTCTCAGAAGTTGTAAAGTCACTCCCATTGTGTTTTACAGGACAAATCATATCACAAGACTCACCCAAAGTCAAGAGCTGGGAAAAGAAACTTCTTGTTGTGAGGAACTGCAAAGTACTTGAGGCCAATTTTAATCTGCCAGATTCTTATAGCTGGATTTTAGACCAAGTTGTAAAGGGATTCTCTATTCAGTCATTTGAAAAAGTATCAGAATATAAAAGGAGCTTAAATACATCCCTGAGTGAGCCAAGGAAACCCTTTAAAAAGAGAATATTCTCCTATTAATTAATCGTTATAAAATATTTTATGTTAGGTGAACCCCACACATATGGGGAGCACTGGGAAATCTTAGTTTTTACACCCCAACAATCTGGTTTCTATTTAAACTCCTGACTTTATGTATAGATACATATGTGCTTATATACATAGAAATATATAAACATATGATTATTTACATATAAGCATGTTGTTACTCATAAACTGTGTATAAATATATTTCCATAGTTAAAAATATTTTAAAGTTTCAATCCAATTCCTTTATTGTGATTACATAAGAGGGGAAAGTAATTTATATAAATATACAGCCTGAAAGCTTTTCAAAAAAATCCCCTATAGCCTTTTTTTTTTTTGGCTTCTCCCATCATTTGTTGATATGACATGTGATAAAGACCACACAGGATTTATATCTGTGTGTTTTTTAAAATCACAAAAAAAAAATTAAAAGGGAAGGTTGGAAACTTTTTTTAAAGTGCAACAGTATGTAATTTTTCACTTTGGGGTAGATTAGCAAAAACACGAAGTGTGTCTGGGTAAAAGTAACACAGGTCGGTATGAAAGCCTTTAAGATTTATGATTCATTTTTTTTTTTTTTTGGAAACTTCAGCATGTGCACTGCTAACCCTTTATAATTTTAATTGGCCCTGGTCATACAGCTATCTTATTTTGTGTATCCCTCACTGTGGCCTCAAAATAATTTGATCTGAATATAATTTCCTTGTTAAGAGGCAAGTAAACAATCTTGTTAAGCCAGAGGTGCAATAAGTTAAAATGAGATATAGAATGATGGTAACAGGAAATTAACAAAGAGCAGAGATTATTTATGATATGATCCTTATTTTAATAAGCATTCATAAAGAAAAAGTTTTAAAGAATAAAGGGGATGAGCGAATCAATGAATTATGAGTTATATATGTCCCAGGTATATTCCAATCTATAACAGATTGTTGTATAGATTCCTCCAGTTTCTAGGGCAGCAGTTGGCAAATTATGGCCTGTGCTGCAAATCCAGCTCACCCTCCGCTTTTGTAAATAAAGTTTTATTGGAACACATTAATTCGTTAATGTTTTCTGTAGTGTTGCTTTTGATCTACAATGGCAAAATTGAATCGTCTTGACAGAGCCTGCACAACCTCAACAATTTACTATCTGCTTCTAAATAGAAAAGTTCACTGATCCCTGTTGTAGGACCTTGGATTTCCTCTAGCTAGGTGAATGTGAACCAAAAGATGCAAATAAAAACAAGAGACATTTGTAATTTGCTGGGAAGAATGTTTTTATCAGATCATTGTCAAAAGTTTTGGGTTTGAATTTTAGTTGGCTATCTGTTAGCTGGGCAATTCTGGACAAGCTGTGTAACTTCGGAGTCTTCCGTTTCCAAAGTCTCTGCTATTTTATCTCTGACTTTAAAATAAAAGTTGATAAACATTGTGGAATAACTTTCTGAACTGTAAAAATGTAGTACATATGTGAATTACTATTAATTATAGCAATCATTTAATACTGGTGACCAAAATATTTTTATTTCTTCAGCCTTCCGTAAGCTTTGTGAAATTGCAGTTCCCTTTCTTCCCAGAGTAAGTTACAGCTGCAGAGCTTGCTTTTGCCAATGAAATAGGAATCAAAGTGTCACTGTGTCACTTTGAAGGATGAGTCATTTGGTAGAATCTTGGAGCATATTAACTAAACACAAAGAAAGCCCCAATTGGGCATTAACTTTAGTTTATAATAATGTATGAATATTGGTTTATTAGTTGTGGCAAATGTATCATACTCATGTAAGATGTTAACAACAGGGAAAACAAGGGGTAGGTTTTATGTGAACTCTGCCCTATCTTTGCAACCTCTCTGCAAATACAAAACTATTCTCAAATAAGGTTGGTTTTTTTTTGTTTTTTCTTTTTTTTTTTTTGTCTTTTTGCCTTTTCTAGGGCCGCTTCCTTGGCATATGGAGGTTCCCAGGCTAGGGGTCTAATTGGAACTGTAGCTGCTGGCCTACGCCAGAGCCACAGAAATGCGGGATCTGAGCCGTGTCTGTGACCTACACCACAGCTCACAGCAACGCCAGATCCTTAACCCACTGAGCAAGGCCAGGGATTGAACCCGTAACCTCGTGGTTCCTAGTTGGATTTGTTAACCACTGAGCCACGATGGGAACTCCTCAAATAAGTTTTTTTTAAAAGATTATCTTGACATGAATTCCTAGGGACTCATATATTTTTCTTAACAATCAGGGCTTTCAGGGTCATGCCAAGGTCTATGATAAAATGTTTCCTTTGCTGTTTAGATATGTGTCAACTTTACTAATTCATGCACCTGCATTAATTCATTAAAATGAAGGAATATTGTTAAATAGCTGCCTTACAACAGACCACATACCAAACATGGTGTCAGGCACAGGAGACATTGATATATAGCTCATAGAATTTAAATGAATTTTATCTTTTCTCTTTACTTGAAAAAAATAATAATCCTTGGGTTATTCTGAATTATATTTTCATTCCACCATCATTACTATAAAATATTTAGAGAGAAAAATCCTCAGTTTTTAAAGGGTATACCAGTTATGTTTGGGCATCTCTGTAACTGGAATAGTTCTTAGATTTTCTTCCTGCCAGAAGGAATGGATATACACTTCAACTGGCCATCCTGGCTCAAAAGCAGAACAGAGAGATCATTGTTAAGAGATGAAGATGTAATGCAGAAGGAGAGAGAGCAGAATGGAGGAGCAGACACAAGTCAATGCAATTCCCTGGTGACAAGTAATTGGCAGCAGACATGTTGCTGAATGAATGGAAGACAGAGAGAATCTTCTGAAATTTAAACTAAGACCCCCAGAGTAGTTAAAGACGGTGAATGAGGACTGAACTTCAAATGATTGCAAACGAAGGGATTAAGTATTCCCTGCAACCCTTGGCTCTAACACAGAAAAACAACTCTAGCAATGCACGAACAGTGGAGGCATAAAGAAATGCAGCAGAAAGTGCAGCGTAGAGGAAGATAAACAGGTTACAGCTCTTAGTGCGGAGAAATTTGAAACTGCTGCTACTGTATATCTTACATTATGTTGATATACACGTGGACACTAGAGTGGACTTTATAAAAATCTCAATCCATAATGTGAAATTTCAGTTAATCTAAATTAAAAACTAGTCCCCGTGAAACATACTATATATACGGGGTATTTGGAACTCATCTGATAATTTCTTTCTTTCTTTCTTTTTTTTTTTTTTTGGTCTTTTTTTTGCCTTTTCTAGGGCCGCTCCCTCGGCATATGGAGGTTCCGAGGCTAGGGGTCTAATTGGAACTGTAGCTGCTGGCTACGCCAGAGCCACAGCAACTTGGGAACCGAGCTGTGTCTTCAACCTATACCACAGTTCACAGCAACGCCAGATCCTTAACCCACTGAGCAAGGGCAGGGATCGAACCTGCAACCTCATGGTTCCTAGTCGGATTCGCTAACCACTGAGCCACGATGGGAACTCCGTGACAATTTCTTTTAAAGCTGTTGTTTAAGGTTTTCCAGATAACGTGCTATGTGGTTTTGTAAGCACTCTCACAACAGCACTAAGAGTTTGGAATTAGGATCTCCTTTTGCAGATGAAGAGTCTGGTTTATTTAAGCAAATTAAACTGCCAAATATAAGATAGCACATTAGCATTGGATCCAGATTCAAGTCCTTCTTCCTAACAGGTACGACCAAAATTCAGATGATCAGAATAGGCAAAATTAATCATGATCCACAGAATCTGCTTTAGCCAGAATTGTACCTGTGTGGTACACTGAATGAATACATGTAATTGTCACCAGTGAAACTGATCATGATGAGTTGGTGAGAAACAGAAGAGTGGGGAGTCTGATTATTTGCTGTGGTTTCTCATGGAACACTAATGTCTTTAACCTGGAATGCATGGAGTGGGGCTGAGTGGGATGACTAGATGGCTGGGCCACAAAAGAACTTCCTTGAGAGATGGTAACGACGATTGCATCGGCAGAGCGGTGGTGATGTCACCCAGTAGGATATACACGTCTTCCCTTCCCAATCTACTGCTCGTGTTGGCCTTTCTCTTCTCCAGCTTATTGATTTGGGGGACGTTTTTCTACTGAAATATATCAACAATTTAAAAAGCATATGAGACTCCTTTGAATGGTTAAATAATAAAACATCATCCGTGTAGCCAATATTAACCCAACCATTTTGTATCTTAAAGATACCCATCTTAAACGTGACCCATCTCTCTTCCTCCCAAAACAAGAGGTAACCCTAATCCTGAATTTTTTCTCAGTCATTCCCTGGCTTTTCTCTGTCGTTCTATCACCTACTCCTGTATCTGTACTTAATACATTATTTAATGTTGGTTGTTTTTGACCCTTTGTGTAGATAGAATAATCTATACTTGCTTCGGACAATGTATGCTTGCAATTCATTCCTGCTAATAATGGATGAATTCTTGTTTTCTGCAATTACTATTTCTTTTTACAAATACCTCAGTATATGTACTCATTGAGCTGAGCTGGGCATTTAGGGTTTTTCCCAGTGTTTTACTAACACTGACATGGTGGCTCGGAATATTCTGGTGCCCGGCTCCTGATCCAGAGCACACATGCAAGTTTACCTAGGATATGTACCAAAGACAGGAACTGCAGTGTACCACGGCATGAACATGTTCACATTCATTGGTAATTACACTTTTTCCCTCAAATAGCTGTGGCAATGTTTGTCCCCATTAGGAGTGGATAATTGTCTCCATTGTTCCATATCTTTATCAACATTTTCTCTAATCCAGCTGCAGTTTTACCAAACTGGTCTGTATGAAATACCGGCTTAGTGGTTTAAATGTGTATTTCTCTGATAATACAATTGAGCAATATCCTATATTTACATGGTATTTGTGTTTCTTCTTCTAAGGAATGCCCATTTGTGTCTTTTTATTTTCATTTCTTTCTTTCTCATATATAGGAATTTTTCGTACAGTCTGGATAGGAGCTCTTTGTCAACTCTGTGCATTAAAACTATCTTCTTCCTGTATGCACGTGGAGTACCTTGATCACTCTTTTCATGATATTTTGCAATGATTAAATTAAAATTTAATTTTAATGTGTTTTTAATTTTAACATGGTTAAATTTATCAGGCTTTCCCCTTATGGTTTATATTTTTATGCCCATTATATTTCTTTAAATATCACTTTTGGAGGGTCGTTTCTGGTTTGTAGAACTATGCTCCTCTGTAGGTCAGTCGTATTTATAACCACTGAACCCTACTTAAACTCAGTCTTCAAGTTTTCCTTTCAGTTTAATCCGTCTCAAAAATTGTTCTTTCTCTTTCCTGCTTTCCTGTCCGAACCTCTTTTTGGTGAGCATTACCATAACTAGTTGAAAGTTATTCTAAATACCTCTAAAGTCAAAATTAAGAATTTTTTCCTATGGGTTTACATATAGTTTCTTTCTACCACCTTCATCTCACATCCGGGACACTTCCTGCAGGGCCAGGAACTTCAGGGTTCTCCTTTTTTGTTCACTGGCTGTAGTCTGGAATCACAGCAATCAGGCTCTGTGAGGTCCTTCATCTCATCTGTGGAAGAATATTTTATTTAAAAAAGGAGAGAGAGGGAGAGAGAGAGAGAGAGAGAGAGAATGAAAGAAAGTTTTCTTTCTAATCCCACACAGAGATACATTCCTTTTTGTGGCCAGATCCACATCAAGATGCAATCATTTGCTCTGATTTTCAATCACACTTGAATGAATTGTTTATCTTAAAAATGGTACAATTAAAGATACTTTCAGGTTTCTATTCAGCCATGCAATGTGGCTCTTAGCCCAGGCTTGCTCCTAACCACAAAATCTTCCACCAAACAATAGATGCACAGAGATGTTTGCAATCCTTATAAAAGATACAAGTAATCTTCTACGTATTTTTCCCTTGCTATGAAGTGAAGAAGCAGAATTCTAAAGAAATCTTTGGGTTGCAATTTGGAAGACATGTACGATCGTCCTTCAGTATCCATGGAGGATAAGTTCCAGGACTCCTCTTGATACCAAAACCCACAGATGTTCAAGTTTCTTATATGAAAACGGGCCCTTTTTCTATGTGGCATGGTTAATTCCGGGATGGAATCCACAGATACTGAAGGCTGACTGTATTCTAACCTTAGTTCTCATGTTAGAATCACTCTCTGTGCCTCAGTTTCCTCGTCTATATTATGAAAGCATTGAACTAACCATTTTAAAGTCTTTTGTTATTGTTATTGTTTAAACATGTATTTATTATTTTAGCTCTGCTCTGGAAGAGCCCACATTTTCAAATGTTCAGTGGCTATACGTTCATCTAGGCAAGCAGTTTTATTCATGGAGGAGGGGCAGTAAAGCCCTTCGAGTCCCTGATGCTTTGGAATAGGGTTGGAAGCAGTTTATCAAGTCGACCGAATATTAATTGGGAATAATATTCCACTCTAGACCCTGACCTCATTGACTGCCATGGAAGAAAACAAACTTAATTCTGTCCAGCTATGTTTTTTCCAACCATATTTTCTTTTTTTAGAGCCGCACCCAAGGCATATGGTGGTACCAAGGCTAGGGGTCAAATCAGAGCTGTAGCCACCGGCCTACACCATAGCTCACGGCAACCCCAGATCCTTAACCCACTGAGCGAGGCCAGGGATCAAATCTGCATCCTCATGGATACCAGTCAGCTTCATTTTAAAGGTTCCTGAACCACAACAGGAACCTTTCAACCATATTTTCATTGCCAGTGGGCTCAGACAAAACTTACAGTATTTTTTTCAATATAAATTGGCCTTGACTATATATTGATATACCAAATTTCAGATACACTTCCAAGGAAGAAACCATTGTGATTAAAACATGTTTGAATTCAGACATTTTTAGTAAATTTTTTTTAACTTTTTTTCCCTCCACACAAATATATAAAACACATTCTCAAGTATAAGACAAAGGTAATTCTAAAATCCTTTTTTTATCCTATGTGACAGCATAGCGTGGATTAACATACAAAAGATTACTATAGGATAAGAGTTTAATAGCGTCTCTCTTCTTTTATCTAAATTTTTTAAATTGAAGATAAATCGATGAAAAAATGTGTCAGGCTAATTTTTGTCCCAGTTATCATACTTCTAGTGGAGACCACGTCAGTAAAATAGTTTTAGTAGGCATTATTGCTGAGTCTGGAGCTGACTAAGGAATAGAACTCTGTTTTCTAAGGTTGAATATTTGTTTCCAAGTCTCATTCTGCTGGAAGAAAACGGCCTCGATTCTTCCCAGCATTTTATGTCTCAGGAATTTTGATGCTGATCCTGGGCCATTGTGGGGACTTCATTATGGTCCTTAGCCCTGGTCTAAGTCGCGCTATGATTACTATTGTCTGAAATTTATGGCCCGTTTCAGTTTTGTAGGGTTTTTTTTTTTTTTTTTTTTTTCCTCTGTTGCTTCCATGCTGTGTTTGGAGCGAAGTAAGATTTTGTTGGAGTTCCCTTTTGCCTGGTCATTCTGTACAACCATTTCACCCACTGGGTCTTTCTTGTTTCCCCAGCAGAGCTGCTAGGAAGTAGTGCTCTGATATTCCTTTATTTTGCTGCTCTCTTGCCCCACACAGGGCCTGAGTGGTAGGTCCCGTGGCTGCCATTTCTTTCTGCCCTTGGATAAATTTTTCTCAGTTCCCGTTTCCAGCCAAGACACCTGTTCTCTAAAGAGATCACATTTACAACTAATGGAAGAAAGGGATTGAGTCATTCACAGATTGAGAGAAAAACATTTTGAGTCAGTGCAGCATGACCTGGTTGTGTTTGGATAATTATTTGAAATATATTACTTCAGTTATTTCTACCAAAAATGCCGTGAGATAAGCAGTTATGATTTAATTGATAAAAATTAAAGTTTATTTTGTTAAGTAAGGTCAACGAGAAGAGAATCCCTGAGAAACAGAGGTATACCTGAGTCCTGAAAAGTTGAACAAGTAGCTGAATGAAAAATTGAAAGAAAAGGTCCAAGTTGAGAGGATACTGTGTGTGAAAACCCTTATATGATAAATAAGTGCAATGGTTGATGAACCAAATGAAGACTAGAGTTATACCCCTAAGCATGATGGTGAGAGGGTCGCAATGTGAGCCAGAAGAATAAGGGAGCAGACTGTCCAGACTTGAGAACAGGAATGAAGGTTTGGAACTTCAGATTGTTTCATGGTTTCCTTTGTATATGATTCTTACTTCACCATAAAGCAAGCAAGCAAGCAAGCAAACAAACAAAAATCAATGAGAAGAAGTAAACCTATGTCAGTTTCTTATTGCTGTTGTGACAAATTCTCACAAACTTGGTGGGTTAAAACAACACACGTTTATCTTCCAGTTTTTGAGTTCAAAAGTCCAAAATTCTGTCTTTCTGGAATTAAAATCAAGACAGTAACAGGACGGCGTTCCCTTTGGAGGCTCTAGCAGAGAATCCATTCCTTGCCTTTTCCTGCCTCTAGAGACTGCCTGCCGGCCTTGATCCACGGCCCCTGCCCACAGTGACATCACCCTGACCTATGATTCCACTCTCATGCCTCCTCCTCTGACTCTGAGCCTCCTGCCTCCCTTTCGTGAGGGCCCATGGCTTGCACTGGGATCACGCAGATAATCCAGAATAACCTCTCTGTCTCAAGATCCTAAACTTAGTCACACCTGCAAAGTCTCATTTACCGTGTAAGGTAACATTCACAGGTCCAGGATTACCCACAGATACCTTTGGGGGACTCTTAACATGCCTACCACAAGGCCTAAATAATTACAGAGATTTTAGAAAGACGCTTAGTAAAGGTGGATGTGTCTCTTTATACTATTTATAGAATCAAACATATTGCATTCTGTTGGTATAATAATAAATGCCAACAAATGGACTACCAGAATATTTTTTTTCAGTGTAAAAAAACATAATGAACTGGAATAGATCGCAATGAACTGGATCCTATTTTATATAATGATTCACTAAGTTATAAAGGATACATCAAAAATGAAAATGAGTTAAGTGATTGAGGATTGATTAGGGACATTCATTTTTTTTTCCTCCCTTAAACAGAACTATTTGGAAGGATAGGATAATATCAGATGAGAAATATTTATGTCTTTATTAAAAAACGTAGAGAAGAGTGATAATTGATTTAGCAGATGTCTTCTCTTTGCCCTTGAAGCTCTTCTTTCTACCTTTTTCCACTCTGATCTCTGTGCCAGGAATCTGACTTTCATGGACCACATCAAACAGTGCCCTGGTCCCCTAACTTCTGATTGGGCTCATCCGATAGGGAGGCTCAGGAATAATTTTTTAAGGTTAGGGGACTTATTTTCTCTAGCACTATCCCTGTAAGGTTACTAAAGACTGACTCCTTCCTACATCAAAGGCAACCCTTTGGAAAAGCATCTCTCCTATCCGTTCTTTCGCATTACTCTTTCCCTTCATTCCATTGGGTCGCTCCGATCCTCTGTGGTCCCTTACATGCTACCCACAGCTTTGTGAATTTTATTAAATCCTCTTCAAATTATCTTATTTTGTAAAAGCCATCTGTTACTTTCCAGGATGCTCACTGATGCAGCAGAGCAGAGAGAGCTATACAACTGAGAATCTATGTTGCCATACATATATCTGGCACTATGAAGCCAGATGTGTGACAGGAGAGGTGATGTGTGCTGGAGAATGTAGGAAGGGCTTGCCATTCGGAAGCAACAGAAGAAACAGGAAACAAGTTAAACACGAGCAGGCACAGGGATAGCTGGTAAAATTCATATAAGAGAACACACAAGCCTATATTTCACCTCCCCTCATCTAGGATTCTAGCTGCTAGGCTACTACTTATTTAGCAGGAGATTTGCATGTAAGGAAATGGATGAAAGCAAAAGTATATATTAAAAATTCAGATATTTAAGTGACAACCATAAGATTTATCTCATGGATACCAAGTAAGCTGCTCTAGAATGTGCTTCAGCAAACAAAGGAAGAAGAGGTAAGAGAAAATAATAAAAAAAATAAAAGGAGATGTGAGATCTGTGTAAGAGTAGAATTGTAAACACATTTCCACCTGGAAGCATCCTGTTCAGATGGGAGCAGGAGAATGGAAGGCTCTAAGAAATGAAAGGTAATTGTTTATTCACAATTTTATCCTTATTTAAAACTTTGCATTTGCTCCTTTTTTTAAACAGATAAGAATATATTAAAGTGTTAATTTATTATGATTGTGACAAATAATTTTCCCATTGTGATGTGGATGACTAATTCTTTCATTATTATCTTGTCGTAGTATAGAAGTTTGAAATTTATATTTAGTTAAACAGAGACACACTTTTAATAATTTCCTCTATCATATTTCTACACCAAAATTTTTACTTTCAAAGACTTTCAAATGTTTACCTATATTTGTTCCCTTTTCAAATTGGATTTAATCCTTTAATTTTCTAGGTATCATTTTGGTTTGCAATAGAAAGCTAATGATTTACTTGAGTAGTTTTCAAAAATCATTTGCGTTACAGTTGTTCAGTGACCCACCCGCTTTCACATTGCTGCGTTTTTTTATGAGTTTATGTATTAGAATTCAACACATATATAGAAAGCATGTAAGTTATCAATGTTGCATTTTCACACTGTGTACATACCTGGAATAAGAACTGTACCATGACCAATACCCCAGAAATCCCTGTCATGCTCCTTCCCTGTCACCATCTCCCTACTATCTACATAGATGTATAAGTGCTATACCAAATTCTAAAACTCTTAGTATTGTCTGTCATTGAACTTCTTATAAATGAGATAATAACATACCTAAATTATGTCTGGATGTGTTCACTCAACATTGTCTATGTATTCTTTGATTTTCAAATATTTGGGGATTTTCTAGTTATCTTTGTATTACGGCTTTCCAGCTTCACTCCTCAAAAATCAGAAAGTACTTCCAAGAAGGAGAACACTATACTTGGAATTCTTCCTTTTCCATCTGACAAACTGTGCATTGAGGGGATCAGTCACTCTTCCTTTGCCATGCGGGGTTTGACTGGGTGCCATGGCTTGTTTAGGCATTAGGAGAAGAGAACATCATCTTTTTAGCAGAGCCACTACTTTTGTGAATTTGGTCCGTGTAATCCCTAGTCCTCTAAGTGGAACATGGAGATAAACTGCAGGGGGTGGAAGGTGCAATGGCAGCCTCATGTGAACCTGTGGCCCAATAGAGCACGAATGGCCTTCTTCCTTGAGGAACACAGGGGGTGCCTGCAACATGGGGAGTGTGTCGATGTTGTGAAAGCAGAATACCTTGAGGTGCCTGTATCTGCCTTCCAAAAGCAGAAAAATACAGTGTAACAATAAAGCCATGTTCACTTTTTCTCTTTAAAAATATACCCCCCCAGTGGAGTTCCCGCCGTGGCACAGTGGTTAATGAATCCGACTAGGAACCATGAGGTTGCGGGTTTGATCCCTGGCCTTGCTCAGTGGGTTAAGGATCTGGTGTTGCTGTGAGCTGTGGTGTAGGTCCCAGATGTGGCTCGGATCCTGCATTGCTGTGGCTCTGGTGTAGGCTGGTGGCTACAGCTCCGATTAGACCCCTAGCCTGGGAACCTCCATATGCCACGGCAGTGGCCCTAGAAGTGGCAAAAAGACAAAATACCCCTCAAGGTACAGTAAGATATTTACTCAAATAATGTGGCCATCAGGTTATTTATCCAACTTACTTATCCATCCAGCTCAGTCTTGATTCTTTTTATGGAGTTGTCTTAGGCTTTAAACAATGTTATTTTTAATGGGCTCTTAACAACAACAACAGGAAAAATCTTTTAAAAGTGAGTGTCAGTTGTGGAAATAGATCCGAAGTGTTTCAGTATAAAGATAGATGAATGACCTGGGTAGTATCATTTGGGGTCAAAAATAAGGTGACATTGCCAAGTAAGGAGACCAGTGTGCAGATGATAACTGTCTCAGTTTAGGCTGTTATAACACACATGTCATCGATTAGGCTGTTCAACCAATAGAAATTTATTTCTCCCAGTGCTGGAGGCTGGTCAGTCCAAAGTCAAGGTACCAGCCAATTCAATTTTGGGGGAGTGCCCTCTTCCTAGATTGCCCCAGGACTCCTTCTTCCTGGGTCTTCACATGGCAAAGAGATCACCTCTCTCACAGCTCTTCTTGTAACAGCACTGATTTCATTTGTGAGAACTCCATCCTCCTAATTTAACTGCCCTCCCGAAGGCCCACCTCCAGACACCATCGTACTGGGGATTAGGGCTCAAAAATATGAATTTGTGGTTGCAACAACATTTAGTCCACAGCAGTAATGGACTGAAGGTAGTTCATGAAAGAAGAGCTCAGCTGTTTTTGGAGAAAATGACAGGATACCCTTGCCCAAATCTGGTCTTTTTTTACTTGTCATTATCTTAATAAATGGCACACTATTCTTTGTTAACAAGTCATAAACACTTATTTTATGTATTTACTTGTGTGTTCGATAACTGCTCTATTTTCAATCTAGCTTCTTAATCTTTGTCCTCCATGGGGGATGGTATCTTGTTACTTATGTTCCCTGTTGCCATATAGTAGGTATCAGTGACTCTTCACTGAATAGAAAAGTAAATATGGTATTTTAGTTTCATGAATTCCCAAGAATTCTCTTATTTTCTATCTTCCCTGTGGCACCATGGGGAGTCAGAGCAGTCTTGATTGACATAGCATTCCTGTGCAGGTCCTTTTTCAAAAACTTCTTTTAACCCAGTGCTATGGCGGTGTCCCTACTTCTGATCACCTCTATCCAAAGAGACAGAAAGGCACCTCTGTGAAAGTTTTAGGGAGTTTTCAAATGATATCTGTATGACATATGAAAAGAAAATGACGGAAACAAAGAGGTTCAGCTCTTAGACATAGGGCGACTCTTCTAGCTACCTATGGCTATGTACAGACCACTGCAAATCTCAGTGGCTTAGAGCAACAGCAACTTAGCATTGTCTTTCAGGACTCTGGAGGTTTGGGGCTCAGCTGGATATTTCTCATTTGCTACTTCTCATGCACTTTCAGAGAGGCTGCAGATAGAGTTGGAGTCATGAGGAGGTATCTTCACACATGTCCAGTGCCTGAGCAAGGGTGCCAGCACAGCTGGGTCCTGGTGCAACATCTCTTTGTCTACATGGCCTCTCCAGTTTTCTAGCGAGGTCTCAGGGCTCCCAGAAAGAATGTTCCAAGGAAGTGGAATTTGCCAGTATTTAAGGAGTGGTCCAGGAATCTCGCCTAAGGCCATACTTACAATATTCTATCTGTCGTAGCAGTCACTGATCTCCCTGAGACTCAGACTGAGAGGAGTGTCATTACAGTTGGATTCTCATTGATCACACACACACACACACACACACACACACACACACACACACACACACAAAAGGGCAATCCGCAAGTTAATAGTTACTCATTACCAGGAGCCTATGTTGAGGGAAGGGCAGAGGCAGACAGGTAATGCCTGGAGAAGTTAAGTATTTGTATTTTAATTTGAAAATATCACCTAAGAAATCAATGAAATCTCAATAGATAACTTCTCAAAGTTTCAAGGGATTATATTTGAGCCTTTGAATTATAAACACAGTAGACATTTAAAACAGAAATCTATCCATTGAGCCTTAATTCAAAACCTGACATCTAGACACCATTAGCTTTTAATAAGTTTAATTTTCAGAAATCTAATCTTAGCTGACATATGGTGGGAGAAATAAAATACAGTGCTTGGTTTGAACAGGTCACTTATCAAGTAATTTCCCCCTCCCCCCAAAAAAGCTAACTTGTATTCCTGAGTTATTTTCAACCAGCACTCTTTTCTTTTCTCAAGGTAATTTGAGCAGATTTTTCAGTTGAGAGCTGAGAAAGATCTGCTCTCTGGTATAGTCATAACAAGTAATGTTATTGGTTGTAAAATGTTCATTTATAATGGCTTGTAAAGAAAATATTGAGATATCTCAATAAATATACTACAGTTCCTTATGAAGTTACCTTTAACTGCTACATAAGAAACCTACTCTAATGACAACCAAACAGATATTGTACACATGAGAAGGCTGAGAAATCGCTAAAATGCTGAACTATAGCTGTCAATCTCTCCAATAGACACAAATATATGAGGTTATGAAATAAGCTGTGGAAAGAGAGATCATTTGAGTTACTGGCAGTAGTTGAAACAATTTATTCATTGGCAATTACACTTGGGAAGCTCCGACCTCCTTTCGCTGAGCAGCTCATATAACCTGTCTACAGTTTTGATGAGTGAGCCATTATTGCTGAGTAGTGGATCACTTGCAATGAACTGAAAATGACCCCAGACATGGAAGATTTCTCCAGTGCCAGCTGTCTAATCCAAATTTTAACGTGAATCTACATTCTTTAGGGATCTTGATAAAATATACTCTCTTCCTTAGAACATCTGGGTAAGTGCTGAGAACCTGCCCTTCTCCCAGATGATGCTGACATGGCCAGTCTGTGGACCATATTTTGAGTAACAGGACTACAGTCAACATATCATTTTAGCGACCTGTCACACAATTGTAAGTAAACTTGAGATTGAAGTAATATTTAATGACTCTGAAAGTCTTGCAAACAGAGACAGAAGATCTCATTATGGAGATTAAGTTAAACACAGATAGGAGTTCCCATTGCGGCTCAGTGGTTAACGAATCTGACTAGGAACCATGAGGTTGCGGGTTTGATCCCTGGCCTTGCTCAGTGGGTTAAGGATCTGGTGTTGCTGTGAGCTGTGGTGTAGGTCACAGACTCGGCTCTGATCTGGTGTTGCTGTTGCTGTGGCCATGGCCAGCAGCTACAGCTCTGATTAGACCCCTAGCCTGGGAACCCTCATGTGCCGCAGGTGCGGCCCTAAAAGGACAAAAAGACAAAAAGACAAAAAAAAAAAAGAAAAACAAAAGAAGAAGAAAGTAAAAGAAGCAAGAGATCACATACCCACTTTCTTGTTTTGGCAAGCCACCCATATTGCTATTAGAGGAAAAAAAATTTAACATGTGATAACAAGTCTCCACCTAACCAGGCATATCTGTCAGATTCTTTCTCTATCACACCCTTTATGGCGGGTTAAGTATAACATAGCCTCAAGCATCTATCACTCTGCATCTTAATTAGATGGGAAAATTGACTTGCACATAAGAGATAATACAGGATCTCACATTAAGATGTAGATCCTGCTGTATAGCATAGGGTACTATATCCAGTCACTTGTGATGGAACATGATGGAGGACAATGAAAGAAAAAGTACATATATATATATATATATATACACACACACATATATATATGTATGTATGACTGTGTCACTTTGCTGTACAGTAGAAATTGACAGAACACTGTAAATCAACTATAACGGAAAAAATCATAAAAATAAGGGCACCATGTGTCTGTCTGTCTACATGCCTAGCTGTTTATTTGTCTATACATTCATCCATCTATATCTAAATCTATATGTGGAGCTATAGAACTTTGAAAGAAGACTCTGGAATCTGAATTAGATCACAATAAATCAAGAGAGGGGACTACAAGAATTTTCAGGATTGTTTTAGAGAAAAGGGAATTTTTTGGGGGGATTTTTATAGGAAAGTCAGTTACTTGGTTCAGTCCATTTTTTCCCAGAGAGGGAGCCGAGGAAATAAACCCCTAACTACTCAAGTCTATTCCGAATGATCCTCAACTGTGGTTATGTAAAAAGGATCTGATCTCAGGGCTATAATTTCAAAGTGCAGGAAAAGGAATTGCTTTGAGATACTTCCTCTCCTAGTGCTAATGCTAATCTTTCATCTCACATTAAGAAACAAACTGTAAATGCCAACATTCCTGTTGACAGTTCTCTTATTCTACCTCAAAGATTCAATTTAACATAGTAGGTCCAAATTTATTGAGGAGTACAATGTGTCCATTATTGCACTACCTACCATAGAATAGGCGTGACTAATATATGCAGTTAGCCTAGGTTCTGTAAAAGCAAAGCTCAGTGTAAAAATAAAAGCAGTGACACTACACTTGGAAGCCGGATATAAGCTCAGTTGATATGTGTTTAAAAAAAATAAATGGGAGTCCTTGTGGTGGCTCAGCAAAAACAAATCTGACTAGTACCCATCAGGATGCAGATTCGATTCCTGGGATAAGGATCCGGCATTGCCATGAGCTGTGGTGTAGGTCGCAAATGTGGCTCTGATCTGGCATTGCTATGGCTGTGGCCAGCAGCTACAGCTCTGATTTGACCCCTAGCCTGGGTACCTCCAAATGCCATGGGTGCAACCCTCAAAAGACCAAAAAAAAAAAGTAGAAGTGAAGGAATTACTACGTGTCTCAGTGGTTTAAGGATCCAGCATTGCCACTGCAGTGGCTCAGGTCGCTGATGTGGAATGAGTTTGATCCCTGGCCTGGGAATTTCTGCATGCCATTGGTGCAGCCAAAAAAAAAAAAAAAAAAAAAAAGAAGTGAAGCAAGAAAAGTTGAGAATAATTCCTTGAGTTAAACTTCTGGCCTTCGTCATTATAAGCCTCAAAGAAAAACCACTGGGTGTTAGAATGTTATGAAGATTATTTTCTAGCACACAGCACTTTTTCTGGAGGGGCAGCATAGAAAACTGCATCTCCTAGTAGTTCATAGAAGGGAGAAGGAGGAGGAATTTAACTGCCCTGGATCCCTCCTGTCTCTTGCTTATCAATGGTTAGTTTAACCCCATGGAGACCTGATTCCCTTAGACCTCCAGTTTACTTCAGTGACTGCTCAGAAAGGCAGAACCCATGTTCCCTAGAGTGGCATTTCCTCCAACTCTAAAGGAGAAGAGCATGTAGCAAGAACAGAGCTCAACCTGAGGTTTCAAATTAGACTCCACCTGATTAATTCGGGAAACTCAGTTAAGGTGCTGGAAAAAGTGACAGCGATTTCAGGGTGAAGCAGGAGGCAGGTAAACAGGAAGCTGTCAAGGATATCTGGGGTGGAGCAAAAGAGCACAGATAGCTCTTATAAGATCAGATCTACTAGATCATATTACTTAAAGGGCAGAGCGAACTTCAAACTAGCAGTTTCCCATGTTACCCAATAAAGGGTCAAATATTTTTCTCAAGTTCAGTATCTTTTACTTTTAAAATATAAAAAGGGCCATCAATGATTGTACGAAGTACAAGGTATAACAATTCACTGTCAGAGGATTACTGACAAGCCCCAGACCAGAGGACTCCTAAATTTTTAGTTAGCATAAAATGTATGTCTTAATAGGGCATCTAAGGATTCAACTATCATGATAGCTATCGATAACCAGCTGGAGATCCTAAAATCACTGGCGCATGGATATATGTTTTATGTGACTTCTCATTGGACAGAGATTTTGAAGGATGTTACTAATATAATGAGTAGAATCTTGTTTTATTTATGCTTTGAGATTTATTGTTTCCTATCATTGGTGAGGACTTATTTTGTTCTCGTCTCCAAGCTTTGATGAGCTCTCGAACTGGGCAGGGAAATACATTCTGTTGGGGTAACTTGATCTTGGAATCAAGCAAGATGTGGCTTAAGAGAGTGTCTAGAATCCAGCGAGAGAACACTTAGTGAAACCCCCGGCTATCGGAGGTTTCCAAAGCTCTATAAACCTCATATTACTCATTAGTAAAATGGGTTTACATGATCTAATTGACCATGTGGTGAGGTTCATATTCATCACAGAAATAAAAGTATTTGAAAACTTAAAACAGGATAGACATCCAAAAGACTAACTTTGTTACTAAATCGGCTGTGCCGAATTTCCCAGCTATTTCTTTGTCTAAGGAAAACACCCATCACTTGTTTTTGTGAGGGCATTTCCTGGGGGTAAATGGCTTTAATGTGAGGTTATTGCTTATATTCAGAAGTGCCCACACAGTGGAGCCCACATCATTCTGAGCAGGCAGGTGACTTCCTGAGTGGGAAAGTCATCTGTGCTGTCAATGCTCTAGAAAGAGGCAGGCCTCACATAGAAAACCTGCTCTATGATGCTGACCTATTCATAGGCCACCGGCAGGAAAATAGAAAAACACTGAGATGTTTCAATGTTCAGGAAAGCGACCCCTTGTTCCAAGGAGCTAAGTTTGCCGTGTGGAAGATAACCAGGACCGATAAAGTAGTGACAGAACCAGACGGAAGATGTTGTGCTGGAGATTTGCGTCAATGTATTTCTGTCCATATCACTCTGGCTCTTCTTGTCTACACTTATTTTTTCTTCCAGGGCTGTCCTAAGATAAAGTTCAGTAACAAAAATGGGTACACAGAGTCAGACAATAAGCTATAGTAAATTAGGGAAATGACAGAGATAGACACATCTTCTGTTTCTCTACCCTAAGGACGGACTAATCTCTTAAAGCTGGAGCTAAGTTAACTCTACTTGGGGGTGAGCAAGGCTCACTGTGCAATACGTAAGGTAATAAGGATCATGAGGCCACTGAAAGATGTTTTTTTTTTTCCCTTTTGAATAGAAAGACACCACTGATGGCATTAACACTAGCCTTTTCTAATGGTTTATCTCAAAAAGGCAGTAAAGATATTTATTTTGGGCCTTAGCCATTGACGAAAACATTATTACCTCACCAGATAAACCATTGTCTATTTGCCAGGAAGTCATATAAAAGATAGCAGTAATGAGTGATGAGTTTTATTTTTTTCCTCTACATATAGCAACGTTGGAACGATATCTATTGATGGAGATCCAAAGGCTGTGAAGTTGTGGTCAAGGCAGTCTGATAAAAAATTGTGAAATCGTGATTTCATTTCACATGCCTCTTATATTGTTGAAATCCACGGAAGAGTTGCATAATCTTATTTGAAGTTCACCACAGTTTGCTATTACTCCCATTTTTCAGATGAGTGGACCAAGGCTCAGGGTGAATAGCTGACTTGCCAAATCAAATAACCCTTCCCTGTAGACCAAACAAGACCCTAAGCCTTCTGATTCTAGATTTTATGACTTTCACATACATATAAGCTATTTTGACAGTAGTAGCTGGGTGGAGGATAAGAGATGAGACCAGCCTGGGCAGGAATGTAGTATGAATATTTCCCCAATATGCCCTTAGAGACTCACAAGGGGTACAAAGCCCAAGCAAAATTCGCCTGTTGACTAGAAGCTATGTGACCTATAGGAAAGAAAATAGAGCCCAAAGGACCTATTACAGAAATCTAAACACTGATGCTGAATCCAGATTTCTCATTATACACAGTCAAAAACCATGTCCTAAGTAGATTGGAGATACCATTACATTCCACTCCCCTTTGCCTCTAGTCCTCCATACAGAAAACAGGGAGTGAGGAAAGTTGAGAAAACAAGCCGCCTTCAGATTCACTTTTGAATCTGGAATGAACATTGTACAAGTCTGTACTGGATGTGCTCTGAGGGATTAGGGTGGGGAATCGAGAAAGGGAATTTGTCCTTGTTCTGCCAAAGCAATTTGGGCTATTATCTGCAGTCCACTGGGGCCCCCACTAAAATCAAAACTGTGCTGGTGTGTTGGGGTGGTGGATGCCCATGAGCTTTTCCTGACACCTGGATGAGAACATTGGAGACACAGCAGAGGAATGGGCTCGCAGATTAGGTTTGAGCCAGTGCCTGCCTATGGCGGTCCTTTGCAGCAAAGACCTACATGTTATGCAAAAGTAGCATCTATGGACATTGGTATCTGTGGGGGCTCCTAGAATCATTATCCAGTGGATACCAAGGGAAGACTGATAATATTTCTTTTCCTACTTCTTCTTCCACACTGTCGTTCAGCTAAACCCACACATCCATCACACCAGATCAAACACCATCTTCCACATGCAACTTTTCCTGTCTCATCATCCCCAAACAGGATTTGCTATCTTCTTTCTGTGAATTCACACAGCGCTTCTCTTCCTGCTTGATCATTACGGGTCAGTGTCCCTGAGAAGTTGACTCTGCTATGGAGATCCACATGAAGGAATTTTACTGGGGAGTTTTTTTGGGATCAACCAGCCTGGGGAAGTGAAGGAAGCAGCATTGGGCTGCAATACTGTCTTTGCAAGGCCGCAGCCAATTCCACGGGGAGCTCTGAAACCATGAGGACTTTTCAGAATTTGTCTGAATTATCACAAGAGGGCCAGAGCCCTTAGACCCCTCTATCTACCAGTCATTGGCTCTGAGAACATGGGACAAGGACCGAGTGAAGTAATGGGCAAGCAGGTTTAGCTGTGAACTGTGAAGTCTCCTGCCTAAAAAGGAAGGGGTCAGAGGTAGAAATGTGACTGGCACACACACTGTCACTGCATCAACTTATATGGACTCTGGCATTCTCTGCTTTGCAGGCCATGTCTTTGTCTTAGACACTAGAAAATATGTCCCCCATATTTCTTGAATTCTTTGCAGCTGTTAGGAGAGTACATAAGAGGTCCCAGGTAAATTTGCTGAGATGAGCTTATTTTATGCTCTTCCATAGAACTTTCACTTTAAAGACGCATGGATGAGGTATGTCAGACACACACTATCCCTATTTTACAGAGAAGAAAATTGAGACATATAGTGATCATGGAGTTGGTCAATGACACAATGAGTTAAAAAGTTTCAGTGAATAAATCTAGGTCTTGGTGCTCTCAGGCTGTCTTTGCAAAAAAGAAAAAAAAATTAATCAATTAACAAAGCATAAATAGTAGCTCAAAATGGGCCATAATCAGGTCAAGAGTTAATAAACTTGCTCCCTAAACTCCTCAAAAATTCCTGCTTCTGGACTTCCCTGAGGTGCCTCAACTTCATAAGTTATTAGACTTCCTTTTGGCACATATTCACATGGAAAGAGCCAGAACTTTCAACTGAGATTTAAAACAACTTTGGCCCATTGCCCAGGACTCATACTGTGGAGAGAGCAAAAAGCATCCTTCAAGATTCCTTAAAACAACCACAATGAGGAAGAGGACCTGAAGTATAGTTCCTGAAATCACTTTCAAGAGTCTTGCTACAGTCATAAAATCAGGTGATGTCTTTAAAGCAATATCTCTTTCCCTCTCCCATTCGGTTCCCTACCCCACCCCTCTAACTACGATATGACTCCCCCCCCCCCGCCAAATCATAACTTTAGCAGAAAAAGTCACCTGCCGTGTAGCCTGTTTCTAGGAAAACACTGGCAAGCACCCTGCTGCCGGCGCCCAGCCATGTGCATGAATCTGTTTATATTACACAGATGTGGCCTGTTACATAGCAGGGTTCTTGTTCATTGTCATGCCTGAGGACCCCAGAAGATTGAGGCTGAGATCAGGCCTGGTTCTACAGCCTGCAAAGTCAAGTTCTGGGCATTGTCATCTTGGCTTGTTACCTCCTTTTCTCTGTATTATTGATGAATGGACAAAAGACATGTACATATAAGCAGTTGTGCCCCGGCCTTATTTTCTGAATTGTTGTAACAGTTCTATTCTTCCATTTAATATCAGGCCCGAAGTCCTTAAATGTGGATTTTTCATGACCTACCCTTGCTCAAAGGCCATCGAACCCTCCTGTCCTAAGTATAATAAGTACAAATTCCTTAGCTTATTAGACCTCCTGACCCGCCACAAATTAATTTTAAGTTGGTCTTTAGGTTCCATTGTCTATTTCTTGGTACAAGTTCTACATTCCAGCAAAAATCATCCTATGGGTTCTCACATTAGAAGCATTTACCAAAATTGCTGATTCAGGTCCCTTCAAAACACTCAGGCCAACGGCGTATACTTTATGATTCCCCCAAACCTTAAAGTGCAATTATAGAAAACCTGAAAATGTGATTACATAGTCTGCACATAGGAATTGTTCAACAGATTTCTAACTCTAGATTCTCAATTTATTGATATGTTTTAGTGACAGTTCTCTTGCTGGACTGGAGGTGTCATTCACCATTTTCACAAAGACCATATTCATGTTTTATATTTTCCTATAGACTGCACACACACACACACACACACACACCCCTTACATTTTTATATACTTGCAGAGCTTTTTGATGCTTTTTTCCTCTTCAGAGAAACCACTTCTTATCTACACTGGTTGAAATCCTATGAGACTTCAAAGTCCAATTCAGATGCCCTCTCTTCCTTGAAGATTTCTGGTGGCCCACTCTGTATCCACATGTTGTTCTCCTGACTTCCTGTCTTGTGTTATTATTTGTGCTCACATTTCATCTTGTCTCTATTAAATACCAAACTGGGCAAGAGCAGAAGTTGCATGTCAACCATTCTATTCCAAAAGTATCTGGCACCATGTACTGAACAAAGTCAATTTTCAATGAAAAATTGAAAAAGCATTAGGCACATCTTTTAATAGTCACCAAAGTATATGCAAAACAAACCTAGGGAGTTCTCTTGTGGCATGGGTTAAGGATCAAGCATTGTCATTGCCGTGGCTTGAGTCATTGCTGTGGTGCAGGTTCTATCTCTGGCCCAGGAACTTCCACAGGCCATGGATGTGGCCCCGAAAAAGCCAAAACACCAATTTGGGACATGTTTTAAAACACTTTTACCTGTTTATTGAAGTTTGAAGTTTTGATTTCTATATATATTTTAGGATTTAGCTCACCAATTTCCAGCCAGATGTAAAATGTACAACTATTAAGTGTACGTGTTGAAAATGTGCAGAAAAGTAGCTAAAGGTATGTAAGCATCTCTACGATAAACATACAGAACATTACCTGCACTTGAGAAATGACCACCACCCTGTGCCCCAAAGTCATTACTCTCCTGATTTCTCTTACCTTAAAATTTTTAACTTGTTCATGTGAGTAAAATAGTATGATATGAACTCCTTTGTGTATATTTTGTGTCTGTTTTTATTTTTGCTCATTATTATGATAATAGATTTTATTCATTTTGTTGCTTGGTATAGCCTTAGTTTATTCTTTTCATTGCTCAGTGATCTCCTATTGTACAAATACGTAAAGAATTAATAATGTGATGGGCATTTAGGCTCTTTCCAGTTTTGACAATTATGAATCAAGTTGCTTTGAACTTTGCATACCTGCCCTTTGGTACAATATGTATGCAAGGACTAAACTTACCAAGCCATTGCATATGCATCACCTCAGCTTTATTGGTATTACTTTACAGTTTCCAAAGTGATTTTACCAGTCTGAACTACCATCAACACTGTTGAAAGATCCTGTTGCTTTATTTCTTCATTAACAGGGGACTGTCAGATTTTTTTTAAATTTTAGAAATTCAGGTGGATTTGTAGGAGTAGCTTAGTATAGGTTTAATTTGCATTTCCCTGATGATAAATAATGATAAGATATGCTTTACTACCACTTAGATAACTTTATTTGTGAATGCCTATTTAAATCCTTTGACATGTTTATATTTCACTCCTGCATTTGTTTCATTAGTTTATAACACTTCTTTGTATATTCTGGATATAATTTCTTTGCTAGATATATGATTACAAATAGCCTCCTCCACTCTGTTTGCATTATAGCTCTCTTGTGTTTTTTTTTTAATAAATAAAATCATTAATTTAAATTAAATCTAATTCCTCAGTCTTTCACTTTATGATTACTGACTATGCATGTATACAAGTATGTTTGTGTTCTGGTTTAAGAAATCTTTGCCAAATTCAAGATGGTAAAGGTTTTCCTTTATATTTTCTTTTAGAAGATTTCTAACATTACCTTTCACGTTTAGGTTGAAGATACATCTGGAATAAATTTTGTGTTATGGTATGAGAAAGGTGTCAAATTAATTTTTCATAAGATATGCAATTAATCTTGAAGCATTTGTCCAAAAGATCACCCTTTTTCCATTGTTCTGCCATAGTGCTTTACTATAATCCATGACAATTTGTGCTTGAGTCAGTTTGGGGGTATTATGTTCCATTTGTATATGTTTCCATCTTTGCGCTAAAATCATAGTTTTAAATTACTGTCTTTTCATTGTTTTATTTTTAGATGTTAGTACATGTTTTCCAATATTGTTCATGTTTTAGATTTCTTTGATATTTTTAGCCCCTTAGATTTATATATATTTTAGGATTTAGCTCACCGATTTCCACAAAAATAGCCACATGTGATTTATAATTACAGTTTTATTGCTTCTATAAATCAGTTTGGAGAGAATTGACATCTTTTAAATATTAAATCTTCAAATATATGAATCTGGTATGTACATCCATCTATTTAGATGTTAAAAATTTTTTTCTTAGTAATATTTTACAGGTTTTAGTGTAAAAGTGTAGAATGACTTTTGTTTAGTCCAAGGCATTTTTGGCGATATCATAAATGAAATGTTTTGTAATGTTCAATCTCTATCTATTATGAATGAATAGAAATAATAATTGAATTTTACATATCACCTCATATCCAACAATTCTATATCCAGTTATTACATTTATTTTTTATTCATAGAATTCTTTTGCACATTAAATATATACAATTAAGTTGTGTGTGAGTAATGACTGTTACATTTCTTTTCGATTTTTATGCCTTTCATTTATTCTTCTTGCTTTGCTGAACTTGTAATGATATAAAAATATTAACTAGATGTGATATTACCAGGCATCCGTGTCTCTTGCTAGGCTTCATGGATATCTTTAATATTTGATAATTAAATAAGAGCTAGAGGGTTTTTTGGTAGTTATATCTTATCAGATAATTAAAGGAGTTTCTATTTTGTCATGGATATATCATTGGTGATGAATTTTATTAAAGGCTTTTCTATGTATCTACTGAGATCTTCATATGGTTTTTATCTTTGTTCTGTTAATTTGTGATCCATTCGCAAATATTAAACCAACATTTCATTCCTGAAATAAAGTCAATGTGATTATAATATTATTTTCTATATTTCTGGATTTAATTTTCTGAGATTTTGTTTAGCTTTTCTTGCACGCATGTTCATGAGATGTTGGCCTATAATTTCTTTCTCTTTTTTGTATGGTTTTTGTCAAGTTTTCTGTTAAGGTCATGTTGGACCCATAAAACAAACTTGCAAATGTTTTTTATTTTTCTATCCTCTGAAAGAGTTTGTTTAAGATTTGTGGTTTTTTTTTTGTTTGTTTGTTTTTCCTTAAATATTTAGGAGAATTCACCAATGAAGATATTTGACTGTTTAGATTTGTGGAAATGTTTTCAATTAAGAATTCAACAATTTTGTTCATATTGTCTATTTCTTCTCGTGTCTGCTTAAGTTTAGGTTTCATCTAAATTTCCAAATGTATTACAATGAAGTTTTCCCAATATCTTTTTATTTTTTATACTCTGTCTATGTAGTGATCTGTTCTTTTTCATTCTTTAAGTGAATAAATTTTATTTATGAACAGTTTTAAGGTTACAGCAAAATTGAGCTGAAAATATGGAGTTCTCATATATCCCTTGTCCCCACACACATCCAAACTCCTCCAGCATCCCTGTCCTGTGCCAGAGTGGTACTTTTATTACAGTTCATGAACTTATACTGACACATCATTATCACCCAAAGCAAGTGGATTATATTAGGGTTAATGTGAGGTGCTGTACATTCTATGGGTTATGACAAATATATAATGACATAGACCTGACCACTGTAACATTACACAGAATGGTTTCACTGTCCTAAAAATCCCCTGTGCTCCATTTATCCTTCCATCCCTTTGGACCCTTGACTATTACCGATCTTTTTACTGTCTTCCTAGTTTTGTTGTTTTCCAGATTGTCATATACTTGGAATCATGAAGTATGCAGCCTTTTCAGATTGACATCTTTCATTTAGTAGGCTCTAGCTATTCGTGACAGAGAGAATAGCATCACATTGTAACATGTAATGTATTTTTCACTTACTTTACCTTTCCTTTCTTTATTTGGCTTACTTTAAAAAAGTATAGCCTCTGAGATAAATTGGAAAGAGATACCATTATTCCCTTTTTGACAGAGGAGGAAATAAAGAATTGAGTGTCAGATACAGTAAATGACATAACCAAGTTTATATAACAGTCAGTCAGCAGATCATGGACTTGAACTTGTCTATGCTTAGCACTCTTGCCATAACTTCCATATAGATCTTACAGGGGCAAAGCAGGGGAGGCAGCTTTGGTGATGGTCATGAAAAGCAAGAAAAATGCACCTCAAGGTGTTGAAATGCTGTAAATAAATTTGAAATTAACCATGATGAATAAATAGAATGATAAGTATAATGGCAGAGTGATGTGATTTTAGAAGACCTGGTTTTGACTGGGTCTGTCATTTATGACCTTAGGCAAGAACTTTGTACGCCTTAATTCTCAGTTTCCTCCTTTGTGGAATAGTGACTAATGACATCAGCACTACCAACAAATGCAAAAAAAAAAAAAAAAAACCACCACAATTGTTCCAAAAAATAAAGTGAAATTGCCTATGCAAGTATGCTTCAAAATTATATTAAAAAGTTGTTCAATTCCTACCTAATTTTATACTAATTACTGTCTCTCTTAGTCTTGCAAACACTTTCATACTTTAAAAAATAGTACTTTCTTCTTTCTATAAAACAGGTGTCTACATATTATGAGAAGTTTGGTTTTATGTATCACTTTATATCTCTTTGTTTATTTTTGGTATTGAGCAAGTACATGTGTCAATGGGCCATAGACTGCTGGAGTAATAAACCTAGTGCTTGAAGAATTATGGTTTCAGGTGGGGAGTATGAAGCAATTGTACTGACATAAGTCTGTGTTCCCCAAAATATCCTAAGTCATAAATATTGTGGTGCTGAAATTCAACAGAGACATTACATACACTCTGTGCCAAATTATGGTGCAGAATCATTTCTCTTCAGAATTACTAGAAGTTAGCATTATAATGAACTAAAATATTCTACTGCTATTATCATTTTAAAAATAACAGTCATAGTAGTGTTATATAATATAATGAATCTCACATGAACTCACTTTATTAGAACTAGTCCTGTTGACAAAGTACATTAAAACAATATTTAATAAGAACTTTCATAAATGGAAACCTAAACAAATACTTTCTCCTTTTAGGCAAGTAGAAGATATATGAGGGAAAATTTTAAAAGGAAAACAAAACAAACAAAACCAAGAAACGAGTGAAGAAAGAAAATGCTACTTTTTAATGGCAAGTCCATGATTAGAATCTGAGAGTGGATGGGCTCAAAGTTTTGGCAAGTATGAAAAAATATTCTGAGGCAATAATATTAATTGCAAGACAGTTTCCACTAGACCATTATTTTCATAGGCATCACTGCAAATCACCTGCATGCCTTGGCGTTCTCCTTACCACACCATGTACCAGCAACCTACTTCTCGGTAATTTGTATGCCACCCAGTCCTATAGAGTTATCATTTCTTAGCCTGTTAGTTCAGAAGCATAAGAAGCTGAAAATGCCAGAGAGAGTCTTCACTTCTGCTTATTAGAACAGCGGCAGTTAGCCCTGGTGCAGTAGTCTCCTTGGAAACAAGAACTTTTGGAAATATCCTTTATCAAGGCAAAGAAGGAAAGCAAAAACAGTAGTGTATCAAGCATACTAACCGAAGTGTATCCACTTCATTTTTAAAGTGGTATTGTATCCATTTCATTTGTATCCCTTCTAATAGTATCCATTTCATTTTTTAAGTGCTATTGTGTTATTTTTGAATTAAATGTTTTACAACCTCCTTCAGGCAGATATGGTAAGCACTTTTGTGTGTTTTGAATAATATTAGAAAACATAATTTTAGGGCTTTCATAAAACTTTTGTGGAATTTGTGATATTTATTTCAATTCCTTTCTAGTGAATAATTAGATCATTTCTAAATAGTTCAATAAACACTAATGTTACGGTGAATATCTTCAAACATAAATCTTTATATAAAATAAGTAGTTATTTGGCACAGAGAAAGTGGCAATTGAGAAGGAAAGAAAAAAGAGCTACCAGCAAAGGCATGAAGGCAAATGTGATGATATGTTTTGGAAAACGATTCTCAAGTGCCTGAAATTTGTGCATGAGGGTGGGACGTAGCCGTGCAAGATGTTTACACCTTGAGGGTGATAAAATGGATTTTTGAGAGTTCATATGACACAGTGGCTGTAGTTAGAACAGCTGGATTGAATCTCCGGACTCACCATTTACTGACTGTTGTTGGTGCATTCGTTTTCCCATATGTAAAATGTGGGTCGAGTATTGACTTAATTGGGAATTTATGAGGTTACATGAGATAATGTAAAAGAGTGTCAAATATCTGGCATGTATAAAGCTATCAACAAACATGTGCAATGCGTGGTATCATTATTAGGATCTTCACCATCGTTACCGTGATCAACTTTACTATTGATGCCCATTTAACAAGTTTCACGTCCAAGGTTTCCATTAGCTTGTGAAGAAAAAAAAAAAAATAATGTTGTTAAAAGAATATTGGCTTTGATATCTAGCAGATTCAGTATCAAATTACTCCATGATGATGGATATATTATTTAACATCTCCAAAGTTCAGTTTCTTCAACTGTAAAATAAGGATATAAACATCAAGCAACATGATGTTTTTGAGAATGAAATCTTTTTGTTTGTTTGTTTGTCTTTTGTCTTTTTATAGGGCTGCACCCGCAGCCTATGGAGGTTCCCAGGCTCGGGGTCTAATTGGAGCTATTGCTGCCGGCCTTCACCAGAGCCACAGCAATGCCAGATCCAAGCCGTATCTGTGACCTACACCACAGTTCATGGCAATGCCGGATCCTTAACCCACTGAGAGAGGCCAGGGATTGAATCCACAGCCTCATGTGTTTCTAGTCGGATTCATTTCTGCTGCCCCAAGATGGGAACCCCGAGAGTAAAGTCATATATTAAAGCACCTGATCTAACAGGCACTTGATAGATAATAGGTTTGATATTTAAAATATTAGTATTTTCGTAATTATTGCATTTGTGTTTATATGTGTCTGGCTAGAATGTAGGTCTTCCCTCAATACAATGATTCCAATATAATCAGGACTCCAGAAATCACAATAGGGTCTCCACTAACAATTCATTTTTATTTCCCACTGAGAGGCTTAACGGAGGAAAAGGCCCAACACTCCAGAACTAATATCTCTGAAGGATAGTTTCCCCTGGCTCAATTCAATCCATTGAACAGAGGAAAAAAAGGTGGGGGTGCATTTTCTTGAATGGTTTTGGTAACCATCACAGACAGATGGAAATTAGGGACTCTGTCAGGGCAAGGGCAAGGCAGATGGGGAAATGTGGGCTCTCTACACTGGTCCCTTGGTGACACTTAGTCTGATATTTAGACTTTTGTTTTCCTGCATAGTGGTGTGAGGGTATGGCTGGGTGATATTTTAGCCTCCTTCAATCAAACTGTCTTTCCATAAAGATGGGAATGGCTTAAAAGACTGTCTTAATGACCCCCCCCTCCCCAATCATTCTCGAGATCGAGTATCTTTTCCTGCCTCCTATTTTCCTTTGTTATCTTGCAAAGAGACAAGAACATATGCTTCATGGGATGCAACGATTTATTCCCACTATGGGACTTTTCCCAGGGACTAGATAAAAAAGGGAGACAAAGTCAAGAAATCAGTCTCTGTTGAATAGTGTCCAGCCCTAAGTCGAAGTACTTTCTCTCTGTTTGTATGAAGCAAATCTCACTGCCATGGGCCTCTGAGAAATAGCCAACTCACAGCCCCCCTCTTTGTTTTATGGCCTCTAAAGAGGGACTGGTGACAATGTTCCATGTATAAAGAAATTGTTCTATGGGAATTTGCATATTCACTTGTAATCATAGTAATTATATAACAAGTAATATTTGCACTACTTTCGACGTAGCAGCCTCTCAATCTGTGGTTCCTGAGATATCTGTGATACAGGAAGAGATTTTTTTTAACCAAATTAAACAATATAAAGTGAAATAAAAAGGCATATAAAATGCTTTTTTTGTCTTTTTAGGGCCACATCCACGGCATATGAAGGTTCCCAGGCTAGGGGTCAAATCAGAGCTGTAGCCGCTGGCCTATGCCACAGCCACAGCAATGCCAGGTCCCAGGCGTGTCTGCAACTTACACCACAACTCACAGCAAAGCCAGATCCTTAACCCACTGAGTGACACCAGGGGTCAAACCTGCATCCTCATAGCTACTAGTCAGATTTGTTTCTGCTGAGCCATGGCGGGAAATTGCTAGTTCATTTTTAATTGTTAGATTTAACAAACATAAAATTACCACCAAACTCATTAAAAATTTCTGAGTGTTTATTTAAATTTTTACGCTTTTCATGGAACAGTCACAGACTGTGAACCAGCACTATTTGTGAACCATGCTTTGGTAGTGCTGCTCTAAACGGTGTGCATATTATCACATGTTTAATCTTTAAACTACTTTATCAGATAGGATTTTTTATTTTCTCCATTTTATAAACAAGGAAAATGAGGCATGAAGCATAAATGGTAGGCAGAATATGGACCCAAAATTCAGTGATTACCCTCCTACCTATTACACTATATTGAAGAAATAAAAATGTTTGATATGTTTCTAGTACCAATTGGCAATATTAAAGATATATACTAGTCCCATTGGTGGCCTATGGAGGAATGGTGAACTCTTAACAAGAAGCCAGGAGCAGCTTCCGAAAGGAGGAGATGCTTGGGCTGGATCCTCAAGAACGAGCTCAGGGGTCACAACGTCTCTTTGGAATTTCAGATTCTTGAGTTGTAAGATACTGGGCTAGCCAATCTCTGAGGTTTTTTCCAACCATGATATTTTGTAATTTGATAGAGTCCAAAAGATGCTCCTAAGCTGATGCCCTCCCACTCATTGGCACCTCTTACCCCAATCTTTAGCATCACTCTCTCCCAAACAAACATAATCAAAACTAGTTTAGAAGAAAAAGGAGGTATGGTATATAAGTCTTCTCTACAGCTTTGCAAGAAGGAGTCTGTGACTCAAGGTGCTTCCTATTTGAACAGAGAAAAAGGAAAACCCTCTTTTTCTCTCCAGGCTCCTGCATTGAGGAGGTCTCCAATGGCAGATATTTTGCCAGTAAGGAAGGAAAGGCTTCTGTGTAAGCCTGCTGAAATTGTGGGCAGGGTCACCAAAGAGGGACCATGTAGGGCAGGAACACATGAAAACATTTCTAAGAAAACAGGATTTCTCCCTTCTCAATTGAGACCATGTTTTGTTTTGTTTAGGAAACATAGAAACTGAGAATGAACAAGCTGTATTTGGGTCATCTAATCTTTCCTCCTGAGAGTGAATGAGTTGCTACAGCATATGCATTCATTTTTTTTTTTTCCCCTATTTCACATGGAGACTCCAGTGGGGGTTTTCACCACACTCTCTGGACAATCGCTCTGTGCTCTAAGTCAATATTGCGTGAGAATTGCTATGACATTGAAAGGAACAGGAGAAAGAACCTCCAACAAAAACATTTGCTGAGGGGGCTGATTTGAAATGTAACTCTGAACATAGATGCTAAAATGGAATAAGCAGAAGGAGAACTATATTTATTTTCTCTATGCTGAAAAAAGCATTTCACCATTTTGATTAAGCCAAGTTAAAAAGCCAATCATGCTTCTGTTTCCTAACTCCAAGTACTGTATCTTGGGTTTGTCAAAGACTGTGAGCTTACTGAATTGTGTAAGTTTCTTGGTTTTTAAAATATTTTCATTGTTTATTATTTTATTTTAAAGTATCATTGATTTATAATGTGCAAATTTCTGCTATACAGCAAAGTGACTCAGTCATACAGTTTTTTAAAACATATTGAATGTGGTCATAAACACTTTGGGCTTACAAGGAATTCATTATCATGTGTATGTCCTAAAAGGGTGAATGTGTCTACATACTGAGTTTCGTTGAATATTTGCTGTGTGCCAAATCATTATGTTAAATATTTGACCTGAATTTTCTCTGTCATGCCAGATAAAACAGCATGATGGATGTTCTTCCTTCTCCAGGTAAATAACAAAGAAGCAATCCAAAACTGAACTTTACAAAAGCTAACAAAAGTGCTCAATTTCATAATTGCTTATGGCAGAGTAGAATTTTGAGGTCAGTTTTATCTGATTCCAAAGCCCTGAGCCGCTATCTTAAAAACTTTGCATTCTCCACTATATCTAGCAGAATGTTAAGCAACTATCAGGTATTTTTAAAATGTTTTTCTATGCACTGTTCCTTTAAATAGAGAAGAGCAGTAGTTTACTATTGGATTGTATATTTATAGAGCCCTTGCTTCTGTTCAGAAATATATATTGTTATATTGCATGACCAACTGTGATTGACTTGATTTGCTCTGTTTCCTTGATCTTAGGCATGCTACATAACACTTAATGTGTCTGCCTCAACTTTCCCATCTCTAAAATGGAAATTTGGTATATCTTTCATGAAGTTGTTGTGAGAATTTAATGATCAGATAAATGAGAGGCAGGTAGAATCCAGTTTAGACTCTAAGAAAATTAAATATTAATTATATTAGATATATATATATATATTTTGTCATTTTTTTTGTCGTTTTGTTTTTTTAGGGCCGCACCCGTGGCATATGGAGGTTCCCAGGCTATGGGTCTAATTGGAGCTGTAGCCACCGGCCTACACCAGAGCCACAGCAACGCTGGATCTGAGCCACATCTGCAACCTACACCACAGCCCCCAGCAACATCGGATCCCCAATCCACTGAGCAAGACCAGGGATCGAACCCACAACCTCATGGTTCCTAGTCGGATTCGTTAACCACTGAGCCATGATAGGAACTCCTATATTATGTTTTATTATTACATATTTATGATTACACTGTCTTCCTTAATTTTATTGTTTGGTAGATGTTTATATTATACTATAACCTTGTGCTTTCATTTATGTGTTTTAATTATAACTATCAGTAAATACTTCACCTCAGGTCATTTCTGAAATCTGGCCGTTACATACGTATTCCTTTAGATCCTAAATCTCTTTACTTTTTTTAACCTGCTAATTGAATGTAAGTACATCGAAGAGGAATATTATTTTAGTCTTTATTTGCAATCTAATCATGAATTAATATATCAAATTGTGCCCTTTTCTACCCAGAGTCTGGAGAAAGGATTCCAAATGGAGGATTTAGCAGCACATGGGAGACACTTAAAAGAAGACGCCAGGAAAAAAAAAAAAAATGAGCTAAAATTATAGCAAACAGGCTGCCCAGGAAAAAATGGGCCTTCCTTCCTCATGGTTTGGTTTGTGGATTCCCTGGATTGACTGACGTTAAAGACATAGGGTGATTATCCTTTCACAAATAGCAGAACCTCCACTCATTCCCTCTGTGGGCGGGTGTTTTGGATTTTCGGGGAACTTGGAAGGTCAGGCGGTTATCTAGTAGTCAGCTGATATTAAAGTACTTTTGCAGTTGGAATTCTATAATTATGCATTGTATATACATTTTTCAATATTATTTGAAAAATAAAATTTATTTTTATTAAACATAAAATATGTATTAAAAATAAATCATATTTAATATTAGTACATAAAATGTATGTACATGATGGAATATTGGAAAAATACATTAAGTGGACATCAGGGAAAATAAAGTCACTTGTATTATCAATAATCCGAGACAAGCACATAACGCTTTTTGTATGTTTATTTTTATTTCTTTTTTAAAGTATAAACATTTGTCCTGTTCTCTTGCTCTGTTACTTTTACATACATATAATTTTGTAACTTTTTTCATATATTAAATATTACACTTTCATTATCACATAATGTGTAAAACCATTTTAATGGCTGCATAAATTAGTTCAGAAGATGTGTTGTCCATCTTTTATTTATCCATCTTTCTAATCACTGCACATTTATTTTGTACATCATTTGTATGTTGTAGTACTCTGATGAGTATTTTGGGTATAAACAAAAACACCTTGAGCCCTGAATATGTGCCAGGTCCAGAGCTTGGCCCTTTGGAATCAATACTGAATAAATCATGGTCCAGCCTTAAAATTCACTGGAAAAGATTGACAGATGAGTAAACACTTAAAATAAATAATTGAGTTGCACTTCTCTGTGTAATTGGGTAAGAGCTTTAATCTGGTGTTCAAAAGTTGCTTTAGAAGCATAAAGAATGAACATCTACTTCCAGCAGGGCCTTGAGACGACTACCTGAATCTGGTCATCCTTGAAGTCAGTCATAAAAAAGAAGGAAATAACGCCATTTGCAGCAACATGGATGGACCTAGGGATTATCATACTGAGTGAGGTAAGTCAGAGAAAGAAAAATGTCATATGATATCACTTATATGTGAAATCTAAAAAACTGACACAAATGAACTTATTTACAGAGTAGAAGACTCACAGACATTGAAAATGAGACCGTTTGGGGGGTGGGGAGATGTGCTTGGGCTGTGGGATGGAAATCCTATGAAATTGGATTGTGATGATCATGAGACAACTACAGATGTGATAAATTCATTTGAGTAATAAAAATAAATAAAATAAAATAAAATGATCAAAAAAATTAAATGATTAAAAATTAATAAAATAAAATAAAATGAATAAAATAAAATGATTAGGGATACCAAAGGGGACATGTGTGTGCTGGGGGGAGATAAGTCAGGAATTTGGGATTAACACATATACACTATGGCATATAAAATAGATAATTAGCAAGGACGTAGTCTATAACATGGGGAGCTCTACTCAATATTCTGTGATAACCTACATGGGAAAAGAATCTGGAAAAGAATGGATAAGTGTATATGTATAACTGAATCACTTTGCTATACATCTCAAACCAACTCAACATTGTAAATCAACTACATGGAAATATAAAATAAAAATTAAAAATTAAAAGATGATACCAAGAAGGCTAATAAACATATGAAAAAAAAAAAAGTATTATCCTAGGGCTGATTATACTATCAGCTCCCATCCTAGGGCTGATAATACTGATTATAACAGCCCTAAGTTGTTAGCAGTCGATCCTAGGACATTCTTTATCAGAGACACGACATTTTGATATTCTGGAGTAATTTAAAGGAAACCATATACGTCAGGATCACAGAATTTTTTTATTGTATTAATGCAATAATCTGTTCCGGGATGCAGACCCCACTTTGGAGATGATTACATTGCAAAGATCAAGAAAAAGATCAGTATAACGACCTTTATTTATATTATGACCTTGCATTAACATTAAATTTTGAGTTACAGAGTTCCCATCATGGCGCAGTGGTTAAGGAATCCGACTAGGAACCATGAGGTTGTGGGTTCGATCCCTGGCCTTGCTCAGTGGGTTAACCATCCGGCGTTGCCATGAGCTGTGGTGTAGGTTGCAGACACGGCTTGGAGCCCGAGTTGCTGTGGCTCTGGCGTAGGCCGGCGGCTATAGCTCCGATTCGACCCCTAGCCTGGGAACCTCCATATGCTATGGGAGCGGTCCAAGAAATCGCAAAAAAAAAAAAAAATTGAGTTACTTTTTATTATTATTATTTTCTTTTTCTTTTTACATTTCTTTTTTAAAACGATACCTACAGCATATGGAAGTTCCCAGGCTAGGGCTTGAATTGGAGCTACAGCTGCCAGCCTATGCCACAGCCACAGCAACATCAAATCCAGAGCTGCATCTGTGACTTAGGCCGCAGCTTGTGGCAATACCAGATCCTTAACCCACTGAGCGAGGCCAAGGATTGAAACAGCATCCTCATGGATACCTTTCCTGATCTTAACCCACTGAGGCATAACAGGAACTTCTGAGTTACTTATTTATAAGCTGCCTTTTTTTTTTTTTCTTCCTTACAACTGATGTGGAAGAAAATTTGAGAAAAAGTCGAGAAGGATTAAAAAAAATGAGTAAAAATTATCTGTTTTCTTGAGGCCTAAAATCTAATGAAACAAAATTGACATGAAAGTATTGGAATATAAAAAAAGACAGTAGAATACTTGAAAGAGAACAAAAAACTTGCTGTACAAAGAGAACAAATAAGAGGATGAGGAAAGGAGAAAATCATTCTGCCTGGAGGCTCAGAACCGATTTCAAAGAGAAGAGGCACATTCTCCCACAGTATTATCAGCCCCGTCCAATCCCTTCGCTCCTATTTAGGTTGTTAGCAGTGCATCCTAGGACATTCTTTATCAGAGACATGACACTTTGTTATTCTGGGGTAATTTCAAGGAAACCGTATATGTCAGGATCACAGAATTTTTTTTTTATTGTATTAATGCAATAATCTCTAGATGACTCTTGTGCTGGTAGAAAAATGGAAAGAATCAGCCCAAGAGTATTTCTCTGTAAACTAGAGAAAAATCCCTTCTGTCTTTGTTATATTTCACAATTCCACCTTAATTTCAGCGGATGCTGTTCATTGTGACAATCAAAGACATCATGATGGGAGAGAAATTGTCTGAAGCCTACAAAAGAGCTCTTAAGGCTAAAATGTAAGGGCAGTGAGTTAACTTTGCTCAAGGAGGTTTTTTTAGTGCCTCTCATTTCATGTCATGCAGTTAGCTGTCAAGCTCATCTAAACATTTCGCTATAGAAGGAAACAGACATTTTTGTGTATTTAATAAGAAAGTGGGAAATGTCAATTCAATTAAGCAAATATTTATAGAATGCAAAATTTGCTAAGAACTCTATTTGAACTATGATGAAGACCTTACTCTTCATTCAAGGAGCTTGGAACTTACCTGAAGATGCTTAGTATTTGGAGATCAGATCTGCCTGTTTTTATCTGTAGTCTCAGGAAAATTCACTATGGCTATTTAACTTCTGTTTTAACTGTATGGAAAAGTAAGCTCTGTTAATTTAAGTGCCTGCTACACCAATAGACTCACTCTGGCCAAGAAGAATACTAGGGGAGCAGGGAGATGGACCCCCCCCCCAAAAAAAAGAGAGAGAGAGAGCAACCTAATAAAGGTGTCATTGAGTCCTAGACAAAGTTATCATTATCCTGAGGTCTAACTCTTTTGATTTTTAAGATTTCTTATGATTTTTGACCTCCCTGTATATTTTCTCCATAATCCTTAGTTTATTGTGAACTAGTTCTCACCAATAAATAGCTTTATAGATAAGAAATGACTTGCTCTGGAATTCCTGTTGTGGCTCAGCAGTAACAAACATGACTAGTATCCATGAGGATCCAGGTTTGATTCCTGGCCCCATTCAGTGGGGTAAGGACCTGGCGTTGCCATGAGCTGCAGTGTAGGCTGCAGACATGGCTCAGATCTGGCATTGTGATGGCTGTGGCATAGGCCGGCAGCTGTAGCTCTGATATGCCCCCTAGCCTGGGAACTTCCATATGCCACAGGTGTGGCCCTAAAAAAAAAAAAAAAAAAAAAAAAAAAAAAAAAAAGATCAGACAAGCCATGAGATCCTGTTGTATAGCACAGAGAACTATAGCTAGTCACTTGTGATGACTTGTGATGGAATGTGATAGAGGATAAAATGAGAAAAAGAATGTGTGTGTGTGTGTGTGTGTGTGTGTGTGTGTGTGAGGGACTGGAGCACTTTGTTGTACAGCAGAAATTGACAGAACATTGTAAATCGACTATATTAAAAAATAAACCTGTATAAAAAAAAATTAATGACTTGCTCTGGTGCTCACTCTCATTTTCTTAACTTGCCTTAATGATGTGATTTTTCCTCTGCTAGCCCTGCCTGCACTAGATTTTATGGGAGAAGATCCAGAGCAATTCATATTCATGTGTCTGCAAGAGAAGGAGGATTTACAAGCCTTGCATCAGTCGGAGGAGGGGTATCAAATTGACCAATTGCTTCTAAGTCATTTTCAACGTGAGATAAGAAATGTCCTTTACAAGTAATTGTGAAAGCTTCTTCTGTCCAAGGTTACCGAACTCAGTATTTAAATTTGCCCCTCTAAGCACATCTGTCTGGCTTTTCTCACAAGCTCCATCCCCATAGCACTAATGAGAACCTCATGTCTTCCAGTCTGAGAGCTGGATTTGGAACATTTCTCCCTTGTTAATATAAAGCATGTCATTCTGGGCCCTCTGCAGTATGGTTTGCTTTTCTTACTGCTGAATCTGGGTTGTAGGTGGTTGTGTATCATCTAGAAGGTTTCGTGTCTTAGAATCATATATTGATTTTTAATTCCCTGCTCTCAGAATCCAGTGAGATGGATTTGATTTACTAAGACACTAGCATCTTTTCATATCCTGGTGAGATCTGCAAGAGATAAAGGTGAGCTTTAAGAAAAAGAAAAAGTCCTTTTGGAATTGCCTATCTTTTCCTTGGTCTTACAAATGATTTTGTTTGGTAAGTGATTAAAGCTGGTCTGGACAGCCAGCCAAACACAGGAGTAGATTTATAGCCTCTAAAACAATACCTTCAAAGATTTCCTTTCAGAAAGCATGGCCCAGAGGCATCCCTTTGATTGATTCGATTCTCTAAGGAGTTGCTTCAGAAGCAGACTTATTATGCTTTTTTCCTACTTCCCTAAGAGATTTTGACATTTTATGGTATCTATGAAAATACCGAGCAGGAGTAAATAGTTAGGAATCCTTATAGCCTTTCCTTGTCTGAATTGTAGGCATGCTTTTTTTCCAGGGCAAAATTTTGCTCTGGTGACTTTACACAAGGCCTGATCTACCCAGTTTACTGTGTCAACAGCCATTACCCACATACTTTCCTATTCTGAGGAGAAAATGAGAGAAATTATCAATACTCACATTTTGGGAGTTAATTACTTAGTAAAAGAGAAAAATGAAGCCAGTCGTCTGCTCTTCCCCAAATAGCCAGGGAAAGCAAGAAAAAAAAAGAAGTCACGTGAGGAAAGCCTTTAAGTCTTTAATATTTAAGGACTTTACATCTAATATTTTTATTCACTCTGTATAAGATTTTGACCTTCGAGAAGAGATGCAATTTTTGAAGTGTTCTGGATTGTTCAGAAAATTCCACTTAGTGGAGAAAATTCCCTAGGCATCATTGTCTTCCTATAATGTAGACAGTTACCTGCTTCATTCTCTAGAATGTGATCTCTCTGAGAACAAGAAGGCTTTTATTTGTTGGATATTGTCTGTAGTGCTCAACAGAGTGTGTGCTAGGTAAATAGAAAGTTTAATAAATTCTGGTGGAACTGAAAATCCTTGTTCAATTGTTGCTTTCTTTTTGCAGTATTGGATAAAAGTAATTTTGTGTCTCTACATATAAATAATGAATCCAATTTCAATTCTCTGTCCCCGTCACCTTCCTAACCAGAGAATGAGGGCGATGGGCTGTGCTTTATTGCTACTATTTGCCTGTGTATTTGTTATTTCCACCCCAAACTGGGATTTTCTTGAGTATAAGAGCTATGTCTATTTCAGCCTTATGTTAGCAGCATTAAAGATGTCCAGGCATACCTGTTAAGTGAAGGAGTGGAATAATCATAAAATAAAGCCATGGTTCTTACAGACAGGGATTAAACTCTTGAGCTCCTCATTAGCACAGAACTTTAGATAATAGAAAAGCACAGAATTTTTGGACCTTCTTCCAACAGAAGAGGGTCTAGACTATTTCAAGAAAATTAAGTGGGCTAGGTTGGCACGGATTGTAAGGTACTATATTTGCTCTTTTTTTGTGTGTGTCTTTTTTTTAAGGGCCACACCCATGGCATATGGAGGTTCCCAGGCTAGGGGTTGAATCGGAACTGTGGCCGCTGGCCTACGCCACAGCTACAGCAATGAGGGATCCGAGCCGCCTCTGTGACCTACACCACAGTTCACAGTAATGCCAGATCCTTAATCCACTGAGCAAGGCCAGGAATTGAACCTGCATCCTCATGGATACCAGTCAGATTCGTTTCTGCTGGGCCACAGTGAGAATTCTGCACTATATTTGTTCTTAATCATTGGCTGCTTTCCTTGCTTTGTTTTGATTAAACTGCCTTTTCACCAGAGAAAATCTTTTGATTTAGATTTTTGAAAAGAGATATCATTCCCTTTAACTTGGGCCCAACTACCTCGTCCCCTTAACTATTATCTTTGCTGCCAGCCAGTTGTGAATGTCTTGATCATGACTGATTTTTGGGGGAACTAGTTGTTGATTAAAATTCCAGCTCTTGGAGTTCCTGTTGTGGTGCAGTGGAAACGAATCTGACCAGGAACCATGCAGTTGCCGGTTTGATCCCTGGCCTCACTTAGTGGGTTAAGGATCCAGTGTTGCTGTGCGCTGTGGTATAAGTCGCAGGCGCGGCTCGGATCTGGCTTTGCTGTGGCTGTAGTGTAGGCCAGCGGCTACAGCTCCAACTCGACCCCTAGCCTGGGAACCTCCATATACTGCAGGTGCGGCCCCAAAAAGACAACAGACAAACAAACAAAAAATATAAAATTCCAGCTCCTGACTGATATAGGCAGGGAGGCCTTGTTCCTGGACTAGCAAGATGTCTGATGTGGATATATATCTTTCACCAACTTTGGGGAACTTAGCTTCCTACAAGACACTTATAAGTGTCAGATGAGCTTAGAGCTAAAGTTCAGAAAATAACAAAAATCCATGTCCATGAGTTTGCTTCTTTTCTGTAGATAGGTTCATTTGTGCCATATATTAGATTCTAGGTAAAAATGATACCCTATGTATGGTATTTGTCTTTCTCTTTCTGACTGACTTCACTTAGTATGAGAGTCTCTAGTTCCATCTATGTTGCTGCAAATGGCATTTTGTTCTTTTTTATGGATGAGTAGTATTCCACTGTGTATATGTACCACATCTTCTTAATCCATTCATTTGTTGATGAATATTTAGGTTGTTTCATGTCTTGGCTATTGTGGGAGAGTGAGTGGGATGGACTGGGGGTTTGGGGTTAGAAGAAGCAAACTGTTGCATTTGGAGTGGATAAGCCATAAGATCCTGCTGTATAGCACAGGGAACTTTATCTAGTCATTTGTGATGGAACATGATGGAGGATCCTGTGAGAAAAAGATGTATATGTATGTATTATATATGTATAAGTGGGGCACTTTGCTGTATAGCAGAAATTGATAGAACATTGTAAATCAACTTTAATAACAAATTTTTTAAAAAGAAAATAACAAAATTCAGTGCTCAGGTGAGAATATGTATATGGCATTATAAAAAGTAAAATTTTAGAGTTGTGAAAGGTAGCATATAGACTGAACTTTTTTAATAGTCACCGAATGGCTATTACTTGCACGGCACAGCAGTAGGTGCTGGGATGTGACTCTCAGGTTTCCCCTTGGCATGAGGCACTTCTTTCCTATGTGCTGTGAGTATAGACTGATAACTCACAGCCAACTACTTCTCTGGAGATTGCCTCTGTTAAAGGACACTCTTCTGCCTAAGTTTGTGGGCTCTCCAACAGGCCAGGCCATGCCCAATGAGTGGTCCATGTGAGAGTATAAAGGCCTGCTCCCTTTGCCTCAAAGGGGGACAACTGAAGAGCCAGCTCATCTCTAGGGCTCCCCGGATGGGTGGTGAGTGAGATCTCCACGACAATTGCTATCTCACAGTTCATTTTTTTCCCCTCTGTTTAATATTGGTCTCCTATTCCTTTAGCAATCTTGTTGCCAAGAATATTGCCCAATAATCTCCTGCTTATAAATAGCCATCCTCAGAATTGTTTCTCAAGGAAATTGACCTAAGAAGAATACTTTTCTTGGTACTGGATGGTAATAGTTTGTTTTGGTTACAAAGGTATATACTTAACTGTGCCTTTGCTGATGTACAGTGGTGTGGAAGAGACAAAATGATCCATAACTAACTATTATCTATAAAAGAAGTCCTACCCTCCCCCTGAAATGCAGAATTCTGTTGTCCATTTTCCTTGCTCCCTTGCTGTTCCACGCAAATGTCTACTTTAATTATATTATATATATATTATATCATTTTGTTGTTGTTGCAAAAATTTGTGAGCGTTTTGGAGACAAGGATTTAGTCTTGTTTATATTGGTTTTGTTCTGTTTTGTTTGTTTGTTTTTTGCCTCACCCACAACATATGGATGTTCCCAGGCCAGGGATTGAACCCATGCCACAGCAGCGACCCAAGTTTCCGCAGTGACAATGCTAGATCCTTAACCCACTGTACCACAAGGGAACTCCTAGTCCTGTTTATCATTATATCTCTGGCTTGCTGCCTGCAATATGGAAGCCAGTAAACAACCTACGTTGAATTGAGGAATGAACAAAAATAAGTTAATATTTAGAAATTTAATGGAAAAAGATATGCCTATAGCATGATAAAAATTCAGAGAAGTGGTGGAATTTGTGTTTGGCCTTGAAGAAATTTAGCAGGTTTGCAACAAATGGTTATTTCAAACTGAGAAAGCAACATTGACTGTCACACAGAAGTAGTGATAAAGTCATGTGTTTGTAGTCATAACAACAAGAAGCTATTCAAGATAATTTAAGAAACAAGGGGACGGACAACAGTATATTTCTTGGAAACACCAGCCAGTATTTCAGCCGCACTGCATGAGGGCTTCAGATCAGAAACACTAATATCAGAAATCACAGTTGTTTCTCTAGAAAACAAACTTCCCATCTCTATTTGTCTGCTCACTCTTGTTTCTTTGTAAGCCTTTATCTTCAGGCCACTTGGGCATCTCCATTTAAGAACTGAAAGGAGATTATTTGAGGCCATGAACACATGAAGAGGGGCAATTGCCCCAGCAGTGGCCAAATATCAGTCCTTGATTCAATTTTTGTGGTCAGCGGGCTAGTGGGAGATACATTGGAAATGGAGCATTAGCTAGCTTCTACATGGGCAGAGGAGAGGATATGACAGATCAGGAAGTCTGGGAAGTGTTTGCCAAGGTGCAAACCTCATTGTGGGTTAGAAGAATTTCTATTCTAAATAGTGGTAGTCATTGTCAAATTGAACAACCACTTGTTTTATCAAATTTTATAATTCATATGTGTGTATGTGTGTGCATGTGTGTGTGTATGTGTAACAGTTTGCATTAAATATTTTAATTGTGGCAACAGACTTCTGTCAAAGATTATATCTAGATTAAACTAATATTACAACCATTCTGAGTTCTTTGAATGCATTTAATGCTGGAGAGAAGAAGTATCCTTGAACAGAGGACCTAGTTTTGTAAGATCTCCTTGTCCAGGCTAAAGGCTCGTCTCATATTTAATCCTCAAAGCGGACAGATTTCAGCATCTGTAGAAAACTTATTTGTGCCAAGACCCAAAGATAGGAGAATAAATAAAGCATCACATGTTAGTTTATCTTTAAAAACTAACAGACTAACAGACTAACATGTGTCAGTGTCAGGAGTTCTAGGGTAGCAGTAACACAGAAACAAAATATTGTAATATGCTGAGTTCAGTGATAAGACAGGAAAGAATAAAGTGCCCTGGGAGTATCTCTCCCTGTAGAGGTCAAAGACGTCTCAACAGAGGAGGTGTCATTTGATCTTAAATAACATGTAGGGTTGGCCAGATAGAGAATGGGGAAAGGCAAGTTCAGCAAAGGAACAGCATATGCAAAGCCAGAGCATCATAAAACATCATGAAATGTTTGAATAATAGTGAAACATGTAGTAACAACACCAAAATAGGTTATTTTGGTATGTGTGAACACAGTAAAGAGCAGGTAGAAGGATGAGGCAAGAAGGGAAATGTTGCTAGAAGTCATTAAGAAGACGTGACACTGGCACTCAGAGGTTTTTCATCCTCAGCTCTGTTCTTGCAATATCTGTTCTGGCTGCTGCCCCACAGTGGGTGATATTTTCAAGGGCGTAGTCTTGAGAGATTAAGTTGTTGTTGAGACTGAATATGACTGAGCTTTATAATTTATGCCCAGCTAGCCAGATTAACTCATTTGAATGAAAGTCTAGATCACCTTCTTAGCATCGTCCAAGATTCTGAGAGGCAAATGCAAAGATCTACTCCTGTGGCAGCACAAGACAAGCCATGTATATCAGTTCTCTTGCTTATTAAAATGTATGAAAACTATCCCCCACCAATCTGGAGTGGTCTGCCTCTGTCTTCGGTCTCTGCCCTCCGTGTTTAGGGGGTAGTGTGTGAACCAACAAGATTTTTGAGACGTTTGGAGAGGTGAAAGTAAGTCTGCACTTTGTGGAAGCACAAAGGTTTTTTTAGGCCACTGGATGCCAATAAGAAGGAAGAGGGAGGAGGAAAAGAAAGAGCATAGAGAAAAAGGGGCAGGGAGAAATTTCCCGTATGAAACTCTTCCCTTTAAAAGAAGACAAAGTGGAAAACATTTGCAAAAAGTCTGCTCTTTTCCATAGAGCAATAGGAAAATACACCCTGGCAGTATGCAAATATCTTTGCTGTAAGTGGCCATCTCAGATTCTTTTTTTTTTTTTTTGGCCTTTTGCCTTTTCTAGGGCTGCGCTCGCAGCATATGGAAGTTCCCAGGCTAGGGGTCTAATCGGAGCTGTAGCTGCTGGCCACAGCCGCAGCCACAGCAACACCAGATCTGAGCTGCGTCCCACAGTTCACAGCAACACCAGATCCTTAACCCACTGAGCAAGGCCAGGGATTGAACCCACAACCTCATGGTTCTTAGTTGGATTGGTTAACCACTGAGCCATGATAGGAACTCCCTCAGAGTCTTGTTTAACGATGTCTAGCAGAGGAAATGTATGTATTGAACACTTTTGTCTATGGAAAGTCAGATTATTTGGTCATATTTTCTCAGTATCTTTTCTTTAAGATCCTCAAAATAAAAATACAAATAGGAGTTCCCACAGTGACTCAACGAGATCAGTGGCATCTTGGGAGTGCTGGGTCACAGGTTCAATCCCTGGCCAGGCAGATTCCGTCGGCCTGGTGGGTTAAGGACCCAGCATTGCCACATCTGTAGCTTAGATTGCAACTACGGCTCAGATCTTATCCCTGGCCGAAGAACTCCATATGCCTAGGGGTGGCCAAAAATGAAAAACAAACAAAAATTAAAAGGTAGCACAAATGTCCTGCATGCATAATTCATTGTAACACAATTCTTTTGAGAAGGGAACAGGTTTAGATGTAGCACCAAGGGGCAGTGTGGCCTTGTGAAGAGTGGCATGGGATCTGGAGCCATAGAGCCTGGGTTCAAAATCCTAGTTCCTCTCCTTTTTATCCCCCTTGTCATTGTTGGGGTTTTTTTGTATTATATTATTTTTAATTGACATACTATTGACTTGCCATATTATATTAGTGTCAAGTATAAAACACAGGGATTTGATATTTTTATAGATTATGTGCCATACAAAATTATTACAATATTATTAACTATATTTCCTGTGCTGTACATTATATCCCTATGACTTATTTATTTTATAACTGGTAGTTTGTACTTCTGAATGCCCTTCACACCTGTTTTACTATCACCCGAGCAACATACTTAACCTCTCTGTGCCTCAGCTCCTCATTTATAAAATAGGAATGAAAGTCCCTCCATCTCAGGATTGTTGGGAAGACTAAATGTGTTAATATATGTGAAGGGCTTGGAACAGAGCCTGGAACATACTAAGCATTAGGTAAGTTTTTGTAATTATTATAAGGTGAATTTTCAACCGCTTATTTCCTGCCTCTTTTCAACATCACTTGGAGAAGGTATAGTTAGTTCTTTGTTTCCCCCTTATTTGTTTCTCTGTATCTTTCAAACACGACCCGCTCTTGGGAAGGAATCTTCCAGAGAAGTGACTCCTGACGGACTTGAATGTCACTACTGCCAGGGACTCAGCAGGAGTGACCTTCAAGACAGTTCCCAGTGACTGACTGTCAGAGACTCAGATTTCACAACCCTGTCCTTCCCTCCTCCAGCCAAACCTAGAGGAACAAAAGGTTTGGGGTCAAATGATTGGAAATGCTAATTGTAATCACTGACTCTGGCACTTCCTTGTATATATGACGTTATACACATAATTAGATATTATCCATATGTAGGTCCTGTCTTTCCCCCAAATGCCAAATTTTTCATGAGCAGACTTTCTTACTTCTCTATTTGCCCTAATACCTCTCACACTGTCGGCTGAAATAGATGTCCAGCAATACATGCTGAATAACACGCATTGTAAAGCTTTGGAGTGGAAAACCACTAGCAGACTGATGTATACATGTAGTGTATCTATAGTTTCTGTTGCAGCACCTCTTGAAAATTTCGAAGCCCCTCATCTCCTTTAACCACAAATTTAAATTTCTGCAGACTTTCCACAATCTTCACAATCAATTCTACTGCACCTAAAGAAATTAATATAACAACAACAGCTATTATTGATTGCGTACTGGGTGCTGAGCATCGTTGGAGAAATTTATCTTGATTATGTTATTTATTACTCACAATAAGCTTATGAGCTAGATAGTGATATCGACCTCAGCTTATACATGAGAAAATGGAGGCACAGAGTTTTGAAGATAGATGCTCAGTTTAGTTACTCAGTTTAGCAAGTGGTAGAGCTGGAATCTGATGTCCCTCCCATCCCATAGAGCTGACAATTTTTTTTCCACTAAATTACCATCCCAATGCATTCCTAAGTATTTCCAGAAATATGCCACTATCATTTCTCTCTCCATATTTGTACTCTTATTGTTTCCCTAACAATAAAAGTCAGGATATCCCTATGCCTCTCTTTCTCTCTTTTTTTAAGGGCCGCACTCACGGCATATGTAAGTTGCCAGACTAGGGGTTAAATTGGAACTGTAGCTGCTGGCTTACACTACAGCCACAGCAATGCCAGATCTGAGCCGCATCTGCAATTTACACCACAGCTCACAGCAACACCAGATCCTTAACCCACTGAGCGAGGTCAGAGATCAAACATGAGTCCTCGTGGGTACTAGTCGGGTTCGTTATCTCTGAGCCATGAGGGAACTCCTGTGCCTCTCTTTTGATATGTACAACTAAGAAGATTCTTCCCAATACTCAAACTATACAGATTTACACATTATCTCAAATCTCTGAACTACATTGTGTTTAATTAAATACTGTCATATATTGCTTATATATGTTCGACCTCCAGTTTCATTTGTAAGGTTTGTCTCTCTTTCCTTTCTCCTTTCTATAGCTCTGAGCCCAGAGCTAAATCCACATTCAACACTCAACAAAGACAGGAAGTAATGGCTTCTTAATTGCAATTGTAACCACACTGGGTCCTGAATTCCATGACCAAATAGCAACAGGGTAGGATGTTTCCACTCACTACACACTAAAACTCTGCCATGTTAAAACTTCATCATCTATCTGTGCCATGATGGCCACTGCAGCCCCAACAGTGGATGGTCAGAGCTCTGTGAATTGAGAGAGGCATACACAAACGATTGACATACTTCAGTGTGACTAAATGACAGCTACAACACAGTGACACAGAAGTTCCATGGGAGTGAACAGAAAAAAAATCAGTAATATTTAGAGTCTGTGTCTTTTCCAACATCTATTCCAGCCCAAAGGATAGGCAGGCTGGAAATGATGTAACAAAGATCACGGAGTCATGGTTAGCAAGGTACATGAACCATTTCCAGAATCGGTTTTCAAAAGTTGTTTAGCAGCTTGTCTCAAGTGTTGCTTTCTTGCTCAGCTCTAGTGGTAAAGGTCTGGATTTCATAACTGCAATACCCCTACATGCAGCATGCCTGTCAGAATTCCCTTTGGTGGCAATTAGCATTTATTTTACAAGCCTTTCTCTTGTTGGGGGGAAGTGTTGGCTAGAAGAAGCTAAAGAAGAGAGTGGGGCAACAATAATGGATTCGAAGTTGAGCAAACAAATTCTATGAAATCAGACAGCAAACTAATCCACAGAAGAGATGTTTCTCCAGAAGCTTCCATTGCTTTTATAGCTGAAAATTTCAATCTAGACTCAAGGCCAAGAGTCTTTTGCTCCCCTTGCTCACTGACTCCTCCATGTGAAGTAACAAACACACAGAATAAAAATTCAGGAACTGCTTAGTAACAAGGTTGACATGTGGTTAATCAAGTTTCATAGGGACTTTAGAAAAAAGTGCATACAACCTGCTCAAAAATAACAAATGAACACATGTCAAGAATCAAACAAAAACCAGAGCTGAAAAAGAGAGAACTTCAGAGATTCTCTCTTAAGCACATTTATGATGAAGAGGATTAGTTAGAAAAAACACCAGTCTGGTGGGCTTTCAACTGAATGGCAGTGTAGCTCAGAGCCAAATTTGTATCCCTGCCAACTGTGTACTCGGTGCTATCAGTGACCTTATGCCACTTGAACGGGGTTGAGAGCACATTGGGGCACAGGGTTATCAAAAAAGTCAGAGGTTGATCTTGGTGGCTAGAAGCCATCAGGGGTCAGGACCGGCGTATGAATGAGCAGGAAATTTTAAAAAATGGCCTCTGGGCCCTGTCACTTTGCATCGTGTCTTGATTTGATATCTTTCTGTGGGTTTTCCATCCCCAGGTCCCATTTCCTCCAAGCAGTATTCCACTCTTTTGTGTCCTTAAACCATCTCTGCTCACATCTGTACTGCATAATTGAGACCACATAGGAAACAAGCAGGGATGATGTAAAACTCTTATGTTAAAAAAATAAATAAGGAGTTCCTGTCGTGGCTCAGTGGTTAACGAATCTGACTGGGAACCATGAGGTTGCGGGTTCGATCCCTGGCCTTCCTCGGTGGGTTAAGGATCCGGCCTTAACGTGAGCCGTTGTGTAGGTTGCAGATGCAGCTCGGATCCCGTGTTGCTGTGGCTCTGGCGTAGGCCGGTGGCTACAGCTCCGATTGGACCCCTAGCCTGGGAACGTCTATATGCCACAGGAAGAAGCCCTAGAAAAGGCAAAAAGACAAAATAAATAAATAAATAAATAAATAAATAAATAAATAAATAAATTGTACCTGAGTGTGGAAAAAAAAAAAAAAAACAGTGCTAAGACAGAATTCAACCCTAAAACACATTGCATCAACTTCTCCTAGGGTAGATGTGGCTTCCTGGGGGAAAAGGACACTTACTATGTTTACAGAGAGATGTCAATTCCTTTATGCCATCAGAAGTGGCTTATGCCTAAGAATGTAAGTCATGGACTCTTTGAGCTAAAGTAGTTCATTCTCATTCGAGTCTTTAGTTATGTTTCTTCACTCTGCCCGTTTTGATTACCCTTCCTACTAGTCCGTATTCCATGCCTAAGCAAAAGTTCGTTGCTGAAATACCACTTCCTCTGGAAAGCTGCATCCACTCCAGTTTGGACGGTCCCTTGCTCTTCTGAGCTCTTGAAGCACACGATTTCACACAGAAGTTATTCTTGCCTTTTTGTGATGTGGACACTTCACAGTCCGGTATAAACTATGAGTCACTCTTAGAAAGAACGAACAATGCTTTTTAAATTTATAAAATAACATATATGGAATTATAATAGAAACCAATGTATGGAAATAGAGTTATCAATATATTAAACAAATTTATGACACATGATTTTTATTTATAATGCATTAAGAAAAAGATCTAGTAGAATGTTTAATGACTGTAATTTCAAAGGAGTGGCGAGTTAGCACTTTGAAATATCTGCAACACTGAAGTCTAATATGACAAACTAGGAATCTGATGACAATTCACAAGTATCGATAAGACCACTATGTGTGGTGTGTGTGTGTGTGTGTGTGTGTGTGTGTGGTGTTTTCCTGCATTTACCATACAAGAAAATGCAAGATTTCAGTTAGAGGCTGGTGAAGATTCCTGAGTTCTCCCAGGTTGAGAACCTCTGATTTACAATGTAGAGAAATCCCTTATCATCTCTTATCATCTGTCTTATTGAAACTAGCTTGTAAAATCAGGACACTGACTCTCTTCTTATTCTCTTTATACCTCTTTAGAAAAGAGACTAGTTCTTTGCCCTTTGTAGTAGCTGAACAGGTTTTTGAGCATAATGAAGTGAATTTTTTTTTTCTGTCTTTTTGTCTCCTTAGGGCTGCACCTGCGGCATATGGAGGTTCCTAGGCCAGGGGCCAAATTGGAACTGTAGCTGCTGGCCTATGCCAGAGGCACAGCAACACAGGATCCGAGCTGCATCTGCGACCTACACCACAGCTCACAGCAATGCTAGATCCTTAGCCCACTGAGTGAGGCCAGGGATGGAACCTCCGTCCTCATGGATGTTAGTTGGGTTTATTAACCGCTGATCGGTGATGGAAACTCCCCATAATGAAGTGAAATTAAATGCCCATGTATGTGTAGGCAAAATGTGCCAAGCCAACCACAGGCATTCCCAAAGCTGGTTCTATTTTCCTTTGACATAAATTCTATTTTGTGTTGTAATGTATTCACTTGCTTGCATCATGTCTCTTCCAGTAAATTGTGTATTCTTAAGCAGGGGCTTTTCTTCAGGTTTTCAGCTCAGGTAATGAGTGCTTAAACTCAAGTGGCCGTAACAGTACATCTGTGGAATAGGTTAATGTAATATAACAAGAAGGAAACATTGACATATTTCTCAAGAGAGTAAGAAGAGCCAAAGTTTGATGCAAGATTTTGGACTAAAGATTCTTGGAAAATTAATAGGAAAGCTAAAGTACAACGAGTGTGGTTGGGGGTTCACAACATAATGTTCTTCCATTCCTTTCTACATTGAAATTACAATGTCTTCCCTCTTTAGGATACAACACAGTCTGTAATTGTCTGAAATGTGATAGAACATGAAATACGATAATACGGAAAAGCAGCCTTGAAAATTCTAAAGCATTAGTCACATTTCCATATAAGTATTCTGAGGAAACCATGATTTTTTCTTTCAATCATGGAAGATTAAAAACAAGTTCAACTAAAATCATCATCTTTGGTGAGATTTATGCTCATACATTGTGCTTTCCAGTTTTTCTTTCTTCTTTCTCTCCTTTTCTCTTTAGTTCTATCTCTCTCTCCTTTTCTCTCTCTCTCCCTTTCTTTCTCTCTTTCTTGCCTTCCTTCCTTCATTTCTTTCTTTCCTTCTTTCTTTCTACACAGTGTGTAGCAGGTTGATAGGGGATCTCAGCTCCCAGACCAGGGATTGAATCTGGGCTGAAGTGGTAAGACTGCCAAGTCCTAACCACAAGACCTCTGGGAACTTCCCTTTCATCTTCATTTTGGAAGGTGGCAGGTAGGGACTTTTGGTGGGACTTTAAAACATGGAAGAACAGGATATTGTGATATTCTCTTCATCTAGTCTACGGAGGATTATCTACATTGGGGATAAATTTATGTGTGCTGAATTTGAGGCCACATGGAAATCATGAGGAAGTTAGAACTAAAGAACTGAAATTCCAAAGAGAATTCAACTGTGGCTTCCTTGATCAGGAACATGGGTATTTTTAGTCTGCCATGCTATACTTAGTACAAGGTATATTAATTGGAGTTTCTATAATGTAGTTGTTAAGACTTAGGAATTAAACAGACTGAGTTTATATTTCAACTTACTACCTATAATACACTTCGAATGATTTCTGGGTCTGGTACTCAATGAATATAAAGGTGTTGTTACTGAATGGTTGAATGAGGTCACAGGCTGTGATGACATTTTGAGAAATCTTCCTCTCAGAGGACAATTGACTTTTATGAGAAAAAAATTAAAAATAGTGATTAAATTTGCTGAGGATATTGTAGAAAGAGAATGGAATAAATTATCCTTGTGGAAGAATCCACAAGAGTAAGATAAAGGGAAACCAGAAAACTTACAGGAAGAATTAAGAGAGAGCAGAAGTGAAATTAAAATAACGTGGTTACATTTTCCTTTAGAGACAAAAGTTTCAAGAAAAATTGAAGCTGAGAAATTTCACCAGATTGAATAATTAGAAGTATTGATAGAAGTGCAGTTTTATGAGAGTTTGGGAAATAGCAGCTCTAGAACAAACTTTTTTTTTTCAGTCACTGGAAATTAAAATATTAGGGAGTAGAGGGAGGTGTGGCAGGGTCATGAAAACTTTTTGGTTTTGCTTCTGGTTTTGATTTTGAGACAAAGGTTAGACAAACCTTTGGCAAAGGGGTGGAGGTGAATGAGTATATAAACAAAAGATGAGATAAATGATAAAGCAACATCTCCAAAGAAAAGGAAAAAATGAAGGTAGAGTCAAATTGAGGGATGACTTTTAGAAAGGAGGAAGGACACATGTTTCTCTGATTCAAGAAAGAATGATTTAAGAATGGGTGGAGTTAGAGAGAATTAAAGGTCATACACGGGGGGAGGAAGAGGCTCCAACCAGATGGCCTCAATATATTCACTAAGGTAATGTTTAAACTAAAAAGAGAAGTGCACTATTGTCCTCCTAGGCCCAGGAGCCAATCCAGAAGGGCCAACTCTAGTACTCTTTTCCACAGAAATCCCTGAGGCAGAAGAAACCAGGTTGCCATATATCTTTCCCAATAAGGACAAAGAATGCTGTGAATGAAGAATGGTGAATGAAACTGAAAGAGACCATACACAGGGAAGTACTTCAAAACAGAACTTTCTAAGCAAATGGTACATGGCTATGGGTCAGTTAAATCAGGTTTGCCTACTTCACAGTTAAATACCATTCTAAGAGTTAATGGATATTGAAGTTAATTTCATTTGACCAAATGGGAGGATAGTGCCATGGAAAAGAGTTACGTGGCTTTTACATTTTGGCATGTCAAGGAGCCACGATTTACAAATGCCCCATATGAAATCCAGCTTTTCATATGCTGAGATGCATTGGACTTCAATAGAATTCTGACACATACAGAACAATGCTAATTCCATCCGGTTTCCCATTCCTTCTTTTGCATTATGCAGTGCTGACAGAGTGGCCACATTTCCCAATAGCTCCCTTTTCCTCAGCCCAGATGTTGCTCCAATTGTGATTTTTTAAAAAAAATGACTGTTTCAGATTTTTCCATTCTTTTTGTTTCATGGTGTGACTAATTCAGACTATGACCAAAGGTTGACCAGGCCTCTAAGATGAAGAATCATTTATCTGCTTTGTTCCTCTATCCACAAAGGACTTCTCAGGGACTCAGTGGCATGTCCTTCAATTACTAGATATTTTTCTGTACTGAGCAAAGTACCAGTTGAGACACATTTTTACATACAAGTCAGTTTTCTCATTTTTATTATTCCTGACCTGTGCACCATCCTTTTACCTTAGAGGGAAATGCTAATGTCATATATGTGTATTATTTTACAGAGCATCTTTTTTTTCTCAAATTGAAAGGATAATTCCAATGTATTTGTGATGAACTCTCTTTACATGTAGATAGAAGTCTTTGGTTTCTGACACCTCTCTGGGTAAATCAGGTATGTCTTTGATCTCTTTACAGAATGCAGGCTAGAGGTTTGAATGTAAAGTGCTAAGAGATATTAACATCATTCAGATTACTATGTTTAGAAAAGCATAGATGGTAGAATGGGTAAGGGAGTGGGGGAGAATAAAGAAAATCGAAGGAAAACAAATATAGACCAGATGTTGGATGGCAAGTTTCCACTCTGAGAATAATAAATGCAGACACTGGGCTTCCAGATGAGATTAAAGAACATGGGTGCCAGCTTAATTTGATAGAGAATTAGATGCTCTTCAGCAAGAAGTCCACTGCCAATTTAGATAAATAATGATGCTATGAAATTGCATTTTATTTTCTTCTTCATTCCTATCCCTCATTTTTATTTGGGGAAAGATATTCTTAGACATGATCAGGATTCACAATGACCCCAATATGCCTGAGCTTTAACCTTCCAATGACTGTTATAGGAGTTCCCTTTGTGGCTCAGAGGAAATGAATCGAACTAGAATCCATGAGGATGCAGGTTGGATTCCTGGCCTTGCTCAGTGGGTCGGAGATCCAGCACTGCTATGAGCTATGGTGTAGTTCGCAGACTTGGCTTGGATTTGGCGTTACTGTGGCTGTGGCTTAGGCTGGCAGCTGTAGCTCTGGTTGGACCCCTCGCCTGGGAACTTCCATATGCCTTGGGTGCAGCCCTAAAAAGCAAAAAGAAAGAAAGAAGGAAAGAAGGAAAGAAGGAAAGAAGGAAAGAAGGAAAGAAGGAAAGAAGGAAAGAAGGAAAGAAGGAAAGAAGGAAAGAAGGAAAGAAGGAAAGAAGGAAAGAAGGAAAGAAGGAAAGAAGGAAAGAAGGAAAGAAAAGCCTGTTGTAAAGGAGGCCTAGTGTTCCCAGGACTTCACTTCCCTGGGTCTCCTTCCCTGGGTCTTCCATGGAAAGGAAGAAAATGAGATAAAGGGGAAGATTATACATAATTAACACAAGCACTTGGGTTCATCAATATTCTTTTGTTTAGCATGTGTTCGACTCAAGTTTAGAGAAGTCCCATAAGGTAGTTGAACTTGTGCAAGTTCTAGATAAGAACACTTGGTTGCAGGTGTACTATATGACCTGATAGAGGTCATAGTGCTAAGTGGCAGATTATGATGTCATCACAAGCCCCTTTCCAACTAGCCCAGCTGCTATTCCCCCCTACTTGCCATACAGCTGATATCAGCATTGTGTTAGTTTCATGTAGCTGCTGGAATTTACCATAATCTTAGTAGCTTAAAACACACATGTATTGCTTTACTGTTCTCTTCATTAAAAATTTGATACAGGTCTCATTGAAATAAAGTTAAGGTGCCAGCGGTGCTGCCTTTCTTATGGAGACGCTAAGAAATATTCATTTCCTTGGTGGTTGGTTTTTTTTCAGTCTGTCTGTCTGTCTATCTATATATCTATCTATCTTTCTCTCTATCCAAATATTTATCTACCCATCTATCATCTACCTGTCATCTATCTATCCATTTATTTCAACTTCTGTGGGCCAACCACATTCCTTGGCTTTTAGCCACCTTCCTACATCTTCAGAGCCAGCCATGTTGCACATCTCTGATCTTTTCCACCTGACTCTACTTTCTTGCCTTCCTCCCCGCCCCCCTTTTTTTTAATGGCCACACCTGTGACATATGGAAGTTGCCAGCCAAGTATTGACTCCAGCTGCAGCTGTGGCAACACTGGATCCTTTAACCCAATGCACCAGGCCAGAGGTCCAATCCTCGCCTCAGAAGTGACCCAAACAGCTGCAGTTCTTAACCCACTGTGCCACAGCAGGAACTCCCCTCTTCCACTTTCAAGAAAAGTTGTAATTACATTAGGATCACCTGAATCATCCAGGATACCCTCCCCACTTCAAGGTCTCTGAATCAAAACTCCTTCTTATACTTCAGAGATTTTCTTCATAATCCCTCCTTTCTAAATCCTGCTTTCACTTCTCTTCTGGTTATCTTGTCTCTGTCTCTTTCTCTCTGTTTCTCTCTGTCTCCTTATCTCTCTCTCTCTCTTTTTGTGTCTCTTTCTCTTGTCGTATTTATAAGTGCTTGCTTTTACTCTCAGGGAGTCCAGAATACATTCTGGTTTTTTATCATATGAGCCAATCCAATCAAAATATAAACACCATGAGGACAGGGATGCAATCTCCTATAGAATACACTCTGCCCATCTTCTACAGGGCTTTGGGAATACTACATGTTGGATAAATTACTATTTAGTTGCACTTAAAATATAAATACTCTTCCTGATTGAACTGAGCTTCATATAAATGCAATTAGAAATTGCGAAATAGAGAGTCATCAAATATTTAGAACGTTGCCAGAGAAAAAAACCACAGCCAGAGTGTTCATCCTCAGAGGCCATATTTGGTAACTACTTGGTCCTTTTCTAAGACACACTCATTATTTTTACAGCTGGAGAAGCCTGAGAAAATGTTCTGGTTTGAGAGATCACCTTTTTCACAGGCTGATGCCGAAGCTAAAATAAATTTAACGAAAAAAGAAATATTCCAAAGCAAGCCAGAGAAAAACAAACAGAAAATTCTCTTTTCTTTACCCTTTGAATTTATTTTCTTAGTATTGATCTTTTCCCATTCCTACAGTTTGCTTTGTCTTCATGTTAGGAAAAATAGGTACAAATTATATGGTTTATTCTCTGAAGATGCCCAATGTTTTATGTTGCATTATTTAGCACATGGCCTTTGCTACAGGCAAATCGTTCTTTCCCCATTCCTATTTGGATCCAGATTGGCACCCATTCCCTTCCCACAGTGCCTACTCCAGCTCCTTTCTCACATAGCAGCATACCTGGGTGTCAACCACCATATTTCCTTATAGAGTAGTGTTTGGTAACAAAAATAAAATTTAGAGTAACAAATAGTAAAAAAAAAAAAAATTTAAACTATGGATGTCAGTATAGTTTTATAAACTATAAAATAGTGTTCATAAAACTATTCTAGAAAATACGTATTCCGACTCCACTACCTACTGGTAAACATAGGATCCTAGTCCTTCTTAGAGATTAAAAATGTTTGCTAGGATTTAAGGTTTTGAAAAGTCCTACATAGAGGAAACCTGTTCAAATATTTTTTATAACCAAGGTTTTTCTGCCTCTCTCTATTTTAATTCTCTCTCTTTTTAAAAATTATGGTACAGTTGATTTACAGTGTTGTGTCAATTTCTGCTATATAGCATAGTGATCCAGTCATTCATATATGTATATTTTTTCTCATACTATCTTCCATCATGGTCTATCCCAAGAGACAGGATATGGGTCCCTGTGCTATACAGTAGGACCTCATTGCTTATTCATTCTAAATGTCGTAGTGTGCATCTACCAACCCCACTTCTCTCTTTCTTAATAAACAATTTTCTACCAATTATAAAATATTTGAGATCTGCAGATTTACACCCAATTATATTTAGCTTCATATAAGAATGACAAGAAAATTATAGTGTTTGGAAAAAGATTGAAGTTTATTTTCTGTCTCATGGGAAAATAAGTGCAAAATTAGACATTACATAGCTAATATGGTGGCTCCAAGTGTCACTGCAGACACAAGCTCCAGTTTTTCCATTCTATCATTATAAGATATTTTCCTTTTCATGGTCATTTTATAGTTAAAAAAAAAAAATGTTGATGGTGTTCTGATGTTTAAATTGGTGCTGGAGCCCCAAAGAAGGAGGAGTGACAAGATGACAAAACCACAAAGAAATCCTTTTTGAGTGACCTTTCTAGAATTACCGCTTGACGTTGCTACTTACACTGCTTTGAGTGGTACTTTGTCACATGGTTACATGCAGTTCCATAGGTGGAAGAAAATATAGTCTTTAATCCTGGGTGTTCATGTTCCTTCTAAAAATAAAACTTCTGCTGCTGAGGAGAAAAGACTGCTTAGATGTTGTGGTGAGAAAATATCAATCTCTTCGACAATTGCTGTAAATCTCAAGTGTTGAATTAAGTTACCATTGTGATGAGCCCTAATTTTCCTGCCTTCCTTTATTCATACCTTCTGATAATTTCGTTTCACAGTGACCCTAGGCTGGCCTATGTGACTTGCTTTGACCCTTAGGATAATTACAAATCTGCCGCAAGCAGAGACTTGAAAGTACTTATGTGTGTTCATGTCCTCTTGAACCTTTGCCGCACCATGAGAACAAGCTGAGACCAGTCTCTTGGGAAAAGAAAGACCAGGTGGTAGGAGCTTTGTTGTTCCAGTGGAGGCTATCCTAGAAGAGTTAACCTCCATCTGACTGACAGAGATGCACAAGCAAGTTCAGCTGAGATTAGCCACGCCTGGCTCAGATGGGCAGATCCATTCGGCAGAATCATAGAGTTTGAGAAATAAATAGGTGTTTTAATTCACAAAGTTTTAGGGTGGTTCACTATGTGACACAACTAACTGCAGCTAACTGATAGAAAACAGCTGCCTATGTTAATTCTCTTTGCCAAAGTAGCCGAGGCACGATGAAGGAAATTATTAAAATATGTATCTACTTGGGATATGTTTGCAAAGCTGAGAACTAGTGGAATTTGTAGTAAAAGCAAGGGCAACTTTGCAGTAATGAGGAGCTGGGGTTGTTAACCATCCTCTTCCCAGTTCCCTTATTACATTCAGTCTGTATCCCTCTGTACCTGCGTCTTTCTGCTAATACGCCAGGCTTCCATCTCTATGGACTATTTACAAACCCTATCCCCTGTTCTATTAGATTTATTTGAGTTTTATCCGACCTTGTTTAGTTCTCCTGCTGTTCTCCACTCAGGCTGGAGTCAGCTGGTTAATCAAATAAAATACTCTTTTAGAGTAACATTATCAAACTGAATATCTGTATGAAATGATATACCATAAGATTTAAACAGTGATTTTCAAGCTATAATATATTTTAGAATTGCCCATATAGTTTAATTATAAAAATTATATATATTATATAGGATTATATTATATATTCATATAACATATTAAATTATATATTATATATAAGGTCTCTCTCTCTATATATATATATATGTGACTTCCTGAATCTTAATTTAGTATTTCTAACTGTTTATATTTGAAAAGGATCCTATTGCTAATCCATCCTGAAGGCAACATTCTGCATCTATTTATCCCAAGCTCCCAGTCCCTCCCATCCCCTCCCCTTCCCTCTTGGCAACCATAAATCTATTCTCCAACCATGATTTTTTTCTGTGGAAAGGTTTCTTTGTGCCATATATTATATTCCAGATATGTGATATCATATGGTATATGTCTTTCACTTTCTGACTTACTTCACTTAGGATGAGAGTCTCTAGTTCCATCCATGTTGCTGCAAATGGCATTATTTTGTTCTTTTTATGGCTGAGTAGTATTCCAATGTGTATGGGAACTCTATCTAGTCACTTATGATGGAACATGTAATATGAGAAAAAAGCATGTATACATGCAAAAGTAACTGGGTCACCCTACTGTACAGTAGAAAAAAAATATATAAATAAATGATTAAAAAAATCCATAAAGAATTATGAGTAACACTTGAGACTGAGAAACACTGTCCAAAGGAAAGTTAATTTAACAAATATTTCCATTTCGGAATGACCAAAATGGAATGATGGGACACTTAGATGCACCTTAAATAACTTCAAAAGACAGATACCTGTTGAATATACAAAACAGAGTATGACTTGCTAACTGAATAGTCAGAAATAATAATGCAAATTTATTCTTTTAAATAAAGGTAATTCATTAAATGTAGTGTTTTTTCAACATTGACAACTGTTTGATACCAGAATACTTTTTTTCTCAAGTAAATCCACTCAACAGTGTCTGAGACAAATAGGGTTTGCTTTTTTTTTTTTTCCCCCTCTCTCTCTTCAAGTAACAAGGAGTCTGAAGGTAACTCCTTCTGGCATGGGTTTCATAACTCAGTCTTTTTCTCATGGTACAAGATCTAGGCAGATCTAGGCATCATATCCCTGGATTTTAAGGCAGAAGGAATGAGTAATACCTCCAGTGTATTCTCTAAAGCAAATATTCTCCAAGAAGCTTTGGCTTAAGTTTCATTTGTCTGAAACTCTAATTACAAAGCTATCCCTGGATAAAAGGGAGTCTGGAGGATATCCTACAAATCTCCTAGGATGTCATAAAGATTGAAACACATAGGGAAATAAAGTGCTTAGCAGACTGTCTAATACATAGTAAGCCTGCCAAGGGAGTATTATAACAGCAAAAATAACAACAAAAAGCTTTTAAAAACTGTGCTCAAGGCTTCCATTTTATAGAAGCTAGATCTTTCATTGTATTATCACAGAAATTAAACAATTTCATAAAGAAATTTATGGAATTTATACTATGTCAGAATAGTGTTCCAAACAAAAGATTTAGCTTGGAAAAGGATTTTGAGCAGAAATAGATTTTCTGTATTAGAACAAATTTAAGCCAGTATGACTAAACATCGATGCATCAAGTAAAAAGGGAAGAGAGGTCATTAGAGCCAGTTTTAAAAGATCTTTCTTATTTTAAAGGCTTACATTTGGTTATAGTATGATGGGATGCAATTGACTGATATTTTAAGCAGCACAGTTTGTGATTTATTTAATGTTTTTAAAAGATGACCATGGCTTCCATGTGGAAGAGAGAAGAAAAGAATGAAATATTGGAGGCAAGGGGACCAATAAGAAGTGTCCACGCTGTTCTAGGTAAGAAATATAAATGTCTGATTGTAGGAGTAGCAACAAAGATCAGTGATCTGATTTAGAGTATATTATGAAGGAACATCCTTCTGGATTTTGACTATGCAGCTCATGAGAGAGCTGTAAATTGAAGATATTAATTGTGTCACTAGTTTTTATATATTATTTGATGGCATAGAATATCCAGGGAGGGAATGTAAATAGAGAAGAAAAAAGTAGCAGAGGGCAGAGCCCCAGAACACCCTAAAATTCACTGAGGAGATGAAAGAGTAAGAGAGAGAAAGATCATGAAAAGGAGCATCCAGGGATGTGGAAAACTTTGGGTCACACAAACTAAGAAAGGAAAATGTCTTTAGAGCAAAGAAATAAGATCATCAACTCCTAGATGAGTCTGAGTTTTGTAAGATGAAGACAGAATATTACCCAGAGGTTCTGACAATAACGGGTTCACTGGTGGCCTAGGTGAGAGAGATTTTAGTTAGAAATTAGGATTGACATCTCATTAGAGTGTCCTGGAAAGGGAGAGTGGCAAGGAAGAGGAGGCGGGAAGCATAGGTGATAATGAAGAGTTTTGTGTTGAAGTATATCAGGGAACTGGGATTCCTAGCTTCAGAAATCAGGAGGTCAAGATTTCTTTGCATGTGCTTTTGTTTTTTTGGGTTTTTTTTGTCTTTTCAGAGCTGCACCTATGGCACATGGAGGTTCCCAGGCTAGGGGTCTAATCAGAGCTGTAGACGCCGGCCTACACTACAGCCACAGCAACGCAGGATCCAAGCCGAGTCTGTGACCTACATCACAGCTCACGGCAATGCCCGATCCTTAACCCACTGAGAGAGGCCAGGGATCAAACCCACAACCTCATGGTTCCTAGTCGGATTCGTTTCTGCTGCGCCACAATGGGAACTCCTCTTTGCATGTGATTTTGTTTGTTTATTATTTTAATGGTCTTTTCTTAAAGCATGACTTTATGCCCAGAGGAATGACTGATTAGAAAGAGAATAGATGAAACGAGAGTGAAAGAAAGTGGGCTGTTGGTAAATATGTCTTTATAAGATAACACCAAGGTAAATATAGACTCATAATCAATTTCCCCAGATTAGGAATACTTCATATAATAAAGTAAAATGATCACATAGGTTGGATTTCATGATGGGGTACAACTATTAAAACTAACTTAGGCTTATCATGCACCACAATTAAGGATGTGCAGTTGATAAAGATGAAGAATTTGCCCTAAAAAGGGTTCAGAAGGGTCCAGGGGGGAAAAATGTGTTATACTTTAGCTATCTCTTCAGAAGAAAATTGGTAGAATTTCTAGAGAGAGAGAAAAAAAAAGGAGGTAACAAAAAGACCTCTGTTTCTAAAACCACTCTAGTGGATACAAAAGTGAAAAGAAGTCTGTGGTTGAGGTGATTTTAATCATTAATAAAAGGTAAGGACAAAGATTAAACACTGTAGAAGAGGTTCCTCTTGAAATCTGTAATGAACTGAATATGAGGACACAAGGTAGTTCAACTCTAGTGAATCCCAAAAATGAAATAAAAAATATGTGAAATGTCTGTGAAAACACACAGAAAGCAAAGATTAAAGCATATCTCCTGTGAAAGTGATACATTTTTTTTTTGTCTTTTGTCTTTTTAGGGCTGCTCCTGCAGCATATGGATTTTCCCAGGCTAGGGATCTAATTGGAGCTATAGCTGCCAGTCTATGCCAGAGCCACAGCAATGCCAGATTCGAGGTGCATCTGTGACCTACACCACAGTTCCTGGCAATGCTGGATCCTTAACCCAATGAGCAAGGCCAGGGATTTTACCTGCAACCTCATGGTTCCTAGTTGGATTTGTTTCCCCTGCGCCAAGATGGGAACTCCCTCAAAGGAGTTATTTGTATAGTTAAATCAATGACTTTAGAATGCAAGTTATTTCAGAGTTGGTCCAGCCCTTTCCCAATTTTAAACAGTGAATACACAAAATCCTCTGTGCACAGTTGTCAGGTTGCAGAGGGACACCGTTTGACTTCTGGCATATGTGTATCTCCAAATCAACAAAACATGTGGTTATTGGAATGGGGACCCCTTCCAAGGCCTGAGAGTGGGCTCTTGTCTTGTCTAACACTTGGAAATGAATTGTCTGAGGAAAGACATATAATCAGACAATTTGGGGTGCCCATATTTGGCCTGACTCAGCATCCTTCCTGGGTTCATGCACTTCTCTCAACCAAGATGGATCCCAGAGAGAGAGTTTCTGGGAGGTTGGCAGGACATGTTGTGGTCTGGCACCTTCTCCTTCCTTTAGGCTCCTCCCAAATTCCTCCAGTTAGTTTTCCGTGAAAGCACCCCTACTCTTTATTGGGACCTCCTGTTGTGAAACAACTCTTGTAAGTGGTTATTATTATCCTGCTCAAGGCAGAAAGTTTCAGTCAATGCCTAACAATGATTCTATTCAAGGTGCTTGCTCTGATGGCACCTCTGTAGTTTCTAGTTAAAGGCATCCAAATGGCTTTAGCATGCAAATCGATGGGTACTTACAAATATCTGAGAATAATGTGAAAATTAATTCAGAATCTTCTGTTGTGAGACCATTTTTGTTGATAATTTTATATTTAAAGTACACAAAAAAGTTCCTTTGGAGTCATTTCTGTTCAGTGTTTGGACTTCGTAATATTTATTAGACTTATGCAATGTTTTTAATTCCTCCTACCCCCTAGAGTACTTTCACATGTGTCTTTGCTTTTGACACAGGACTTCTCAGGGAGGTGGTAGGATGGCCATATTCATTTGCATTTTATAAGCTTGAAACTTCTTCAGAATGGGAAGTGTTTATACGGTTCCATATGTCTGAGATTAACATATCTTTATCAGTCAACTATATTCTAATAAAATTAAAAAAAAAAGAATGGGAATTACTTTAATTCCTATTGTCAAAGAAATATTCATGAATGGTCTGTGAAGGACCTGTTATTCCAGTTGGAACTACCTGTATCTGGTCATATCTGAAGTCTTTAAAATATGTTCTTTAGTAAAATTACTTCAAATATTAGAGATCTGGAATTTCAGCCCAACATCCTTCTATATACAAATACATTGACCCAGAAAACATGTTACAGAAAGGGAGTAAACTATAAATTCATAGAGCAGCTATGCGTTTTATGTGTAAGATTATGTATTTTTCTATAAAATAGAGAAATTATAGATACTTTAAAGTATCCTCAAGATCTCACTTTATTAAAACTGTTCTATTTATTTGTTTTTTTGTCTTTTTGTCTCTTTAGGACCGCACCCACGGCATATGGAGGTTCCCAGGCTAGGGGTCTAATCGGAGCTGTAGCCACTGGCCTATGCCGCAGCCACAGCAACACCAGATCCAAGCTGGGTCTGCGACCTACACCACAGCTCAGGGCAATGCCAGATCCCTAACCCACTGAGTGAGGCCAGGGATCGAACCGGTAACCTCATAGTTCCTAGTCGGATTCATTTCCACTGCACCATGACAGGAAATAAAACTGCTTTATATTTACAAATATTTTTCTTGATTCAACAATTAAGAGCTACTGCTACTTCTCAAAAAAGGAGAGAAAAGAAACAAAAAGAATGAAATAAATTTGAAAGAGATTTTTTCCTAAATTTAGGTATACATTTGATGTATTTTTAATTCTGGGCTTTCATTTTGACAGTCATAAATAAAATCACTTCCTGATTATTTTTTCTTCACATTCTTAATTTTCTTCTATCTGCTTAATTATTTATTATTCTCATTACCTTTTACATAAATAAGAGGGAGAAATTTTGAGATTCGAAAATATGACTCCAAAGAAATTTCTACTGAATATCTTTTTCTTATAAATTAATGTTTAAAGAAATTGATCCACAGACACACAGCTTGAAAAATCTCAAGACTTGTTTTAAAAAAATTATATCCTATTTTAGGCTTAAGAATGAAATACTAGACACAGAAAGCTAAATCACACACTTTGCAATCTAAAAAATCTTTAGCTCAAAAAAAGTAATTATTTGCCTTCCTTTCCTACAGAGTTGGTGTTTGTGTGTGTGTTTTAATCTAGAGCCCAGTTGTGACATGGTATTTGTTTTCTTCTGTATTCTCCCAGCTGAAAAAGTAGGCTGAAAAGTAGCCAGATGAATTATCTGGCACAGTCTTCTGGTTCTGTCTCTGAAGCCTGGCATTAGAAGATGAACTGTGCACTTAATTCTCTCTCCTCCACTCCAGCATCAAAAACTCAATGCAGAACTGTATTTAGAACTGAGTAATACTTAGTTGCCTAAAAGAAAAACTCTTTTGCCCAGAAAAACTCCATTTATCAATGAATACACCTAAATCCCATGATTTCTGATATCCCACTGGAATATTTTGGGAACTGTGTGTAAATTTTCTAGCAGCAGTTATCCTTTGTTTCTAGATAAGGGTACTATGGGTTGCATTCTAGACGTAGATTCCCATGGAACATGGAAGAAGGCCAAAGTCCTAAAGACCACATGGTTTGGCCAATTCATGAAATAAAGCCTTTTCTTTTTTTTTAATTTTATATAAATTTTATTTAAAATTGAATTATTTATCTATGTTTTTAATTGAAAATTTCTTTTTAAATTTTATTATTAAAGTATATTTGATTTATCATATTTCTTCGATTTCTGTTGTACAGAAAAGTGACCCAGTCATACATATATATACACTCTTTTTTTTTTTTAATGCTATCTTCTTCCATCATGTTCCAACCTAAGAGATTGGACATAGTTCCCTGTGCTGTAAAATAGGACCCCACTGCTTATCGATTCCAAATGTAATAGTTTGCATCTACTAACCACAAACTGTATAGAGATGTATGTTATTTCAAAGCAGTTTCACAGCAGAATTGTTGTTATATTATTTTCACAGTAACTATTGGATAAAAGTAAAGCAGACAATATTATAATCCATTTCACAGACAGACTAATGTGAAGATTCCTATTTCAATTTTCTTTTTTCTTCAAATATCACAATTCTCTCCTTTGAACTTTCGTATTTCCTTGGCAGTTCATCTACTCATTACTTTTTAATTGAATCCATTGAGCTATTACTGGGATTTATCCTTAGTCCTCCATTTCTGGAGTTAACATTCTAGACCACAAATTCTTTCCACATGCCCAGATAGTCCATAACTTTCCAGATGTTCTCCTAAGCTACATTCTCTTCTCCTTTTAGATGGTGTCCAGAAGTTAGACAGTTACAGGGGACTGGTTAAGTAAAAAATAAAAAATGTTCCAGAGAAAGGGATTGCCAGCCTGGCATGTTCTTGAGAAACTTCCAGATGTTTAGTATCATTGGAGATTGGAGTAGAAGATCAGGACTTATGTGAGATGAGGCTTGAAAAGAAAGTGGGAGCCAGTCACATAGACATTTATAATCCATGTCGCGGAAAGTTTATCCTGAAAACAAGGAAGTGTTGTGAGTTTCACCTATGAAAATGACATAATCAAATATAGATGCTTGCAAATTTAAGCACACTGAAGTGTAAGATGAGAAAATATATTAGTACATAAAGAGAACAGTACAGTAGAATGTATTGATAATCGAAAGACTGTGCCAGTAAACTGCATTGAATTACTGGCAATGAGGTGAATAAAGGTAGGTTGCTTTAAAAATATACAGGAAATAGATTTAAAATACTGGCTAACAATTGGAAGTAGAAATAACTACTGAAAAATCGAGAATAATGCATAAACTCTCACTTGAGAACTAGTTTATGGTGGTGGTTTTCCCTGAATAGATAACCTGGAGCTAAATTCAAATATGGAAATGATGAGTTTGAGATTATTGGGTACATCCAAATGGAAATTCTTACAGACAGTTTAATGTACATGACTGAGATTCAGGCAAGGTATAAATTTAGGCATCATCTGTATAAATGGCGCAGCTGTTGAGTGAATCCACGTATGGCTATAAAAGGGTCTTGTTCATGCAGGATGCTAAAAAGAGTGCTGTTTACCTCATCTGTCTTTACTTTAGGCACTAGTTTGAGGTTAAATACATGAAGATAATTTTTTTATCCATAGTAGGTGACAGTAAAAAACATTAAAATTTGATATATGGCAATATAAAATAAAACAAATAAAATTAATTAGTCAAAAATAATATATATGGTCATATAGGTACTCTGAGTAAGGCGTTACTTTAAATCACTTAAATCAATCTACTCAGAAACTCAACAGTAGTTTCCGTTTTATAGGAGCTCAAAGACAACTTAAAGGACCCCTATTTACTTCAAAATCTAGGGATGGCGCCAAATTACATATAAAGTTTTCTAAAACAGAGTGGCTAATTCACACTTATTAATGATTATTGTGTATCTAATACCACACTAGATATTGTGCACCAAAGTTTCTGCTTTGTTTACTTAACATTAGGCCACTTTACACCACCCAATATAATGAGTGGCATTTTATTAAATGTAAACATAGACCCATACATGCACAGATACCAAAAGTAAACTATAAATCATAGCCACCTAACCTCAATATATTTTCAATCCCTCCTTACAGAGAACCACCAAGCAAGGAGTGCCATGCTCCTCCTCCCAGTGTTCTCATCCAGAAAAAGTCTGATCTGATGGATATGAAAAAATTCTCCAACAATGAATATGTTTGAGAAAGAGTTTGTTGCTCTTCCACCTTGTCTCCTAGGTGAATGAGTCCTTCAGCAAACATGTCTGAACTCCTATCTACATCATATTTTTAAGGTAATTCTGAGTGGCCTTTTCAAAATTTAAGTTATGTACCTTCATGTATCCCCATGCTATTTCCTTTCCAGGCTTGTTTAATTGAGCTCTCACGGTTCTTCTAACTTTTCTTATCTATTCCCATCTAACCTTACTTCAACTAGGCTGGATTATTCTTTAAGTAACTGTTGCTGTGGACATATCTAGGTTTTGTACCCCAACTTCTTCACTTTATTCTCTTCTGTATCCTCATCTTTTCTCCTTCAGGTTGATTCCCCCACAAAGGGCAGAGAGGCTTGTCATTTGTACTACTGACCCTTCTGCATTTTGTTGCGTTTCTTTAGTCTCTGGGCTATTCCTACTCCTCTTTGCTCTGAAATAGATTCCTCACTCTTTCCCTGCTTTGCTCTATGTCACATAAGTTTGATTTCTGCATCGTTTTGTTTAACAAATGGGAAGGGTTAGCAGTAAATCGGAATCTGGGATGAAGGGACAATCCAGGGTATTCATTCCACTCTTTTTGCTTTAGGCGTTTGTTCTAGCTGTGGCTGTGTATCCCCCATGATGCCAGGTTTTACAGGATGTGCTGGTTCTTGGCCTTTTTGAACTCTCCAGAGCAGGGAATGTTACTGACTCTCTGCTGTTGTTCATCTCTGGGTTGTTCCACTGTCCTCTGATGGGATTTTCAGCCTTTTCAATTCTTTTACAACTATTTTGCTGCATGAAATTTCTTCCATCAAACTACCAGGTATGCACTTTATTTTCCGTCTTTTCCCCAAGGAGTATAACTTTCCAGCTACCTCCAGCTACATAATCTTCCAGGTGAATGTGAACTGACTGAGGATATGATAATGACAGTCTGAAAATAAGTGTTTTCCTATGATCCAGTCTGGATTCTTTTTTTTTCCCACAATCTCCTTGAATTTCCTTAAAGTTTACTCTTTATACCACTCTTTTCCTGACTACTTTCTTAGGTATTCCTATCTCAGGATGATTTCACTTATTTGCTTGTTGTTGCTGGCTTTTGTTTATTGACATATTCCATTTTTTTCTTTATTGGGATTATTACTTGTTTATATAATATACATTTGCCAAGACTCTTATACTCTTTTTATAAAAGATATATCTTATAAAGATATATTTTATAAAATATATGTATATTTCCATAGAAGATGTCGATTTTATCTTCACTTTAAATCTGTTTAATGTGGAAAATACATCTCTATTTGCTTCCATAGAATTCTCTACAAAATTATTACCTGCAGCTGTCAGAAAAATAAGAATTCAGGAATAGCTTTTGGATCTTTAGTGAAAGAGTGAACTTTATTAATCTCCTTGGCTTTGTAAGGAAAAGAAACACTTCCAATGAGGTTTGAGTCATCACATATATACATAGTATACACATTAGAAGACAACAGCAAGACAAGTTTTTTTTTTGTTTGTTTTTTCATCTACCTTTTCTTTGGCATCATTAATCATTGTCTCTCTCTGTGATTTGAGATCTTAACCACTTCTAGACTATCTTTGCGTAGATTGTAGAAAAGTATCATATCCTTCTTTGAATGGACTTTGTCTCTTTTTCTTACTTTCTCAATAAGTAATAAACTTTTGAATACTCTCATCGCATTTGAATGTTTTATAGCACTTCCATAATATTTTGTTTATATTAAATGTACAAGATTGTTAGTTGAATTGAGCTAAAATAAAACCACTTAAATGTTAAAATATTTAAAGATTAGAAGTAATTTCTTATCACTTTCAAATATTGTTTTAATATTTTTCGTCTTTTCTCAGTAGGTAACGTTATTAGGGCTCTAAAAGTAACAAATATTTCCATAATATATTCTTTTTTTGTTTTTGTTTTTGTTTTTAGGGCCACACCTGCGGCATATGGAAGTTCCCAGGCTAGGGATCTAATTGGAGCTACAGCTGCCAGCCTACGCCACAACCACAGCAATGCAGGATCCAAGCTGCATCTGTGACCTGCACCAGAGCTCAAGGCAATGCTGGAGCCTTAACTCACTAAGTAAAGCCAGGGATCAAACCTGCAACCTCATGGTTCCTAGTTGGATTCATTTCCACTGTGCCACAACAGGAACTCCATAATATATTCTTGAAAAAAATGTGTGGCCCAGATTATATAAGATTGTGATGGAAATATCTTCCAGTGTAAAATTGGACACATGACAGGAAATCAACTAATGAATACTGGTTGAAGAAATTAATTATTAATCCCTGAAACTATCTTATTCATATTTATAATATCTATTTTATTCATATTTTTCCCTTATGCTTCCAGCTTTCCTCTTTTTTCTCAAAATTGCTTTGGCTACTCAATATTTTTTGGTTCTGTACAAATTATGGGATTTTTTGTTTATTTCTGTGAAAATTACCATTGGAGATTTGATAAGGATTGCATTGAATCTGTACATTGCTTTGGATAGTTTGGACATTTAAAAAATATTGATTCTTCCAGTCCATAAGCATGGAATATGTTTCCATTTAGTTAAGTCTTCTTTCATTATTGTCCTATAAGTTTCTATATATATCTTTCACCTCCTTGGTTAAACTTATTCTTAGGTATTTTATTCTTTTTGCTGCAGTTGTAAATGGGATTGTTTTCTTAATTTTGCTCTCCGATAGTTTCATTAATGCAAATAAATGAAATGTATTTTGGAGTATTGATCTTGCAACTTTACTGAATTCATTTTTTAGCTTTAACATTTCTTGATGGATTTTTCAGGGTTTTCTATATAGAGTATAATGTCAGCTGCAAGTAGTGAGTTTTACATTTATCTTTCCAATTTGGGTGGATTTTATTTCATTTTCTTGCCTAATTGCTCTGGCTACTATTTGAAAAAAAGGAATGAGAGTGGACATACTTGTCTTTTTTCTGATTTTAGGAGAAAACCTTTCAGCTTTTCACCATTGAATGTGGTGTTAACTGTGACCCTGTAGTGTACAGCTTTTATTATGTTGAGGTACATTCCCTCCATACCCACTTTGTTGAGTTTTTTTTAATCATAAGTGGACGTCTAATTTTGTCAAATGTTTTTCTGCATCTAATGAAGAGATCATGTGATTTTTATTCTTTATTTTTTTAATGTGGTATATCACATTAACTGAGTTGCTGATGTTGAACCATCCTTGCATCCCTGAGATAAATCCTATTTGACAATGTTGCATTATCCTTTTAATATATTGCTGAATTCAGTTTGCTAATATTTTGTTGAGGACTTTTGCATCTGTGTTCATCAGGGATATATGTCTGTAATCCCCCCTCAACCCCCATCCCCATCTCTCTTTCTCTCCTTCCCTTTCTCTCTCTTTGGTGGCATTCCTTCCTGGTTTTTGTATCAGCATAATGGTCTTATGAAATGTGTTTGGAAGAATTCCCATTTCTTCTAATTTTTGGAAGAGTTTGAAATTGATTGATAATTAATTCTTCTTTGAATGTTAGGTAGAATTCACTAGGGAAGCCTCTGCTCCTGAACTGTTTTGGGGAGGTTTTTGTTACTGATTCAATCTCCCTACCAGTAATCAGTCTGTTCAGATTGATTTTGTATTAGTCCTGATAGGTTGTATTCTTCTAGGAACTTGTCTATTTCTTCTAAGTTGTTCAATTTGTTGGTGCATCACTGTTCACATCAGTCCCTTAAGCTCCTTTGTATTTCTGCAGTATCAGTTATTATACTCCTTTTTCGTCTTTGCTTTTATTTATTTGTATCCTCTCACTTTTTTTTCTTGGTGATTCTAGCTAAAAGTTCATCAATTTTATTTATCTTTTCAAAGAACCATTTCTTTGTTCCAGGAAGCCCAGAAAGTTCCAAATAAGATGAGCCCAGAGACCCATGCCAACACATGTTATAACTAAAATGTCAAAAGTTTAAGATAAGGAGAGAATATTAAAAGCAGCAAGAGAAAAACAATTTGTTGCATACAAGGGAACCCCCATAAGACTATAAAAATATTCTTTTTTCAGCACAAACTTAGCAGGCTAGAAAGGAGTGGCATGATATATTCAAAGTGCTGAAAGAAAAAAAGTCTACCCAGCATAGTCATGATTCAGAATTTAAGGAGAGATAGAGTTTTCCAAACAAAATCTAAAGTAGTTCATTACTACTAAAACAGCCCTACAACATATGTTAAAGGGACTTCTTTAAATTGAAAAGAAATACGTTCTAATTAGAACACATGGAAGAATAAATCTTTACTGGAAAAATAAATATATAGTAAAGGTAGTGGATTAATTACTTATAAACATAGTATCAAGATTAAAAGACTAAAATAGTAAAAAATTACTGTGATTACAGTAATTAATTAATACATAAGATAAAAAAATATAAATGTGATAGCAAATATATAAAGCAAAGGGGGATAGAGTAAACATGTTGAGCTTTAAAATAAGATCAAAGTTAATTTGTTATCATATTAAAACAGACTATTAAAGATATAAGATGCTATATGTAAGTCTCATGGTAACCACAAAGCAAACACTACTATATGTAGCTAACAAACAAGGACCTACTGTATAGCTCAGGGAACTCTGCTCAGTATTCTATAATAACCTAAAAGGGGAGACAATCTTAAAAAGAATGAGTATATGTATATGTATAACCAATCACTTTGCTGTACACATGAAACTAACACAGCATTGTAAAGCAACTATACTCCAATAAAAAAAATCTATAGTAAATACACAAAAGAAAAAGAGGAAGGAATATAATATGTACACCACCAAACGGAGTTATCAAACCACAAAGAAAGAAGATAAGGGAAGAAAGATACAAATAAGAACTATAAAAATAGCTATAAAGCAATTAACAAAATGGCAATAAGCACATGTCTGTCAATAATTATTTTGAATGTGAATTGACTGAATTCTCCGATCAAAAAACATACAGCAGCTGAATATATTAAAAAAAAACAAGACCAACCATATTATGATTGCAAGAGAAACACTTTAGATGTAAGGACACATACAGACTGAAAGTGAAGGGCTGGAAAGAGATATTCTATGAAAATTAAAACCAAAAGAAACTTAGAGAAGACATGCTTATATCAGAGAAGATAGGCTTTAAAATAAAGACTATAGTAAGAGACAAAGAAAGATGCAACATAATGATAAATGATTCAATCCAACAGAAGGATATATAACATCTGTAAATTTTTTTTTGCCCATTAGGAGGAACTAAATATATAAAGAAAATATTAAGAAACCTAAAGGGAGTAATAGAGAGTAATTCCAAAATAGTAGGGACATGTATAAAGAAAATCAATCAGGAAATATCAGCCTTAAACCACATGTTAGAAAAGATGGGCTTAACAGATATTACAGGACGTTCCATCCAAATACAATAGAATATGCATTCTTCTCAAGTGCTCATGGAACATTGTCCAAGACAGATCACATGTTAGGCCACAAAAAGTCTTAATAAATTAAGAAGATTGAAATCATATCAAGTATCTTTTCCAACCACAGTGGTATGAAACTGGAAATTAATTACATGAAAAAAACCTGGAAATTTCACAAATATGTGGAGATTAAACAACATGCTACTGAATAACCAAGAAGAAATCAGAAGTAAAAAAAATATCTTCTGACCAATAAAAGTGGAAAAACAATATACTAAAAAATATATAGGATTCAGCAAAGGCAATTCTGAAAGGTAAGTTCATAGTGATCAATGCCTACAAGAGACAAGAAAAGTCACAAATAAACAATCTAAGTCTACACCTCAAGAAACAAAAAAAGAACAAAGCACAAAGTTAGTAGAAGGAAATAAAGATTAGAGCAGAAATAAATGACAATACATTTTTAAAAAACAATGAAAAGATAAATGAAACGAGCTGCTTCAACATGGTTTTATAAATTGAACAAAGAAATGTTAAAGTTGATTCTCACTTCTTTTAGAATATAACTATAAATTTTATTGCTGGAGGAAAAGAAAATATTGTACTAGTTCCCTAGGGAGTGTTATGGTATTATGAGGATCCCACTTTGTTATGGGGCATTTGACAATAATATATTTGTCATGTCATTAAATAGGTGGTTCATGATCTAATACCCATTCTTGGAGCGCAGGTAAGATTCCAGTACATTCAAAAGTTATTTATCTCTTATGAGACTGACATACTGTCTACTGCACTAAGATACCAGTTATATATACTTTTATATACCTTTTATTGTGAGAAATTTAAGGCAAGTATGGCATACTATCCATTTTGAATTTTAAAGCTTCAAATCCCACCACACTGTGCCAGGGGTACCCTGTTCCTCAAAACATATAACAGTACCAGGAATATTGTTGATATTTTATAAATGTTTACTGAATGAATTAATAATTTAATGAAAAGCAAGGGAATGAAGCAGCCAGCAGTACTTCCAGGAAGCAACTGAGAAACACCCTTTGGCACTCACCATTTAATTATCTTAATGTCAGTCTTGAAGTTTAAGAAATAAAATTTAGAGCCAAGTAAGCATAACTCAAGCCAACTACTCTTTCATTTCCCAGGTCACTGATTGCCTCACTAAATCTCTCACTTTGCTGAATATGTGCAAGCCATTATTATTATAGGATGCAAAAAAGAAAAAAAAATGTTTGGAAAGTTGTTTTGATTATTAATAAAATATTACAATGTCAAGCAATGAATTACCACTATAAAACCCTACATTTTAGCATGATTTAAATTCAGTAAAATAAACACAGAAGTAGATTAAAAAATTATATGTGTAATTGTGTCTCCCATACTTCTCAATTGTGAACAACATCTGAACAAACTTAATGTTCTCAATTTTTTTTCTTTTTTTTATAATAGGGCAAGGCTGCCAGGTCTTATAAAAATATCTGACTTTTGGGTGCCTACAGACCTTGAATGAATTTCTCCAGAGCTAGTCTCCTATTCACCTTTGTAAACTTCATGGTCATTTAATTTCTCTGATTGCTGTCCAGTTTCTTGTCCCCTGATTCTGGTCCTTCAGAACAGAACACTTTGATGCTTTCTTCAGATTATCAGTCCTTGACTATGTGCCAACCTTGGATACTGCCTTGAAGATTTTTGTTGTGATTTGATTCCAGCTCAAGGGTTAGGTTAACTTTACTTTTAGTATTTTGCCCATCTCTGGCCCTGAGAACCTCAAGCTTTATTCAACAAAGAACCAGGGCTGCTTTGCTTCCCTAGGAGGAAGATTCAAACAGGCATATAAATCATCTCATTCTTCAGTAAACAGTGATATGTATACTTTTCCTCACACTCATTCCCCCCTCCAGAAACCTCTCATTTTTCACACAAGGGAGCCTTTATAGATGACTTCATTCCCTAGTCTTCTTTCCTCCTCTGAAACGTTTTTTGCATTTATTTGTGTTTATTACCTTTTTTATTAAGCAGGTTTTTGAAGGTCAATTTATATATAGTGACATTTTCCTTTTGAGTGTGCCATTGGTGCACTTTGTCAAAGATGGGCTGTCATTCAACCGACATCACCATCAAGATATAGAACATTTCCATTACCACAAAAAATTCCCTCATGACCATTCACAATCAATTCTATTTTCTTCCACCCTCAATGCCTGGTGACCACTAACCTATTTTCTGTCTGCATACTTTTGCTTTTTCAGAATTTCATTTAAATGGAATCATACAGTATGTGTTTTCTGGTATAATGCCTTTGAGATCCATCCATATTGTTTCATGTATCAATAGTTCACCCATTTTAATGGCTAAGTAATATTCCATTATGTGGATATACCATATTTGTTTACGTATTTACTAAGTGATGAATCTTTGGCTTGATTCCAATATTGACTGTTGTGAATAAGGTTATATAAATATCCACATATGAATTTGTATGTGGAAAATGTTTCCTCTTTCTTGGGAAATAACACTGAGTAAAACTGCTGGGTTATAAGGAAAATATTTAACAGTATATGAAAATGCCAACTTTTTTTTTAAGGTGCCTTATCATTCGTATTATGACAAACAACATGAGTGTTTCACTTTCATCACAGACTAATCAAATTTGGTATTGTCAGTGTTTTTTTTTTTAACTTTGGATATCTAGTCAATATGTAATATGTTACTGTGCTTTTAATTTGCATTTTCCTAATAACTAATGTTGTTGAGAATTTCCATCTATATATCTTTGTGGAGTATTTGTTCAAATTTTTTTCCCATTTAAAAAATTGGGTTATCTTATTATTAATTCCTAAGAGTATTTATAGGTTATCTAAATATGCCTTTACTACACAGGTATTTGGGCAATATTTTCTCCTTGTATGGAGCTTGTCTTTTCATCCCCTAACAGTGTCTTTGTGGAGCAGAAGCTTTCAGTTTTGATGAAGTTCAGTTTATTTTGCTTTTTCTTTTCTGGTTTATACTGCTTGTGTCCTGTTTAAGAAATCTTTGCCTATAGTCACAAAGTTTCCTCCTGTCATTTCTTCTAGAAGTTTTATAGTTTTAGCTTTTATATTTTTAAGTTTATCATACATTTAGTTATTTCTTACATAAAGTGTGAGGCAAGGGCTGAGATTTATATTTTGTGTGCAGATGTGTAATCGTTTTAGCACTATTTGCTGAAAAAAACATACTTTTTCCTTTGAATTACCTTGGCAACTTGTCTTGTGAATCAATAGATTATATACATATGGGTGTTTACCTTTTATTATAGATTTGTGGAAAGATCATGATTTTGGAGTCATACTAAGGTTTAAAGCCCATCCCTATCATTCTCTAACTCTCTGTGTTTTCTAAGACTGTTTATTATGAGTGTCCTGAACTAGAAAAAAAAAGTGATTATAATGTGTAATTTTTATGGCTCAAGATCTCTGTGAAATGAGCCAGACGTTTTAAACATGTAGTGATATCTTTTGTTCCCTTTTTTTTTGGCCTTTTTGCCTTTTCTAGGGTCACTTCCCATGGCATATGGAGGTTCCCAGGCTAGGGGTCTAATCAGAGCTGCAGCCACCGGCCTATACCAGAGCCACAGCAACGCAGGATCCGAGCCGAGTCTGAGACCTAGACCACACCTCACAGCAATGCTGGGTCCTTAACCCACTGCACAAGGCCAGGGGTAGAACCTGTAACCTCATGGTTCCTACTCAGATTCCTTAACCACTGCACCACGATGGGAAATCCTTTTGTTTCCTTTTTTAAAACAACTTTTTAATCCTTCCTTCCTAGGTAGCATCTTAAAGTTAGGGACTGATTTTACTTTGGCAGTTAAGAACCACACAATCTCCAGGATAGAAGCTGTGTTCTATGGTGGCAAGACACTGGGGCAAGTTTGAATCCTCAGAGAAGGTAGTGGAGATCATGATAACTGCATAAGCAAATTCTTCAGCTAATCTAGTTCAGAGGAAACCAAGAGTGTTGGTTACGGCTGTGCTCTTTAATCATAACACTGAGAGTTTTATCCTTCCTTTTCTTTGTTTAATAGGACAAGAAATCAAACATGAATTTTAGTGGTTTAAAGCAAGGATCAATGGCATTTTATTCTAATAATAATAATAAGTAAACATTATTTTTCAGTCTCTTATCTCTATTCCCACACCCTAATATAAAATGCTTATTTAAAATTGCCAAAATTTCAATCTGTAAGTCAAACAAAACTGTTGATTGCTTCAAGAAGGGTTTTATGAAGTTAAAAAGAAGCAGAAGTACATTGCTTTCAAGGAATTTTTCATCAAAATTAAATGCAACTATATTTGGAGGATAGACTGTTGAACTGGGAGTCGAATTAATTTGGTTAAGGTTCCACTTCTGCCTGTGAATAGAAAGCAAGTTGTTGAACCGTCTTAACTGTTAATTTTAATATTCATAAATTGGAGCTAATTCACCTCAAAAGGCCTTTGCATGCGCAAATGAGATAATAGATGTGAAAACACTTTGTAATCACTAACATCCTATACAAATATAAGTCACTGTTATTACTGAGACTCAAAGCCAACTTTAGAAAAGAATATGCTATTTGTTGATCAATGAAAATGACCCCTGGAGACCTCCTTCTCCAAGTCAACCCACACTTTCCTAAGTCATTTTACCATGTGTAATGCATTTTACATGTGTAATGCATTGCTTTGTGCCAAATAAGTCTTCTCAGGTTTCCATTTAAATTGGAAATGCCTCCTAGAAGAGTAACAATATCTCTCAAGGACGTTAAGTGAAATACCTGGTACCTAGGCAACATTGACTTGTGTCTTCCCCTTTACTCTTTCTGACTAGGGCAGTATAGTATAAAAACAGGAGTCCTAAGAGACTTAAAAGGTTAGAAAAAAATAAAACATATTAACCTAAAATGATGAAACGGCTAGTTATTTTACCAGAAGAATGGTTTTATTGGGGAGTAACAAAAAAATTTGCAATTAGGGATATGCAACTCTGATGAACCATATGCAAGTCCCCATAAAACAAAAGAGACAGAACTTTTATTGAGGAGAATGGGCAAGTTGGGAGGGGCTAGTACAAACAAAAAGTCTATTGGAGGAAACTGGGCTTCAAAATATAATGGCTTTTCATTGGCTGAATTGTTACAGTCTCTCATTAGCTGAGCTGTTGCCAGGCAAGAACACTTTCTTCCTCCTGCTGCCTGTGGTAAAGTAGTGTCATGTTCTGCCAGAGATGCAAAGATCTCTTCCTGTGGGATCTGTTTTGGCTTTGAGTGGTTAGTACATGAGAGCTCCCCCTCCAGGCCTCCCTACCACATTTTACTGAAGTTTCTCTTTATTAATTTTCGCATGTAAAAACTGGAGAATATATTGGAAAGAAGTAAAAAAAGTATATTTTTCCAATAGTTCAGGGTAGGCCCTGTAAATAGCAGGCATTAGGAATATATTACGCTAATGATTATAAATACAGTCTGTATTTTTAACACCTTTATTGCTGTATAATAGACATAAAGAACAGCATGTGTTGATGAATTTTGACATGTAGACTCCCATGAAACTATCACTGCAATCAACAAAATGAAGGAATCCATTACCTCCTGCCAATAGATTTTAGCCTTCTTACTCTTCCCTTTCCCCTCTTCCCAAGTAACTATTGATCTACTTCTTGTCACTCTATTTTACTCTGAATTTTCTATAATTTTATGTAAATGAAATTATATAGTATACATATTTTTAAAAAATATGATTCCTTTCATTCTTTGTGATTTCTGATAAGAAATATTTATTTGTTCTCTGGACCTCATTCCTAGCACAGATCTCCTAAAACACTTGGAAAATTTTCTGTGATGAGAGATAAAAGAGTCTTTTGCTAATGGGGAAATTTTTGAAAAGCCTTAGGTAAACTTAAGGATGAGGGCTGGTTGTTAGGAGAACCAACATTGTGATTAGAGGATTGGAACTCACAGTCCCACCCCTCCCTCCCACCTCCCAGGAGTGGAGAGGGGCTGGAGGTTGAAACAGTCTTCAATGTCCAATAATTTAATCAATCCTGCCACTGTAATGAAGCCTCCATAAAAGCCCAAAAGGACAGGATTCAAGAGAGTCTAGGTTGGTGGACATGTGAAGGTGCAGGAGAGTGGTGCACATAAAGAAGGCATGGAAGCCTCTGTGCTCTTTCCCCACACCGTGCCCTATGCACCCTTTTGTAATAAACTGGTAACCCAGTAAGCAAAAACTATATCTAGTTCTCTGAGTTCTGTGAGCCACTCTAGCGAAATAGTCAAACATGGGAGGAGGTTGTGGGAACTTCTGATTCATAGCGCACTGAGCAGCAGCACAGGTAACAGCCTTGGCTTGTGACTGGCACCTGGAATTGGGGGTGGGGAGGGGTGTGTAGGAAATCTTGTAGGACTGAGTCCTCAACCTATGAAACCTAATGCTACCTCTGGGTACACAATGTCAGAATTGGTTGAATTCTCACTTCCCCCAACAAATGTATTAGAATCGAGTCCAGGAATCTAAGAGATTCTGTACAGTTATTTTGAAATTAATCCAGGATATACCATGTATCAAGAATTGACCCCTTTTTGTCACTGAATGGTATTCCACTGTATGAATATCACAGTCTGTTCTTCCACCCTTGGGTGGATGTTTAATTACTATGAATAAAGCTACTGTGAACATAGTATTCAAGTCTCTGTATAGACACCTATTTTTATTTAGCAGATGACTATCTAGGAGCAAAATGTCTGAATCATATGTCTAGTAGACACTTAATTTTGTAAAAAACTGTTTTCCAAAGTGGTTTCACCATTTTACTTTCCCATATTGGCTGCTCATCAGAGCTCCAATTCCTCCATATCCTCTCCAACATTTGGTATTTTCAGTGTTTTTAATTTTAAACACTTTAATAGGCGTGTAGAAATATCATTGTGGTTTTGATTTACATTTCATTAGATTAATAACTAATGATGTGCATCATTTCGTGTGCTTATATGTCAACCATGTAAGTCTTCTTTGGTAAAATACGTTTACATTTTTGAATTTTTGTTGTTTAATTTTGTTTGTTTCTTACCATTGAATTTTGGAAGTTCTTTATATAGTCTGGATACAAGTCCATTGTCAGTTACATGCTTAGCAAGTTTTTTTGTTACAGTCTGTGGCTTCTTTTTCTTTTGGATCTATTTCTGGACCCTATTCTGTTCATTAATCTATTTATTTATCTTTATACCAATATCACATACTACATAGTTCCTTAATTGTTAAAACACTGATATTTTATATAAACCTTTACATAATTACTTCATTTTGTCCTTCCAATTTTGTTTGAAGTATGTGTCATTAATGTTTTCATCATTCTCAATATACAGTTGTAGGAAATGAGGCTTCCTTAAACTCACTTAGCTAGTGAGTGGCTTTATCTGGAGTAAAAGCAACGCCTTCTAATCTCAGTTCAGGCTTCGTTCCATCATGCTATTCTATTATCAGTGGATTATGGGGAATTCAACAAGATTTAATCATTCATACCAGAGCCAATCTCCTCCCATCTGAAAAAATCCTTGAGATAGGCTTACTTAAAAGGTTATAAGAAAGTTAAAACCATAAAATTATCTAGATTTGTTTCTACTTGTTCTTGACTGACTTGGGAAGGAAAGTAATTGAATAAAGTGTGTATTCTAATTTTAGGTACAAACCATTTTGCAAGTTCTTAAAATGCTGGAACCATATTATCTTATTTATGTCTATTTTCTTAGCACTTAGTACAGTGCTTGGGGCAAAACAGACAATTTTTGTTGTTGCTTTAATAGTTATTATTATGACCAAGATTTGAGAGGAAAAAGCAAAGGTAGAGAGAATTAACATTTGTTCTTGGAATCAAATGAGAAAAATTACATTTTTTTTCCTTTAGCACATTGTAAGCAAAATAATTCCTAATCACTTTATGTCCAAGTTTCTAATCCAAACATGTAGGTTGGATATAGACATTGAAAATTATGGAACTTAAGATAATTATTAAACCAATTAGGAATTTATTGTCCTGCACATGCACTAAGATTATGTAGCTGAGAAAGAGACTGTCTTTGCACTGGTCCAAATCTTCTTTTGAGGGGCTCTCAGTCACTTGGCCCCCAAGCCATTCGAGTGGTCAACTTTCCTCTGCTTTGGCTTCTCTCCAACTTAATAGTATTGTTTCCACTCTACCAGAGAGAAATACAACTCAATAACGGTCCTGTAACCAAAGGAACATCATAGTGACCATCCAAGTTCCCAAGTGAGAGTGAGATGTACCAACATGTCACCATCAGAGTGTTAAGGGACAGTTTCACAATGTATTTCAAAACAACCAACAGACCAATCAACTGCCAAGATAATTTGATTGTTAAAGCAGTGAAAGCCCATCAGATTGAACTTTACACAGCCTAAATAACATGTTCTCTTCCAACAGCCCATGTGGCAAAAAGACAATGCCCTAGGTTATATGCTATATAGAAGCCAAGGTGTAAAAAATTCTTTTATTTGCTGCATTAATCTTCTGATTCTCTACAGCCTTATATGATATTCTTAAGTGTGTGAACCCATTAGGTAATTACCACTTTACTTTTCTATTTTCTATATAGTTTAGAATGGTTCGAATCAGTTATTTTTATTCATTGCCTCTGATTATATAGGAAAGTGGGGCTCAGGAATGACAAATTGGCTTTTGTCCATGCTGGAATAAAAAGCAACAGATTTACTCTGTCGCTTAAGCAAAAATTCTAAACAAATATGAGAAACAAATGCTTTGAAGACATTTAAAATCAAGAAGCAAATGATGGTGATCCCTGAGAGATGAGATCCAAGTGAGAAGTGCTCTTGAGCGCCCCCTTACTGCCTTGAGAGAACTCCAGGCTTCAGTGCAGGGAGCAGGAAGCCAGTTAGAACCCAGAGCACTTTCTGAGTTAGGGGAAGGGTGCTAAGACCAGAAGACCCAAGTGCTAGGATTTGCAGAGCAAACACCGGAAGGTGGTAGCTGTACAGAGAATTCTGGAGACTCTGTGGCATTGGTAATAAAGATAACCAAACTAATGAAACAGAAGAGGGAATATAAAAATTGGCTCAAACATTTGAAGAACTGATTTTGAAAAAAAAATGGCAAAGACTTCATTCAGAAATTAGTCTCTTTTACAAACGTTGCTGAAATGACTAGATAACCATAAGCGAAAGCAATAACTTGGATTTATACCTTGCAAAACATACAACAATTAACTCAAATTACAGTACTGATTTTATTTTGTTTTTATTTTTATGGCCATATCTGGTATGGCCACATCAGGGTCTGAATACAAGCAGCATCTGCAACCTATGTACACTGCAACTTACTATAACAACACGGAATCCTTAGCCCACTAAGCCAAGCCTGGAATCAAACCCACGTCCTCACAGAGACAACATCAGGTCCTTAACATGCTGAGCCACAAGAGGAACTCCATTACAGCACTAATTATAAAACTCAAAATGGCAAAACTTCTAGGAGGAAACATAGAATAAATTCTTTATGACCTTAGGTTAAGTAAAGATTTTATAGATAAAACCCCAGGAGTATAGTCTCTATCACTAAAAAAAAAAAAAAAGGTAAATAGGGAATTTATTAAAATTAAAAGTACCCTCTCCTCAAAAGACTCTGTTAAAAGAATAAACAAACTAAATATACACAAGAAAATATGTACAAATCAAGTATATGATAAATGACTTGTATCAAGAGGTTAAGTATATAAATCTTCAATATAAGAGAGGGTGGAAATATATATTGGGAAGCCATTAGTAAGTAGATAATTACTTAAAGACATACAATTTTATGAGCTCGTCAAGAAGGTAGATGAAGAGAGAAAGTTAAAAAAGGTAAGGAAATTCCTTGGCGCATTCAACTGTTAAACATTTTAAGAGATAAGAAGGGAAAAGCACAGAAGACAGAATGAGGGGCTAATGCTATAGGAAGAAGAAAAGGAGGCTTTGACATCTTAGACACCATGAAGGGAGTATATCAGGGAGGAAGAAGCAGTCAAATGTGTTCAGCAACTTCGGGAGGTCAAAAAAGTTGAGGAGTGAGGATTGACCATTGAGTTTAGCAATGTGGAGGCCATTGGTGACATTGACAAGGATTGTACATTGCGATTCAGTAAGAAAGGCAAAGTTCTGTTTAGAGTCATGGATTTAGGAGAAAATTGGAGACGAGGAACTGGAGATAGTCCACACAATACTTTCAAGGAGCTCTGCTTTAAGGAGATTGGAGTTGCGGTGATACCAGGAATGTAGGGGAAGTGAAATGAAATGAAGTTCTTTTGTATCAAAGTGAGAGAAATAGCAGTGCATATGCTGATAGGATTAATTCAGGAGAAAGAAAAAGTTGATGATATGAGGAAGATACAGGCAATTTATAGAGTGGCATTTTTGAGTAAGTAAACGGAATAAGATCTTACTCAGAGAGGAAGGGGTTGGCCTTAACTAGGGTTATAATCAGCTTACAGAGTATAAAATGGAAGAAATCAGATGATACAGAGATTAACACTGTAAAGTTGAAAGATATGACAGTAGGAGTTTATAGAAGTTCCATTCTGAATTATTCTATGGGAAGCCGAAAGGGACTTTATGGCTCCTTTTGCCCTATAAAGGCTGAGTTAAATAGCTGTGACACAGACTATAAGTCCCCCCTAAAACTAGAATATTTACTATACGGTCCTTTTCAGAAAAAAAATCTTTCCAAAGAGATTGGAGCTTCTGAGTTCCAGCTTAGTTGTGTTTTCAACAAGATTTTAAACAAATGTCTACTATATACCACGTTCTTTGCAAGGTAGTGGGATAGAAAGAGCTACTGAAATTGACATTATCACTCATTTTTTTTCCCCCTGCTCATGATGTCTGATTTTTTTCCTCAGCACATCACAGAAGCAGCTCATAACTTAAATGGCACATACACTAGTCTCTGAATTGCTTGTTCCCCTGGCCAATTTTGAACATATTAACACATATATGGATCCATTGTCTCAAGACCCTAGAATCACCCTTTTATCCTCTTTATGTGATGTTTCAGCTCATCTTTCAAAAGACCAGGGATAATCATAGATGACTTAAAAATGACTGTCTTGAGAGTGTGAAAGGCATTCACTAAGATGAAATAATGGTGGCGGTGTTGGGTCCATAGGAAAAAGTTAAAAATAGTGTCTTGGGCTAGAAAGAAATGCAATTTTAAGAATCATTAGCATATAAATGATAGTTGAACCTATGGGAGTAGAAAAAAATGAGAAGCCTATGGGTTATTCAAGGAAGTTAAAAGTAACCAGAAGACAGTGGTGTAGAACAAGTCAATTCAATTCAACCAACTAATCCATCCTACCCAAGCTCACCATTTGCCAGGGTAGGTGTAGAATTTGAACGAAGTAATATAGTCAAAAATTAAAGAGGAACAAAGAAGAAAATCAACCTGAACCTTCTAGATTACTTGGGAGGAAAAAAGGTGTAAGGTGGTACTTCTTTGAATGAATTTACAAAATGTATAGCATTTACCTGTATTTTGAACACATTCTATAACTTTAAATTATTTAATGCATTGTCATTAGGTTACACAGCCAGGCCACCCAAGAACTATTTTATTTAGATTTTTACACAACATTTTTTTTTTCTTTTCAATTTTTACACAATTTATTCAGAATACCACATTCATTACATGAGAATCCATTACTCAAAAGTGGTCTCTTTGTTTCCTTCAGGCCACTTTTCATATTACATCTGACAGTACATGTCAAAGTGGCTGTATTTGTTGGAATTACGGTCTGAATTTTTTTTTTTAAGTTTACAACTTTCCCACTTATTGTTTACCCTTAAAAGATTGTTTCCCTTGATAGCAGAATCAAAGCAATGCTGCCCTGTGATAATCTTTCCATCTTCTTGTTTTAATCTATAATGAGCAATAAAACTGTCAACTTCTTAATTATTCCTCTACCCACCTCTCTCTTCATGGCCCTGAAGTTCATTTATAATATGGGAAGCTGTTAGGGGCACTGTTGGTGGGCTAGATTCTCAGAAGAATACAATTTCACAGAGAAAGCAAACTTTGGGTATTTCTGTCTTTTTTTTAATTTTAAAAATTTCTTCTTTTAAATAAAGGCAAGAGAGGCAGCTAAACACGTGGCTAGTCTGATGAGAAAATTAGAAATCATGCGGTACAGATTTTTTTTAATTGTGTAAAATAAGTTTTAACTAAAAGTGTATTTTTACTAAATATATTTTTAAGCTAAACTTTTTCTAATATATATGTGTGTTTATAACACATTATTTTTGCCTTAGCTACACAGTTGCAGTATAGGAGGAGAAATAGCTGTTTTACAAAATGCCATCCCTTTCTAAAATGATATTAATCTACATCTGGTTTTCTCAGTCTTGGCACTATTGACATTTTGGCTGAGAAATGTTTGTTCGTGCGAGGCTCTCCTGTGTAAAATAGGATGTTTAGCAGTATCCCTGGCCACTACCCACTAAATGCTAGTAGTATCTCTTGAATTGTGATATTCAAAAGTATTTCCAGACATTGGCAAATGTCTTGGGGGATGGGGGTTGGAAGGGAAGGAGGATGAGAATAGTTAAGGAAGTTAACAAAACCAATTTTATACAATGATAATTATTTTTTAATTTTTTAAAAATTTTATTTTTATTAAAGTATAGTTGATTTACAGTGTTGGGTCAACTTCTGCTGTACAGCATAGTGACTCAGTCATACGTACATACACATTCTTTTTCTCACACTACCTTCCATCATGTTTTTTCAAGAAAAATTTAATGAGGGGGTTTTAGACTTTTGGATTATTTTCATTCCAACCCACTTCCTTCCTTCCTTTTTTTCCTTTCTTCTTCCCTTCCTTTTTTCCTTCTTTGCTTTAATAGATAAATCCTTATTCGACAAAAATTTCACATGGAAGTCCAATGTATAAAATTTTACATAAAATTCCAGTGTGTAAAAATCTAAAAGGGCTTCATTCCCTGAACTGGGTGGTCCTGAGATTTACTTCATTTGTCATGATTTTTATTTCTTGTATCTTATGATGTTTTGACATTTTAAAAACTTGCTGGCCAGGGAGAGACTGCTGCCTCCAGGGCTAACCCTTTCTTAGCAATGGGCTCAACTGAGAGCACTTCTCTCATATATGAACCAACCAATTCTGAGTCTATGCTGCCAACCCCTCCTTATCTACCTCTCACACACCAAGCCAATATTTCTTTGCCCTCTGTTCCCGATATCAGGCAACCAGAGATCAGCCTTTAGACCAAAACCTGCTGGAATTATTCAAACTAGCCGATCCTAAACTACACCCCTCACCTGCCTTGCCTTTCCTGGGAAATCCCCAGTGAAGGCTCTGACCTAGACTTTCCCCTCCTGTCTTCTGTCACGCAACCAACACCTGGAAAATCCCCTGTGACCCTCCATTGCATGCAGTAACCCCCCTCTATGGGACCTGTTAGTAAAATGAACTTCTCCCAAGCCTCATGCTCATGTCTCCCTCTGGCCACTTTGACTTGACCATAGAAGTAAATACCCATTTACTTCTACACAGGAGTCCAATGTGTGTAATTTTACAGGGAGAGCTAATATATAAAATTCTCATAGAAGGACTGCTCTACCTTGAAACGTCGTGCCTCTGAGACTGTCTTACAGTAATAATCATGCTTTAATTTCTGTATTTTATATTCTTGAGTCGTAACCAAAACTTATATTTTTAAAACACTGAGTCTCTTGATTCTGCCTTATGTTCCAACTCTCCAGTCCAACAACCTCTGAATCAGTGCTGTCTATACCTTGACTTCTTTAATTCTCATAAATGAATTGAGGCAGGTATTGGCACCTCAAAATTACAGAAGTTTAGAAATTAAGTGATTACCCAAATTTAATTGTTATGTTTTCCATTGCAAAATACTTTCTTAAATCAAATCTTAAGTAAGGATGATATACTGTATTAGGCTTGTGGTGTAGACCCATTAAGGATTGAATGTTGTCATTATCTGTTATACGGATTAGTTTCAACCTCATCCATCTAAGTTCTCCTTTCCATTAGTTTCCTCTCCCATAATTAGTTAATTCAAACTGAAATGCAAATACTTTTTCTCTGAATCCAGTGATGACTTCTCATCATTGAACATATATGAGTTAAGTTCCTCAAGGTAGTATATAGGGTTCTCCAAGAGATAGTCTATGTTGAGCTCTCCATGTTTATGGCTTACTTTATCATTTTACTGCTCATAACCTTCCCAGGTTCTACTCCCACCTTCACATCTAAGTGAGTGTTTCTGACATGGGTGTTTATACATCTCTGCTTGGGAGAGATCCTTCCTTTTAACTAATTGTTTTTCATTCTTTCCAGCTCAATTCATGGATTATCAACCTTGGTAAAACCTTTCTTAATAACTCTACTCTTACTCAGGATTATGTAAGTTTCTGTTTTTAATATGTTTGTAATAACCTGTTATCTCTATCATTACTCTTAGAACATAGCAAAATAATTACCTGTTTTGATGCTTATCTCCTCTGATACTTTTTTGGAAAATAAGTTTGTAGAATTAATTTTATAACCAATGCCTTGAATAGAGCTATGAATATGGGAACTATTGTATAAATCTTTGTTGTCTATGTGGAGTAATTTTATTTGAGTATCCTCAATTTACAACTAGGTTAAATTTTTATAATGGTTCTTAAAACATTATCTTTTAAAAATAGGACAGTCTCCTTAGCCTGCCTAGAAAGTTCTACTGAGTGCAAATCTCAAGGTGAGAAGGTGTGGAAAGATTTACAGAAATTCATTACCTTTTTTGAAAAATAATTATATGACACATTTTTTTTCTTGCTGATTGCCACAGGCAGACTCATCTTTGAGAATAAAGGATGGTGTTATGATATTTTGGGGAATTTTAACAATAATTGGAAATAGAACATGACTCATTGAGCCTTTAGGTAGAAGGAAAAATAAATTCATTTGCAGTTTTCAATTTAGATAAATACATGTCACCTGGAAGTCACATGAGTTTTAAACTCTGAAACTAAAATAAATAAGTGGGGGTAGGGAGGTCAGGAGAAAGAGTCAATGATCTGTAGAAAGTATAGATGTAGGTGATCTTCTTGAAGTAAGTATTCGTATAAGACCTAAAATGATTAAGGTCATACACAGCATATCAAAGCTGAAACAAACCTTAACCGAAGTCAGAGTTAGGAAGAAAAAAAAGAAAAGAAAACTTTGCAATTAGGTAGACAATGGTTTCAAGGTGGTGTTTTTTGTTAACTTATGACTGTCCTGGTCTAGCTGCTTTGTCCTTTATGAATCCCCAGTTATTCTTCTCATCCACATTCTCATTCCCTAGAACTCTTGTTATTCTGTTTTTCCTTCCCAGTGTGATTAGAAGACTGTGCTGGAAGTTCAAAGGGAAATTATGCCCTACCTTAACTGGATAAACTTCTTTATTAGACCCTGGAAATGAATTCTAAACTCTCACTTGATTATACCTGTAAATTAAGGCTGACATCATTCATCAGGGATAAGTGCTAAATGATCTATTCTCGGAAAGCATCTTTAGGCTAAGATCACGGAAGCCTTGTGTTTACACAGTATCCAAGAATGATGTAATGTGTGAACAATTATCAAATGAGTCATTGTGATTCCCTACCTTTGCAAAAGCATATCTTTTCGAAAACTGTGTCTTTCAAAATTATCGTTCCTTCCTCTGCTCAGTAGCCTCCAGGGTTCAGCCCTTTCCTGCCAATCTTCCTTAAAGTAAAAGTAAATGCCTGAACTTTCCCAGATGGTCGTATTTGAACTTAATTGAAGACACACTCTGCTACAATTATGTGGGAAAGTTGGAAATAGCATTTCTTAAAAGCCTATCAAAATGTTTGTCATTGCATCATTATTATAATACTATGACCAGAATTATTATACCCATTTTATGGATGATAGGAGCAAGTACAGTACTGCAATTTCTTTCACCTACTGCAATTTCCTTCACCTACTTCTTAGAACAGCCTACACAACTAGCTAAAAAAAGAAACATTTCAAAGTCTGAATATAGTCAGGCCTCGCGGTTTGGGACACACAGCAAGGACTGGCAGGGATGTCCAATGCCCATGAAGGACTCTCAACAGAGTCATAAAATTCTTTCACAGACCATTGTATAGTGGTAAGGTCTTTCTACTCCATCATATTGAATTCATTTCAGACTCTTCAAGTGCACTCATACTTGCTTCTTTTGATCCCTACTGCAGAGATTTCTGGATCATTGTTTACACTCTGTCTTTCCTAATTTGGCTCAACATTTTCCATTTTCCTGTGATTCTTATTTTATTTCACATGCTGACTACTATTATACACAAACTCTTGTGCCTTGTATCATCTTTTGTTTTTTATCATTTTTTTTTGTTCCTTTAAACTTTGAACTCTTAAACAGCAAGGCAGAATAGGATAGTGATGAAAAGCACAAATTCGATGCCAGATTGCAATATTTCCAATTACACTATCAATTCTTTATAGTGGTGCAATACTGAGCATTGAATATAAAATCTTGATGCGTCAGTTTTTGCATCTGTAAAACAGGGATATAATACATATGACTCACAGAGTAATTGTGGGATTAACGGAATTAAAACAGATAATCAGTTAGAAGAGTGCTTTTCACACATAAGCACCTGATAAGTGTTAATATCATCCTCACCATCATCACTACGGCCATCAAAATTATATCCGTTCTCACCATTCTACCAAAGCCGTTTTATTAATAACATTCAGGTAACTCAGGGTTTTTTTTTTTAAAGCAATGAATATTTGTCAATCTTTGTTATTTCTGACTCACATCTGAAAACCCTAGTCCTGCTGATCGCTGGGTAAGTAAGAGTCCAGCACGGAAACAAACAGCTCTACATATTCGGGCAGTATGGTATGAATACAGGGAATGAATTGCTTACAGAATTACTTGATGGGTTAGAGGAGTGGAAGTCAGAAGGGGCACCACTGAACTGTTGAATCCAAGAGCACATCATCATTGATAGGACTCAGAGCTCTGGCTGTTGCTTCTGCCTCTGACCAATACAAATACCATTTGTCCTCGTGAAGCTAGGCTCAAGCTACCAGAAAATTGAATCTGATGACGAATCCATTTCTAAACAGTAACATTTCTTACTATTGCTTGTTAACAGAAACTGCAGCAGGAAGGAGATCTCTCTCTCTCACATCATCCTTGGCAAAGGAGTTTTGGAATGCAGTTTTTAGCTTCTTTTTTTCTTTTTCTTTTGTCCTGAGAGTTCTGTCCTGATAACTTCAACTGTCACCTCTCTCTAGCTAACTACCAAATCCCTGTTCACAGCTCTGGCCTTCTCTAGTTTCAAATACATAACTCCAAGAAATATTGGAAATTTTCATATGTATATTATATCATAGCCTATAACTCAATATATTTATAGTATAACTAAACACAAAATTCAACCAAACTATCTCTCTGCCTGTCAGATTTTTTTTTTTTCTTTTTTGGCCACCCTGAGACAGAGTTCCTGGACCAGGGATCAGATTCGAACTGCAAATGAGACCTATGTCACAGATGCAGGAACCCTGGATCTTTAACCCACTGTGCTGGCCAGCATTGAACCTGTGTCCTGGTGCTGAAAAGATGCTCTGATCTCACTGAGCCACAGCAAGCACTCTTGTCTGAAGGAGTTTTAATTAGTGATGCAATTTCTTTAAAATGTTCAGGTGCAAATTTTTGTTTATCACAACCTCAAATTTCTCCTACTCTTGTTTGATACATAGTTAAATAATAGAAACATGACAAGAGTAAATAGACCACATGGTCTTAAAATGGTCTTCCATAAGCTTCAAATCTTTTATTTTGACTTAGAAATGGTCAATAATGGCTAGAATTTATATTCCACATAAAACATGATATTACAGTAATTTTAAAGCTCTGAATTACAGTGGATGTTTACATTTAATCACATACAACTGGGAATGCTGACATCCTACTATGGAAACTGAGGAGTCTAGCAGAGATACTCACTAGATGGAGAAGTTATTATAACATATGATGAAAATTACTGACAATGAGTTAAATAAAATCAGACAGATTAAAATTTTATTTTAGACATTTACTAGATGTGTGACCTTAGGAAAGTTACTTAAAATCCCTAATCCCAGGTTTACTTAACTATAAATAGAGGTAAAAAATGGTACCCATGTCATAAGAAGGTCATTATGAAGAATAAATATGGTAATGATACAATAAAGCACTTAATGCAATACAAGTCTCAAAGCCAAAACAAACAATAAATTTTGGTCATATTAGTATTATCATCACCGATATTGCTATTATTCTCCTTTCTATGAATATGTTTTAAGGTAAGGCTGCAGTTGATGTAAATTTATAGTCACTAAGTCACTATTATACTTTATAGATTCATAGTCAAAAAAACTGATTAGTAAGCTTTAGGGACTTATGGTATGATTCTGTGTAGAATCGTAGGGTTCAGGTAGGTGACATATGTACTATGCTGAATGGATTGGAAGATGATAAGAAGTAAGTAGGTCTGGATTTGGTCCCCACAATCAGTTTATAATGCAATTCAATTTATAAATATTTAAACAATCAATTTATAAATATTGATATTTAATATAATTCAGTTGATAAATATTGGTACTTAATACGATTATCCTGTGGTATAGGGGGGAACTTAGGCATCAAACAGAATTCAAAACCATTGCCCTGAGTCACCAGTAAAAATTGTTATCTTATACTAAACAAAGTAACAGTAGATTATGTTGATATTTATTAGCAAAGTGTGCAGTTTTTTTAGTTCAGCTACATACTACACATATATTAAACTGAACAAAGTGAGAAAAGTCTTACGATATTGGGGAAAATGTTAAACTTCTACTTACACTTTGATTTCTCAATTTTGATAGTGACTTTGTATGTTGAAGTAGCACTGAAATAGCCCCCCTAAATTAATTGATTATAAATCATAGGGATTATACAAACATGCACTTTGGATCTGGGATTGTCTTACAAAGATAATGCAACTGATAAGATAAGGAGTTCCCTGTAATTCTATACATGGAGTTGGCTCAATAAAAATTCCTTAAAGAAATGAAGGAAGGAATCAGTTTATTAATTAGTGGCTTAATTAATTTGAACTTAATTTGTCATTACACTTTTCTCCAATTTCAACTCTGGAAAAAAAAAAAAAAGCATATTTTTTCCCTCAATTTCCAAATACTGAATTTTGTCAAAGGTGGACAAGTTTCTCCCCTGTCTAAATCAGCAGCTTTTATAAACTTTTTTTTCTATCCTCAGTCATGGATGTGCCCACTGTGTCTAACTGCCAAGCAGATTTGGGAGGCCGCAGCGCAAGGGTTGAAGAAATGAGAACAGCATGGGGAGGAGGAAGGCGTCACGGAGCGTGAGGGAGCACTTGCTGTTCTTACCACACTGAGCACGCCAGTCCACACAGCCCACCCTGGGACATCTCACCATAGATAGATTTCTGGCTCTGTTTGGAAGAAGCAACAAGCTGACGGTCTCTTCTTCCTCATGGCAACAAAAGACTTGCTGAAAACTGATCTCATTTGGGCTCGTCTCCCTGTAAGACAAAAAGCATAACCTCCGAAAGAGTGAAACATGTTCTCCCAACTCTGTTGGAGAGGAGGGTGGGAAGAGCTCTGCCTGCTTGGCACAGCCAACTCTTTAACGGGAAGGCAGCAGAGTTTTGCAAGGCAAGGGAGCTAAGGGAATGCTCTAAAAACCACACCTCTGCCTTTTGGCACTGTGCATCAACTGAAAATCATTCTTTGGGGACTGGATGTTGGAAAACGTGTACGCTCATGATAAAAGTACACGTTCTAACTGAAGGTCTGTCGCAGGGCTAGAGCTTAGAAAGTAAAGCTCAAGAGGACTCTCTTAATGAAAAACCAGTGCTCTCAGGAGACAGCAGCCCCCTTAGATGGCTACATTAGGGAAGTAGACACTGCCGTTATGGAGTTGGCAGCAGCGTCGGGAGGGAAATGAACAGAAGTATAACCTTGGTAGGAAGTAGTACATACTCCAAGAAAGGTATAGAGAAATTGCTCATGGGATCAAAGAAGAAAGAACAATTACTTCCATTGAAAGAAATTACCAAAGATATATAGCAGAGATGCACCCTAAAAACAGTATTCAGTAAAGCATAAAGATGATGTACTTAAAAAAAAAAACTAAAAGAATAAGTTTGAAGCTTTCCTATCTCAGAGAAACAATTGTGTGTCATGTTATTTTACCTTTATTGAATTAAAAATAATTAGAATCCATTCAGCTAAAGCGTCCTATTGGAATTTTAAATGGGATTATGTTACACTTATAAATTAAGTTGGAGAGAATGGATATCTTAAAAATATTTAGTCTTAGTCTACAGGCTTATCTCACTAAATTAACCCGATTTTCTCTAATTTGACTGAGAGGAGTATATTGGACTTTTGCTTTCTCATAGAATATCCATTTTCCATGGTTCCATCGTGCAGTTTGTTTTGTCTTGGTAAGTGTTTGGATTTCTTGTCATTAAAATATTATTAGGACCTGAGGATGGGATAAGATCATAGAATGACCCTGTCCGAAAATAATGCCTGCCTCTGTGCTGAGTGTAATAAAGACAGTGTTGCTTCAAGACAGAAAATGCATTTTCCAGTGAGATTCACTCTTGTTGTGTGTTTTCCTAACCTTTGCCACATTCATCTTTCTACACACACTCTGCCTTCTAAAGTCTGAAAACAGAACGCTAAGACTCCCTGATTTAGAGTAGATTAAAGGGATAAATTCATGGTGAGAAATGTATTCCCTGATGAGATAACACGTTTCTACCTACCTCACAGGGGCACAACCTCTCGGGCTGGCCCTCTCTGTGGGAAACGGTGATTACAATCAGTTTCTGAATTCCAACAAAAATATGCTGAAGAGAAAATTGTCTTTCTCTGAACCAATAAACGATGTCTAAATGTGGGAACCAACACCAAAGCATTATGGTCTCGTGACCAAAAGCGTAATGAGGCATCTCCATATTACTGAAATATTAAATTAACACAAACTATTTTTTATATTTTTGTAGATTACTGTCTCTTAAACACTTAAGAAGAATGCACAGACATGTATGGTTTTGGATTCTTTTTGAGGGGTTTTACAGAGACCTTGATGTCTGTTCTTGCCCTGAGGGTCGATTGATGGCAGGTCAGAAGGCCATGATCTGTATTGTTTAAGATGAACTTTAAAAGAGTAAGTTGCAGGTACAAATGGTGGGATTAAGGCCCACCGCAGTATGAGATGATCATAGCATCTGATGAAAATTGGAAAGGGTCTAGAGATGAAATGGATTCATGATTAAAGAGTCGGACATGGTGTTCCCTTAAACTTCCCGCCAAAAAGATAGAAAAAAAACAAATAAACGTACTTAAACTAGTTATTTAAGCTACATTTATATACTTTAAAAATTAACACTTATAAAACAATGAGAAATATTACTCAGACCAGCTATCTTATATCATATGTTCAAAATGTGGATAATCAAAGACCAAGGCTAAAGTTAAACTAAAAATAAAAAAATATTTTACAAATTCAACACTATTCTTCACTATATGCATCATCATATCTTATTCAATAGCAGAAGCTGGTCCCAATGTATACAGCTTCTTTAAAAGAATTTGGTGTGACTTATTATTAATTTTGGTAACATATAAATAATTATTTTATTTAAAGATTTCAAATCTTTCCAGATTATTGTCACATTCAATGCTGCACCTTAAAGTGAAAATGACTACATGCCCTATTGATAAATGACAGAGGGAATTGTTGGGCTGGGAATTAAATCTTCCAAGAGCAAACAAGGTTGGAAGAAAATTTGGCTGAAATCTATGGTTTCTTATATGGGGTAAGACGAAGGCTCCGAGAATGACTTTCAAGTCTTGCTCTCACACTCCTCAGGTCAGAGGAAACATATTGGAAGCATTTCTTTGGTGTGCAGGCCAATTGTCTTCACATTCTATCATCGTACTTCAGCATGGTGATGAGATTAGAACATTTCCAGGCTGAAAACCTACACATCTTGATAATGAGGAGCCCCGGTATTTCTGTCCGGAAAAATAATGAAAGTCCTAGAGGAACAGCCATCCAAACCCAATGAAAGAGACTGAGCTTTCACCCAAAACTTTGATCAAATTACAGGAAAAACCAATGGAGTAAAATTAATGCTGGCTCTCACTTACAGCCAGTGCCCAATTTGCACCGAGCACTGGGCCAATATGAAAAAATCCAAAGCAGTGAATAGCACCAGAGGCAGACCCAGGTTTTGTGGGGGATGAAACTTAAACTGCGAGTCACTCTTTTAGAAAACTAATTTTAAAAACAATACTTTGCAAATTCTACAGATACAACCAAGACACAATGCTATGGTCCCTATAAAACTCTTAGAATGAACCCATGTAAATTATAGGCCTGCAGCTTAGGCTTCTTTACCTTTGCCTCTGGGACAGCTACCTAATGGAGAAAGAAGTATACAAACTGAGTATCTATTTCATGCATAACTGTATATAACTCTTACAGATATCGTGTATAAAAATATATCACCAAGAGTATAACTGGAACCCCTTTCAATAAATTCTCATTCCTCTTCCCACCTTTCCTCTGCTATTTTATATTATAGATGTCAACAGTTCATTTCAAAAAATGAAATGTTAAGAGCACTCTTTGAGATAGTTGAATAGAGGAAAATCCCATAACTCTTTTATATAGGCTTTTTGAAATAGCAGATAGTTTAATATTGTTATTTAAAGGTAAATAGTCTCTAGCAGGCTGGAGATTTTAACATGTTAAAATGCAAATCAAAACTTCAATGAGGTATCACCTCACACCAGTAAGAATGGCCATCATCAAAAATTCTACAAACAATAAATGCTAGAGAGGGTGCCAAGAAAAGAGAACCCTCCTACACTGTTGGTGGGAATGTAAAGTGGTACAACCACTATGGAAAACAGTATGGAGGTTCCTCAAAAAACTAAAAGTTGAACTACCATGATTCAGCAATCCCACTTCTGGGCATCTATCCAAAGAAAACCACAATTTGAAAAGATACATGCACCCCAATATTCATTACAACACTATTCACAACAGCAAAGACATGGGAGCAACCCAGATGTCCATCAGCAGAGGAATGGATAAAGAAGATGTGGTACATATATACCATGAGATATTATTCAGCCAAAAAATGAATGAAGTAATGCTATTTGTAGCAGCATGGATAGACCTAGAGATTATCACACTAAGTGAAGTAAGTCAGAAAGAGAAAGGCAAAAATCCTACACTAGCACTTATATGTGGAAATTAAAAAAAAAGATACAAATAAATTTATTTACGAAATGGAAACAGACTCACAGATTTCAAAAACAAATTTATGCTTACCAAAGGGGACAGGTGGAGGCGGAATGGATTAGGGGTTTGGGTTTGCACACACACACTATTATATATGGAATATATATGGGACCTGCTGTATAGCACAGGGAACTTTCCTGTGATACCTATATGGGAAAAGAATCTGAAAATGAATGCATATGTGTATATGTGTAATTGAATCACTGCAGTACAGCAAAAGTTACCACAACATTGTAAATGAACTGTACTTCAACAAAAACGGAAAACATTAAAAATAAAAGCACTTAAATATTAATTAATTAATTAGTGGCTACTATTGCAGATCTTGTTCCTGGGGAAGCAGACTCTGAGACAGAGATTAGCATGCAGGAAATTTATTAGGGAGTGTTCCTAGGATTAAATCTAGGGAAGGTAGCATAATTGGGCAGAGGAAGAAGTTAGTCAATGATGCAGTCACACTGAGGACCTCAGCCAACCCCACAAGAGTTCTGAATATAGAATTGTTATTGCCAATCCCCCTATGTTGGGGTGTAGGGGCACCATTTGATATCCCTATATCAAGCCATCATGATATGCAGGTTGCCTCTGGGCAGTAGCAAGAAGATGTGACCTTGATAAGGTGGCTCTTTTAAAGCCAGGCAACTTGCAGGGTGAATTAACAGGTTAGGGCTATCATTTAGCTGTATTTCCAGCATCTGGGGAAACAGGTCCTTTAATTCTGCAGGATGGACCTGGGAAATGTACACAGAGTCCACTCTAGTCTTCACTCTGAAGGATCCTGATCCACCTCTTCAAATAAGTTCCAGATCAGCTCTTCCAGGACACTGGCTGGTCTTGTGATGGAGAAAACATATAAAAACAAGTTTATCAGAGCCAACCACAGCTCTCCTCTCCCAATAAACTTTCTGGTCCCATTGAAAATGGCATGATGATGTTCATTACCCCCTTCCCTCATCAATTCCAGATACATCTTCTCCTCAGCTTCCCCCTCTAACAAATTTAGATGGCGTATCTGGTAGTGGGGCACAGAATCTTAGCCCCAAAGGACATGAGCCTCTGAACATCATGCTCATCTCAGGCTGGAACTACTGCGCTCCATCATTTGTCGTAAAAGTTGGCCCAGAATATAACAAGAGACACTGATAAGGATCAAGTCTATGCCAAACATATTCCTCCTTGCTAGGATGGTACTTCTCTTCTTGTGTGATATTCACTAAAGATAAGGAGGCCCAAACACTCAGACAGCAGCTATAGCTTAAATTTAAATAGGACTTTTGCTACTTTACCTAGTATAAACATTCTTCCTTTCAGAACCAAGGTCTCCAAGCCCTGAGAGTCTAGAGAGGCCACATTTGTGGGCATAGAAAGAATAAATTATTCCTTAAGAAAATAACTGAAATAATAATAGATGGGTCCATTCCTACTTCCATATCTTGGTTCCTAGGCCTATGAATTGATAGGGTGGGGGCACAGTATCATGTGAAGTTAATGCACATATTAATCCAGGAAGATGACTCTCAGTCCTCCAAGGCCTTATCTTTGGTGCTCATCTGTGCCTTCCACAGGCCATCCTACCATTTTCTCAGGCCAAAAACTTACCGGCAGTACAATAAAAGATAGGAACACTGGATCCCATTGTCAAGTGCTCATTTTCTCTCTTTTTGTTATAAAATAGATTCCATGGTCTGTTACAAGCATACATGGGATCCCTACGTTGGTGGTTCAAATACTCCCATGGATAAGATATAAATCCCTCTACTCTGGGCCTCCTTTTCCCTGATCTTCCATTTTTTTTCCTCCTCCTAGGCCCCCTGACAAATTGTCATGGCCATTGGCCAAGAGAATATATATATACACACACACTAACTATGAATTCCATTTCTATAATCCCAGTTAACTCAGTTTTCTCTTTTCATATCCTCTGATGAACTTGGACCTCCTGTAGCGCCTTAATTTATATGTCTTCCACCAAAATCACACTGCTTATGGAGACTACTTAAAACTGGTATGTCTAGATTCTATACTCCTAGGGCGGAATCTAATTAATTTAATTCATTCCAAGAAAACTCTGAGCTCATATTTTTTTCACCCAGCCTTTCCAAGTTTACGCACAACCATTTATGGCTCTTTTTGTGGCTGGTACTTGGACTACCGCCTAAATTAATAGAAGTTGATCAGCATACCTTCTTAACATTGTCATGGGTAAGACTTTTTAATTTTAGCATGGCTAGGAGGACAGTTGTTAAGAACACAGATATACTCAGTTAGCCTCATGAGAAAAAAGCACTACATTTATTCCTTGGGCAGCTCTATGCAGCTTAAACATCTGCACATGCTCAGAAGTGGTTTCTCTCTCCTAACTGGAAGAAGATTGCGAGAATTTTCCATGGAATTTACATGCTGCTGAGATAAACTTCAACACTCTTTCTCTTCTGATGGTCTGTGTCATCTATTGAGAGAAGGGGGGATTCTGGGGCTTCCCTCTGACTAGTGAATTCTCCTTAATGTCCATGGTATGAAGTTTGACTATAATTCTTTGGCCATTGCTGAGATACTTTGCTTACAATATGTGTCCAATAGCCAGATGGGGCGACATCACTTATTTTGGACAACAACCCTTCTGGATGGCTGTACTTCTGCGAGTCCAGGAAGGGTCAATTCTCAGAAAAGTAGGGCACAGATGAAGAAGACAACCAAAAATGTGTGTCTATTACATAAGCAAAATTTACACTGCCATAAGTATGGTATTAAATCATAGTTATTTCATGTTGGATAAAAACCCTAGGAGAAATGTTAAGCTGTTAAAGTCAACAGCATATAAAATATTGGATCCAAATGGCAATTGACCTCTACTAAACTCAACATATCTGCCAGAAAGCTCCAAAGAGTTGGCTCAGGACATTAACTTTCCTGAGTATTGAAATCTTTAAGCTTAGTAAATTCATATTTAGAAAAAACCGCAGAAGTATTTATTTCAGATTGAAGTGATTTACCTTTCAGTCACATGTGTATTGTTCAGTTGTTCATATTGTACAATATACGTTTATGGGTATCCACTAAATTCCAGCTTCTGTGCCGAGAAGGAAAGGATCCAGCAGTAAAGCATCATTTCCTCCACATCCAAAGGGCAAAAATTAAGATGCTGGCTAAAACCACATATTGGCAGAGATTGGGGAAGACAAGTTATCTCTTGCACTGCTGGTAGCAGTATAAATTTGAACAATCAAATTTGTAGTCAATCTCTCAACATTTAGTGTAAATAAATATTAATAAACCCTGAAGCCCAGTATTAAACTCCTAAATCAAAGACACAAGTTTTTAAAGGGAAATGAATAAATGTGTTCATCATGGCACTAGATACAGTGTGAGGACTTAGAGGCAAACTAGGATTGTATTAATAGGGAGATGTACAGTGGATGGAGATACCGGGTACATAAAGTAATTAATCTAAAAAATATAATTCTGAGTGGAAAATAAGTCAGAATTGCATATAACAACTCTATTCATGTACAACAAAAGCTATATAGATATAAAATATTATATATGTATACATAATATGTATATACAATATTACATATAATATCATGTATATATACCTGTGTGTGTATGTATGTATAATTTTTATCTATAATATTATGTATATAATTTGAGTAGTTATCTCTTATGAGGGAATTGGACTAATGATTAGGGACAAAGCAGGAAAACTAAACTAAAACAGAAACTGTTCTTGTGCAGATCAAAAATACCAGACACATAATTTTTCTGTGCACTTGTATGCCTTCCCCCTTCCATATAGATATATCAAAAATTTTTTTTTCAAATGAGAAAAATAGCATAATCATGACTTTCCTGGGATTACCTTTGTAGGAAAGTAATTTCATTGACTCTGGAGATTGGAAGAATAATATTACATTGTCAACATAATAATTACCCATTCTGCCTAGAATCCTCTTGAAATATATTAGTAGAAAATATAAAACTAGAAGAACCGGGTATATCAGTCTGTCCTCCCTTGGTTCCCTTTTTGGGGGGAGTGAGAGATATTGTTTCTTTCAAAGTTCTCTTCAGTATTTCTGTTGGTGTCCTTTCTTTTTTTCTTCCAGTCCCCTTTCTTCAAACACTCCTAAATCAAAAACACAAGTTTTTCGAAGGGAAATGAAAAAACATGTTCATCATGGCACTAGATCCATTGATAGGACTTGGAGGCAAACTAGGACTGTATCAATAGGCAAATGTACACCTCAGAGAGGTGTTCTTTAAAAAGTACAGGTAAGGGTTTTAGATAAATTTGTCATTCATTGCCCCCCAGGAGCACTGGCATTGATGTATTTGGAAGTAACCCAGTTTATTTGGCTTTATGCCTAACTGCTTTAGACACAGCATTTTTTTCTGAGAAACAAATTTAAAAATATTCTGTGGATGTTTAATACACATACGGTGGGCATAAAGGTGTGTCCCTGGTGTAAGGTGACAAAGAAGTCTCAAGAATCCTCTCCTTTGTGCCCTCATATTCTGAATATCCTCCACCGTACTGTACTGCAGTGATGGGCTGAGAGCCCTTCTAATGCTTGCAGAGCTGGGAAAAATGGCCCACTCTTTAGTTTCAGGTTCTGATGCAGTAGAAGGGGCATCTCATGAATTCCACATTTCTTCATTCTTCTTTCAGCGTTAGTGGTCAGACATCATGCATTCCATCTTGGTTGAGTTTCAAGTCATATTATATACAAAGGTGGCCCCTTTATTGCTGTCCATCAGACATCATACTTGGCTTTTCACTAGTTTGGCAATTTTACTGAGAAATTCAGGATTAATAGGGTAAGATCACAGTGATAGCCTTTCAACATTTTGCTAACATTGCATTTGCCCTTTTCCAAAATCCATTTTATATTAAACCACCTAAAAACCTTATCCCTTTGTTCAAATTGCTTACATATAACTAACAATATTGTCAACATTGATTTTATCTTATAATAAATCTAATTATTTAATAACACGTTTATCTTTTCATTATATTGGGCACACCACAGGAACAGAGATATCTGCATATTCATTTTTGTAACCTCAAACCAAAATAATAAGTATTCATAGAAGGTTTGTTGGATTAATGAATTAATTAATGAACAAAAAAATGATTGCCAAAATCAAAAGGAAATCAAGAGCAGTTAAATATCCCCAACATGAAGTATTATAGCAACAGACTTTAGGAAATTTTCAAAAGCGTTCTTGGCCAAATCTACTGCAATCAAATCTCAAAAGAGCAAAAAAGATTTTACAGCCATATGTACAATCCCTGCTTATAATGCAATTTACTTATAACAGAATTTGACCCATATCGTATATTGTATATTTCTATTTGTTAATGGTTTCCAAAGCAACTAATTCTGATAGGTACATTTCCTCTGTACTCTAGTTCTGGCTTGATCCCCTAATACTTGATATAATCAAATTTATTTTTCTGAGTCACCCTTTCATAAGTGCAATATTAAAAATAGTGTTCTGACTACTTATATCTACCCTATGCTGTACTATATTATACCCTCTATTTCCTTTGTATAGCACAGAGTTTGGAGAACAAAACAAAAAAATAACATTTTTATAGTGTTTTAAAGAATATACCATTGTTATCTTCTACCTCATTTCTATTTTTTTTTACAGGTGTTAGTTCTGGGCTTTAGTCTAAGTGACTTGTCCAAGGTTTCACAGCCAATCAATAGCATAATGGGAACTTTTTTCTAAGTATCATATAGAATCCTCTTTCTTTAAAAAAAATATTGTGATATAATTTATAACATTGTATAAGTAAAATGTATATAATGTGTTGATTTGAAATGTCTATATATTGCAATATGATATATAATATATAATGCATTATCTAACACCTCACATCACGTGTATAATTATCATTTCTTTTTTGTGGTGATTATAATCAACAATCTTACATTTTAAATTTAAAAGTAGAATCCTCTTCTCGCCAAGATTTTCCAAAATAAGACTCCCTAACATATCTCCACTAAGAAAATTGTATTCCATAGTCCTTTTTGTTTATTAACTGTGAGAGTTTATTGCAGTCAATTTACAATGTTCTGCCAATTTCTGCTGTACAGCAAAGTAACCCAGTATACATACATATATATATATATATATATATATTCCTTTTATCACACAATCACCCATTCTGTTCCATCACAAGTCTTTTTAAAGTAAAATGTTCAAGAGAATTTTCTTCTTTTTGATCTTGTTGGTGTGTGTGTGTATGTGTGTGTCTACATAATTCAAGAATTTCATTCTGCTAACAACAAAATATACGTCATGTACTACTATCTTCCTTTCTACTTTTCCATTTACTTTTTATTTTCCATGTTACTCTTTAGCTCCATCCATAGACATCTCCCCCATGGCTTATCTGGAATTACAGCACTGTTCTTATTGTTGAGGCTGCTTTTTCAAATCAGAAGATGAGCTCATGCTGCTTCCTGGATCTGAAAATAGCCCAATGCGACAGTAGGACCATGTCTACTATGAATGCTTTACTAGTTTCTCCACTTGCCACGTTTCTTTTTATAAGCCCCTGAGAAAGGAGGGCACCTTCTTTGTCCTCACAAGGTGATTGAGGCCTAGAGTTAAAACAGTCCAAAATGATGCATAAGTTCTGACTCTCCTACATCTTGTTAATTATTCCTCCCTTGGGTTCCTGGAGCACTTTCAACTTATATATAGTTTATATTATATTTATCACATTGCATCCAAATTCATTTTGTCCACCTATTAAACATCTATTAACTCTTTGTTTACTTTGTGCCAGGCTTAAAACAGAAAAAAAAATATCGCTATGCTCAAAGAGCTCCTGATCTAACAGGAAGAAAGAGACAGTAAGCAACATGAAGCATAGAAGGGGTCACACATGCTACATATCATTTGTTTTTGATTCGAAAAACATTAAGAATCATGGTCCTTTCTAAAAGTGTAAGCTTCAGGCCCATACGGGGATCAGGAGAACAGATAAAGGAGAACTCTGGTGAAAATATAATCACAAGCCAACAAAGACACTTTCATTTATTTCTGAAAACACTCCTATCGGAAGATTTTTGATCACATTCACTTGTTCCTTAATTATTTAAGTAAGAGACTCATAAAAGTAAAGACACCTATGATGAACTTGAAAATCATTTTGAAAATCAAATATTCTAAATTTGAACAATATAACTTTAAAGTATCCATTTCCAAAAAATAGTAGAAACTCTGCTATGTTGTTCTGTGCAAGTTACCTTAGATAACAGGTGATTTCCATTTCACATGCAACATTCAACCACATTCTTGTTAATACATTCCTAAGGAATAGGAAAATCAACTTACGGATTTTCTCTTTCCTCCTGCAAGCAGCCCATCTCACTCCCACAATTCCACAAACCCAGGGGGGAAAGTAGAGACCACCTAAATATTACCATCTTCATCAGGGCAGACTTCTTAGGCTAAAATAAAATAAAAGAGTACAAATGGGTGTGCAGCCAGGCCACTCTCCCCTTTGCCACACAAACCTGTTTGTCTGATATTAGGACTGAAAAGGGCAGCATCAGTCCAAAGAGAAGCCAGGTGCTTGGGTTAAACAAAGTGGGAACCTTCCCCTGGGAGGTAAACCACCTAGTTTGTCAGATCCTCTACCAGGGCATCCTTTTGGCTCAAAGTGGGTTGTGAGGTTTGAACAAAACGAATCTGTACATACAAGGAGAAGGCAATATTTCTTCTCAGGCTACTGTACTTTTCTGCTAGAAAACTCAGCCTGGAGGACAAGTGTTGACTGTTTTATGCAGAGCTCAGAGCTGGCGGAAACATCTACCACACAAGGTGTAAATAATTTTTTGTCGGATGATGTGTGAGAGACCAAATATAGTCCAAGAGAGAAAAGCTTTAGGGATATCATAACAGAATTTTGGGATCAATGGAAGATCTTATAAAAAATAAACTTTTTAAATTTAAGCACTATGAGTTCCGTCTTCAAATCCTAGCGCACTCATATATCTTACCGATACAACAATTTTAAACATACCGTCAGTGCCAATATCCCTGGTCTCCTTCAGGAACCCACTGTACAATCTGTATTCCTGCCTCACTCATTTTGTTTTGTTTGTTTGATGTTTGTTTGTTGGTTTGTTTTTGGCTGCACCCATGGCCTATAGAAGCCTGGGCCCTCCTTTGCCCTCCTTAACTCACTGAGCCACCAGGGAACTCCCTACTTACTCTTGATTATGACTCAGTAGAGTGATTTCCTTTCCACATTGTCTATCTCACTGCCTTGACTGGGAATATTACCCTCAAGTAAAATTTATCATCAGTGTAGATCATTTTTTTCTTATTACAAGATTATACAGGATCTTTAGAGAACTTTAGGCAAAAAAAAAAAAATAACAAAACAAATGAACTGAAAACCACCCATATTATCAATTAGAAACACCAAGTATAAGATTCAAAGGCTGGCCCAGGAACTTCCTTGTGCCTTGGGTATAGCCATTAAAAAAAAATACTAGCTATAATTTTCGTTGACAATGAGACTGCCACTGCTGTCCATCAGGGAATTATGGAGGAGTTTCTGGATACCACTTATTAGTTTTGAACAGTTTTCCTTTCCATCTTTGCATCAAATATACACGTGATTCTGATAATGATGTAAGTAATATTTTATTGAGGGTTCAAATAACAGTACCAAGAGAAGAGAGGACAGAAATAAGAAATCAACCCTCTGGTCTAGTTATCTTATTACCTTATAACTCATAAAGTAAAAAAGCTCATTGCCTAAATCTCAGAGGAGGTCCGTATGGCTGCTTTCCTGATTTCTGATTTTTACCTCTCACCCATCACGACACACAGTCCTTTGATATTTTCTTTCCCATTTGATATGTTTGTATTTTACACCTTCTTTGGAAATGTGCCATATCTTCCAGAAAAATAGTAGTCTAGCTCTCTACTTACTATTTTTCTTACTTTCGATCACAAGTGCCACTGGAATTCTCTGAAAGTAAACAACATCTTTTTCTGCCATTTTATGCTGTTTTTGTGGAAGGAATGAGATAAAAATATGTCCAGCATCACTGATGTGTATCTGGGGACCAGTCAGCTAGAAATTCCCACTTTGGGCAGTAGTTCACATTTTCTTAAGGTTTCAGAAATCATATACCACATAACAATTAGGATTCATTGCTCTGTGAAGTGTAACTACCTAACTTACATGAGATAATTAATCCATCTACTTAAAACAATCTAACTTTTTTTTTTTTCCTGCAAAGTAATAGCTCTGACCCAAGGATCTTGCAACACTCCCACCTACACACACACACACACACACACACACACACACACACACACACACACACTCAAGGTGAACTCACAAAACTTTCCCATTTTAACTGTAATTGCTTTTTTTGTAATTCCTAAACTTCTCCTTGACCAAATGAGAAGTTCTCAGTTGACCTGTTGTTTTCTCATTTATAAATATTTGTTATAACCATCATCATTGGTTGTTATGTATGCCACTGCATTACTTGACAAATCTTAAAATACTCAAAATATTGATAGTCTCTCTCTCTCCTAAATAATGATGTCATTCTCCTCCTAGCTAAATCTTTCAAACTATCTTTAATTTTGGCCTTTGAATGATGCTCCAGAAGTGGAATTTCTACACTGAAGACAATGAACTCTACAGGAATATTAATCTGTATGGCCAAATTGGCTTGCTGGCAGATTGCATCCATTTTCACTACTAATAGCCATATTTCAGGGTATTTTTCTTTTTGTGGACAACATTGAACATTTTGACTTGTTAAAATCTTTGTCCATTTGTTAAGCCAGAATAGCATCTGTTACTTAAATTCATGCAATTATAAATAAAAGAAAATAATGATAATGAGTTAGGGCAAAGAGAATTGTTAGAAATCAAGTAATGAATGTAATTCATATTGTTTGCCTAATGTAACCAGAAGGCTACCTTCTAGGATTTATAATTTTTTTTTTTAAAGTCAGAGTCTAGAGCTTATTTTTTTCTCAAGAACTCTGTTTTTCTCAAGTCTGATGGTTTAATTTACAGAAACATATTATTTTTGTGGTTTTAGAAATTCTGGTAGGCAAAATTACACTCTATTTTTCTATACATTAGTAAATCACAATGCATGTTAGTTCAATGGGTGCTTTGCTCTTATTTAAAAACTGATGATGTGGAAATCAGGCTCCTCAAAAGCTCAGTGACTTTGCCACAGTCACATCCTAGGAAGTGCCAGATCCAAGGCTGTAGAGGAAAATAAAGGACTCGGTGCTTCTTTTTGCTCTCCCTCCTGGGAAATTCCCACATTACCACTGGCTCAGGGAGTGATGAATAGATTCTTTCAGAAATAGAGTGGTCACAGTCTGATCTAAGTTAGCAAGCTTTCATTTTGTGTAGACAAAGAAAACAAAATGTTAGACTGGCTTCTCAGCCTGAGGGCCTCACAGCAAAGGAAGCTGTCTAGAGCAGGGATCCTTTCAGCTAGAGTGAGCATGAATTAGCCACCAGAAAGTACACATTCCGCATGAATATGGGCACATCCGGATTGCTATTTACCTTCACTGGAGGGCAGGTAACCCGATGCGACCACAGACTCTGCAAGCTTTAACAGGCAGAGGAGAAGAATGGGGATGTGGATCTTATATTTGGATAGCATCTTTCAGGCGAGACGTTCCCCAAAGGCTTCGGGAGCCAATTGTCAAAACTGCGATGAAGCTGTGAAACACTGGCTGTCCATCAGTAAACAGGCAAGAGACCCTGGACAACAGAAGCCCCCTCTATTCTTTGCAGCTGAAGAGGAAATATCATGAAGTAAGGCTCATAAATAACTACCCATACTTGATTGGGGGATATGAGGTCCCGGCCATTATGCTTCCACCCCTGAGGGCTGTAATTTAAAGTTTTTTGAAATCTATTTGAGGAGAAAAATCTCCAAGATTGTTCAGTTCAGTACTTCAGGTTTACATCGAGCCCCTCACCTTATGTTTTATACAATAATAATCATACCTGACTTATGCTGAACACAACAGAGTAAGTGCTATTGTCCCTACTTCATAGGTAAGTGATAGGAGCTTAGTACCATTGAAAAAAATAACTGTCAGGAGATCCCATCCTGGCTCAGCAGTAATGAACCTGACTAATATCCATGAAGACAAGGGTTCAATCCCTGGCCTCACCCGGTAGGTTAAGGATCCAGTGTTGCCGTGAGCTGTGGTATAGGTTGCAGACGCAGTTCAGATCTGGCACTGCTGTGGCTGTGGTGTAGACCAGCAGCTGAAGCCCTGATTCAACCCCTAGCCTGGGAACTTCCATATGTTGTGGGTGCAGCCCTAAAAAAAAAAAAAGCTGTCAAATACTGTTACTTTCTAATGGAGGTCGATCTTGGTAAAAGGAAGGCCATTTTGTTTGGGTGAACACCATGATGGATTTGAATGTAAGGAGAATGCAATAGTGGTTTCCAGGAACTAAGGGTTGAAAGAAATGGGGAGTTGATGTTTAAAGATATAAAATTTCATTTATGCAGGATGAACATGTCTGGAGATCTGCTCATAATATCAGTCTGTAGTTAACAGTAAAGTATTGTGTAACTTAAAATTTGTTAAGAGGGTAGATCTCATGCTAGATCCTCTTACCACACACACACACACACACACACACACACACAATCAAGGGAAGCAAGGAGACTTTGGGAAGCACTGGGTTTGACTATTCTCTTGATTTTGGTGATGGTACAGAGTGTGTACATATGTGTAACCTCATCACGTCATCGTACCCATTACATGTGTGGAGTTCTTTGTATATCAACTATATGTCAACAGAGCTGTTAAAAAAGAACAAAAAAAATTAAAAGAATAAATATCAGCAACCAAAAAAAGGAAAAAGAAGAAAGAGGATTTTGAAAATCATCGGTGAACATTTTTATTCAAAACGTTGGTTGACTGAACTTCTTTGCAGAGCAGATGCTGACTCACAGACATTGAAAAACTTATGGTCTCTGGAGGAGACAGTTTGGGGGGGGGCGATGTGCTTGGGCTGTGGGATGGAAATCCTGTGAAATCAGATTGTTATGATCATTATACAACTACAGGTGTGATAAATTCATTTGAGTAATAATAATAAAAAGAATGGGTGGGCAATGAGGTCCTACTGTATAGCACAGGAAACTGTAGCCAATCTCTTGGGATGGAACGTGATGGAAGATAGTAGGAAGAAAAGAATGTGGGAGTTCCCTTCGTGGCGCAGTGGTTAACGAATCCAACTAGGAACCATGAGCTTGCGGGTTCGGTCCCTGCCCTTGCTCGGTGGGTTAAGGATCTGGCGTTGCCATGAGCTGTGGTGTAGGTTGCAGACGCAGCTCAGATCCCGCGTTGCTGTGGCTCTGGCGTAGGCTGGTGGCTACAGCTCTGGTTACACCCGTAGCCTGGGAACCTCCATATGCCGTGAGAGTGGCCCAAGAAATAGCAAAAAAAAAAAAGACAAAAAAAAAGAAAAGAAAAGAATGTGTGTGTGTGTGTATATATATATATATGACTGGGTCACTATGCTGTACAGCAGAAATTGATACAACACTGTAAATAAACTATACTTTAATAAAGAATACCTAGAAGAAAAAAAAAAGGTTGGTTGAAGGTAATTTTAAACACTGTTCAAGTAATCTTTATTTCATGTGTTTCGTGTTGCTGTGATGTAAAACCATCTTAATCTTTGGAAAACAAGAGATGCTTTGAGAGGTTGTTTTAGCACCATTAAATAAAAACCAGAGTGTAACAAGTGAACAACTTTTTCTCCCCCATGATATTCATAGATCTCCTGGAGTCATATTTAGCTCTCACAGTGCTGTGAACTGGTTTCTCAGAACACTCATATCTGTATCTCCAAAGAGACCCCAGAAAATAATCAGGCCACATCCTAAAATGCAATATATGTATACGCAGGATATCTGGAAAAAAAAAATGGGCTGCTTCTCATCTGTTCCAGTGCCTCTAAATCTAAGGCTCTCATGTGGAAAGAAGGTGAAAAATATAGCCCAGTTATCCTGACGAATGTAGTGATTAACACAACTGTGATGATCTAATATCAATACACAAAAATAAACTGTGAACTCAATTGACAGGCTCATTCACCCCCTGCCTGTCACAAAGTGTTTAGGATTTTACATTTTAATACCATCTCTTTATTAGTTCCAATAACTGAATTACTGTCTAGTTCCATCTTCTCAAATTCGGGGCATTAAGGGCTTAAGAAAACATTTTTGTTTTAGGAATACCAGAAGATAATCTCATCTCTATTCAAGCAGAAGCTGCAGACTCAAAGTAGCTTCCAACCAAGACTTGTTGAAAATGATGTACAACCTTTCGGTTTAGCGTAATGGAGTGTATCTATAGTACTGATTTTAAGTGAATGTTGCTGTTTTCAACCCACAAATATTTGAGGTACATAAAGTTTCTTCTAGCAAAGAAATACACTTCATCTAAAGTTGAAAGAGGTGTTTGTTTGTTTTTTTCTTTCTTTTTTCTTTTTTCTTTTCTTTTTAGGGCTGCACGCCTGGCATATGGAAGTTCCCAGGCTAGCGGTTGAATCAGAGCTATACCTGCTGGCCTATACCACAGCCACAACAATGCGGGATCTGAGTCACATCTGTGAATTACGCCACAGCTCATGGCAATGCCGGATCCCTGGCCCACTGATCGAGGCCAGGGTTTGAACCCGCATCCTCATAGATACTGCTCAGGTTCTTTTCCGCTGCACCGCAATGGGAACTCCAAAAGAGTTCATAAGAAGAAATTTTCTAGTGTAGAACTTAAGAAGATGTTACATAAAATGTTGATAACTTTAATAAATCCATATTAACATGAGAGTTTGTTTCATAAGACAATGCTTTGTAATCCAAGAAAAGTCTAGAATGTATTTGGTAAGATTACACATTCCTCTCTTTGGCAAAGTACCTTAAATTTGGCAAAATTAATAAAATATTAGGTTTCTGACCTTTTACAAATTTTAGAAGTGCTTTTCTATGCTGGAACATTTATTATTAAATTAGGGATGGAAGAGAATCTGAGACATATTTTATCAGGAGTAATCTATTTATTCAACAAATTCTTACTGCATGCCTACAATGCATCAGATGCCATGAAAAGTATTGACAAGGAAAGCAAAATTAATCATTAATAAGGGAGAAGAAACTACCTAACTACAATGAAAAGTGAAAATGTGGTAAGCGCTAAGGAGAGAAACATTTTAATTGCTGCGGGAAATCTGGTTGGGAAATTTTGTGAAAATATCAAGGCCACATTGAATTGATTACTATGTGTTTCTGTCCGTTGGAATCAAATAAGGTTGGGCCATTAATGACTCTTGTACACAACAGAAATAAAACTTGTTATTTAAAGTGTATCCTAGAGACATTTAAAATAAAAATTCTTATTTTCAATTCAATTCCCCAAATTATTTGCACAAGCTTCCCAAATTTAAAGGGTATGAAGAAGTCTAGTACCTGCTCTAAGAAATATCTGTATCTAAAGTTAGTTACTAGAGAAGTACAAAAATGGAATATGTATTCTTTCATTCAAAAACTATTAGAAATTGGTTATATGCTTGAGTTTTCTTTAGATTCTGGGGATATAAATGGCAATTGGACAAATAATAGTAATGATGATAATATATTCTTAAATGCACTGGAATAGTTTATATACTAGTTATAATATTTTAAGAAGAATTCTTCAAGGGCATACACTATGGGGAGTTCCAAATAAAGTGAAATAAGTGTTCCATTTAATACTTGAGAAGCATTAGGCATTTGGGCATAGGACATTTGATTGAGTCCTTGAAGAATATTTATATAAGGGAAGCAGTTGGAGGTGAGGGAATAGCGTAAGTAGAAGCATGAAAGATGTGATTACCTTGTATCCCTGCAGGTTATATAATCTAAAATTTTTATTTCTAATTGACACCCATTTTCATTTCATATCACCTACTAAGTAAAGCAATATTTGGGACATTGTGTTATGTACCCTCCAGGTATTTGCATTCAGTCACTTCCTACTATAAAACATCTGCCCATTCAGATATCGAATGAGAAAATACTCTGTGTCTCAAAGTATATCAAGGTGATATAGTGGTGATTAAGATGTACCTCGATCTTCACCTTTTCTAGTGAAGTCTCCTAAAGGACCATCTAATAAGAATGGTATTGGCTATATGATAAAAGGCTTTTAGTAGGAAGTTACATCTGAGCTGAGCTGTGAATAGTGTGTAAAATAGGATTGATGGGAGTTGTTTTTTGGTAGATCAGTCAGATGTTTCTTGCATCTCAGTAAAGCCAGATCTAGATCTGCCCACACATTTTAAAGACAATAAAGTACGTCCTGGTACTGGTTTTAGATAATACATTTTTCAAACATATGGCTTAGTGCTAGAGTTAAATGTATTTTAGATAATACATTTTTCAAACATAGCACTTAGTGCTTAGTGCCTACACAATAGAATATTTTTTATTAGAACTTTGTAAATGGTTCTAATAAAAAAAGCCTTGTTTATAATGATGAGGAAGGAAAAACAGAGGAAGAAGAAGAAAAGTGAGGAGCAGGAAGAGCAAATGGACAAGGAGAAGACATCATTGCATTTTATCATAGAGAATTTTGGCTTCTACATCCATGATTTAAGATGATCATCTTTAACTCCCCCAACAATAGGATATCATCAAAGAGAATTGGCTGTCAAATTACTTCACAAATTAAACTGTAGCACAGCATCTCTCTGGGAACTGAAGAAATGAGAAACCTAGTTTTTTATGACATTAGAGATTATCTCATCCAAATTTCTCATTTTACATATAATGAAACTAGGGCTGAGAGAGTTTAATGTCAGCTGCCAAATTCCACTGTGGATTTACAGCAAAGTCTAATTGAAAAATAATAATGGTATTCTATGGAGATAGAGCAGAAAAATAAAATAAAAAATGAACTCTGAGAAACAGAGAATTTGCAAGTATGTCTGCTTTCATTCTCTAATATTTTTCCACAAACTACCATGTGTTTAGGTTTTTTAAATGGGCAGATATTTGCACAATGCTTTACTTCTTCATCCTTTTTTTCCTACTTGTTGCCCAAAGTAATTTAGAATACAGCTTTCACTCTACACCCTTTCATATCTTTCCCATCTTTGATCAATGAACCTCAGTCACCCATAAAATTTAGGTAACTTGCTTTACAAACAATAATGTGGAATCTATTGGCTCTTGTAAATCACTGAATGTCAGTTGAGATAAAGGACATGGAAAACTTGGCTTATTGGTTCACTCTTATAAGCAGTGCCACAGTGCCTGAAAAAAAAGTAGTTAAAATATAGCAATATTCTAGTATTAAAGCATTTGTAAAATCTTTTTGCTCCTAAGTTGACTATAGCCTGAGATACCACCTGACCTCAAACTTAATGTCATGCAACCAAAAAAATTTAAAAAGCCCTAAGATTTTCATATGAACTAGGTTTGTCTTCTCATTTAAGTTACCCTTGAATTATAAGATAAATCATGTTTACTAAGGAAAATGATGATGTCCTGGTATTCGGGTTTTCTTTGTTTTTTCAAATGGCCCAGGACTACTAAGATTTTTACAAGCCTTGTTTAATTTAATTCATTTGTTGATTTGGGGGAAGTATTTTTATTTTAAGTATGTGGAAATTGAGGTTCAGAGACAGAATCACCACATTAGGTCACACAGATTCCTTTTGCAATTAAAAAATTCACACTATGATATATAAAACAGATAGGTATATGTGTATATATATATATATATATATATATATATATATATATATATTCACACTACCATATATAAAACAGATAGGTAATAAGGACCGACTATACAGCACAGGGAAATCTACTTTATATTCTGTAATGACCTACAGGAGAAGAGAATCTGGAAAAGAATGGATATATGTATAACTGATACACTTTGCTGTACACCTGAAACTAATGCAACATTTTAAGTCAACTATACTCCAATAAATTAAGAAAAAAAATCTAATAAAAAGGAAGCTGTATATGAAAAAACAAATAAAAATAAATGTCATCCTCTTAGCTATTGGGACCTACATAGTTCTAAGTAGATCTAATATAACCTAAGTCTCTACCTGTCTGCTGCCAGTCCATACCATTCTGCCTGTGTTTATGTCACTCTGGGCTTCCAAATACCACGATTTTCCCACTTTATGACATTGAGTCTGCTCTCTCCCTTTGTCTCTTCGAATGGCAGACTCCATCTCTTGCTCAGGTTGCAGCTTTCACGCCATCCCTTCAGAAGACCTTCTACAAACTCAACTAAAACAAGTTGGAAATGTTTTCACCATCTCAGCAACTTTCTCCTTAATACTTATCACAATATGTCATTACACTTTTATTTCACAATCTCTATGAGGGCAGGGATCTGCAAATAATACCTAGAACAAACTAGGGGCACAGAAAATGTGAAGAAATGAACACTTAAAAATGGGAAAAGTTGATAAAAGGAATTGAAATCAGGTGTGTTTTTTCAATACCCATGCTTTCCCCACCAGGACCCTGTTTTATTTGTTATACTTCATTGACCAGCTAAGCCGCACCTATATTTGGATTCTGAATTCTGTATTCTGGAACTCATTATGAATTAATTAGGCTTAATGGGAAATAATTCATGGGTTTATAGCTTATCTTCCCATCTTAAAGGTAACCTACATAAACCATAGTTTGTGTCCTTCATAATATGGCTAAATGATGATTTCTCACCAGTGACACCCTCATGCTTCATTGGCCAGAACTGGACACAGGATTCAATCCAACCATCTGAGGGCCAGGAAGTGAAATCTACCACATGTCCAGAAAGGAGGAGTAATAGAAATTAAGAATTCCATGGAAAGAATGAAGGAAAAGAGAAAAGAAAGGAAAGAGAGGAAAACAAAAGGAAGAAAAGAACGAGCAGAGGTTAATGAAAATAATTATTGAGGATTACAATTATGACAGCTTTTTGCATGTGTCAACTTACTTGAGCTAAAGTTCTCAGTTGTTCAAACACTGATGTAGATTTTGCTGAGAAGAGTTTTTTGTTTGTTTGTTTGCTTGCTTGTTTTTTCAGATGGAATTAAAGCCCTTAATAAGTTGACTTTAAGGATATCTCTGATTATCTGGACGAGTCTGACTTAATCAATGAAAAGTTTAAATGAAAGACTGGAGCTTGCCCTAATAGACTTAAAGAAAATTGCTTCAGTTATAACCTGTTGGATAAAATAAACTGTCTCCCATGAGGGAGGCACTTTGAATAGCATTTAAAATTTATAGAAATTCCCACATTAAATTAAAATCACTGAATGAGTCTTAACTGCAAAAAGTTGATGTTAATTGAATCCTTGATCACAGTATTTTATGAAATTGGTCAAATGCAGTACAAATTTTTTAAGTAAAAACTACAAATTAGGAAGGAAGGTGTGAGAACCAATCAGGGAAACAGAAAATATTTCTCCCCACTCTTTCAGAAAACAAAAGCAAAAGTGAAAGGTTTACTGCATAAATAACAAGGTGCTACTGTATAGCTGAGCAGACTATATCAAATCTCCTGGGATAGACTATGATAGAAAATAATATAAAAAATGAATGTATATATATGTATGAGTCACTTTGGTGTATGGCAGAAATTGGCACAACATTGTAAATTAACTACACTTTAATTAAAAAAATAAATTCAAAGCCTCTTCCCCCAAGTAGAAAGTTTACTGAAATGGAGTACCTTCATAAAATTATTTGATATACTAAAGGAAGAAAAATGTTAGAATAAACATGAGATGGAAAAAGGGAGACTAATTGAGAGAAAAAAGGTAAATAGTGACTAACTCAAGAAAAAATAAATTATTAAATGAAACAATAAAAACAATTATAAATGTAATGAAAATAAAATTAAAGTTTTAGACTTACAGTGTACAAGATGGAACTTAATCACTTAACTGCAATAGTATTGAATTCAGGAGAAAACATAACTCACATTAAAGTATTATAATATCTTTGTATTGCTTGGAAGAATAAAAAACTATGTTAAACTATATATAAAATTCTGTTAAGCTTAATATCATCAGTTTAAATGTATCTAGTGCCCAAATAGAATTTGTTAATTTTGAAGGTAATAAAAATTAAAAAAATAATAAAATGAAAAAGAAACTACATTTAAAGAAAATGTACATTAATTAGTAAACAATGAAACATCTTTTTTTCCTAAGTGTTTCATTTGGGCTTCTTTCCTGGTGGAAAGACTGCCTTTTATTTTTTTCTACTTCTTTTTGCCTCTTCAGTCTAAATCAAGGTCTATCAGGTATAGCCTACCAGACTCCACTCCTGGAGCCAGTTTACTAGTTAGTTTGTTTCCTACCAACTCTTTGTTCTGCTCTTGAGTGAAGCTTAAATAAATCACTAACATTTAAATCATTTGGCTTGGATGTCACCAAGTATAAGATACAGACAAGCCTGCAAATGTAAAATCATTTTATCTCTGTCTTTAAAGCACAGACCCAACCACACAGTATGTATCCTGCTGTAAAACCTTTGATAGAATTTCCCATGGGGAAATGATGTCTGGATTTATTAGGTGAGTAACATACCAAAGAAGTGACAGTAGCACCACCATGAGAAGAGCCTATCTGCAGGTTAGGACCATTTGGCAAGGACCAGCTGTGCCTGGATGTGATGATAAGCCATATCTTTACAACAGAAAAGTATCCTGCTGTGTCGTATGGAGTTTTGCATCTTCTAGAAGCAAAAAGAAAAACAAATCTTTGGAAACTCACCAAAATTCAAGTATATATTCCTATTTATTGTCTTATTCTTGCTGACTTTTAATAAACACAGTCACCCAGGAATTTTCTTTTGCAGCAGATTATCTTTGCTTTAAATATTTCTCATCAAGATTTCTGACCCAGTGGCTTTTCCAAGAACAAGTTCTCAAATCTAATCTTTATTTCCTTTACTGTTTACCTTGCTTTATCCATACTGTTTAGCTTTGGCTTTTCCAGCCCAGCAGTGTTGGTGGTAACAGGAAAATGGTAAAGAGTTCTGTAGATGGAGCAAACTGCTTGGATTTAGACTTGACCTTAGCAATATATGAGCTGTGTGTATAATATTAGGAAAACACTGAATCAGTCTCTTAAACATCCACGCTCATCAAAGCAATAGAGAAAAAAAAAATCCAAATCAGAAAAACAATCAGAAGATAGGAAAAGTTTATAAATATGAAGTTCACAAAAGAGAAAGTTCAAATGCTCAAAGATGTAAATTACAAAAATTTGAATTTTTCTAGAGATGCGCTTTTATCTTATATTGTCAGAAATGACAGATAGTAGTAATATCTAATGCGTAGATATGAAGGAACAAGAACCTTAAAAATTCTTGTTGTGAATGGAAGATAATTCTTACTTTTTGAAAACAGTCATATTTCTCTAAAGATATTTTTTATAATGTAAAAGTTTATAGAAATATTTACACATGTGCAATAATTTGCAATAAGATGTTGATAAAAATTTCATTATATTAGCCAAAACTTGAGAATATCCTAAATTCATCAATAATAGAATAATTAATACATTTGTGCTACAATGATAATAATAATTAATACAATCATGCTATATATTGCATATGATGAACTTAATATTTTCCTAATATACTATGAAGTAGAAAATCAGGTCTAATATATAAGTACAATATATACAACAATTAGAAAAATATAAAAATAAGCACAGTTTATATTTAACCATTCTCAGTGGTATGCTTGGTTATTTTTAGAATTGAAATACAACTGTAATCACTGGTAAATAGCCACTTCCCTAAGCTCTTCAGGTCAAAGAAGGGTTGAGTATTGGCTCAGTTATTTTAAGTCAATGTTTTCCAAACTTTCACTGATCAGAAAATTTCACAAGCGAATTGATTGACAGAGTTTCCAGAATATATTTTGCCAAATTAAGCTGTTAAGATATCAAGCAATCATCTGACTTCACATTCAGTTTCTTCGAGAAAATATTTTAACACCAAAATAATAAAACAAATGCTTATTTCAGAATAAAGAATTAATATATAAGCTGAAAAAATGACTTTCAGAAAAAATTAAAATTTTAATTTAGTTTTTTCGGTTGTCATAGAAGACTTTTGAAATTTTTGTCATAGATCTATATTTAGATATTTCCTTTTGTTTTTGTCCAATTCCAGCAAATGGAGAGAAAAGAAACATTTATGCAACTGAAGAAAAGATAACCTGAAAAGCAGCTAGGTTTAAGCAAAATTTAACAGAGAAAGTAAGTTTTAATCTTAGAAGCCGTGGTTGCCTTGCCAATAATCCATGACAGTAATTTTCAACTCAAGCTCTTCACTGGAATTACCTAGACAATTTTAAAAGAAATATGATACACTGATCTCATCTCTAGGGATTCTGACTGCATTGGTTTGGTGTGAGGCCCAAGCTTGTATATTTTTTAAGAATTCCACGCTTATATGTGGAAACTAAAAAACCAACCAAACAAACAAAAAAAGACTCACAAATACAGAGAACAAAGCAGAGGTTTCTAGAGTGGAGGGAAGTTGGGGACAGATGAAATAGGTGAAGATTAAGAGGTTCAAACTTGCAGCCATAAAATAAATAAATCACGGGGATGTAATGTACACATAGAAATTAGAGTCAATAATATTGAAACAACGCTGTATGTTGACAGATGGTACCTGGACTTCTTGTAATTATTTTATAATGTAGAAAAATACTGAATTGCTATATTGTACACCTGAGAACAATATAATATTGTATATTAATCATAATAAAAAATTTCCTGTGCTTCTATTGGGTAGCCAGAGTGTAGAATCACTGGTCAAATATTTTTCTTTTAAATAATGGGAAATATTCAATAAATAAAGTGAATTGTAAGTATTCACTTTGAGAAATATGTTAGAAAAATAAAATAAACAGAAAATGATAAAGATATGAGTTTTTCAGAAACATAACTCAAATATCCCATTTTGCTATAGTAAACGAAGAGTCAAACAATTTAAATGATTTATTCATAGTGCAGAGCTCCAATTAAAACATTAATATCAATGCAAAATATATACAAAAATATATTTGCAGATGGTTAGTATTTCTTCTAAATAGTATCTTATAATGGGAATTATAATTATTATATAATTAAATATAAGTTTAAAGGTAATTATAACATTATGATTACAATTTCCTGAAATGAATGAGGTGATCTTACACATTAATTTTAAGGTGAGAAAGTTAGAATTATCTTTTAAAAAATAGTACTTATTCCTCATGGGAGAGACATACTAATACAGGTCAGGGGTATATTTCCTGAATGGTTAGAATTTAGGAACAAGTCTAAGACCTAGTAAAAACAACGTGCACATGGGAATTGATTCTCTCTTTGCACAAAATTCTTTAATTTTAGGACAGCATTTCTCAAAGCATGATACTATAAATTACACCTATATTAGTATAATCTAACAGTTAAAAATGCAGATTGACTGGGGCAAGGTCTTGAGGAAAAAGATTTAAGAACCATGGCTCTGGTCTGAATCAGGTGGTCTCAAAAGCAAACTTTCAAAACCATAGCTCAATCTATGATACATTTTCCAAAATTTATAAACAACTAGTCTATTGTGCTTGCATAAGAGTTGGATGAAAGACAGTACAGAGCAGCATTTCTGATTGGGGTTTTAGTTGAACCCGCACAATGTGATTCCTATTCTGAAGTGGTGCCTCAGAAATCTCAGTTCCATTACGTCAGATAGCTGTGCTTACTGACTAGAGAGATTAACAGAAGAAAACACCATCTTTTAATCTTTTCTAGACTTTCAGACTCCTACAACCCAGCATTCCTCCTTTCCTGCCAAAATAAAGATAAAGAAGCTTAACTGATGCACCATTCTAATTTTTCTGTGGTTTTAAAATTCATATTAGGACTTGGTCTTTGAGTACCTGTTCTCCAGTCTTTGTAGCTGCTCTATTTCTATGTGGATTGTGAGGAATTTCTAAAGTTGCAAGACTACTATAAAAATAGCTATATAAAAAGTAGGAAAATCTTACTCTAGGAAAGCATAATTTCAACAGGAAGATCAAGCCCAATTTGGTTATAATCTTGCCTAGAATTTGTGGAATACCTTTGTAACTATAATCACTGTTTTTATAGGTAGAAAGCAAATCATACAAGGGTTCAGAAGAAATTAATTTCTGGTTTTTCGCAGGCAAAGCAACTGTGTCTCATATTGTTTCCCAAGTCAATTTTGTACTCTAACCAAGTTAATATCCACTAGTCTCCAAATATCTCATTTGTATTTGTATTTTCAATGTTTCCTCTGCCTTTTTAACTTGATTTGTTCAGAATCCAGCTTGCTCTACAACCTGGGTACAGTTTCCACAGTGGTTTTCCACTAAAATTGAGAGACCGGTGTTTGTGTTTCCAGGAAGGAATAATAAGTACAGGAAAAATTTAGATAGCAGGACCTCTTACACACTTCCGTTCAGAGAGTCAGAAATAGCGATGGAGAGAATGTTGAAGATTCGATCATGGGCAAACAGAACTCAAGATAAACTGGCATTTTATCTTTTGAAATGAATTTAGTAATATATATTACAAAGACAAAAATATTTTTGCTCTTTCTATAAATAATTATACTTTTAAAAGTTGGAATTAAAGAAATAATTATAAGGGCTATCAACATTATAATTGCAAAGGTGTTCATTTAACTTGGTATTTTAATAGAAAACTATGGGAAACATAAATATTCAGCATTAAAACATTTATATAAATTATGGCTTATTTATTTTTAAGATTATATGACTTGTAAAATTACGCTTTTTGCAACAGCTGATGACTTGACTATTGCTCCCCACATCATGTTAATAATTGTGAGAGAGGAAATTATATCTGTAATTTATCCTAATGATATAAAAAGTATATACATTCCTGACATCATTCTGGGCTCTCAAAATGGTACAACCAAAAATGGAAAACTATTCTTAGGGCATTTATATTCTAGCAAGATGGAAAGGCAGAGGAATGTTAGGAACCATACATTTATGTAAAACTTCAAATAAAGAATATAATTTCTGATATGAAAAATAATTAGGATAATCTGATAGATAAAAATTTGTTGTATACTTTACAAATGATCAAGGAACTCTTATCTGATACAGCAATTTTAATCAATTTTATTAAAGAATAATTTGCATAAATTTTATCCGCTTTAAATATGCAATTTAATGATTTACACCTCTGAGATTACTACTACTCTAAAGCTACAGATTATATGCATAATAAGATTTTCCTTTTGCCTCTCGGAATGAAATTCCACTAGGCTAAGACCCATTAAATCATTGATTGATTTTTTTCTTGTTACAGATATAATAATATTGCATCATCTACAGATTCGTATAAGTAGAATCATGCAGTATGTGCAGTTATTATGTCTTGGTACATATCAGCACCTCAACCTATTTATTATGGAATGGTATTCTATTGTGTGGATATAGCAATATTTTTGTTCATGTTCTGTTGATGGATCTTTAGGTTGTTCTCAGTTTAAGATTATTATGAATAAAGTTGCTATGAATATTTGTGTAGACATACATTTCCTTTCTCTTGGAGAAATACCTAGGAGGGAAATGATTGGGCTGTAATATACATTTGTAGGTCAAATTAAAAAGTAACCTTGTAAACTGTCTTCCAAGGTGGCTGTGTAATTTTACATTTCCTCCAGCAGCATACCAGAGTTTCAGTTACATTCTTGTCAACACTTAGAATTGTCAGTCGTTTAAATTTTGGCCCTTGTTATCATTCGTCATTTGTGAAATACTGATTTAGATAGTTCTCTCCTGTATTTGTAGTGGTTTGGCATTGAGCTATAATTAGCAATTTCTGATGGCCATTGATGTTTAGTATCATTTTATGTGCTTATGTTTATTTGTCTATGTTCATTCATGAAGTGACTGAACAAATCCTTTGCCTGCCTTTTTAAAAGATAAGTTATTTTTAATTTTAAACTGTACAAATTCTTTTTTTTTCTTCTTTGTGGCCATACCTTCAGCATATGGAAGTTCCCAGGCTAGAGGTCAAATCAGAGCTGCAGCTGAGGCCGATGCCACAGCAACACCTGATCCAAGCCACATCTGCAACCTAAGACACAACTTGCAGCAACGCCAGATCCTTACCCCATTGAGTGAGGCCAGGGATCGAACCCATAGCCTCATGGAGACTAGTTGGTGGGTTCATAACCTGCTGAGCCACAATGAGAATTTCAAGAATTCTTTTTATATGCTGGCTAAAAGATCTTTACAGATATATGCATTGAAATATTTTTTTAGAGTATTGTCTGCAAGTTTTCCTAACAAATCTTTGCCCACTTTAAATGTTGAGAAAATCTAATTTTCCTTTTTTTTATGGTTTGTACTTTTTTGTGTACTATCTACAGAAAATTATAGAGCTTTTCTTTCATTATTTTTTTCTAGAAATTTTATAGTTCTGCCTTTTATAGTTAGGTCTATGACTCATTTCAAGTAAATTTTTTGTGTGTTGTAAGGTAATGTTTGATCAATTTTTTTCCATACAAATATCCAATTTTATGTACCATTTGTTGAAAAAATATTCTATCCCTTTGATATCTTTGACATTACTCTGCAAAATCAACTGATTTCTTATATGTGGAATTAATTCTGAACCTTTTTATCCTCCTTTAATCTCTACATTTATCATAAATAGAGAATCATAAAAATTAATTCAAATATTTGAAACAATATAAATGTCCATTGACAGATGAATGGATTAAGAAGATGTGGCACATATATACAGTGGAATACTACTCAGCCAATAAAAGAACAAAATAATGCCATCTGCAGCAACATGAACACAACTAGAGAGTCTCATGCTAAGTGAAGTAAGTCAGAAAGAGGAAGACATTACCACATGATATCACTTTATGTGGAATCTAAAATATGGCCCAAATGAACCTACCTACAAAACAGAAAAGATCAAGGACATGGAAAGCAGACTTGAGGTTGACAGGGGGAGGAGGATGGGAGTGGGATGTATGGGGAGTTTGGGGTTAGTAGATGCAAACTGTTATATTTGAAGTGGATAAACAATGGAGTCCTACTGTATAGCACAGGGAACTATGTCCAATCTCTTGAGATAGAACATGATGAAAGATAATATAAGAAACAGAATGTATGTATATATATGTATGTATGACTGGGTCACTATGCTATACAGCAGAAATTGACACAACCCTCTAAATCAGCTATTCTTTAATACAAATAAAATAAAATTAAAAATAAATAAAAGCAAATTTGAAGCCATTTAAGTTCCAATTTCTTTCACTGAGTTTCAGTGAGAGTCAGTGGTTCTAATTAACAAAGAGGCAGGAAGAATATAAAACCATGTAGGTGAAGAAAAAGACTTGAGCCTGCATATATGTATAAGCCAACTTTATATTCTGCATTATACAAATGTTCATCTTATTCCAACTAATTCCCAGTTATCTCTATCTCCCTTTTCATGTCATTTTGTCATTATATTATGTAAATTTAAACACCCTTTATATCTATTCATGGCTTCCTTTCCCATATCAACCATAACCTATGGATCACCAAATCTCAAAATCATTCTCATTCCAGTCCTCTCACGTATAACTCTGCTTTAATTTCACAGGTCAAGATTCTTTTGGTTTGTTTTGCTTAGACTTAAATGTTACCCTTATCTACCTTCAGAATGCTAAATTCTAAACAAACCATTTCTGAACAAATAGTGAATTGCACATTTCATTACTTAATTCTATTTCTTCATAGAATATGATAGTTTTTTATTACCTGGAATCGGTTTTTTACAAACTTGTAAGATCTTAGGTTAATAAATGACAAGTGCTTAGTAGGATGACACTAACACCTAGTAAATGGTCAACAAATATCAACACTTTTTTACATAAAATAACTTCCAGACCTCCTCCATGTTATACTGATTGTGGTTATTTCTATTCATTGGGAATATGAGTATTGAGAAAATAAAAACAAGAACAGCAATATATTCTGTAATGAATCTACATTAATCTCAGGAACATCAACAAACATTTGAGAAGGAGTAAAATAGATATGTGTGTACAACACAGTTCAGGGATCATGCTTGGTGCACTATATGGTAAGTCTGTGCCCATCCCCCATCCCAATGCTACTCTGCAGCCCAAGTTAAAGAATCTCTAGATTGTAGAGACACAATTTCTTAACATGCTATCATAACTTTTACCCAATGTAACCATAATCTTTCAATTCCTCTCTAACCTCATTCACTTTCTGTAATATATAATCTCAAATTGGTCATGTGTCATTGATTTGCCTTATTTTCCCTTCATCTAAGACACCACTGAATTTGCACTTTATGGACCTCATCACATTATAGCTGTATGATGCGTTATTTGTCCTTTTCTCTTTATTGTGAAAGTTCCTAGGCTAGGGGTCAAATTGGAATTACAGCTAATTTTATTTTTTAATTTGGCTATTCCCAGTGCTCACCTGGACTGATTGTTTCTTTTGGGTACTAAAGAAATAACTCAAATTCATTTCATGACTAAAATACACAGTGACATAAGAAAATGTCATCAAGTGGCAATTCAGATCTATTTACCAATATATGTCCAATATGACTTATTATGAAGCTAATGACAGTTTTGCCTTTTGCTAAAATTGGGCATTTGCCCTGATCTCAATTGTAGCTGGAAGCAAAAGATTGCTGGTGAAAAATAAATCCCTGATGAGACAGAAATAATATATTTTATATATTGAATAACTTACTATGTTAGTTAAGTTCCTACCATTTATTCTTTGCTAAAAAATGAACACATACACTTGACATGTATATGCAATATAATTAAATAGCATTAATTATGAGGTTTTGTTCAGCAGAGGCCTCTGTGGATCCCATCAGCCATATGTGACATGAACACAAAATATAGAATTACTCCAAAGCAGATGGAGACTGACAATACATCTGAAGTATAATTCCTCTGTGTAATTCACAATGAGTCAATAGAAAACTCACCAGAGGGAGTTCCCATTGTGGTTCAGCAGCAGTGACCCCAACTAGTATACGTGAGGTTGCGGGTTCGAATCCCTGGCCTCACTCAGTGGGTTGGGGATCTGACATTGCTGTGAACTGCAATGTAGGTTGAAGATGCAGCTCGTATCCTGCATTGTTGTGGCTTTGGCATAGGCTGGCAGCTGCAGATCCACCCTTGGCCTGGGCACTTCCATATGCCGCAGGTGCGGCCTTAAGGGAAAAAAAAAAAGGAAGAAATACAAGTCAGCAGAGGAATGACTTATACCTTGAAATGACTTGTTGAAATCACCTCTAGGGGTGGGGAATGCTTTCATCATTAAGTAAATTATTATAAGAATAATATATGGATTGTAAATTTTGAACATTTTCTTTAAGCTAAGAGCTGAGAGGAATTTTAGAAACCAGGAGACTACAACTATTCAAAATCCATGTAAGAAACAGCCTCTGACCCCAAGGGAATTTCAATCTATGGATAACTCAGTACTTACTGTCTTCAGTTCACTTCTCATTTACCCTTTAATATCTACTGCCCAAGTTTGGCCCCTCTGTGATGTCTAATAGACATCTAGTAGACATTGTCTAAGTGTCTATTCTGCCCCCATCCCCAATGTAACTAGAGGTGTTAATTTTTATCTGACTTACCATCCAGGAAAAATAAAAAGATCATGTTTCTAGGAATATTTGGGAACAAGGACTAGTAAACATTCTTTCCAAATTTATGCATTTCCTTTCAAAAGTAGCTAGCCAAACTGTAGGTAATATAGGTGATGAATTTTGTGTTTTGATATAAAGAACAGCTCTGAAATGGTACTATTACCTAAAATTCCCTTTGTATTTTCCAGACGTTCTGTTAAAGTGACTGAAATGCTACCACTATAAATATATTCCTTTGACTATAAAGTAAAATGTGTACGCATTGCCCAATTCAAATAAATGTGGGTTTATTATTTTAATTTACCAGCAATAACATACCATATCTTATCAATAGAATGGGAAAAAAAGAAATCTTTTTAGTAGAATGGAAGAAAATTAAAGATATTCTGTTTTCCTAATTTCACTGAACAGGATCGGTTTTAACAAAATAAGATCAAAATAGTTTATGACTGTCTTCTTAAATTAGAAATATAAGGTCTTGGCTTGGTCATGCACTGAGGAAAACAATCTGCAATTGGAATTAAATTATATTCCTTCTAAAAATAAAAAAATATTTTTTGCATATGTTTTGGCAAATGGAGGTACTGAAAACAACAATGGGGAAGAATCCATAGGAGTCTTAAAAGAAACAATAAATAATGTCTTAGCCTGAGAACCCAGAATCCTAGGAAGTAATGGTTACTGAGGAATTTACTTTCAGTATAATCTTTCAGAACAAGAGAATAAGCCTTTGGTTAGAGAAACAGAAAGAAATACCTTCCTGTTTCAGAGGCCTGATTTATTTTTATCACATGTTTTTTGAAAAGGATTAGCAAAGATGTATTGTGCTGATAATTTTAGGGGCTAAAGAATATATTCACGAATTTAACAATATCCATTGAAAGGAGCATAAGACTGACACTTCAAGTCATGAGTGATGAGTAAAAGATGATACACCATTACGAACTAAGTGAACTGCTTTGAGGCACATACAAGATTGACTCAAGCCAGGCAACTGTCCTCACAGATTTTAGACTTACCTCAGGATATATATATAGGTATTCATTTTAGCCATTTAATTTGTGCTCCTTCAGAGTTTCCAGTAGGCATATCCAACCGTCAGTGTTCTTCACTAAGACCCACTTTACACCGAGTAGTATCAACATTCATGTTCTTCTCTGGCAGAAAATGGTCATTTGCAAATCACAGAATCTAGAATGAGAACAATCCTTAGAGAGGTTTGTGTTTCTGAATATGAAGTCTGTAAAAACAACTAACACAAATTGCTTGGGAAGTCTGATGAAAACTATGGACCCTCTTGTTCTGAAAAACACATATATCTGTGTGCACATATGCGTGCATGCACACACAAACACACAGATACATATGTGTTTGGTAGAATTGCTTTGTTCACAAATTAGCCTTCTCAGACTCCTTGGATTACCACATTCTCAAAGAACAATTTTAATTGTAGGGAGTTTACTGACTTTCAAAGTCTTCCTCTGCTATTTTATGCCTGGAGAGTCTCAATCAAGTTGTTCTTCATGTCTGCAATTTAATTCTTACATTATTAAAATTTAAAATTGTCCTGTAGATTGAACTTGATTTTCTCCTGCCTTTCGAAAACCTAGTTTTCTCTCTCTTTTTAAAAAAATTTTGATTTCCTTTTGAATTTGGCAGCTATGGCATAGTAATAACTGCATAACTGATACTTTTTGCAATACATTAATTTTTAGAGAAGAATATGTCAACCACATGAAAATAGAGAAAGAAGACAAATTGAAAATGAAAATCAATGCATAACTTCTGGAGTTTGGTTATCGAAGGAAGCGACATACTACAAAGGAATAATCATAGGATGGAGAATCAGGAAAGCAGAGCCTTATTCCCTTATTCTTGATTATACTGGCACACACTATCCAAGTATGTCTAGAAACCTTGAGTGTGAAATAGTTTCTTTCCTTCTTCTCTTTCTTTCTCTTTCTTTCTTTTTCTTTCTTCTTCGTTGCTGGTTTTGTATGACGTCTTTCATTATTTTTTTTGTTAGTATTATTGTGCACATGTATTGAGGGGTAAGTTTACTAAGTCTCTAGGCTGATCTTCTGTCTGGGTTCCGGTTCGTGCTGCGTCTTATTTCTTTCCTTCTTTCTTCCTTATTTCCTTCCTTCCTTCCTTCCTTCCTTCCTTTCTTTTTCTTTCTTTCTTTCTCTTCTTTCCTTCTTTTTTCCGTATTTCTTTCTTTCTCTTTCTCCTGCCTTCCTCTTTCCTTCTTTCTTTCTTCCTTTGTCCAATCTGTGGTAGAACCCTTAAACATAACATTATACAAAAGCCCAAAATATGAAGTGAAAGTGGCTTTTTATTAGTACAACTTTATTTTACATTTACTGAGTTGATCATTGTCTTAGAGCCTTGGTTTCATGAAAATAACTATTTGAAATGTGAATTATGGAAATGTACACTATGATTCACCTCGGAGCAAAGCAAGTCACAGTCATCTAAATGAAAGGTTTAGCAGATTCTCTGAAGCCCTTGGTGGACCCCTAGAGAGGAATGCTCACTCTGTCAAACTTTTTGTGATATAATAAAAAGGTTAACATTAGGGGTTCCCTACATGGTGCAGTGGGTTAAGAATCTGACTGCAGTGGCTCAAGATGCTGGAGAGGTGCAGCTTCCATCCGCAGCCCAGCACAATGGGTTCAAGAATCTGGCGGGGCATAGGTCACAGCTGTGGCTTGGAAGTTCCGTATACTGAAGGTGCAGCCATAAAATTAAAAAAAAAAAATAAGTGACCATTACATCAAATAGATCTAAATTTCAAATGTGGCTCTACTATTTGTTAAGTCATGTGACCTTGGACAAGTTATTTAAATTTCTTAATTCTTCATTTTGTGTGTTTCAAATAAATTAAAAAAAAAACCTACCTTGCTAGGATGATGTTAATGTTTAACGAATGTTAAAGGTAATTTGCTCAATTTTTAACACATAATAGAAAATTTAAAATTAACTATTCCTTTACTCTCTGAAACAGTCACAGTCCCTGGGTTTAAATCTCACACTATGTGAAATGAATGTGATATTCTAGACTATTTCAACCTAACAAGCTCAGAATTGTACAACTAGTTGACTCAACATCTAATGTGGACTTTTTTACCTGGCCTGAATTGCTCATATATGTGCTACTTCAGTTAGCCTACCAATATCACTTCAGGACATAGAACAAATCAAGTTCCCATGCTTTTTATCAGAGCCTGTAAGTGGCAGGAAGAACTGCAAAAACTGATACTAAAAACTGGAAAAAGTTTAGATTTCTTTAAATATCTCTGTAAAGGAAGAGGTCCTTGCAGTATCAGTATATAGTGCTTTCCATGAATTTCCATCTCTCCATCATTATTTCAACAATGTCCCAGTAATACATAGCATTACTTACAAACAGGACTCAGTTCCCTTTGATTGGAACATATTCCAGGGCTAATTTTTCTCATGCTGAAAATCAGTTTTGAATCATTGTCAAGTGTGATTCAGATATCAGCCTGACCTTTAGAGATTCTACAAAGAGTAGTTGCCCAATACTGGAAACTAGAGAGGAGATCATTCAGCTCTGCCTAAGATGTGGTAGAAATTCCTGTGGTTTCAGACCTTCGTGGTCTGAAAACCAAGCTTTTATGTGGCCTTATTGTTCCCTTGGGCTGCTAATCATTTGGGGAACTCTTTATGACTCACTGTCCAGATAGGACATTCCAAGCCCTTGCCAAAGAGTTGGTACATAATGCCAAAATGAATTTAAGTCTCATTATTGTTCCTTTTGTCATTAGAAGAATCAATCTGTTGTTAGCAGAATTGTTCTGGATTTTAGGTTAAGTATGGTAGATGAGAAAATACATATCACACAAATCAGACCTAAGAAAATCCTGACATCCTAGATGAAGTGGAGTGAAGGATGAGAGCGAAATGAGGGGGGAGGGGTGGTGGAAATTAACAGTAGAAACTTAATATTTGCATAGATTTGGGAAAATCACTTTCTTGAAATACAAATTAATATTGGTCGATTTGGAGTTCCTATCATAGCTCAGTGGTTAATGAACCCGACTAGTATCCATGAGGATGTGGTTTCTATCCCTGGCCTTGCTCAGTGGGTTAAGGATTCAGTGTTAACATGAGCTGTGGTGTATGTCACAGACTCGGCTTGGATCCGGAGTTGCTATTGCTGTGGAATAGGCCAGCAGTTGCAGCTCTGATTCTACCCCTAGCTTGGGAACTTCCACATGCCATGGGTGCAGCCCTAAAAAGACAAAGGACAAAAAAAATTGGTTGATTTATTTATACTCTATCCAATAAGAAACTTTAACATAACACCTATTAAGTTCTGTTTTCTCATTCTGCTCCACTTCACATTATTTTAAAGCTCTACTGGTTATTTAGAATATTTAGAAGTTCTTTCTTTCTTATATCTAAAAATTATCTTTGTTTATGTTTTGTGTCTATGAGTACCAACATGGCCAATGCATTATAGTAGAAAGAGAGGTAGATTTGTAATTAGGAGGTATTATTTTTCTCTTAGCTTGGCCATCAGCATGGTCATCATGTTGTCTGATGTGTTCTAATTTTCTCATATGAAGAAAAGTGTCAACCCTCCAAAAGCTAATTTATCAAAATATCATTCTGCTCAAAATCTAACTTGAATGTATTAATCGACATTCATGAACAAAATATTCTTTGATGATTGTTAATATTTTCATAGATGTGAAATATTACTATTGAAAGAACTCTCAAATATATTTGATCAATATCAACTTGTAAAAATCATTTTACAAGATGTCAAACCTAATGATTACTAGATAACTTAGTTTTTCTCAATTTTATTTTCTTATGATCATAACTAAAAGTTCTTTCATGTATGATGCCATTTTATATTGATTTATTTTTAACCTGTTTAAAGTTGTTCCCAATTTTCCCAAAACTTTAGCAGTTTTTAGGATTCTTTCAAATATTGCTGATTTTAAAATGTTTCATTATTTTCATATTTTCTTACAAAAAATCCTTGTTCATTTTAACTCTTCAGAAAACTTACAATGTTTAATATTAATATGGATAGTTTTAACTGTGTTTGAAGATATCTGCAGAGTCATTAGGCTGGTTTTTCTTTTGCTGTCACAATGGCTAATTAAGAAAACCTGTTGTATGCCCAGCTTTCTGCTTCTGAATCTTGAAAACTGGTGCAGAGTGAGGGGACCCTCTGCTGGCGGAAAGACAGACAGGAGTTTCAATGCAACACACTGGCTCTAGTACCCTAGAGATTTGATGTGGCGAAGGGAGGGAGGCTAGTGGAAGGAGGAGGGTCTGGAAGCATTTATGTCCTCAAATAAAAGACACTCATCCTTCACTTAAGCTTTGCCAATCTAACTCACCTGAATTGCTATAGACTTTAGAGGTAGTCTGAAGTATACATTTGAGTAAATTTGAATTAAATGAACTGGCTCTTAGCTAAGTGATTTTTTTGGGGGCAAGGCACCTCTCAGGAAATCAGTCTCAGAATGTTAATTTTGGTTATAAAATGAAAAGTTCTCTAATATTTAAAATTTTGTGACTGAAATCAATATCCCTCTAAGAATATATTTTATTTTTGCTAAAATAGCAATCTATTAATACATTCAGCAAATATTTCCTGAGTGCCTATCATGTGCCAGATATTATTTGGGGTGCTGGAATGTATATTGCTAAGATATTTACAAAAGTGTTTTAATATTGCGGGTAACATGGCAGAAATCAGCATCAAATAGAGAAAGAGGAAAAAAAAAGTATGGCCTTGATTAATTCCACTATCTCAGTAAAACTGAGAATTGTAGGAGTTGGGGTTGATAGAGATAGAGTAGGCACAGGTGGTTGTTGAAGTCCCAGTAGGGGATCATAGATAAAGAGGGAAACCTGGGGAATGCTGGGAGACCACTGTAAAGAAAGCCATCAGAACAAGGCAGGTTCACTTGACTAGTGGAGGTGTGAGAATTGCCTCAGGTCATTGGGTGGGTGATGGGATGAGGCCTGCATTCAGATTCAGACCAAGGGCAAGCATTTGAGTACCTTCAGCTGATTGGAATACACAACTTACCGGATACTAAGGAGGAGCTACTACTCCCAGAAAGGAAGAGGCGGGCCTTTCCAACCCCCACTCTCCCTGCGGGGCAGAGCTTCCTTATCTGTCCGCTTGCATCTCTCACAAGCGTCCTAACCTAATAAATCTGTTTCTTTCCTATCGCTTTGTTTCTCACTGAATTCCTTCTGTGTGGAGGCATGAAGAGCCTGAACCTCAGTGAGTCCAGACACAGGGTGAGTAATTCTAATTTAAAACCATGAGTTTAAGTCCCAATTTGGCTTTAGGCTGGGTTCAAGTCCCGGCACACGGGTTCAAGTCCCAATCTGGGTTCTGGCTGTGTTCAGGCCACTAGTGTTGTCAGTTTCAGGGTGGTGTCCAGAGCAAGTTTCAAAGAAGAAGCAGCTTTTGACATGACTTTACCAGTTGAAGTTGGAAAAGTTGATCCAAGAGGAAAGAGCAGGAGTGGGATGAATTGGGAGATTGGGATTAGCAGATGCAAACTATTACGTTTGGAATGGATAAGCAATAAAGTCCAACTGTACAGCATAGGGAACCATATCCAATCTCCTGGAATAGACCATGATGGAAGATAATATAAGAAAAAGAATGTATATATATATATGTATGTCTGGGTTACTTTGTTGTACAGCATAAATTGGTATCACACTGTAAATAACTACACTTTAATTAAAAAATAGAGGAAAGAGCACCAGGGAGTTCTCTTGTGGTACAGTGGGTTAAAGATCTGGTGTTGTCACTGCACCATCTTGGGTCTCTGCTGTGGCATGGTTTGGATCTCTGTCCTGGGAACTTTTACATGCCTCAGGCATAGCCAAAAAAAAAAAAAAAAGAGGAAAGAGCATTAAGGAAAAGGAAATATACAACATGTAGTTGGTGTGATTAAAGGGAAGATTGTATGGGATAATGTGGTGAGAAAATAGAGAGAGGAAGGCAGTAGCCCAATTAGGAAGAATCATGAGCAACTGTGCCAGAGTTGAGGCAGGTGAAACCTAATAAACAACTTGATCATAGAAAAACAGTATTTTCAGAACTGTGGTAGATGATTGGAGTGGGCTATGGTAAGATTTTTGGCAGGGACCAGTAAAAATAGTATTTCATTAGGTCATCACTTGAACTTAGTCGTCATTGATGAGCTAATGCAATGGCCTCCATGTTGCCACAGGCAGACTCATGAGAAAAATATTTAGGAGGTGTTCAATGGTGATACTTAGTTTGTAACATGGTCCAACATCACAAAGAAAGGAAAATAAAAACATGACCAAGCCTTATAATGGGGAAGATACTCTTTCTAATTTGGTTACATTGGGCATAAAATTCTGGGATATACTGACAAAGTTTATAGACTCTCCATTGGTTACTGACCTAGCCCTGGAACTATCTCAGACTTTCAGCATTCAGCTGTGATTATCGAACATGATCCTATTCTTTGAAGACATCAACTTCCAGGTTAAGTGTCTGCTTTTAGTGCTTATTCTTATTCCTGCCTCTCGCCTACTCTTGATAAGAAAGGAAAAAGAGGCAGATACTAGCTAGAAGATAAATCCTCCTAATGTTAGAAATTTGGAGGATGTTTCTTCTATTGGGCTAACAGAAGGGAAGAAGATTAGGAATGCAATTTAGTGGCTTGTGAACCCCTAGGCTAATAAAACATATTACCTCTGCAAAGAGAATCTTCACTTCCAAGCAGATCCGTAGTTATTCCAACAGCTCTCAACTGTTAAAATAGGTAAGTTGAGTGGGGTTGACTTTCTTCTCAAGAAAATTGTATTGATGTCCTGTGTCAGCCACCACCAGGTGTGTCCAGCGAACGGCTCTCCAACCCATTCTAAACACTATTCTGTACACATTCCTATGTTAATAAACCAGGATTTTACTATATAAGATTTCTTCTAATTCAGTCCATAGTCTAGCCACCTTCTACAGGAAGATTAATAAACTAGTGAGCACAAAGTGTACTATTTAATGTATGGAGTAAAATGCTATAAAACAAAAGACACTGGAATTCCCATCATGGCTCAGTGGTTAATGAAGCTGACTAGTATACTGAGGATGCAGGTTCGATCCCTGGCCTCACTCAGTGGGTTAAAGATCTGGCATTGCCATGAGCTGGAGTGTAGGTCACAGGTGCAAATTGGATTCCACATTACTGTGGTGAAGGCTGGCAGCTAAATCTCCAATTCGACCCCTAGCCTGGGAACCTTCATATACCATGGGTGTTGCCCTAAAAAGACAAAAGACAAAATAAAAAAAGACACCATAAATAATTACTTACACAAGAGGGAGGCATTATTTTTCATACATATAACAGCCCAAAATTGTCAGGGACCCCTTGTGAGCAGGCCACTCTACCCTATAAGGTTGTCCAAGGTTCCATGTTGCTTCAATCCATGTTATTTCATCACTCCTTGGGATTTTGGCCTTGCCTACATAATTGAAGCCAACCACTGTATCACCCCACATAACTTTATAGTATTATACATTACAAAAGAAAGCCCATGGCCATCTACTTGAGGAGATGACCAAGAAATTTTAAATAGCTCCTTTGCTCATATTCCATTGTTCAACCTTAGTCATTTGCCACAACTTGCTGCAAAGTGTCTTGGAAAATGTTTTCATCTGACCAGTGATATACCCAGCTAAAAAAGAAATATGTTATTTAAGATGAGAGCAGAAGAGAAGATGCCAGAGGAAATGAGCAACGGTAATATTTCTGAGAATATATAAGTAGAACAATCCAGGGGCTAGTATTTAACAACATTTAAAAAATCCATATCTGATATATCTTTGTGTAATTTGCTTGAATTTCAAAATAAATAAATTACCATATAAGAACTTGAAGAATCAATATAAAATGATTTCATGGACCAAGCATGTATAGAGAGAGCTGGGGATTAAATTAAAAATGAAAGTTGAATTAAATATACCAAGACTTGGCAGATTTATATTTTATTTTTAGTGTATAGAAACTTACTGGATTTTACTGCATTTCTGAACACACTTATTCTGATGGGCTTACATTTTATATTGGAGAGAGTATTTGGAGAAATTTTCTGGTCAACTTTGTTCTTTCTTCATATTGAATTGAGCTAGAAATGATATTGCATCAAAAATACCCTAGTCTTTCTGCCTTTCTGGATCCTGGTTATTCCCATAAGGACTGGATTAAGGTACTTATTACAGGGTAAACTTTTACATGATCTAACTTAAAAATCAAAGAAAGAATAGAAGGACAGGAGCATAACATTTCAAGAGAGATCATTTTTTAAATTATTATTACTGTAGAATGAGAACATGTTTATTTCCTAATGAAGAGAACTAGTAGAGGAGAGACTAAAAATTTTTAAAAAAGAAATGAAGCAAGAAGAAGAGAGATGGAGGAGAGAAGAGAGTAGAAGGAAGAAGGGATAGAGAATCAGTAAAACTCAATATTCAGTTTAACAGTTAAAAATAAAAAGAAGTCGGAGTTCCCGTCGTGGCGCAGTGGTTAACGAATCCGACTAGGAACCATGAGGTTGCGGGTTCGGTCCCTGCCCTTGCTCAGTGGGTTAATGATCCGGCATTGCCGTGAGCTGTGGTGTAGGTTGCAGACGCGGCTCGGATCCCACGTTGCTGTGGCTCTGGTGTAGGCCGGTGGCTACAGCTCCGATTCGACCCCTAGCCTGGGAACCTCCATATGCCGTGGGAGTGGCCCAAGAAATAGCAAAAAAAGACAAATAAATAAATAAATAAATAAATAAATAAATAGAAGTCATCTTTCTCTAGAATGAGATAAATTTCCGCTGAAGGAAATGTCACCATTCGTCTCAACTCCTTCCTTGCCAGGTGAGAAAGATGATACTCAAATTGGTGTAGCAACCAGTAAATATCTGAGATAGATCCTTTCAGGCTTGTTTAGTGGTTTACACGTTGTTAATACTTTTATCATTTTTCTCTGAGTTCTTTCCAAGTCCTCTTTGCCCTATTTATATTTTTGTGTCCTGAGTCAGGCATGAGTTTCTAATGGAATTAATTGACTAAATTGCTATGGGACAGTGGGACTATGCTCCTTTTAGCATATCTCCTGGTCATTTTTTTCTTTATTACCTGTGCTCTCTCATAACTTATTACATTTATATATCAGACTGTCTACCTCTAAACCTCCATTTCCCTCCCTATAGACAATATTTAATGTTCAGGCTAAGTTCTTATGATGTTCACTGCAGCATCCAAGTAAAACACACCGTGTCTTAGCATTATAATAAAAACAGTGAAAAAAAAGAAACAATGTTTTCCGCATGGTCAAACCAAATCTTTGCTTTCAAGTAGAGTGAAAGATCATTTATCATTTCTTCCAAAAGAATAAGTCTAGCCTTGTTGAGCTGAACGTTATCCCAGTGACTCAGTTTTTACAGGGTTGCTCATCAGTTCTGTTGCTTCCCATTCACTCACTATTTCCTTTGCCCCAAGGGACTTCTTGGGAAATATCAGGCAGCAGCAGATGGGAGCTATTGGGATCCAACCCACACTTTGCTTTTCCAGATCACTGCCTATAAAATCTTGAGTGTCATGAAGAACATGGAGTTATGCTTTATTTTCCTTAATGGAGGAAGATAAAACAATCAGAAAAGAGAAAGATATTGACCACGAAATTTACGTTTTTAGCCAAGATTGTTATACTTTCCAAATCCACTAAATTGTCACCAGGAGAAAATCTCTAACTGCTTTCCATCAGCATCTAGCATTTTTAAAATCCTTGATTTAGCCGTGGAGTGAGATTCACTTCACGTACAATCTGTTGGACTGCTATTCCTTGGGAATTCTAGGCACGACTTCTTTCTTTAAAAATTAGTCAAGGAATTTTATTACATTTATAGTTGTACAGTGATCATCATGACCTGATTTTATAGCACTTCCATCCCAAACCCGCAGCGCATCCCCCAACCCCCAACCTGTCTCCTTTAGAAACCATGTTTTTCAAAGTCTGTGAGTCAGTATCTGTTCTACAAAGGAGTTCATTGTATCCTTTTTTATATTTGACATGTAAGTGAGAGCATAAGATGTTGGTGTCTCACTGTCTGACTAACTTCACTTAGCATGATAATTTCTAGGTCCATTCATGTTGCTGCAAATGCTGTTGTTTCTTTCCTTTTGATAGCTGAGTAACATTCCATTGTGTATATGTACCACATCTTTATCCACTCTTCTGTTGATGGACATTTAGGTTGTTTCCATGTCTTGGCTATTGCATATATTGCTACAATGAACACTGGAGTACATGTATCTTTTCGAGTTATGGTTTTCTCTGGATAGACGCCCAGGAGTGGGATTGCTGGATCAAATGGGAATTCTATTTTTAGTTTTCTGAGGAATCTCCATATTGTTTTCCACAGTGGTTGAACCAATTTACATTCCCACCAACAATGGAGTAGGGTTCCCTTTTCTTCACATCCTCTCCAGCATTTATTGTTTGTAGACTTTTTGATGATGGTCATTCTGGCTGGTGTAAGGTGGTACCTCATAAGTGGTTTTGATTTGCATTTCTCTAAAAAGGAGTGATGTTGAACATCTTTTCATGTGTGTGTGTTTTTTTTTTTTTTTCCATCCGTATGTCTTCTTTGGAGAATTGTCTGTTTAGATCTTCTGCCTATTTTTTGATGGGGTGGTTTGTTTTTTTGGTATTGAGCTGCAGAAGGTGTTTATAAATTTTGGAGATTAAATCCCTTGTCAGTTCATTTGCAAATATTTTCTCCCATTCTGTGGGCTATCTTTTCATTTTGTTTAGGGTTTCCTTTGCTGTGCAGAAACTTTTAAGTTTAATTAAGTCCCATTTGTTTATTTTTGTTTTTACTGTCATTAATCTAGGAGAATAAAATACTTAGGAATAAAGAAGGGTCTGAGAAGATATTGCTGTGGTTTATGGCAGAGAGCGTTCAGCCAATGCTTTCCTCCAAGAATTTTATAGTGTCTGGTCTTATATTTAGTTCTTTAATCTATTTTGAGTTTATTTTTGTGTATGGTGTTAGGGAGTGTTCTAATTTCATTCAGTTTCCCTAGCACCACTTATTGAAAGGGCTGTCTTTTCTCCATTGTATATTCTTGCCTGCTTTGTCATAGATTAGTTGACTGTAGGTGTATGGGTTTAATTCTGGGCTTTCTATCCTGTTTCACTGATCTACATTTCTGTCTTTGTGCCAGTACCATATGGTTTTGCTGACTGTAGCTTTGTAGTATAGTCTAAAGTCAGGCAGTCTGACTCTTCCAACTCCATTTTTCTTTCTCAGGATGGCTTTGGCTATTCTGGGTCTTTTGTGCTTCTAAATAAACTTTAAGATATTTTGTTCTAGTTCAGTGAAAAATGTCCTTGGTAATTTGATAGGGGTTGCATTGAATCTGTGGATTGCCTTGTGTAGTATAGTCATTTTGATAACATCGACTCTTCCAATCCATGGTATGTTTTTCCATCTGTTTGTGTCATCTTTGATTTCTTCCATCACCATCTTATAGTTTTAAGAGTACAGGTCTCTTGTCTCTTTAGGTATTTTATTTTGATGAGATGGTAAATAGGATTGTCCCCCTAATTTCTCTTTCTGATGTTTCCTTGTTAGTATATAGAAATGCAGTTGACTTCTGTGTATTAATTTTGTATCCTGCAATTTTGCCAAATTCATTGATGATCTTTAACAGTTTTATGGTAGCATCTTTAGGATTTTCAAAGTATAGTATCATGTCATCTACAAATAGTGATAGTTTTATTTCTTCCTTTCCAGTTTGGATTCCTTTTATCTCTTTTACTTCTCTGATTGCTGTGGCTAGGACTTCCAAACTATGTTGAATAGTAGTGGTGAGAGCAGTTGTCCTTGTCTCATTCCTGATCTCAGCAGGAATTCTTTCAGCTTTTCACCATTGAGAATGATGTTAGCTGTGGGTTTGTCATATACGGCCTTTATTATGTTGAGGTAGGTTCCTTCTATTCCCACTTTCTGAAGGGTTTTTATCAGAAATAGGTGTTGGATTTTTCGAAGGGTTTTTCTGCATCTATTGAGAGAATCATATGGTTTTTATTCTTCAGTCTGTTAATGTGGTGTATCACACTGATTGATTTTCAGATATCAAAGAATCCTTGCATCCCTGGGATAAATCGCACTTGATCATGGTGTACAATACTTTTAATGTATTGATGAGTTCGATTTGCTAGTATTTTGTTGAGGATTTTTGCATCTATGTTCATCAGTGATATTGGCCTGTAATTTATTTTTGTGTGTGTGTTATCCTTGCCTGGTTTTGGTATCAGGATAATGATGACCTCATAGAATGACTTTGGGAGTGTTCCTTCATCTGCAATTTTTTGGAATAATTTCAGAAGTATAGGTGTTAGCTCTTCTCTAAATGTTTGATAGAATTCACCTGTGAAGCCATCTGGCCCTTAACTTTTGTTTGTTGGAAGTTTTTTAATCACAGTTTCAATTTCAGTACTTGTGATTGGTCCATTCGTCTTTTCTATTTCATTTTGGTTTAGTCTTAGAATATTGTACTTTTCTAAGAATTTGTCCATTTTTTCTAGGTTTTGCATTTTATCAGCATATAGTTACATATGGTATTCTCTTATGATCCTTTGTATTTTTGTGATGTCCATTGTTCTCCTTTTTCACTTCTAATTTTATTGATTTGAGTCCTCTCATTTTTTCTTAATAAGTCTGGCTAAGGGTTTATCAATTTTGTTGATGTTTTCAAAGACCAGCTTTTTGTTTCATTGATCTTTTCTATGGTTTTCTTCATTTCTATTTCATTGATTTATGCTCTGATCTTTATGATTTCTTTCCTTCTGCTCACTTTAGGTCTTGTCTATTCTTCTCTCTCTAGCTGCTTTACATGTAAAGTTAGGTTGTTTATTTAAGCTTTTTCTTGTTTCCTGGGGTAGGCTTGTATTGCTATAAACTTCCTTAGAACGGCTTTTGTTGCATCTCATAGGTTTTGGAGTGTTGTGTCTTTGCTGTCATTTGCTTCTAGGTATTTTTTAATTTCCTCTTTGATTTCTTCATTGATGCATTGGTTGTTTAGTAACATGTTGTTTCGTCTCCACTTGTTTGTCTTTTTTTGCAGTTTTTTTCTTGTTGATTTCCAGTTGTATAATGTTGTGGTCGGAAAAAACGCTTGATATGATTTCAGTTTTCTTAAAGTTACTGAGGCTTGATTTGTGGCTCACAATGTGATCAATCTTAGAGAATGTCCCATGCGCACTTGAGAAGAATGTGTATTCTGTTGCTTTGGGATGGAATGTCCTATAAATATCTATCAGGTCCATTTGGAAACACAGAAGCTGTGTTTCCTTGTTGGTTTTATGTCTGGATGATCTGTCCATTACAATAAGTGGGGTGCTAAAGTCTCCTGCTATTGTGTATTATTGTCAATTTCTCTTTTTAAGGTTATTAGCAGTTGCCTTATATATTGATCTATCTTGGGTGCATGTGTATTTACAATTTTTATATCTTCTTGGATTGATCCTTCAATCATTATATAATGTCCTTCTCTGTCTCATAATATTCTCTATTTTAAGGTCTATTTTGTCTGATAAGAGTATTGCTATTCCAGCTTTCTTTTGATTCCTGTCCACATGGAATATTTCCTTCCATCCTCTCACTTTCAATTTGTATGTGTCCCTAGAAGTGAAGTGGGTCTCTTGAAGACAGCATATATATAGATCCTGTTTTTGTATTCATTCAGCAAGTCTATGTCTTTTGGTTGGGGCATTTAGTCCATTTACATTTAAGATAATTATTGATACGTATGTTCTTATTGCCATTTTATTAACTGTTTTGGATTTGTTTTTGTTGCTCATTTTTCTTCCCTTCTTGTTCTCTCTCCTCTTGTGGTTTGATGACTATCTTTAGTGTTGTATTTGAGTTGATTTTTCTTATTTGTGTGTGTATTAACTGTAGATTTTTTTGGTTTGCAGTTACCCTGAAGTTTTGATATAGGAGTCTATCTATATGTGAGATTGTTTTAAGTTGTTGGTCTCTTACTTGCAAGTGCATCTCCGTTGTCCTGCATTTGTACCCCCCTCTTCTCATGATTTCTGGTTTTGGTAGTGTATTTATGCAAGGATGATTTCCTACATTTACTGAATATATGTCTTTACTGGTGATCCTAGTCATTTGTAGTATTTTCATTTCTAGTTGTGGCCTTTTCTTTTCTGCCTAGAGACATTCCTTTAGTATTTGTTGTAAAGCTGGTTTAGTGGTGCTGAATTCTCTTAGCTGTTGCTTGTCTATAAAGTTTTTGATTTCTCCTTCAAATCTGAATGGAAGCCATGATGGGTAAAGTAATCTTGGTTGGAAGTTTTTTCCTTTCATCACTTTATCATGCCACTCCCTTCTGGTCTTCAGAGTTTCTGCTGAAAAATCTGCCGATAACTTTATTGGGGTTCCCTTGTATGTTATTTGTTTCTTTTCCCTAACTGCTTTCAATATTTTCTCTTTGTCTTAATTTTTGTCAGTTTGATTAATATATGTCTCAGGGTGTTCCTCCTTGGGTTTATTTTATATGATACTTGTTGTGCTTCCTGGATTTGAATGAGTGGTTCCTTTCCCATGTTAGGGAAATTTTCAGCTATTATTATTTTTTAAATATTTTTTCTGTTCCTTTCTCTCTTTTCCTTCTGGCACCCTTATAATATGGATGTCTTGTGCATTTAACATTGTCTCAAAGTTCTCTTAGACTGCCTTCATTTAGTTTCAATCTTTTTGCTCTTTTCTGTTCCACATCAGTGATTTCCACTAATCTGTCCTCTACCTCACTTATTCATTCTTCTGCCTCCTGTATTCTGTTGTTGGTTGCTTTGAATGAATTTTTTATTTCAGTTATTGTATTTTGCATCTCTGCTTGCTTAAGTTTTAAATCTTGTATTTCTTAAATCAGTGTTTCCCACAAATTATCAATCTTTGCCTCCATTCTATTTCCAATGTCCTGTATCACCTTCACTATCATCAGTCTAAAGTCTTTTTCCTGGAGGCTGAGAATCTTGAGATCACTTAGCTATTTTTCTAAGTTTTTTTCTTTCTCCATTATCTGAGTTATAGTTTTCTGCCTTTTCATTTCTATAGGTTTTTGGGGTGGTGTCCTTTTTTGCAGAAAATAGAGTTGTAGGCTCTTTTACTTCTGATGTTTGCCCCCCTTGTGGCTAAAGTTGGTATGGGGGCTTGCTACAGGTTTCCTGATGGGAGGGACTGGTGCCTGCCCACAGATAGGTGAGGCTGATTCTTATCCCTTTGGTGGGTGGGGCTTTGTCTCAGGGTGAGATTAGAGGCAGCTGTGTGACTAGGCGGTCTTTAGGCAGCCTGTTTACTGATGGGTGGGGCTGTGATTCAAATTGGATTATTGTTTGGCCTGGGGCTTCTCAGAGCTGATGGATGGGGCCAGATTTTCCCAAAATGGCCACCTCTAGAGGAACACACGCTGATGAATATTCCTGAGATCTTTGCCTCCAATGTCCTTCCCCCACAACAAGCCACAGTCACCCCCTGTTTTCCCAGGAGATCCTCCAAAAACTGCAATCAGGTCAGACCCAGATTCCTATGGAGTCTCTGCTTTGTCCTGGGACCCAGTGCACATGAAAAACTGTGTGTCTTTCAAGAATGGGTCTCTGTTTCCTCCTAGTCCCATGGAGCTCCTGCACATAAGCCCCACTCGTTTTTGATGCCAAATGCTCTGGGGGCTCTTTCTCCCAATGCCAGATCCCAGTCATGGGGACCCGATGTGGGGCTCAGAACTCTCACTCCTGTAGGTGAGTCTTCATGATACAGTTACTTTCCAGTCTGTGGGCTTCCTAATCAGCAGGTATGGGGTTGCTTATATCATGTAATCACTCCTCCTACCTCTTGATGTGGCCTCCTCCTATCCTTCTGGAGTAGGATACCTTTTTGAAAGTTTCCAGTCCATTTGGCTGAAGGTCATCTGGCATTCGTTGTAATTTTGTTGTTTTTATGAGAGAAGGCGAGCTCCGGTCCTTCTATTCCACCATTTTAATCTATGTTTAAATTTTTAAGTCACTTATTTTTTGCTAGGTATGACTTCTATAACATGCAATTTTTACTTGAAGTTGGTCTAAGAACTTGAACTAATGGCCCAGAGGAATACCCAATCTTTTCTACCATTTCTCAGCACTCCTAAAGGCACATCAATACAGAGCACCCTGATAACAAATGGGGGCCTAAGCAAACCTAAAAGTTTTTTCACAGAAAGAGAAAACATTAGCAAAGTGAAGACAGCCTGTGCAATGGGAGATGTTGTTTGCAAAGGGATTAAAATCCAAAATATACAAAAAGCACAAATAAATCAATATCAAAAAATAAACCAATCAAAAGTGGACAGGAGACCTAAATAGACATCTCTCCAAAGAGATGTACAGATGGCCAACAGGCACATGAAATGGTGCTCAATATCTCTAATTATTAGAGAAAGGCAAATCAAAACTACAATGAGGTATCATCACACACTTGTCAGAATGTCTACCATCAAAATTTTATAAGCAATAATCCTGGAGAGGGGTGGAGAAAAGAGAACCCTTCCATATAGTTGGTGGGAATATAAATAAGTGCATCCACTATGGTAAGCACTATGGGGGTTGCTTGTAAAACTAAAAATAGTTTTGGTGTGATACAGCAGGTCCTATTCCTGGGCATATATTCGGAAAATACAAAAACTCTAATTGGAAATGATGCATGGCCCACAGTGTTCATAGCAGCACTATTTCATAGCCAAGACATGCAAACAACCCAAGTTCCTATCAATAGACAATTGGCTTGAGAAGATGTGGTATATACATACTATGGAATACTACTCAGTCTTAAAAATGATGAAATAATGCCATTTTCGGCAACATGCATGGACCTAGAGAATGCTATACTTATTGAAATGTCAGACAAAGACAAATATATCATTTATATGTAGAATCTAAAAAATAATATGAATTAATCTCTATCATATAAAAACAGATTCAGACATAGAACACAAACTTATGGTTATCAAAGGGGAAAGGAATGAGGACAAGGGATAAATTAGGTGTATGGGATTAACAGGTACAAACTGCTATATAGAAAACAAAATCAACAAAGATTTATTGTACAGCACAAGGAAATATATTCAATATCTTGTAATAGCCTATAATGGAAAATAATCTGAAAAAGTACATATATAACTGAATCCCTTTACTACACTTATGAAACTAATACAATACTATAAATCAACTACACTTCAGTTAAAAAAATACAGTCCAAAAAGAAGAATGTAAAATATGAATAATGTGTAATGTATTAATTACATGTTGAAATGATAATATTTGGATATATTAGGTATATAAAAATATTATTTAAAGTAATTACAAGTGACAAAATATTGCAGTGCACCGTGCTGTGCCCTTCTATTGGAGAAAGGCCCTAGCTTGACTAGATCTGCTATTGATTTCAGTTCTCTGTGTATTTGGATTTTTTTCTTTTTTAGTTTATTGACTTTTATTGCTTCTAAAATTAAGTTCATTAAAAAAGAAAATGATAAAAAATGAAAAGTACCCTGAACCTAACTACCCAGAAATAATTATTTTAAAGATGTTAGTGTATTTTTTGCCTTTCCTTTCTTTTCCTTTTCCTTGAAATGAGAACATATGATACATCGTAGGAGGTGTATGTAGTTCAGGTTGTATGATAGGAATTTAGGGGTAGCGGTAGGAATCACATGTTTTAAAGTTTTTCTTTCCCAAAACATAACAAAAAACTTTATGGAAAATCGATATCTTCTTATTAAAAAAGCCTCCAAATAAAAGTGAAAAATGTTTTGAGGATCTTGAGTCATATTGGCAAAGTTCTTGAAATAATATTGAGAATGTGTTGAGAACATTTTAATGCCAAAAAAATAAAATTGATAATGAGTACAAGTAGTATACACACATACACAATTATATATAATACACATATATCTGCACAGTTATATATATATATTTATGATATATATTTATTATACATTCTATACATATGCAATATAATCTTGTATTTTAAAGTTGATGAGAGGACAACTGTGTAAAATGCTTTTTTTGAATTTTCTTTTGAGTTTTGTATGAGAGTGTCTATATTTTGTACTAAAATTTTTTTGGTATAAAAATGTTTTTATACGTTGATTCAGTAAATCCATGCTTAGGAATCTACTCTGATGGAGTACTCAAAGATATGGTCTGAAATACATATTCAAGCATATGCATGAAAGCATTATTTAAAGTGGTTAAAAATGCAACGCAGTCAAGTTAATAAAGATAAGAGCGTAAGCAGTTTTTAAGTCATCCATCCAACATTGTGTAAAGGAAGAAGCCCACCTCCAAACTTCAAACCTTGTTTTTTGATGAAGCATCTCCCATGTTAATTAGAGAAATTCCATTCTTTTTCCGTTTCTCCTTATAAGACACCACTAAGGAATACAGAAAGAGATATGATTTTTGTATCTACAATAGCAGAAACAGGGAAAGTTTTTTTCTGTGTTCTTATCTTTGTTTATGCCACCCTCCTTTCCACTTTTCTAACTTAAACCCCACACCACTTCTGCAAAGGAATTTTCATCCTATTTGCTGACTCATTGACTTGGCTTACAAGATCCCTTCTAAAAAAATGCCATGACTCATTTCTTCAAATCTATTTTATAGACTATATACATTTGAATCACCTACTATAGGCTGGAATCATGCGAGTACTTGAAAATAGTCAGAGCAAGAGAAAGTTCATAGCATAGTTTGCATCTTGAATCTAACTGTTCCCCAACATTTGTCTACTTCTGAACCTCCAAGATCAAAGGAACAAATAAATCCTCTTATTTTATTTAATTTTATTTTATTTTATTTAATTTTATTTTATTTTATTTAATTTTATCTTTTTGCCTTTTCTTGAGCCGCTCCCACGGCACATGGAGGTTCTCAGGCTAGGGGTCTAATCGGAGCTGTAGCCACCGGCCTACGCCAGAGCCACAGCAATGCTGGGATCCGAGCCGCATCTGCAACCTACACCACAGCTCATGGCAACGCCAGATCCTTAACCCACTGAGCGAGGCCAGGGATTGAACCCGCAACCTCATGGTTCCCAGTCGGATTCGTTAACCACTGCCCCACACGGGAACTCCTAAATCCTCTTATTTTAGCTAGCTTGAGTTAGATTTCTATTAACTTTCAAATCAAATCATTAACAAAATATATAGAAAGTGAGACCAAGATTTTAGAGTTGAAAATAACATGCTCCAAAACAAGGGGCAGACTAAGATAAATTGGAGATTCTTTGAGGAGAGAAGTAAGAGGGAGCTCCATTGGTTATACTTTAAGAAAGGAGATGGTTGAACTTTGGATTTCAGTTCATGTGCACACAAAATCTAGAGGGGTAAAGAACTTGGCAGAAAAGTCAGGATGCTGGGATGTGGTAGTTGTTTCTTAATGGTCTTCAGTAGAATACTAATAGGAATTTCTGTCTTAGGTATAATGTCTGACATTGCAAAGAGTATTACAAGCAGTTGTTTCTTTTTTTAAGAGAGGTTACTTTCTATCCAATGCCAACAATCCTAGAATATGGAGGATCAAATAAGCTTTGGTTTCCAGGAGTTACACAAAACATGTTTCTCAAAGATGATGTGCAAATAGACAAAAAGGCAGCAAGTGCAGTGGGGATTAATCTTTGGATCCAGGAGTTTTTAAAGAAATGCGCTATGTTGATTCTTTTTATTCCACCCCTCCACTATCTCCTGTTCTTGACGCCACAAGGCAGAGGCAATAATTGCTTCCATTTTATGGGATGCAGCCTTGTGACAGGAAAATGTTGAGCTATGCTTTTGCTACCCCTGACTATTTATTTTACATTGTTTCTGGATACTAAAAGAATGGATGCCATTACTCTGAGAGCTATAGGAAAAGATAGAAAGGTTCAAAGACTATTGCTTAGGGAAAAAAAAAAAGTATGTGATTCATACTTAATGATTATGGATATACACCATTTCCACATTTCCATGTTTAGTTTCTAATTCATAGCATTATAATAAAATTGACTAGCTGTCTAGTAGGGTCCTACATTTATACCTGAGAAACTCCCAACGATTTTATTCAACAGTCTCGGTTTTGTTTTTTGGGTTTTGTTTGTTTGTTTTTTAACAGCAAAGCAGTTCCTAGGACTGTATAAGCTAGCCAATTGAAATAGATGGTTTCCTGTCCTCTATTACTTTCAGTTAAAATGTCCTGGGTTATGTCACTGAATGGCCAGAGATAAATACAATTATCCCAGGGAGCATAACTATAAGCTGAAAGACTGTGAAACCAAGTAACTCACAGTATTATCAGAGGATGGGTTAATGTCCACCCTAAGCAAATAGCATGTGAAGTCTTCTCTATATGCACACTCACTATATTTTCTTTGCTCATCCTGGGAGTTTTAATGGTATTCTCCCTGGATCTCCATATTTTTTAAGGGGTTACATTATTGTTTCTAACTGTAGGGTGCAGAATGATCAGGATCTACGTTTAAACTAACTGAGAAGCGTGGGAATCTCAAAATTCTTTACTTAAAGGAGTCGGATGCTAAATGTGATTCTGAACGGTCTCCTTGGAGGGAATAACCGTAGTGTGATTGTGTATGTGTATGTGTGCATGCCCACATTTAAATGATGTCATATAATTGTTCGCTTTATTGCCAGCTTGGGTAGGTTATGGTGCCCAGTTGTTTAGTCAAACAGTAGTCTAGGTGTGGCTTTGAAGGTCTTTTTAGGTGTGATTAAAATTTACAATCACTTGACTTTAAATAAAGGCAATAACTTTCTGTAATATGTGTAGGTTTCATCCAATCCACTGGGGACCTTTGGAGCAAAGACTTGAACAAAGACTTTCCTTCCCAAAAAGGAATTATGCATCAAATTTGCAAAATATAAATTCTGCCTAGGTTTCCATTCTACTGGCCAGCCCTACAGATTTTTAGACATCCCAGCCCCTTTAAATAGCATGAATCAATTCTTTAAAATCTCTCCCTATAAAAGCATATATACTCATAAATATATAAACTTATGTATATGAATACAAACTCATATATTAAACTTTTATATTTATAAATATGCAAGCTTATATAAGTATATAGTAAACATATATATAAATATATAAGCTTATATAAGTATATAAATATATATAATATGTATAACACTTTGCAAAAACAACATGGTACTTTCTTAAATCTCAAATGTACATCTACCATATAATCCAGCCATTTGACTCTTGATAGTTACTCAAGAGAATGTGTGTAGAAAAACTTGTACATGAATAATTATAATAGCTCTATCTATATTATCCAAAAACTAGAAAAAATTTAAATGTCCTTCAAAAGGTTAATCATTAAGAAAAAAGTGGCTAAAAAATTATACAATAGATATACTCTGCAATAAAAAATAGAACTATGGATACGTGGTACTAATGGTTGAATCTCAAAATAATTATCCAAATGAAAGATGCTAGTCAAAAATGCATACATAGTATGTGACATCCTTTATGTATAAATCTAGCATGTTCATGAATTTGCATTGCCTAGATTTGTATATAAAAGATATAAAAAATAGTTTTCAAATGATTGTTGATTTATAAATGTGTTTCCCTATTTCCCTACTTGAGCTGTATAAGGGCAAAGAAAAAGAAATTCCTATTTCTGTTCCCTGTTCTTATTACTTTACCAGGTATGCAGAAGGCTTTTAGTAAATGTTGGCTACATTATTCAATTTCTGCAAGATAGGATCTTCCAAATTCTTGAGGATAAATGATTTATCTACTTTTTAAAATAACTCAAACTCTAGTTCATTAAGCTGTAACAACTGTTAAGTCTCAAATTCAAGGACACAAGACAATCTCTGCTAGTAGGAAAGGAAAGGACCTTATGGGGAAATTGGGAATGGCAGTTGGTCTGTCGGCATGTTCTATTCATTTATCAATTCATTCAAATGTTGAATTCAAAACATTTGGAATTTCCTGCCCCTCATAGAAAGAACCAGATTACAATGTTAGCTGTCTTCATTAATGCCTATAGAGACCCTCCAATATTCCCAGACACTATGCAATCCTCAGCTCATGCTATCAGCAGATGCAAATGCCAGATAACGTTTGTAACACAGGGGTAGTAGGATTGTGGGTGCCACAAACCCTACAGTGGATTTAGAACAACTTGTTTTAAGGAATGGCCTTCTCTGTGACCTTCCTGCTATTTCAAAGAGACAGTATGTCAGTCACCATTGAGCAGACTTGGCGTTTACAAATAGCTGAGGCAGTAAGTACATTACTGGAAACTAGGAATCACTGTGGTGAAGAGTTCCCCCACTCAAGTGAAAAAGATCCTTTAAAGAAGTCTGTGCAATTTTGCAAGTCTTGGTTGAGAATGTGCCCTTTGAGATTTTCTTTTGGAGCTGAATTTTATGAACTGCTCAAAACAGAAACCTAACTGCTTGTTGTGATCATAAGAACTTATTTCTTCAATGTGCAAATATCAAGTTCTAAATGCCATCAAACCTACTCATCTCTCAAAATGCCCAGGGTTTGCCATTATTGAACATAGTTATACCAGGTTGCTTTCTCTTCTATTCTTTGCTATTTGTATTGGTGTTTAGAACATTTTTAAATGTTTTAGAGTTAATCAAGTTAATGGTACCAAGACTGAGTTGGCTTCACTGTATTGATAAAGATCACTTTGCTTTCCTGCAGTCTCCTTCAAAGATACAAAAACCCAAAAATTGGGACTTTTTATTCTTGAAGATGAATATCTTTAAAAGCAAAGAAAGAAGGCTATTGAGGAAGCCATCTTTCTGGAAAATATTCCAACATTCACACATTCAATTACAAATAACTCATCATCAACTATGTGCCAGGCACTGAGGTACAAACATGTATAAAAAAGGAAGTTTTAACCTAGTAAAGAGAGAAGTCAGGTAAACGTATAATTACTCTAAAATGATAATAGTGCCATATGCAGAGGTTCTCAACTGTTTTCTATCTCTTATGCACATGAAAGATGATACAATTTCATCAGTAACAGGTGCTCCTGAGAATAAAAATGAGGAGAGATGGGAGTAAAGAGAACAGTATATGCAAACATAACACAATAATCAAGAACAACTAATTTTCACTCATATGGCTGGAACGCAGAAAGTAGGAAATGAAAAAGGGGGATGTTAATTGTGGGGACCCTGTAAGACACAAATTCTGAAGCACCTCATATGTCACAGTAAAAAACACTATACTCGACCAAGATAAATGAGATCCACAGAAGGATTCCACATAAGGACAAAATGACATTTCTATTTAGAAGTTTCTATCAGGTAACAGTGTAGAGAACGTTTTTATGAAAGGCAGATCAAGCATTATACCAATATAAATCCGATGCTGCTTTTACTTCCTGAAGACAACAACCATGAGATCAAGTTCAATTGTGTTCCCAGTCATGACCAAAATCTTCCCTGAAGTTAAGCTAAGGAAATTTGGGGACTTATCTACAAGTTATTTTGATAGAGAAAACTCTGGCAATTCTTCTGGTATTTTCCAGGATACCTTAAAGAAATACTGTGAATTATCCATCCTCCGTGGGTGTGGCAAGGATGGAGCATTCAATCACTTCCATATTTTTAAGAGGTGCAGAGAGTGAGGAAACACTAGCATTTGTTTCCAGGATCTCTTAGAGATGGCACTATGCCTTCCCAAACTGAAGGATGAGACCTCGTCAAAAGGAACCCATAGTGTCTGACTGTTGCCCTATCTGTAAAATGGGATCTTGCAATTCCTCCTTTGCAAGACTATTGTAAGAATTATAGAAAATATATTCAAAGTGCATAGAATAACCACCTATTTTATAATGGGTCTTATTTATTAGTATAATTATTCTTTAAATTCTGTAAATTATCTCTGTAGAGACTATGCATTGCAGGAACACCTGGGGATAAGGATATATGGAAATCCAAAGAGAAAAAGGATGCGAGCAAAGGAGGATTCAATTATGTTACAATATTTCATAAAATTTGACAGAACTTCCTGATACTGTGGAACATATGGTTTTTTAAAACATGCAGTAGCAAAAGACTTGAGGGTGGGAGTTGCTGGAGCAGATAAGAGTCTGTGTGGAGAGCTGTGATGTCTGTCAAGATGGTAACTATCACAAGAGATTAGCAGGCATCTGAGGAAGATAGCAGGGGTTGAAAGCACCCAACAGAGGGAAGATAAATGCCAAGAAACTTAGAAATGAAGGGTGAAATCCAATGTTATCTTATCGTTAAGAGTTGCTGAAAGACAGCCACAGTGTTCCTGTAAGAAGCTTCTGGATCTGAAGTAGTCAAAGGAGGTACATGAGGAAGCCTGGGAAATCCTGGGCAGTGACAGAGGGTGAAGAAACCCACGTTAGGAATCCCTTCAGCAGATGAATGAAATGGCAATCTCTACAAGGCAGACCATATGCTTGCTACTTGCAGCCTAAACCATAAGTCATCCCCAAGCCTCCAAGTTTGGTATGAAAAACTTGAAGTTCATCTGTGCTTCATATTCAGGTTTTCTCCCTTTCCAAACCTCTGTGATTTTTCTATACAAGATCAATCTTTTCCACCACTACTGGGTCAATATTTTTTATGTAGAGAATACACTCTATACTAATACTACTAATTCCTTGGAGACCCCAAATTTAAATTCAGGTAGAGCATTTATTTATTCAGTTCATTCACTCAACCAATGCGCTAAGCTCTGTGATCGCTGCTGGGGATAACATGATGGAAAAGATACTCACGGGAGCATCCTTATAGGATACTGCTTTCTAGTAAAGGAGATTAATATTAAGCAACTAATCACAGAATTAATTAGATCATAATTAGGTAAAATGCGGGGATACTAGGAGAGTGCCCACCATTTTATTTACGATGGCCATCAGCAATGGAAAGTGATCGTATGATTAAAGACAGGGCCAGCTATGATTATATTTGCTTTTTTTTCAAAGGATCTTCTATAGGACATTTTCACAACTGTTTTTCACCATTTACTCACTTCGAAACTCACTTTAGGTTGGCAGCCTGCCATTGACCTTCTTTAGAACACCATTCACGTGGAAGTCACAGATGTTCCTGCTTCTGCATTGGAACCAACAGTTTTCAGCTACTTCCACCTCCCCTTCCTGCCCCCGTCTTCTGTGCTCCAGAGATAAATGTAAGGTTGGGGTGAGATAAGAAAGACTGGCCTTCGCCCCAATTCTGTGACTCACTTATGCCTGTGCTTTGAGTCTTATAAGCCCTCCTCTTCCTCTAGAAACTCAAAACCTGTCCAGAAGACAAGTTCTGAAGAAATGACCCTATCACACCTCCATTCTGCATCTCTCTGCTCTGCATACAGACCCTGTGAAAACTCACACATAAACTTTCTCTAACTGCATGTAGATAAAAAATCTTCCATGTATATCCATTCATATAAAATATTAGACTTTATTTTTGTGTTTTACTCCATTTCTTGTAAAAGAAATTTTGAGAGACATCCATAAACATAGACTTAAATATAGATCTTTAATATATTTACCTAAATTCATTACCAAAAATGTAAAATACTATGAAGAAGAAGGTTTAAACAAATGGATACACCTTTTCAATTATAAAGAGTATCTGTTTTCTCTTTTAGAAATCCTTGGAAGTATATATCTAATTTAAGAGTACTTTTATTAATTCCAGCCTAGGAAATGTGTTGATTCTATAGGCCCTTTGATAAGTACTTAATGTACCAGTGAATAAGGGTAGAGCATCCTGCTTTATTCATATCTATGGCCTGCCATTATTCTTATATACATAGCAAATAAAAAGATGCCTTCTTGAATGTAGCTTTAGTCATCATAGAATTAGATATTTATTAAACAAGGCAAAATATGTAATTATTTTTCTCCATATCACTTATTGCTATCTGAAATTATATACACATGCACACATATGTCGTCTATTTATCTACCTATCACCTATCTATCATTTATCTATTAACCTATATCCATTTAGATTGTCAGATCCATGAAATTTCCAGTACTTGCAAGAGTTTTGGACAATTAATAGTTATAGCTTTTGTCTTTTGATCCATGAACATAGCCCTATGTATTTATTCTCACCAGAATTTTATAATTTTCACAGTTCAGGTAGTATACTTATTTGGTGAAATTTAAATGTAAATATTCATAATTTTGAGCTATTATGTTTTTAAATTATAATTTCCAACTATTTAGTGACAATATATTGAAAAACAATTTATTTGGGGTATTTAACTCAATTTTGGTGCTGATCTCATTTTTTTGCATCTTTTGGATGTGTTTTGTTTTTTTTTTCTAGTTTCTTAAGGTGGAAACTTAAATTTGGTAACTTTAAAGCTATAAAATTCTTCAAAATACCACTTTAGTGTTATTCCAAAGATTTTATTTAATTTGCTGCATTACCTTCCTGTAATTTGCATTTGATCTGTGGTTTGTTTCTTTACTTCTATACTTATTTATTTATTGGCCATGCCCACGGCATGTGGAAGTTCCTAAACCAGGCACTGAACCCAAGCCACAGTAGTAACAACATTGAATCATTAACCACTAGGCCACCAGGGAACTCCATGATCCATGATTTATTTATTTTTACTTCTTTAAATTTTATTTTACTACTATTATTTTTTTTTAAGGCTGCACTTGCACCATATGGAATTTCCTAGGCCAGGGGTTGAATTGGAGCCGCAGCTGGGGTCTGTGGCACAGCCACAGCAACACTGGATCTGAGTAGCAACTGAAGCAACACAGCTTACAGCAACACTAGATCCATAGCCCACTGAACAAGGCCAGGGATCAAACCTGCATCCACACAGAGACAACAATATGTCCTTAACCCACTGAGCCACAATGAGAACCCTTCCATGATTTTTTGGGGGGAGATTATTATTATTTTTTATTTGTATAATGATTTTTATTTTTTCCACTATAGCTGGTTTACAGTGTTCTGTCAATTTTCTACTGTACAGCATGGTGACCCAGTTACACATACATGTATACATTCGTTTTTCTCCCATTATCATGCTCCAGCATAAGTGACTAGACATAGTTTCCAGTGTTACATAGCAGGGTCTCATTGCTAATCCATTCCAAATGCAACAATCTGCATCTATTAGCCCCAAGCTCCCAATCCATCCCACTCCCCGCCGCCCTTGGCAACCACAAGTCGATTCTCCAAGTCCATCATGAGCTTCTTTTTTGTGGAAAGGTTCATTTGTGCCATATTGTAGGTTCCAGATATAAGTGATATCATACGGTATTTGGCTTTCTCTTTCTGACTCATTTCACTCCGTATGAGAGTCTCGAGTTCCATCCATGTTGCTGCAAATGGCATTATTTCATTCTTTTTTATGTCTGAGTAGTATTCCATGTATATATACCACATCTTCCCAATCCAGTCATCTGTCAATGGACATTTTGGTTGTTTCCATGTCTTGGCTGTTGTGAATAGAGCTGCAATGAACATGCAGATTCATGTTTCCTTTCAAGGAAAGTTTTGTCTGGATATATGCCCAAGAGTGGGATTGCTGGGTCATATGGTAGTTCTATGTATAGATTTCTAAGGTACCTCCATACTGTTCTCCATAGTGGTTATACCAGTTTATATTCCCACCAACAGTGCAAGAGGGATTTTTAAATGTAGACTGTAAACCCCAGGTATTTGGCCATTTCCACATATCTTTGTGTTCATGATTTCTAGTTCACTTTCACTCTGGTCAGAAAACATGCTTTGAATTATTTCAAGCCTCTTTAATTTATTATTTTTTTTAATGTCCTAAGGTATAATATACTTTGTTGATTCTACTTCTGAACAGTCAAAAATAATGTGTTTACATGTATGCATATGTATTCTACCATGATTCTTTTTAAAATTCCGATTGTCCTTGTCTACTCTATCATTTTCAATTCTTTTACTTTTTTTTTTTTTTGGCCGCCTCAGTGGCATATGGAAGTTTTTGGGCCATTCCGGGTCCTTAACCCACTGTGCCAGAGCAGGAGGTCCTCAATTCTTTTACTTTTAACCTATATATATTCTCATATTGAAAGTGGCTTTCCTGTACACAGATAGTTGGTCTTTGCCTTTTTTATTTAAACTGATAATCTTCTCATTTTTTTTCACCGATGTGCTTAGAAGTTGGTAAACATTTCTGTAAAAGACCATATCATAAATATTTTCATATTTTCAGGACATTAGGTCTCTGTCATAACTAATCAATTCTGTCAGTGTAGTATAAAAGCAGCCATAGTCAATATGCAAACAAATGGGCATGGCTGGATTTGGCCCTCGTGCTGTAATTTGCTAGCCCCTGGTTTAGATCATTGAGATTTAATGTGATTTTTTGATATGGTTGAATTAAAATCTTTCCAGATGTTTTTGATTCATTTCATCTGTTCTTTCTTTATTTATTTTTGCTTCTTTTGGATTGAGCGTTATTTTATCATTTTATTTTTTTATCTACAATTAGCTTACTCGCTAAAGATCTTTTATAATTACTATGTCCCCTCAATAGATGTTCTTGAATTTCAAATATATGTTTAACAAATTGTCCTCTATATTCAAATAATATTATGACACTTTTGCTGTAGCCTAAGGACCTCAAACAATATACTCCCGATATATTCCTCATATCTACTATACTAACTTTGTGTCATATTTTACCTTTACATATGCTATAAACAGACAAATATTGCGATTTTTTGATAGTCACATTTAGGAGCAATCAAGTGGAGGAAATTTATTTCTCTTTATGACATTTCCAACATTCTTCATTTCTTTGTGCAGATATGCTATTTTTTTACTTGATACATGCTGGCTTAGGTAGTGGGGCAAGGGGGAGGTATTCTGTATTTCTTTGGGTCAACATCAATTTTAGTTAGGTACTCACCTTTCGAGTGTATTAGTCAAGTTCAGTTGGTAGACAGCTCAGAGTAATATGAAATAGGGGTTTTTCACATAAGGAATGTTTAATATGAATGAATAATTAAATATTACAAAAAGAGATAATGAGACTTTAAAAGAATATCCTTGGATTGAAAGGAAGTATCCAAGAGTGAAACAAACATTGAACTATGGGTGTTTCCTGAGGCTGGAATCCAGTCATTATCGAAGGGGGTATGATTGCAGCCCACTGAAGAGTAGAGAAGTCTCTTGTGTTACTCCCTGGCAAAAAAATTTTCCACAGCTTGCACTGGAACGCTTGTGGGATGAGGTTGGTGGGCAAGGAAGTATGGGCTGAGAATGGCATCTTGGAAATTCCCCACTAAAGTACCAGAAGGCAACATTTGGTGGGCAGGAAACTCCTTTCTAAGGCGCTGAAGAAATTCACTGTGAATTGGTTGGGGGGGTTGACTTTGAAGTTGCTGGAAAGGTAGATAGAGCACAAACTGTATTCAGCAGAAAGCCACTGGGAAGCAGTGAGCTGAGGAGAAAGGAGGGTATATTAAGCACTCTGTGAGGCTGGCTAGGGAACTTGCAGAATCAGGAAACTGACCTTGTGAGAACACTGCTCATCATGGTGAAGCCTGCTGGACCATTCATGGAATTCAGTGGGAATCTACCCACATTGGTTGCTGCTAAACTTGCCAGGAAATTGGATGGAGAACCCATGGAACTTGTCCAGATATTGCTCTTGGGGAGAGCCATTGGACTTGCCTCAGGGAGGTCGGGTGGGCATCTGTGGAACCCTCCACTGTGTAGAGCAGATGAAGCCTGCTGGGGCTACAGATCTTGTTAGGAAGCTGCCTATAAGTGGTACTGCTGACCCACCCAGAAAACCAACTGGGCTGCAAAACCAACTGTGAGAGTGCTATCAAAATTTACTAGGAGTCCACTTTCCCTAGGGTCAGCTTCAGGAAGAAAGAAATCACTTTTGAACCAGGATGAAAAACTTCATTCTCTTAGAGTGTCACTCCAGTGCCCTCTGCTGTCAAAACTTTTTTTTTAAGTTCCAGTACCACAAACAGGGCAATTTGGTGAATTTAGAGCCAAGAAGTAAGAAATTAATAAATGGTACAGTCTGTTCTTTGAGCTCAATCCCCAAAGCAGGACCAAATCAGTCCCAAATCTCACCTTTGTGAATTGATCTCCTGAGACCAATTCTGTTATAATTTAAGGCCCAGTCAGGAGATGGAAACCACACAATAACATGAAAGAATTATGAACTATTTTCAAGGAATTGATTGCTGAAAGTGAAGAGAAGAAAACTCTAAAGAATCATCCACTGCTGAGAGATAATACCCCAGGAAGACATAAGCGTTGAAGGGGAAAATCCTCCCCAAGCTTGAGATTCAGATTTTGTTGGAGTGTATGGGGTTCCAGCACATATATTTGTTGAACTGTGCTTGGTCAGAGCTGGTACACAGTCAGTGGGCTAAAGCAGGTGGGTTAAAAACTACAAGCCTGGGCTGACAAGCTAAAAATCTGCCCCTGGAATACTGGTGATTTCAGGAAGGTAGTTGGAGAACTGTAGGCCAGGAGTGGTTGGCAGTGATTTTTTTTCCCAAAAAGCATAGGAGCAAGCTGAGGTGGGTGGGCAGGAAATCCACCAGGAAGCTGTCAAGCTGTCAGTCAGGTGAGTTGAAGAACTCACAGGGGATTTGGCTGGGTACCAGCTGGACTCACCAGAAAGTCACTGGGAAGATGCCAGCAGAGGGGAGGGTGCTGTGAAACTTCTGGGCAGCTGCCTGGAGCTGCCACAGAAGGATCAAAAGAGGCATCTGTGGGGGCACTTTTATGCAGGAGGCTCTTGGTGAAGATACCTGCAGAATGCCACTGACATTTACAGGAATGGGCTCCATCCAGGGTCCACCACCACTGGAACAAAAGGAAGCAAAGCATACCAGAACCAGGAAGAGAGCCCCCTTATTTCTCTAGTGTTCTTTCAAGGGGGAAAAATGCTCTTGTATCACATGGAACAAGAAAGGAGGATTTGGAGTTGAGAAGCAATGGATGGATGACTGGAATCCTGGGTCCCCATGTGAGGTCTTCTCCGTGTCCCTTTCCATTGATAACCTGGGCCCTGGATGTATCCCTGCCCCTGTTCTGCACATAAACTTTCTGTTCCCTTCCTTCATCCTTGTCCTGGGGGTGAGAAAATTAGCTTCTCTTCTTCCATCTGCTTCAGGATGATTCAGAAGCTGCAAAGACCTCTCTCCCTGCAGCAGCACTCTGCCTCTCCACCAGTCCTGCCTCAAGTGGAGGCTTCCTCAGTTCTCCATCCTTGCCTCAGTTCTTCTTGGGAGATCCTCAGTGAGGTCCCTGAAACAGGCTTTGAGTGGGCAGGGATCTGCCTTGTGTCTGTGCAGCTCAGGACTTCCTTACTCTCACACTAGTCCACCAGCTGCCATGAGAATTCTGTCAAAACTTTAGCTCAATTCTTCCCACTCTCTGGCACATCATTCCAAATCCAGCAGCTATTCTGATGAGCAAGTCCAATCTCTCCTTAGTGAAGCCTGCCTTCCCTTCAATTTCGGTTAGTTGATTTCACCGTGACTCACCTTTAGATGAATTCAAGAAAAATTGTGATTTTCAAGGTTTTTAATATACAAACTGACTGCTAAGTTTTTGATGAATAATGTATATTAAAAACATAATAAACTTTGCTTTTCTTTTTTAAATCAAATATGGTTCAAGTTTTTCTATAATTTAGCACTGTAGTACATGGATAACCATGAAGTTTTGCTCTCCATTGCAAAATACAGTCAGGTCTTCCAACATCCTTCACGTTAAATAATGTCCTCTAACTGGTCTCCCTCATCCATTGTTAACTCTCCAACCAATTGATTTCATTTTGTCCTATCTGGTAATTCCATAAAGGAATGTGAACCTCAACTTCTTCAAAGTTTTTCATAGTAATTAAAGTCCAAAGTCTAAAACTAGTTCTACAATTCCCTAAATGATCTAACTTTTATATTCCAGATTTATTCTTCACAAGCCCTGACACTTTTTTTTTCCATTGTTTGAAAATATTATCCTCCTTGGCAATAATATTTATCCCAGCCAATAATCAATATTTTCCCGTTTCCCCCAACCACCTTGTTATTTTCAGACTAAACAATGTGCTCTACCAAAAAGTAAAAAAAAAAAAAAAAGGCATGTTCATTTTCTCTTGTACTATATTGGCAGAATTCTGCCTAATCAATCCTAGCCTTCTTCATACTGGTAAGTGTTTGGGCCTCACTATCTTCCATACCAGATTCTAGACAGAGTGAGGGCAGAGATGGTGTCTGTCTTTAATACTGCAAATCTCAAATTCCTAATAGAGTCTGGTATGTGGAAAGTAATCAAAACTGAAAAACATGTTATAAAGTTTTTTTATTGCTATTTCCCCAATACAATTTTTTTTCTACTGTACAGCATGGTGACCCAGTTACACATACATGCATACATTCTTTTTTCTCCCATTATCATGCTCCAGCATAAGTGACCAGACATAGTTTTCAGTGCTATATAGCAGGATCTCATTGCGAATCCATTCCAAAAGCAATAGTTTGCATCTATTAACCCCAAGCTCCCAATCCATCCCACTCCCTCCCCTTTCCCCTTGGCAACCACAAGTCTATTCTCCAAGACCATGATTTTCTTTTTTGTGGGAAGGTTCATTTGTGCCATATTGTAGGTTCCAGATATAAGTGATATCATACGGTATTTGGCTTTCTCTTTCGGACTCATTTCACTCCGTATGAGTCTCTAGTTCCATCCATGTTGCTGCAAATGGCACGATTTTTCTTTTTTATGGCTGAGTAGTAGTCCATTGTGTATATATACCATATCTTCCTAATCCAGTCATCTGTCAATGGACATTTTGGTTGTTTCCATGTCTTGCCTATTGTGAATAGTGCGGCAATGAACATGTAGGTGCCTGTGTCTTTTTTAAGGAGATTTTGTCCAGATATATGCCCAAGAGTGGGATTGCTGGATCACATGGTAGTTCTATGTATAGATTTCTAAGGTACCTCCATACTGTTCTCCATAGTGGTTGTACCAGCTTACATTCCCACCAACAGTGAAGGAGGGTTCCCTTTTGTCCATACCCACTCCAGCATTTGTTATATGTGAACTTATTAATGATGGCCATTCTGACTGGTGTGAGGTGATATCTCATGGGAGTTTTGATATGCATTTCTCTAATAATCAGGGATGTTGAGCATTTTTTCATGTGCTTGTTGGCCATCTGTACATCTTCCTTGGAGAAATGTCTATTCAAGTCTTTTGCCCATTTTTCCATTGGGTTGTTGGTGTTTTTGCTGTTGAGTTGTAGAAGTTGCTTGTATATTTTAGAGATTAAGCCCTTGTCTGCTGCATCATTTGAAATTATTTTCTCCCATTTCTGTAAGTTGTCTTTTTGTTTTCTTTTTGGTTTCTTTTGCTGTGCAAAATCTGTCAGTTTGATTAGGTCCTATTTGTTTATTTTTGCTTATATTTCTGTTGCTTTGGGAGACTGACTTGAGAAAACATTTGTAAGGTTGATGCCAGAGAATGTTTTGCCTATGCTCTCTTTTAAGAGTTTTATGGTGTCGTAAAGTTTAAAACAACATTGTTATTCAAATACAGTTTGCCCTCCCTTCCCTAATCGATTACATTTTAAAAATCTATTTTTGATATTTTAGGTGTTTCCTATTTTTCTTTATAGTGTGACTTAGCATGTGTTCCTTGATTGCTTAAATTACTGTCTTAGTTCATCTCTGTGCCAACACTTATGTTTGGTTACTCACATGCTGTTTTTCTGGCAGATGAGTCTCACTTCAGAATATAAAAATACACAAAAATAGATATTTTCTAAATGAGATACCTATGTTAGGAGCTGACTGAATATGAGGGAGCACAAAAGAACCTTAGAAAATATAATATTTTCATATCTGCTAGTAGGTTAAAAATATATCAATCCATTAATGGAGGTGTAGACAAAGGAAAATTTTTTCTATAGGAAGAAGGTAGACTGAAGTGGGAAAGTTTTCCATATAACATGAGAAGTAAGAGAATTCAAGAATATACTTAATATCAGCAGCAGGACAAGTTTCAGTAAAAGGGAAGTAACTGGTGTGCTCAAGGTGGAAGAAAAATAATTAGAACCAGAAATGCATATGGGTTTCTAATAAGATCTCAATTTTAAAAGCCAAAGTATGAATAAATTTTGAAAGTGAGGCTGAGGGGTTTGAATTTAATTCTGTGGCAAAAATATACAATAGAAAATTACTCATTTCTGTGTGACACAAAGTAGATTGTGGCTGAGTGATAATGACATGTTAAAGCAAGCAGAGAAGTATATGAAAGGACAGTTCAAACAGAACATGCAGATTATATGAAGGAGCGGGTTGAGAACCTCTGTGTCCAACACTGGGCTTCAGGATTAGTACAATGAGTATAGAGGAAATACAATTGAACAGAGGTGGGAGAAGTTTTATCTTTGAGTCTAGGGAAGGAGTAGGTGTAATGCATCTTGGGTGTCATACAATGACACTGAAAATATTTAAAAAGTGGGAAGGCATTGTACAGTTGAATGTAAGATACAATAAAACACAGGATAGAGAGTGAAGCCAAGGATCATATTTCCAAGAAGAGACTAAAGAATTTTTCTTCAACAAATTGATACAGCAAATATTTTTCCATATGCTTGGTGTAAATGATGCTAAGCTAGATACTGAAGATATAAGCATGAATAATGGTTTCCTGACTATAAGCAAAACACACTTGTGAAACAAATGGATGCTTATTACAATATTTTATTACTGTATAAAGTGATACATATTACAAGTGCTGCAGTCTGAATATTGATGTCTCCCCAAATGCGTCTGTTGAAACTTAACCCAGGATGATAGTATCAGGAGATGGGACCTTTGAAGTGGATTAGATCATGAAGATAAAGCCCTTATGAATGGGATGAATGCCCTTTGAGGTTCCAGAGAGACACGTAAACTTCAACTTGTCAGGCTACATGAGAAGTTTGCAACTCAGTTAACTATACTTGGTGTTCCAATCTTGAATTCCAGTTTACAGAACCTATTAATACATTTCTGTTGTTTGTAAGCTGCCCAATGTGTTTTAAATACATTTAAGCCCAAATGTGTTAAAACAACAGGTACTGTGGAAACACATGGGAAAGAGGTGCGGCAAACTGGAAGTTCTGAGATGGCTTCCACGTTGAGCAATGACAAAAATTGTTACTATAGCCTTGTCTCTTGTGAAGTCACTTTATTAACTCAGTTGAGTTTTCCCCTCGATTTTACCAGGAGGTTCTAATACAATGTGGTACTTTGCTCTTTAAAATATTGAGGATCTATGATGCCTCAACCCTGCCTAATTCTCTGTTCATTAAGATTTCTTATACCACTGCTTCTGAAAACATTTTTTTGAGAATCCAGTTGGAATTTGTAAGTTTTGTCTTATTTATGTACAATATAATCCCACAACTAGATAGGATCAGTATTTCCATCCTTCTGTGTTGTTGGTTATTGAAGTGCTTCCTCTTCATTTATGTTTTGGAATGGACTCAAAACAAGCCTTGGCCCACAGTCGTGATGGCATTGTCATTATCTTTGGCGACAGTCAAGTGTTACTGACTAGACAGCATGTTCTTAGAGACTGGCACATGGATACAGTTAGTTATCTCTGTGTCTTATTTTGTCTATTTTCCTTTACAATGGTAAGTGAAATTTTATTCTTATTTTGATTATGCTTTGGGGACCTGGTCATAAAAATTTAAGAGAGCTACCTTGTAAATTTAATTTTCTATCTCCCTCTATACATCCTAATATGAAAACAAAACAAAACAAAAATTCAAAGAGATTTTTTTTTGGCCAACCCACAGCATAGGGAAGTTCCTGAGTTAGGGATTGAATCCAAGCCTCAGAAATGCTGCATCCTTAACCTGCTGCACCACAGCAGGAACTACCAAAGAGAATAGTCTTTAGTGCCTAGTGAATCCTCTATTTTAAAAATCAAGGTGATTGATTCATGATCTGTAAAGTATAATTAATCTACAACTGCAATCTGAAATTGTAACATTCAAACTGTAGAAAGGCAAGACATTTTCTAAAAATGTGCAATATTCACTTCTCACAATTTCTATTCAAAGTGTTTGATTTAAAAGTCTAACCCTTCTTGCAAAGGGATAAATAGTGCCTGGCTCCAGGAGCTAAAGACTTTCTTCCCTCACTGGAAGCATGAGGTGGCATTCCTGAGATGCATCTTCATCCCCCAGAAGAGGAAGCAGCACAGGTCAGTAGGAGGGACAATAGCAAGACAAACCAAGCTGGCCAAAATAGCACCACAAAGGCTCTGAAAGTAAATTATCTCTGGAACCTCAGGCCACAAAAGTAGGATATGGCTTGGGTTCTAAACCTAAACAGATTGACTGCATGATAAAATAGAATATTTAAATAGGACTCAGAGTAGCTAACATAATATTCAAATTGCCCTTATGAACCATTGATTTACTCATGAAATATTAAAAACCTAACTATTTTTCAGATCTCTTCTTGTAGTTCATACCTTGGTTTTAATAATATGTCCAATACAGTCTCACTTGAGGGTGCTAAGGTGCAATACTTCTGCATGATATGCTTTGTGTTCTTTCCTTCAAACTGAAAGCAATTTACTTTCTTAAAAGAAAGTTCTTTAGGAAGACTGAGAAAATGTGGAGGCTATAGGATGAAGGGAAGGAGCAAAACAATTCCACACCAAAGAATGGTAATAGTCATTGCTTTTAATCATTACCCTATATATTTATGAATAAATTTACTTTTGCTCCTTTCTCTTCAGAGGTTTTGACTTTCACAGTGAAGGAAGAACTTGCCACGTGCAGACATGTTTCCAAAGTTTTGGGGTCATTGCCAATCTCACTGTATTGGGGTCACTGCCAAGCTCAAAATATTTGGTTACATCAACTTTATACAAATTGTCTTCTATGTAAAATATCTAAATTTTATGGGATGTTCTTGTATTATACCAGCATTATACCATATGTCAGCTTTGATGGGCTTAACATTCTATTAGGGTGACAAAACCGGTATCTCTGGATATCAGAATACAGAATAAAGCTGAAAAAAATCAAGAGCTAAAGAATAGGCGAAATTGTTGTATAGAGACATGAGAAAATTAAAATCATATGAATTTCCATGGGTCAGAGACCCATCATGGAATAATTTGATAGGCTTGGACTGATTAAGAAGACATAAAATTATCCTAACAAACAATATTTGGAAAAGCTTAAGAGCACTATGTTTTTTGATATTACATAAACCATTTTCATATTCCCAAGATACTCGTTAACTTATCATTGTATGATATGAAGCAAAGCTCTACTATTTTAAAACTTATTTTTTAAATTGCTGTAATAATACCATATAGTACTATTCCACAAAATTAATTCAGTGATCACAATGAATGCATACAAGTAAGCAGACACTGTTCTAGGCACTGTGGATCTAGCCGATAATAAAATAGTTGATGTTCTAGCTCTTATGCAGCTCAACTTCTTGTAGAAGTGGTAGATAAAAAAAAATACATAAATCTAGTGTGTTAGGTGTTAATACCATTTATGATAAATATAAGTCATAAGAAGAAGTAGAGGGATAATGAAACTCAGATTAGAATATCTCTTGATAAAGTAACATTTGGCAGAGACTTGAATGAATCAGCAATATTGATAGCTGATTAGATGTTTTTCTCTGGAGCCAAACTGCCTGCCTTTGAATCATGACTCTGTCACTTACTAGTTGGATAACTTTGGGGATTTTAACTAGTACCTCAGGCTACATCCTTCATATCTATATAAAGGTAATGATGTTAGCATACACCAACTGAAGTGTGAAGCTTATAACATTAACTCATAGTATCAGGTAGTATTTTTACTATCTTTAATGTTATCAACATTAAGGGCAGAATATTGCAGGTATGAAAATTAAATGAAAAAACCTGATTTGGGAGTTACTTGCATGTTGAAAGAAGTGGAAAAAGAACAAGTGTGATTGGAGTAGAATGCAATTTTTTAATGGGGTAAGTGATCTGAGGTGATAACAAAAAGCAAGCATGGGTGAAATTGGAATATGTCTTGGAAAAGATATAATAGTATTTTCCAATAGGAATGATAAAGAGCTATATAAATTTATTATATATGTAATACTTTATGATTTAATTGAGATAATACTAGCATACAGTATAATGCATGTAACCTAAGTGCATGCCTTAATTTTTGATAAATGTATGCAACATGTAACTAAAATACTAAACAAGATATTGAATATTTTTTTTGTCTTTTTAGGGCGGCACCCATGGCATATGGATATTCCCAGGCTAGGGGTCTAATCGGAGCTGTTGCTTCTGGCCTACTCCAGAGCCACAGCAACACCAGATCTGAGCCTCATCTGCGACCTACACCACAGCTCTTGGCAATGCCGGATCCTTAACCCACTGAGCGAGGCCAGGGATCCAATCCGCAACTTCATGGTTCCTAGTAGGATTCGTTTCCACTGTGCCACGACAGGAACTCCTGAACACTTTTATAACCCCAGAAAATACCCTCATTCCTCCTCTTGTCAAACATTACTTCCAAGTCCCAACCATTCTGAAGCTTTTCTTCTTCCATAGATTAGGAAATAGTCTAGTAGACCATGCATATATTTCATCCCTAAGGACACTTCGATTCAACACTGCCAAGGTCTACACAGGCCAAGACATTCTCAGTGTGTCCCTGCTTCCCTTCATGGTAAGTTTGCCAAGCTAGTCTTCACTGATTAAGTGCTGCCACTTTGCTTCTGCTCTTCTAGGATCCTATCACCCTATTCAAGTCAGGGACTCCTAACACAACAGCCACATCCCCTATTGTTTTAACTGCCCTAAAAGGAGAGCAGCCAAAAATCTAAAGGATGTATATTGCTCCATCACAATTGTATTTTTCAATGTGTTAGTAAAGGTAATCTTATAAGCTCTCTTATGAAATGTAATTGTGGTGAGTGAGTTCCAATGCATAGAAAATATATGCAGGCATACATTCTAATCCCAAACCCTTTGGATCTCCTTCTCTACATGCCGCCAGGGAAATTCTGGCATCTCAAACTCAATAAACTAAATTTTATCTAAGTTTCAGTTAATCAAACAATTAAAATTTAGAGCTACCTCCAACTTTGGAGCCAAATAATAAAATCTGGAATCTCTACTAAGTGCATGCATATGGTTGAATTCGGTCCAGTTTTGTGTTATATTTTAACTTCATTGATCTTTCCGCATTAGAATCCGCCCCAGTCGTATTCTTCTGCAGATGTGTATTAACAAAGTATTGCAATTCTTTTGGTGAGTAAGTTATCTTCGACTGGGTTGTAATGTGTACTCATACTCTTAAGGCATACTGAGTTTTGATTTTACTTATGGGTCTAGTGGAAAAAGGGAATGTTCTGGCTGGTCTTGAGGATAATATCCATGTACTTTTTATGGCTTATACTCTAGTGATGTCTTCATAGGGTTTTCAAACAATCAAAGATAGTTTCCTCAGATGCCAATTCCAAGCTTCCATTGGTAAAAGATAATAAGACTGACTTAAAAGTTTAAGATTATCAGTTTCATATGTGTCCACCAGACAGTCCCATTCTAAGTTTCAGGTTCCCATTCTGTCCCAATCAATACTTTAATTTTTCATGGGAATCTTGGTAAGACTATCAGTTCAACTAAGATGTAATTCAACCACCAACACAATTAAATTTTGTGTTTCTTTTCTCACAATATCAGTTCTGTGTCTAAAGGTAGTAAGAGATTTTTAAGGGTTGTCATTGAGGATTTCTCACTCAAAAGCCGTCACTTGTGCTGTGTTAATGGGTCTTAACTTCCCTTTTTAAAGTAAATACTATAGTGCATTTGCCAGAATCCATCTCATACTGGAGTCTTCGTGGTCGTCATTATTGCCAACACCATCAAGTTAAGTAACCATTAAGACTCCTGAGAAACTTGCTTCAGTTGGTAATTTATCTTAATCTACAATAGGCAGTCGCCTGATTAATTGATATCACTATATGCCATCAAGTACCAGTACCCCATTTCCCATTGGCAGTTGGTTCTACACTGCAGTCAAGGGAAGAGCATATCTGAAACTTTTCAAACCCAAGATTTGCAGGACTCTCTTGTAAGACCAGGATATACAAATTCCATAATAATTTGTACTGAGAGGGTGATATGTCAAGAATTATTAACTGTCTATAAGAAATTATCTACTATGAGTGAGTAAAATGAAACTGTAAGAATAGGACCTATTTGAAGTGGGGACCTTTGACAATGTTAGAATTTGACCTTATTGGAGGATGTGTTTTCAGCCCACTGGATAGCAGAGAAGTTCACTGGAACTTTTCCAGGCTACCAATTGGTCCAAAATTGAAAGACAAAAATTGATGGACCAAAGTGGTGGGTAGGGAATCTTCAGTCAGAATTTACAGGCAGAAAATTTTCTCACTGGGATGCCAGCTGACTGCAGGAGACCACTAGCAACAAGGCCACTTGCTGGTGTTTAGACAAAATGTGACAGAACCACACTTTGGCTTGTGCAATTAAAGTTTATAGGAAGCCACGTGAGCACCTACAGATTCACCAGGAAGCCAACCACAGTTTGTGATATTCAACCTGCCAGGGAGCCCACTGGAGAACATGAAGTACTCATTAAAAATTGCCTGTGGGGGGCTACTGCTGAACTACCCAAGAAACTGGCAGTGTTGTTGACCATGGGACTTACTAAAAATCCACTCATGGATTGTGTCACTGAATTCACTTCCAACCATCCCAGGGGGTTGACAGTGACTTCTTAGCACAACAACCCACAGGAGATGCAACTAATTCAACAGAGAGAAGCCAGCTGCAGAAAGTGTAGAACTTCCTGCAAACTTGAGTATGTGAGTGTAGCTAATATTACTCACTGAGAATGAACTACACTGGGTGTCACACAAGCCATTCCATTGCCAGAGGTTTATGAGAGAAAAGCACACTAAAACCAGAAATAGAAGCCCTTCCTTCCCTGTGTCCCTCCAGCACTAGTTTACTAACAAAATTTAACATCATGTAGGCTGAAAAGGAAGAAATGTCCAAGTGTTCACAGCACAAGACAGGGTACATTTGCATCTGAGAAGCAAGAATGTGATCACTGGCACAGACCAGATTTAGAATTCTGGGTTGTTTTTGTTTTTCACTCTCTCATATTGAAAAATGTCTTCCTTCATATCCCCTGGTTGTTATTGCACCATTTTTGTCTTGCTGCCTTCAACACTTACTATTGATCATTGACTTTCAAGAGTGGGACAGGGAGGTGTCTCAATTTTGGCTTCTTCATGTTTATTCTCAGTAGATTGTATTTGTGAAAATATCTTCCTTTTAATTCCTTTCAGGGTATTTAGCCTTTGTTTATACAGATCCCCCCCCCACTCTATTCCTTACTCTTCTTTTGTGCTTGTAATTACATGTATGTTGGACTGGTTAACTTTGTCTAAGAGGTACAAGTATCACTTCCCGATTGTTTTATCTCTGTTCTTAACACTGGACTGTTTCCAAAAATCTATCTTTAAATTCACTTATTCTTAATTCTATCCAATAAATTACTTATTGCCAATATTATATTTTTCATCTCAAAATATTAATCTTGGCTTTCTAAAATTATGCTACTTTTCTACCTGATTTCCCAAATGCTTCATTTGTTGGAGCATAGATTATTTCACTACATTGAAGGTAGTCATAATAACACCTTCGAAATTTTTGTCTAATAATTCCAAAGTCTATGTCATAGAAGGATCAGTATCAGTGTATTTTCTTTTCTTTGAGAGGTTTTCATTTGTTTGTTTTGGTTCTTTACATTTGAGGAAACATTGAATTTATATTTTTAAAATGATAGCTAGTGAATTATGGAGTCCAGATTTTCTTTTTTTTTTTTTCCGGTATGTTTTTATTTTATTTTAGCCCAACAGTATCCTTAAAACTTGGACTACTTTCCTTTTACTTGGGTTCAGCTCTATTATCAGTTAAAAACTTTTTGTCCTCTGAGCTACTTTTTACACATCTTATTGGATTATAGTTGACTTACAACGTTTTGTTAGTTTTAGGTGTATAGCAAGGTAAACCAATTATACATATGTATATGCCCATTCCTTTATAGATTCTTTTCCAGTATAGGTTATTACAAGTTATTGAGTAGATTTTCCTGTGCTATGGAGTAGGTACTTATTACTTAACTATTTAGTTGAGCTACTTTTACTCATTTCTATACATATGTGAGTTAGGATTCAACCAGAAATGTGAGTGGGTTGGGTAAAATTTATAGTATACAGCATCCACTTCCTACTTTGAGTGATATAAGCATGGAAATATTTTCAAATCTTCCGTATACATTTCTGTGTCCTCCACCAAAGAGTTTTTGTTTTTGTTTTGTTTTTTTAGGGCCTCCCCTACATCATATGGAAGTTTCCAGGCTAGGCATCAAATAGGAGCTATACTTGCCAGACACAGCCACACCAGATCCGAGCCATGTCTGCAGCCTCCACCACAGCTTATGGCAGTGCTTGATCCTTAACCCATGGAGTGGGGCCAGGGATGGGACCTGCAACCTCATGGATATTATTTGGGTACATTTCTGCTGAGGCTTAATGGGAACTCCTTGCCAAAGTGTTTTGATTTCTTTTCTTTTCTTTTTTGTTGTTGCTTTTTAGGGCCGCACCCATGGCATATGGAAGTTCCCAATCTAGGGGTAGAAACAGAACATAGCTGCAGACCTATGCCACAGCCACAGCAGCTTGGGATCTGAGCCATGTCTGAGACTTACACCACAGCTCATGGAATGCTGGATCCCCAACCCACTGGGCGAGGCCAGGGGTCAAACCCACATTTGCATGGATACAAGTTGGATTTGTTTCCACTGTGCTACAACAGGAATTCCCAGAGTTTGATTTCTTATAGCATATTATTAGTTTTTTAATGATTATTTTACATTGTTATTTTTATATACTTAATAAAATAGACTATTATCAAATATAGGGGATCAAAGAAGGGAAATAAAGAACTGTATGAAAGTCTTTCTATGTTTGCATCACTCAAAAATAAAAAGTAGATACTGACCTGAAAGAAAAAGTAAGTACAGTATAGAAGCTATAAATTTAGACAGTATAACATTTCCAACAGTTTACTTGCAAAATTGCAGAAGAATAATACACATCAAAAAACAATGGAAGTTTTCAATTTTATTTCATATTAGACTTAGTGCAGGAGCATATATATTTTGTTAATATTTGTGTATGTTCACTACATATAAAATTATATATTATATATTGTATTATACATTAGGCATATATTTAAAATTCCTCTGAAAGCTTATACAACTACTAACACACAACTAAAAATCAGAAGACTATTTAGAGACACTGTGAGAAGGAGACTAGCATTTCATTCTGCAGTCTTTTAGATCACTCAAAGATTCTTCCATATGCATGCAAATGATTTTAAAAATGAAAACATTCATTCAAAAATCATCAAATAGAGCCCAGACTTAATGATACCTGTAATATACCTAAGATATAACCATAGTATTTAGTATTATAGTTTATGACTATTTAATTTAGAGCAACTCAGAGCTTGTGAAGAAAAAAAAAATCACAGTAAAATGTAATTCCTTAATAAATCAACCAGGAGAGGTATTCAAGAAAAAAAGGCACTAAAAGACCACATTCCAGCAGAGGCTACCACAGGTATTTCTATTTGTAACATCTCTGTTAATAATGCTAGTTTGCATTCATCATGTAAGAAGAAATGTTTGTGGAATGATTTCAAAGGATTGGTATTAATGAAATAAGTGGGAGTTGACTACAGTATTTTCATGACATTCCTCATCCTTGCAGGAATATTACAAGAATCTAGAGAGGGCTTCATTCTTTATCTTTTGGGAAGATTCTTTACATTAAGTCCCTAAAAGTCTGTTGGGCACTTATAAATTCTGGATATGATTTGCTAAAGTGTGGCTAAGCTTACACCTTCAATCTTGACATCTTCCTCTAAAACTTATTTTCAAGATAGTAAGGGACATACATAAGAGGGCTGGGACTTCCCTGCGCCTAGAAAACAAGTTGTAAAATCATTTCTATTATATATTTTTCTTCCTTTTTATGCTACAGCTGCAGCATAAGGAAGTTCCAAGGCTAGGGGTCAAATCAGAGCTTCAGCTGCAGGCTAAACCACAGCCACAGTAATACAGAATCCAAGTCACATTGGCAAGCTGCACTGCAGTTTGCAGCAACGCTGGATCCTTAACTCATTGATCGAGACCAAGGATCAAACCCACATCCTCGTGGACGCTATGATGGGTTCTTAACCCACTGAGCCATAATGAGAATCCTGACTATTTATATTATATGCAAACAATATATAAAAATTTGTTCTGGATTTTTTTCATTACAATGTGGATATGATGTTGTGGAGCAGCAAATCTTTCGCTTACTGTAACTTCTTTAACAGTTACATTTTGATACCAAAAGATCTTTGGTAGCTATGCTTAGCCAAATTGCCTTATGTTGGATTTCAAAACCACATTTATATTCTTTAGAAAAGAATTAAAATGAAATGAATATATCTAACATTGACTAAACTCTTATGTTATGGCAGATTCTGATTTGCTGAACTTTTAACTTATTCCTATGAGAACGTAAAAGTGTGATTCTTCTCATTTGTAAAATGAGAAAGCTGAAGTCCAGCCATATATCTGGAAAATTCTACAAATTAGAAATTGGGTACTTTTCTTTTCTTTCCTTTTTTTTTTTTTTTGGTCTTTTTTAGGGCTGCACCCATGGCAAATGGAAGTTCCCAGGCTAGGGGTAGAAACAGAACTGTAGCTGCAGGCCTACACCACAGCCACAGCAACTTGGGATCTGAGCCATGTCTGAGACCTACACCATAGCTTACTGCAATAGCAGATCCTTAACCCACTGAGTGAGGCCAGCGATTGAATCTGTGTCCTCATGGATGCTAGATAGGTACTACTGAGTCACTACGGGAACTCTAGAAATCAGGCACTTTCAACTTGATGGAGCACAGGGATTCTAAATGCCCTTTGCTTTTTGCAAAACTAAATATACGTCTGGCACATAGTTGTCATTCAGTTAATATGAATGGATATCTGTTCAATGAATGAAAAAAAAATTAAAATAGGCACAGTAACTATTAAAAATCCACCTTTTTTTTACATTCATCTGAAAAGTTTTTACTCCTCAAAAACCATGTTCTTCATTGTTCCAAGACTCTGTTACTCACTCTGCCTCTCACAAATAACTAGTAATGTCTTCCCAAGATAACCACATCTTATTCAAAAGAGACCCTCCTGCTCTCACATTCATTATTAAAAACAAATGTCGCTAAAACCAGTAGGAAAATGGACTTGTGGGGGAGATGGATTTAAATAAGGTCTAGGTTATGCCGAGCATTATTGATCAAGATGAGATGTGTAAATTTTATTTTAATGATGAAATAAGCCACTGAGGATTTTAAGCCAGGAAGGGAACTAAAGCAAATGTTTGTATAGTGGTAAGTCTTTCTTGCGCTTGGGACCTATGTTTGCAGGTAGGAAGCACAGAGAGAAACAGCAAATGGAGATCAAAGAAAAAAAATAGCATTTGGTTATGAGGTGAGGAAAAACTCCACAAAGGAAAAAAGAAAGAAAGAAAGTTTGATTCTGGACTGGAGGCAATTATTTTTCTTCTTTGAAGCTTTGAAAAAAATATTTACTCAAATGGTCAATTTTTTAGAGTAAACACACACAGAGTCAATTCTTCTTATTCATGAAAATCATGGTCTATAAAATCACCATGAACACTGAATAAGCAAATAATGAATCATATTCCCTGTGGGCCAAGAGCATGTCCCCCACAAAAGAGGACCAAAAGTCATATGCAGGATGGAGCTATTTCAAAGCCAGAGAGATCATCTATTTTATTCATCTGGGACTTTGATTTTTTTTTGTCTTTTTTAGGGCCTCACCCATGGCACATGGAGGTTCTCACATGGGATATAATTGGAGCTGTAGCAGCTGGCCTCCACCAGAGCCACAGCAACACAGGATCTGCGACCTACACCACAGCCCATGGCAATGCCGGATCCTTGACCCACTAAGCGAGGCCAGGGATCAAACCTGCAATCTCATGGTTCCTAGATGGATTTGTTAACCACTGAGCCATGATGGGAACTCCCTGGGACTTTGATTTTTAAAGAAATTACAAATAGATATACAGCAAGAACTTTAAAATTTTGATCAAGTCCAATTTAACATTTTTCTTCTTTTGGACTATACTTTTCATGTCTTCGCTAAGAAATCACTACATAACCCAAAGCCAAAAGGATTTTGGTTTTTCCTCTCTTTTCTCAAAATGTTTACAGTCTTTGGTGTTCATTTAGGTCTATGACCCATTTGGCATTAATTTTAGTAGCTACTGTGAGAAATGCAGCACAACAGATTTAAATTAGAAATCAATACTACAATAATATTTAGAAAATGAAAAAGATTCAAGAAGATTAAAAACAACATAACAATACTTGGGGATGTAGCTAAAACAGTACTTAAAAGAAAATGCACAGCACTAAACCAATATCAGAAAAAAAGTTGTCTGAAACCAATGACATCAGATTCCACCTAAAGAAACCAGGAAATTTAGACCAAACTAAAATACAGTAAGTAGAAAAAAAGGAAATAATAGTGATCAGAGTGGAATTCAATAACATAAAAATCAGGAAAACATCAGAAAAAATGTGAGGCAGAAAGAATGCTTTTGTTTTTGCTTTCAAAGATTAGCAAAATTGATGAACCTCTAATCAAATTGATCAGGGAAAAAGAAGAGAGATGACAAACTTAATTCCACTGTGTTCATAAAAATTCTGAATTTTTAAAGTATGTCCACCTTTTGGATGAGAATAGGGTTGAATAAATTTTTAGACATCAATAAAGAGTCTATTATTGCATTGAGGGGTGATTAAGATGTGGTAATTGTCACTGGTGACAAAGGAACACATACTGGTGTCACATTAAATATAAGCCCAGGCAGACCCATGAGTCAAAGTTAGAAAAGCACTAGAGAGGACAGTTTTTTTTTTTCTAATGTGTTCATCACCTGTATCACCCCTAGAACTTTAGACAGTAAAGAAAAATTGTTAATAATCTATGGAACCAAAGATGGGAAAGGTTACTACAGTTAATGGAATAAGAGACATTCCAATTGAATGAGGATTTGAAAATTTATTATTAATCTTACTACATATCTGAAAATATCTTGGCTCTAAAATCAGAAGGGGAAGGGAATCTATATTATCTGCCAGTGACAAAGAAAGTCAGGCTGAGGGTTTTCTTCAGTGTGCTAAAAAATAAATAACGCTTTTCTGGTAAAGTTCAACCTGTTCAATCAACTGGTTTTACAGGAAGTATTGCCAAGGGCTAAATGTGCAGGAGAAATAACTAACACTGGTAAAAGCATATCTTTCATCAAATGAGGCTAAAATATCATCTCTCTTGGCCAAAAATCTAAGATTTTCTCACACCAGGAAGAACACCACTTATGTTAGAGGCAGAACAAGATAAAACATGAGATGTTCACCTTCAGGGACTGGTCTATCAACATTCATGGAGTCCCTACACCTAAGAAACAGCATCATTTTGTCCTCTTCTTAGGGAGTGCTCATAATTAGTCTCTCATTGGGCACCCCACATCTTCCTATTGTCCTTATTTGTTGGTCTGTGACACAAAGGGGTGAAACGTAAATTTATACATGTGGTCTGGTGGGAGAAAATGCATCAACAATAACCCTATGATTTTGATTTTCATTTGTTTATTGTCACAAAGGCGACAAATATTTGAGAATTATAAATTGAAGGAGTGCTACTAGCAATTGTCTCCAAGAGCTCCTGAAAATATACTTTATAAATGGCATGAATATACAAAAGCTACTAAAGTGTATTATTTCCCTTAGGTATTTTTTTCCTTCTGCTATCAGTATTATTTTTGAGAAAAAGTACTGTTTTGTTTGCTTTCCTCTGGAATTTCAAATATATTCTTGAGGAAACCCAGTGGGAGCTTGAAAATTTGTCTTTTAGGTTTCAACTGTTCTCTCAAATAAATTGAGTCTTCGAAAGCATGTATTGCTCTGCAAGTTAAGTGAAATTTTTCAAAACAAAATGTTCTTCACTCAAAAGTTCTGTTGCATGGATAGCCCATAATTTTTATGTTAATCAATCAACTGATGAATATTTGAGGGATAAATGTGTGATGGTGGTAATCCTGTTCTGAGTCTGAAATCCTGGGATCCAGGAGTGACAGTGTCCAAGGGCAAGAGAAGAGGGATGTCTCAGCTCAGAATGAATTTGCCTTCCCTCCACCTTTTTAAATTTATTCAGGTCTGCAATGGATGGGATGATGCCCACCCACAGTGGTGAGGGCAATTTTTTTTACTTGGTTACTGATTCAAATGCTAATCTCTTCCAGAGACTCCCTGACACACACTAGAAATAATATTTTGCCAGCTATGTGGGCATCCCTTAGCCCCATCAAGTTGATATGTAAAATTAACTATCACATTAAATATTTCGTTCCCTGTTATATTCTTGTCATCTGAAGTTTAAGATATCTGCTGTGCACTAATGCTAGACAAAGATAGGCCAATATAACATTCAATATTTTCATGTGAAGAGGAAGCTTCTTGCCATAGATACCAAAAATCATGAGATAAAACAGGAAGAGCAAACTGTGACTATGGAGGTCTTGCCACAGTATTCGAGGGACTGATTCAGTTCTACAAAACATCATTTGCTAAACCGGGAATGACTGGACTGGTAATTGTGGACTAGTGACAAAATTTGTCAGTTGATTGGTCTACCAATAAAAGAGCAAGAAATAACTGCATGAAGTAGAATTTTCCAGAAGCTCTGGAGGTAATTTGGATCATCAAATAGGGACACAATAATTGGAAAATAAAAATAAAATCTAGAACAGAAAACTTACGCAGATTTTTAGCAAAATTAGGTTTGTGACGATAGGGTCATGCTAATATGACCTTATTATCCTCACTTCGGTTTGGACATTTCTTGCTAAGTTTCTGATAAGTATACTAGGTAGAATATAAGTATATCTGGGAGATTATATTCTAGATAAACTATGTATCATATAGGAATGCTTCAGTAAGTACCATCATGGCAGAGAATGTTGATGCTCTGCTTAGATTCCCTCCAATTCTTAATTAGCTATACAGGCAATCCCTCATGTTCTGTATGTTTTTTTTCTCTCTCATTGGGGCTTCTAGGAGATTTTCTCTGGATATTTTAATTGCTTTCTCTGCAGGCTTGGAATCCAGAAGCGCCTGGAAATTTTACCCCACCCTCAACACACACTGCTTTTCCTGAAGCTAAAGATTAAGTGAAGTGGAAAAACAAATGCCCAGCACATTGCTTCATGACAGGAAGAATTCTCAGGTATAATTTTTGGTCTGAAGCTCCCTTTGGATCTGAGTCTGAGACTTCATCTGAAATTAAACCCTTGCTTGCTTGCCTCTTCTTTCTCTATCCTGCTTCTTCCATGCCTTATTGGTTCTTCCTGAGAGCACTTTCTTAAAAAATCACTTCCACCTGAATCCCTGGTTTAGACTCTGCTTTCAGAGAAAACAATCCAAAACACTTGGCACCAATAATGGTCAAAGAAGTAGACTATAATGATTGCATTCTATGTTGGATCACTTGCCAGTGAGATGGAAATGAGGAACCAGTCATTGGTGACAGATGGATTGTCAGTAGCCCTTAGCATGATTCAGGTTTAAAACTGCTAAGCGTCTCCACTCTGGTGATACACAAATGGAAAGAAGTACTCTGACTTAACTGCAGTACATATAAGGACTATGGGAATAGGTGATTGTTACTGGATTATACTGATGCATTGAAGAGAGAAAATGATAAACATGAGTTGCTCAATCACTAACTTAAAGCGTGAAATTCAGACAACCTCCATCCAGTATTTAAGAGAATTTTATCATTTGCAGCATAAAGGTAAATATAGCTGAAGACCAGACATAGAATTTAAAGTAAGAGTGACAAAACTTGCAAACATTTAAAGAAAGCTGATTTGAAAACTGGGCCAGATCTCCCACATCAAAATCAGTTGTCCTAATAGAGAATTGGGATCATGAGTGTGATTATATAAATAACATTCACCTGAATGCCTAGACGCACAATCTCCTGGGCCTCCTGAAATGGCCTGATATTGTAGCCATATGGTAGAGTCAGTATGGACTACTGACCAAAATTTAATTTTGATATCAATACTGGATGACACCACTCCTCATCAAGAAGGCATGAGAAGGTTTATTACTCATATATTGAGATTTACTGGAGATAGCAGGACAGTTCCAAAGAAGGTCCCAAAATGTCTTGGAAAAGAGATTGGCTTGGGGATTTTACAGTGGTGATGGGGAGGGGCTAAGGTGAGGCTTTCTGAGAGTGGTTTGAACTTCCCACCAGAACCAAATGAAGAAGCATTCGGGCTTTTGTATCAGATGGTTAAGATGTGGAGCAGACGGGAGCAGAAACTGTGGAACTCAAAACGGTAAGCGAACTCCAAAAAATGGAGCTAAAGAAGTTGCAGTGTGTTTTTTCCTCTTAATTGTCTGCTTAACTTCATTCCGGGCCCGCAAAACAAAAACAAGGGGCGAGTTTCAACATAACCAAGTACTGAATCTGATAAAGAGGGAGAGCAACTTTTTTTCGAAAGGAATTGCAGACCCTAGATGATTCAGACCTGAACAAACAAGGTATACATGCCTGAACATAGATTTTTGGGAAATTGAATCAAAGGGGGTAGAATATTAATGTGGATGGGACAACATGGGAGGATCCTGAGGGCATTAGGCTAAGTGAAATAAATCAGAGAAAGACAAATGGTATATGATCTCACTTATGTATGGCATCTAAAAATAAAAAAATAAAAGAATTTAGAGATACAGATAACAGATTGGTGGTTGCCAGAGGCAGAAGGTGAAGCGTGGGCACATGTGTAAAAGTTACAAATTCCCAGTTAAAAAATGTCCTGGGAATGTAATGTTGTACATTTGATGATTATATTTAATACCATGTTGTATGTTTGAAAGTTGCTGAGGGAATAGATCTTGAAAAGTCTCATCACGAGAAAAAAACCTGTAGCTGTGTGTGGTGATAGATGCTGTCTCGACTTTTGGGGAGGATCATCTTGCAGTATATACAATGTAAAAAATTATGTTGTGCACCTGAAACTAATACAATGATATGTTAGCTATATCTCAACATAATCTTGATAAGGAAGAATTTGTTGACATTCAGCTACTCTGCCATGACTCAGGAATTAAAAATAAATTACTGTCAGTCAATCTAATGATAAATGAGATGGTTCTCGGAAGTCGAAAAAAAAATCCCACTTTAAATAATGAAACAGTTTCTAAGTATGCTTACTTAGAACATGAAAGAAGGAATCAAAAATATCATAGAAGGGGTCACAGCAAAATGAGTATATTATGTAAGGTTAGAATCCTGTCAGCTAACTCCTATAATTACTTTCCTTGAAATACTTCTAACCAATAGTTTAGTATTTAGGAAATGTCACTTCATTGATTAGATTCAAAGGATTGTGACTTCAGTCTAACTAAAAGAATCCCTTTTGCCTTTTTATTTTTTTCCCCACTTTGCTGTCTTTGATGAAGCAAGTAACCATGTTGGAAAGGTCACATGGTAAAGGTTGAATGTAGCTTCCAGCCACAGCCAGCTAGAGACTGAGGTCTGTTCAATAGCCCAACAGCCTCATTACATTGGACCCTTTCCACCTTGGATAAAGCAATACACTATTTTGACAAGTGTTGACATGAATACAAATATGGCTGTCCTGTCCAGGTGCTCAAGTTAACAGATCTGAAAGCAGAGTTGTTTACTTCAATAGAGTCTGATTAACTGCCTTCGACAAAGGGACCACATAAAGGCACATGAGTGACAGTGGGTATATGACTGTCGAATTCACTGCTCCAACAACATAGGACTCCTTCAAGGTGTATTCTTAAAGGTGTTGCCAGCTTAGAGACAGCAACCTGTGTGCACCAAACCTGTTCTTCAATATTCAGTGTATTTCTCCTTTCAAAGGCCATTTTATGATGCTATGTCCTTAGGAGGTAGAACATCCTGAATGGGAGACGAATGGAACACCCTAGATATGCACTTTGGCATATTGATTAAGCTGAGTTTACTTAAGAGATAACCAGGGCAAAAAGGACACTCTAAACCTCCTTGTCCCCCTGGAAAACAGAAAATAAATCTCTCTTGTGAATGGTACCCTCTCTATACCAGGGTAGAAGCCATTCTGATCACCAGAGATAGGGAATTTAGGGCTGAGAAGACTGTGTATAAACAAACCTTGCTATTTATTCACTATTTGCTACCCTAAACCCTACCCCCTTTGTCTTGTCTATACTTGTCTTCACAAATGTATTGTTTCCTTGTCTAAAAGGTACAAAAGCTGCCTTCTTTGGTCACTTCTTTGAGCCTCGTATTTGGGGGCCTCCTGTATAATGAAGTTGAATATGTTTTTCTCCTGTTAATCTATTTTTGATTAATTTAATATAGTGATTAGCCAAAGAACATCAAGGGAAAAAAGGGAAACTTTTTTCCTCCCCTACAATATTGAACTTAGAACTGAATGATGAGAGTAAGAGATAAAAATAGGAGTGGCCCTGCTTATTAATATTTCTAGTGACCAAATTGGGGATATATGCTTCCCATATTTGAAAATGTAAATTCTTGGCTCTAGAGGTCCTGGTTTGCAGAGGAAAAAATACTTCCACCTGGAAACAATGAGAAAAATTCCACTAAATTTAAAGCTAAGTCTGCCTCTTGTCACTCTGAACATTTTGTGCAAGGATAGACCAGCAGGCAAACAAAAAGTTACTATGGAATTCTCTTGTGGTACAGCAGATTAAGGATGTGGCATTGTCATGCCACAGCCTGGGTCCCTGCCACGGCACAGGTTCAGTCCCTGGCCTGGGAACTTCCACATGCCAAGGGTGCAGCTGAAACAAAAAAAAATCACGAAAGGCAGAGTTAAGATACTAGTACTGGTACTGGGCATTGTGAAGAGATAGGGTTGCTGCTATATAATTGGGGATAGAGGAATATCTTCAATCAGATTATTTATTGGGGTATCTCTGAGTACTCAAATGCCCAATTTTATCAGTGAATGAGCAATTGCAGCAAAAACAGAGTGGTAAAATCGTGAACACTGGTAGCAATCACTTCTCTCATATGAATGTCTTGATTGCCCTCAATATGGGCAGAAGTGCTACCCTAGGATGAGGAGACTATCAAATAGATATTAGAGGATGGAAATAGTATCAATCAAATCCTTAAGGTGAATTGCACCTGTTGGGACCCTAGCTTATTTTCACTGACTATGCACAAATTTTCTCAGGTTGTAGCTAATTAGAATCTAAGGGAGCTAGGTCAGCATAGAGTTAAAATAAAATGTACAAGGATTTGAGAATAGAAATGTGCCGGGGTCCAGCCCCAGCAGCCAGGAGACGATGAATAGGAGGAGGGGCTACAAACAGGCGTGGAAAGAATTGGAGCCAACTCCCTCAGCAAGTGCTGCAGATGACCCGTTTATTGAAAGGAGAGCATCAGCTTTTATACATTTTACTTTTGTGCATGATTATACAAAACAATAATATATGTTGTTAATTTATTCCAAACTATTCTTTTAGTTTTAGATTTTAAATAAAGATTACGTACAAACTGTACTTTTATTCTTAGAAAATAAGTAAATAGCAAGCAGAATAATAGGTATTTAATTTTTACTTTAACAATGATTTGGCATAAGGTGATAGATATTCTTGCCTTAAGCTACCTATTGTGCTCCTCTAGCAGGCATGAACAGCCATTAATGGGGAGTGGGGTATTCACACGTGGCTTGCTTTTGAGGTCAAGCTGACCTCAGACCATAGCAGGTTGTGGGAACATAAGCTGTCTTAAATAAACCTTATTTATTATAAAAAATCTTTATTAATTATAAAATCTATATATTAAAATAATTTTGCCAATTATAATGATAATTTCCACCTGCTGGGTCCCAACAGGTAGCGTTTATTGCAGAAAAAAATATCTTGCCTTATAGTATCCACAATTGTTGGGCCATGGGCAACACCCAAACCACCCCCTAATCTGTCTCCATGGGGGCGGACCAAAGTCCAACAAAATCCCCAGGCTTACGTGGCAGTTCTGCGTAATATTTACTATTACTCCTCTGAAGGGAAACTTCCCATTCTTAGGAAAATTCTTTATGCATAGTTCAATTATTTTCAACCTATCTGACAAGGGCTTATTTAGGTTTACAAGTAGGTAATGGCCCATGCTTGGGTGAAGCCTCAGGAATTTGAAAAGGTTCCCATATTATGAGCCAAGAATGACTCAGAACACACATAAACATCAGACAGGAAAGAAGCGCAAGAATAGAAGAGGAAATCATATTTCAGGAATTTTTACTAAACAGGATCAGCTGGGGGATTCTTCGAACCTGCTTTGCAGCTTCAAGTTTCTTAAGCCTTTGCTGTAGCTTTGCTTACAGTTAGGCCTCACACAGGATTATTTTTTTTTAGCCACTTTGTGGCTCCCAGCAGAAATGGGTCATCTGTAGGGTTTCTTCTGACCAGTACTGTCAGGAGCACAAATTTCTCTCCCTGGTCCCATTGCTTTGAGTAACAAATTCTGTATAAGGGTAGAGCATCTCTTACCTACATGAGATTCTCCTTAACATTGTTGGTGTCCTGCTCAGGGCCCTTGGCAATTCCTTTTACAGTTTTATGTACCTGTGCCCCACCTTCTACATCTTTTGCAGCAGTTACCTTCTCCTTGGCTCCATATGGAGGCAACTCTGAGTGGTAATTTCTGTTTCAGAGCATGAATGTTAGTATCCAACAAACTCTCAAAAATGCCTTGTAGTGTCAGGGCAAGGGTTTCTCTTCTATCACAGATAGCAACAACCAGATTTGCACCAGTACTAGTCAAGACAGACTTTGCCATTTTCCTCTCAACTCTCTTGTGCCCTTCCTCCTCTAAATTAGGAAAAACTCAGACGAAAAGTATTAGACAAAGTGGTTGAGCACTTTGGATTATATATTCATAGTCCATATATATATGTGTGTGTATATATATATATTCATTCCATGTATATGTTATATGTGTATCAGAACTGAATTGGCTACTAATAGTGAGAAAATATGAGCTGAATCTAAGTTTTCATGATAGATTTTCCTATACGATTTAGTATCTGCAAATGTGATTGTTCTAACACCAGACTCTAACAAAGGAAATGATGGCATTTGCAAGATACATTGTCCAGGCTAGAAAAGATCCAATTAAGGTTTTGGAAAAAATGGTAAGAAAAAAAATGTTTCCTGAATGGTCTAGATTGAGTTCAATCTAGTCAATGAACTGGCTAAACAAGTAGTTTTGCCAAAGCTAGTACTTATTCAACTCTTATTCATTGTGTCATGTCTCCTACTATCTTCTCAGGTTTTTTCTCTAAATAGAGAGGTTAATATACATCCCCAGGCCTAGGATCCTGCAGGGAAAGAGGGGTAAACACTCTAAACTTAGGCATTTTTTATTAAATTCTTTGCATGTCCTATAGAATATGTTATATACAGTCCAACACCCAGTGCTTAATAAATATAGTGATTATGTGCCATGAATATTTGAGGTTTTTCTCAGAATAGGAGGAAATATATATCTTTCAATTATACACATTTTCTTCTTGTGCGTACTCCACCTCATTTTTTTTAAGAAAATATGTGCATTCTTTCATCAACTATTTGTAAATTTAAGTATGTTCTATATGTGGTGATGGTGTTAGTAAGATTCTTTAATCTTAGATTTATCAAATCATCCAAATACATGGTTTTAGTAGTATATTCTATATCTGCCTATCATGACCTTATATTTTCTCACAAAGTATCAAATTTCCTCTTAAATGTAGTAATTTTCAAATGTCTAATTTTTTCCCCTAAATTTTAATACTCTTTTTCATCCTGAAATGTTTCCTCTTTTTTGGCTTCAGTCAGTAGTACCATTATCTGCATTACCCATACTTTCTCTCATAACACAACACAAAATAAAGCTACAGTCCTGTTAAAATGGTTGTTTACACTTTTCACACCTAGACCTTCCACCCAGAAACATCGATGGTAATCCACCCCCACATTGAAATTATATACTCGGAAACATCTTAGTAATAATAGTAATATGTATATATTGCATTTTATTTACTTGGCCTTTGAAATTAAATCTTTAATGCATTTCTAGGGTAATACATTTGCCATGTTTGAAAGTTTCTTTACCTATAAAGATACACAAACCATCCAAATCTTAAGCAGGACCAGACACTGAAAAGAATACCATTTTGCACCTGATCACAAGGAAGTTACTGCTCTCTTCTGCATCAAGTGCTCCTTGAGCAAACGTAGCACTGACACCAACTGCACAGACAGATCGACAAGTGTGGAAAAACCATTCTTTCTTCACTTGAGGTGACATGGTAGTGGTTTGAGTTCTAATTCTTTCATTTGTAAAATAAGGGGATTGGATTATTCTTCATGATCTCTCACAGATATAGGTGTTAAGAGTCCAAACTAGAGAAAAACTATGTCTGGGCTTAAATGCTTTTCTTTGTTTCTTAGTTGTGTGACTCTAGGCAATTTCAATTCTTCAGGTTCTTTTGTGAAATTTAGAAGGAGTAGTAATAAAACAAAAGGAGAGCCATTAATTTTTTTTTAACCTCTGAAAGTACATTATATTTGCAGGTTATAATGTACATATTATTGAGGTTTTTATTTAGTATTTTAGAATGAAAATATTACATTGATGTTTTATTACTTTGATTACTGTTTTAAATATTTAAGATATCAGTTATTACTCTTTCAAAGTCATTGGGGAGAGGGAGAATAAAAAGGAGCAAAAAGTGCTTATGTGTACATACAAAAAGTATGCATATAAAACTATTTAGACCTCTAATTTTGCTCCATTGGTCAAATTTTCTGCTTCTGTAACTATACCACAATGCATTTAAGAATAAGGTTTGCTATATGTTTTCCTATTAGTAAATCAATTTTTTGATATTCGCTATTCTTTTTCAAAATTAGCCTTGATATTTGTGGAATTTTATAACAGCTACTGGTGTCAATACTACAGCTTTTAAAAATGTAATCAAATTTGCCTTGGCTCATCCTTGCTCTCTCCATTTCCACAAATATTTTTGAATCAGCTTGTCATTTCAAATACCTGGCATTATTTTGAGTGGAGTTACATTTTATCTGTGGATCAAATGATAGTCCATACCTTTATATTTTGGTTTAAAATACATAAATGCATAAATTTTTGTCTATGTTTAATGTAAATACCTTGATAATTTTTCATCAATTTTATCCCTAAGTATTTGCTATTTTTCAATACTATTGCAAATGACATCAATTTAATTTTTGTTGAATTTATACAAATTTTTGTCTTTTTTTTTTTTTTGGCTTTTTAGTGTCTCACCTGCAGCATACGGAAGTTCCCAGGCTAGGGGCTGAATTAGAGCTACAGCCACTGGCCTATACCACAGACACAGCAATGTGGGATCTGAGACACGTCCATGACCTACACCACAGCTCATGGCAACACCAGATCCCCAACCCACAGAGCAAGGCCAGGGATCGAACCCACATCCTCATGGATCCTAGTCGGGTCCTCTAACCACTGAGCCACCAAGGGAACTCCCAATTTATATAAAATAATCTATATTTACTATAGATTATTATTACTTTAATAAAAATCTTTTAAATGCTTAGTATATATAAATTTATATAAAATGCAGTTATGGGTTATATATACACCTTATATCTAGTGACTTTAGTATATTCACTTATAAATTCTAACAGTTTGTTCTTAGATTATTTGGATATTCTTCATATAAAATCATGCCGACTGGAAATAATCTTATTTTTCATGGCCAATCTTCAGCCCTTTACGTATTTTTAATTACTTTATTGAAATATAATTACTATATCATACAACCCACCCATTTAAAGTACACAATTTAACAGTTTTATTATATTCAGAGAGTTGTGTATCCATCACGACAATCACCTTTAGAACACTTCAATATCACCTTCTGCACCCCGAATGGCATCCTTAACTATCATCCCCCATCAAATCTCCATTTCCCCAGTCTCAGGGAGTCACTTTTGTGTCTCTGTGGACTTGTCTATTATGGACACTTGATATTCATGGAGTCAAACAAAATATGGCGTTTTGTTACTGGCTTATTTAGGTTAGCAACATATTTTCAAGCTTCATTCTGTTACGTGTATCAGTACCTCTTTCCTTTTTATTCCTGAATAATAGCGCATTGTATAGATATACAACATTTTACTTATCCAAAGTGTCTTGTTTTTAGTTTTTTTCATTTTCTGTTTTTATTATTTTCAGTCTACTTTTTGCATCATTGCTGGTGTTTTGTTGTTATATCTTTAAAAGATCATAGCCTAATACAAGGTCAGGATGATTTTCACCTATGTTTTCTTCTAAGAGTTCTGATTTTAGCTCCTACGTTTAAATATTTGGTCAATTTTGAGTTAATATTTTTATATGGTATGAGTTAAGAGTCCAAATTTCTTATTTACATGTGGGCATTCAATTGTCTCAACACCATTTTTTGTAAAAACGATTCTTGTCTCCCTTGTCAAAAGCCAATTGACTATAAATGTGAGTATTATTCATGGACTCTCATTTCTATTTAATTAATTTATGTCTAAGCTTACTTCAGTTTCATATGGTTTTGATTACTATAGCCTTGTATGAAGTTATGAAAATAAGTGAGAGCCTTACAACTTTGTCCTTATTCACCAAGATTGTCTTGGCTATTTGGGGTCTCTTGCATCTCCATACAAGTTTTCAATCCAGCTTGTTCACTTCTGCAAAGTAAGTCGTGTTTTTGGTAGGAACTGCATTCACTCTGAAGATAAATTTGGGAAGTTCTTTTTGCTATATTATGTCTTATGACCAAGGAGCTTGGAATATCTTTCTAGTTATTTTACTATGTTCTATGGATTTTAGATTAAGCTTTTTTACTTCCTTTGTAAATTTATCCCTAAGTGTTAAATTCTTTTTGATGTTCTAATAAATGAAATTGTTTTCTGTTTCATTACTGGCTTGTTCATTGCTACTGGATGTAAATACAGTTGAAGTTTTTATTGACTTTATATCATACAATATTGCTGAAATAATTTGGTTAATAACTTAATGATGTATTTCTTAGCATTTTTTTTGTATATGATAGTATGTCATCTGCTGTTTATCCTTTCTTTCTTTTCAATTTAAATGCATTTATTTAATTTTTAACCTAAATGCTCTGGTTAGCAACTTTAGTACAATGTTAAACAGAAATGGCCACTGCAGAAACCTTTTTTTTTCCTTGATATTAAAGAAAGAGTATTCAGTCTTTAACCATTAAATATAATGTTAGCTATGAGTGTTCCATAGATTCACATTATCAAGTTGATGATGTTTCCTTTATTCCTAGTTTGTTGAGTGTTTTTTATTGTAAAGAGTTTTTAATAATTTCAAATGCATCTTCTATATCTATTGAGAAAATCATATGATTTTTGTCCTTTGTTCTATGGATTTAGGGTATTAAATTAGTTGATTTTCATTTGATAAGCCTACCTTACCTTTCTGGGTCATGGTTCATGTCCTTAAAATATGCTGTTGGATTAGGTTTGCTAGAGTTTTGTTGAGGATATTTGAAACTATCTTGACCAAAATATTGGTCTTTAGTTTTCTTTTCTGACATATTTATCTGGTTTTAGTATCAGGTCTCACAGAATTAATTAAAAAGTTATACCTCTTCTGTTTCTTGGAAGATTTTATTAAAATTTTATTCTTTTTTTGCATATTACATCCACATGTTTATTTCCTCTAGCAAAAGAACACACTTGGTTTCAACAACCACTGATTGTATCAGCTCCAAATTTTCAGATCTGAGCTGCAGTATTCAGGGAATGTACAAAATCCAAACTCCATTTTCCTGCCTGCTTCTCCAACCCCTTTTTTATTGTGGTAAAATACATATAAAATTGAATATCTTAATAATTTTTAAGTGTATAGCCCCAAAGTATGAAGTTCATTCACATTGTTCTACAAACATCATCACCATCTCCAGAACTCTGTTTACCTTATAAAACTGAAACACTATCCCCATTAAACAATAACTGATTTCTCTTCCTCCTAACCCACAGCAACCACCATTCTGCTTTCTGTTTCTATGAATTTCACTACCCTAGGTACCTCACATAAGTAGAATCATACAGTATTTGTCCTTTTTGACTGGTTTATTTCATTTGCATAAAGATATATATAGATGCACATTCTCTTTCTCACATTATCCTCCATCATGTTCCATCAAAGTGATTAGATATAGTTCCCTGTGCTATACAGCAGGATCTCATTGCTTATCCACTCAAAATGCAATAGTTTGCATCTGCTAAACCCAGACTCCCAGTCCATCTCACTCCCTCCCCCTCGCCATTGGCAAACACAAGTCTGTCCTCCATGTCCTTGGTCTGTTTCTATTTTGTAGACAGATCATTTGTGCCATATTTTAGACTTCACATATAAGTGATATCATATGGTGTCTGGCTTTCTCTTTCTGACTTCCTTCACTCAGTATGACAGTCTCTACTTCCATCCATGTTGCTGTAAATGGCATTATTTTGACCATTTATATGGCCGAACATATTCCATTGCATATATATATACCACATCTTAATCTATTCATCTGTCGATGGACATGTAGGTTGTTTCCATGTCTTGGCTATAATGAATACTGCTGCTATGAACATGGGGGTGCATGTATCTTTTTGAATGAAAGTTTTGTCTGTATATATGCCCAGGAGTGGGATTGCTGGATCATATGGTAGTTCTATATTTAGTTTTCCGAGGTATTTCCATACTATTTTCCATGGTGGCTATACCAATTTACATTCCCACCAACAGTGAAGGAGGGTTCCCTTTTGTCTACACCCTCCCCAGCATTTGTTGTTTGTTGACTTGTTGTTTGTTGTTAATGATTGCCACTCTAACTGGTGTGAGGTTGTATTTCATTGTTGTTTTGCTTTGCATTTCTCTAATAATTAGTGGTAAGCATTTTTTTCATGTGCCTGCTGGCCATCTGTATGTCTTTTGTGAAATGTCTATTTAGGTCTTCTGCCCATTTTTTGGACCCAAGATGGGTTGTTTGGTTTTTTTATTGTTGTTGAGTTGTATGAGTTGTTTATATATTTTGGAGATTAAACCTTTATTGTTTGAATCACTTGCAAAGATTTTCTCCCATTCTGTGGGTTGTCTTTTTGTTTCCTTAATGGTTTCCTTTGCTGTGCAGAAGGTTTTGAGTCTAATTAGGTCCCATTGGTTTATTTGTGTCATTATCATCTTTATTATAGGAGGTGGTCAAACAAGATGTTGCTGTAATTTATGTCAAATTGTGTTCTGCCTGTATAGTGTCTGGCCTTACATTTTGAGTTTGCTTTTGTGTATGGTGGTAGAAAATGTTCTAATTTCATTCTTTTACATGCAGTTGTGCAGTTTTCCTAGCACCATCTATTGAAGAGACTATCTTTCCTCCACTGTGTATTCTTGCCTCCTTCATCATGGATTAATTGACCGTAGGTGTTGGGGTTTATTTCTGGGCTTTTCAACCTATTACATTAATGTGTATTTCTCTTTTTGTGCCAGTACCTTGACATTTTGATGATTGTAGCTTTGTAGTAGAGTCTGAAGTCAGGGAGGCTGATTCCTCCAGTTCTGTTTTTTCTTTTCAATATTGCTTTGGCTATTTGAGGTCTTTTGTGTTTCCATAAAAATTTTAAGATATTTTGTTCTAGTTCTGTAAAGAATGTCATTGATAATTTTATAGAGATTGCATTGAAGCTGCAGATTGCCTTGGGTAGTATTGTCATTTTGACTATATTTATTCTTCCAATCTGAGAGCATGATACATTTTTCCATCTATTTCTTCTTTGATTTCTTTCATCAAGGTCTTACAGTTTTCAGAGTATATGTCTTTTGTCTCATTAGGTAAGTTTATTCCTAGGTATTTTATTCTTTCTGATACAATGGTAATGGGATTGTTTACCTAATTTCTCTTTCTGATTTTTTCATTATTAGTATATAGAAATGCAATTGATTTCTGTGTATTAATTTTGTATCCTGCAGCCTTACCAAATTCACTGAAGAGCTTTAATAGTTGAGTCAAATCCCACTTGACCTTGGTATATGATCTTTTTAATGTATATTTGTGTGCAGTTTGGTAATATTTTGCTGAGGATTTTTGTGTGTATGTTCATCAGTGATATTTTCTGCTTGGAGAATTTCCTTTAGTAGGGATGTAGAGCTGGTTCAGAGGTGATGAATTCTCTTAGCATTCTCTTGTCTGTAAAGCATTTTTTTCTTTGTCGGATGATCTCGCCATCAAATCTGAATGAGAGCTTTTCTCAGAGTATTCTTGGTTCTAGGTTCCTCATCATCACCTCAAATATATTTTTTCCACTCCCTTCTAGCTCATAGAGTTTCTCTTGAAAGATCAGCTGTTATCCTAATGGAGGTTCCCTCACACATGGTTTGTGGCTTTTCCCTTTTGGCTTTTAATATTTATTCTTTAAACTTAATTTTTGTCAGTTTGATTAGAATGAGTCTTGCTGTGTTTCTTCTTGGGTTTATTTCATATAGAATTCTCTGTGCTTCCTCCATTTGAGTGCTTCCTTTCACATATTTGGGAGATTTTTGGTTATAATCTCTTCAAATATTTTCTCTGGGATGTTCTCTCCCTCTTCTCCTCTGGAACCCCTATGATACAAATATTGATAAGTTTAATGTTGTCCCAGAGGTCCCTTACATGCTCCTCTGTTTTTTTTTTTTTTGTTGTTGTTGTTCTTTTTTCTTTATTCTTTTCTGTATCAGTGATTTCCACCACTCTGACTTCCACCTCACATATTTGTTCTTCTGCCTCCATTAGCCTGGCTATTGGTTCCTTCTAGATTAAGGAATCTTGCTGTTTAAATCCTCTAGCTTCCTCTAGCTCTTTGTTACACATTTCTTTTAAGTTCTTGATCTGTGTCTCCATTCTTTTTCAAGATCTTGAATCATCTTTACTATTATTACTCTGAATTCTTTTTCAGGTAGATGCCCATCTCCTCATCACTTAGTGGTTTTGTGTGTTTTTGTCTTGTTCCTTTGAAAGCTGCTTCCTTGTCATCTCATAGTGTCTACCTTTCTGTTTATAGTCCCCTCGACAGTTGGTATGTAGATGCTGAAGTTGATGCTCAGTCCTGGAGTTCTCAGGCATGGCAGTGGTTCACATGTACCCAGAGCATGTGTTGGGAGCAGCAGTATCACACTACTTCTCCTGGAGCTGGGTGGCTGCTTTGGATGGGGTCTGTGGGGCAGGTGGCAGTGTAGATTGACCACACCAACACTTTGGCACACCATTCACAGGATTGCTTTTGTAGCTTGTGGTGGTAAGTGTATTTTTCAGCCCCTCCTGCTACCAGGTAGCTTTTGTGGCCATTTTCTCTGGCTTGCAATGTCAGAATTCTTTCCTGCCACCCTTCCCTTTGCAGGGAAGCTCTAGGGAATGCTTTCTGTAGCTATAGGGGTATGTGCCACTGTTCTGCCAGCACTCCCCTTGCTTTCTTTAGAGATCTCACTCTAAAGTCCCAGGGGTCAGGGGAGGGGGGATTCTCCCTAACTGTTGCTAAAAGGATCTCTGTAGGTAAAGGATATGTGCTTCTGGCTGCCCCCCCCATCCCATGCTGCTGGTAGGAGTGCTCTCTGTAGTCATTGTGGATTGGAATGTGTGTCAGTGAGCCTCCCTCCAGCTCCCTTGGTATGAAACAAGTGCCACTGACATGGGCCTTCTCAGAGCCACTTTCAGGGGCCCTGCAGCTTGTGTTTTTCACCAGTCAGGCAGCCCCCAGTTCTGTCAGGGTGCAGGCACCTTTGGATTGCTTGTGGGGAATGGAAGCACCTGATAGCAGCTCTTCTGGTGCTCAGTCTGTTCCCCTATTGTGTGGGCCACTGGCAGGAGCCAGGATCTTGTGTCACTCCCCTAAGCAGTTACTCCACCTGCTCCAAGAAGTCTGTAGCCCAAAGGGTGGGGCTGCTTTCCAGCCTTTGCTAGGCAACTTTTGCTGCCAAGTGGTTCCCTGAGCTGAAGTAGGCAGTGTCCTGGATCCCTACCCTTCTTTCCAGCACCCCCAAACATTGGCATTGAGTCTCTAAGCCTAATTGAGTTGCCCACACTTAGATGCCCTCAGTTGTGGTCACCCTACACTCTAATCCCTCCAGGCTGTTTCTGCGTGGCCAATTCTGGTTTTTTCTAATGTAGCCAGCTCTATATCCCTCTTTGGGTCTGATCTCTAAGGCCAAAGTTTTATTTCCCAACACCTGATGGCACCCGCCTATGGTTGCCCGTTGCTGGAAGCACACTTGGTTTATGGAGGATTGTTTCATTTTTAAATGCTTCGCACAATAGTTTGTAGTTCCTCCTCCATTTTTGGCTGATCTCCTTACTGGTTGGGGGAACTTCCTGGAGTGTAGGAGCCATTCCTCTTTCCAGCTCCCTCCTGGAAAAGCAGGAACCATCTTAATTCCTTTTGCTTCTTTTTCTATTCTTCTTTTTCTTCTTTCTTTTGTCCTATCTGGTTTTGTAAAGTTTTCCTTGCTCTATCCTAATCCCAAGGTCTTCTGTTTTTGTTGTTGTTGTTTTTGTTTGTTTGTTTGTTGAAATTTTTAAGTGCAAATAATTCCATATATAGTTGTATTTTCAATGTATTTGTGGGAGTATGTGAGGCTCATGTCCTGCTACTCCACCACCTTAGACCTCCCCGCTGAAAGTTGAATATTTTTCCATTGCATGTATATGCCCCATTTTGTTTATCCATTTATCTGTCAATAGTCATTTGGATTGTTTCCATCTTTTGGCTTGTTGTGAATAACACCGCTGTGAACATGGGTGTACAGATGGGTCTTCAAGCCCCAACTTTCAATTCTTTTAAGTATATATCCAGAAGTAGAACCTGGATATTATGATAATTCTATTTTTAATTTTTTGAAGAACTTCCATGTTCTTTTCCACAGTGTTTGCACCACTTAGCATTCCTACCAGTAGTACATAAGGGTTCCAATTTTTCTACATCTTCACACTTTTTGTTTGCTGTTTCTTTGATAGTAGTCATCCTAATGGATGTGAAATGGTATCTGATTGTGATTTTGATTTCCGTTTCCCTAATGACCAGTGATGTTGAGCATCTTTCACATGCTTGTTGATCATTTATATATCTTCTTTGGAAATATGTCTATTCAAGTTCTTTACCAACTTTTAAATAGGTTATTGCTCCTGAGTTGACCTCTCCAACCTCTTTTCATGTCACTCTCCCATTTTTGAATACTCTCCCCCTGGTAATGTAGACTCATGCAGATGGTCTCTCTGTTGGTAAGAGATATGGGCATTCTTTCCTATCTTTTAATTCTTTTTTTAAAAGTCTGAAAATTCACCAGTGAAGCCACTTGGTCTTGGGCTTTTATTGGTAGAAACGTTTAAATTTACAAATTCAGTTCCTTTATTTTTATAGATCTATTCAAGATTTCTATTTCACTTGAATCAGTGGTTATAGTTTATTTCTTCCTAGAAGTGTGTCCATTCTATGTTATACAATTTGTTGGCATTCTTTTACTCGTAGTGACCCATTATAATACTTTTTTTCATTTGATTGAGGTTGGTAGTAATGCTCCTTCTTTACTTTCTGGTTTTAGTAACTTGACTATTCTTTGTTTCCCTTGGTCAACCTAGCTTAAAGTTTTTCAGTTTTGTTGATATATGTAACTTTTGCTTCACTTTATTTTCTCTATTGTCCCTCTTCTCTCTATTTATTCATTTGTTGCTCTAATCTCAATATTTATTTCCTTCTACTTGCTTTGGGTTGAATTTTCCTATTTCCAATGGAAGTTTAGCTTGTTGTTTTAAAATCTTTCTTCTCTTTAATTAAGGTATTTAGAACTATAAATTTGCCACTATGCACTATTTTAACAGTATTCCGTAAGTTTGGGAATGTTTTGTCTTTATTTTCATTCATCTCAAGATTTTTTCTAATTTATTTTGTGAAAATGTCTTTGATAACCTTCATTGCACAAGTATACTTTTTAATTTCCATATATTTATGAATTTATCAGGTTTCCTTCTGTTATTAATTTCCAATTTCAGGGCATAATGTCTAAAAAATACACTTTGTATGATTTCAATCCTTATAAATGTATAGATACCTACCATATGATGTATTCTGTAAGATGTTTTATGTGTGCTTGAGATAAATGTATGTATGCTGCTGTTGTGTGACTTGTTCTACTAATGGCTATTAGGTCTACTTTGTGTCTATTTTTGAGTTTTCTGTTCCTGGTTTCTCTACAGCCTCCTTATTCTATCCATTACTGAAAGTTGAGTATTGAAATTTATTATTATTGAATTGTATTTTTCTCCTTTCAATTATGTTGGTTTTTACTTCATGTATTTTCAGGATTTGCTTCTATTTTTAGGTGCATATATGCTTATAATTATTATGACTTAATGAGATATTGAATCTTTTATTATTATGAAAGGGCCCTACCTTTTTTTTTATATTTTTACTTAATTGCATTGTTTATGACAATCAATGCCAAAGTGTTGAATAGAAGTAATGATAGTGAGAATCCTGTCTCCCTCCTGATTTTATGTAAAAAGCTCATTATTTAAGTAGGAAAGTTCACTATTTAGTATGACGCTTATAGCAGTAATTTTGCTGTTGTTATATTTTATTTATTGGTAGATATTTTTCATTACAAACTTTTCCTTCTTATTTGCTAGGATTTTTCAAACAAGTTAATCATAAATAAGAGTTACATGGGATTAATATTTAAAATTCAAAATCTGAGTTTGACATGAATTTATCAATAATGTGTCATTTTTTATTGTCCTCTTGGTTTATTTTTATTTTTAAAATTTTTTCTTCCATTGTATTTATTATTTCATGCTATTGTTATTATATTCATTTTTTTTCTGATTTGTAGATGTTTAGAGGTAAATTTTTAAAGATTATTTGAATTCAAAACTTAATTATCTAGAAACTGCTTTAGGTATATGCTCAAATTTTAAATGAATTTTTTCTTATTATTCTAACATTTTTATACTTTCATAAGTTCTTTTATAATTTATAGTTTAATCCATGTGTCATGTTATAATACATTTTTCAATTTTCACATCTTAGATTTTATTCTTAGCTATCCCACCTCGTGCCTTTCTACATGTGTGAGTTTGAACAAGATTTTTATCAATTCTGTTTTGAACTACTCTATTTGGAAAATATAAATGGTTAGGGAATTATATGTGAAGGACATAGATTCATATCTTGTATACAATCATTTTTATGTGTTAACAATAACAGTACAATACAATCATTTTAATTCTAAATATGCTTAGATTTTGTATCAGAAATTTCTAATTTTCAAGTCAAATTTCACCTGATAACTTTGTTAACTGTACTTTTTATCATATGTCTCATTTGGATTTATTTCCTTATTCTGACTAAGATTTTTCATCTGAGTGTTTTAGATGTGGTAAGTCATTTTTGCATGTATATTCCCAAGAGTATTTGTATGCTTTCTTAATTTAAATTGATTAGCTCAATCAAATGTTCACATGCAGAATATCTATTTCCAGGACTTGAAACTCAAGACACTATTGCCATAGTGTCATTCACATATCCTAACAACTTGCCCTCAATTTTTTTGCCTTTCCATAGAGACATTTCCTGACCCACCCTATCAAATATCAGCCCAGACCTCTTCCACTTGTAGTGGAAGGAGTTTCAGACCACTGCAATATAGCAAAGATTGCAATAAATAGAGTCAAATGAATTTTTTCCAAATCATTTCAGTGTATATAAAACTCACCCTCTACTGTTGACTATTAAGTGTACAATAGCATTATGTCTAAAAATAACAATGTATACACCTTAATTTTAAAATACGTTATTGCTAAAAGGTGCTAACCATTGTCTGAGCCTTCAGCAAATCCCAGTCTTTTTGGTGGTGGAGTCTCGCCTCGATGTTAATGGCTGCTGACTGATCAAAGTGTTGATTGTTAAAAGTCAGGGGATGATAAAAAAAAAAAAAGTCAGGGGGGACTGTGGCAATTTCCTAAAGTAAGGTAACAAAGCAAGTGAATCTTCCTTTCATGAAAAATTTCTCTATAGCATGCAATGCTATTTGATAATGTTTTACCCACATTAGAATTTTCAAAATCACCCAATCTTCTCAAATCCCCTCACTGCTTTATCAATTAAATTTATATAATATTATAAATTTTTTGTTATTTTAACAATTTTCATCATATCTTCATCAGAAGTAGCTTCCATTTCAAAAGACTACTTTCTCTGTTCACCCATAACAAGAATTCCTCAGTCATTTAAGTTTTATTTTGAGATTGTAGCAGTTCAGTCATGTCTTCAGGCTCTGCTTCTAATATCTAGTTCTTTGGCTATTTCCAGCACATCTGCAGCTCCTTCCTCCACTGAAATTTTGAACCCATCAAAATCATACATGAACCCTAGGATCAACTTCTTCCAAACTCCTGTTAATGATTATTTTGACTTTTTCCCATGAAGCATGAATTATTTTAATGACATCTAGAATGGTGAATCTTTTCCAGGTTTTTCAATTTACTTTGCCCAAATCCACCAGAGTAATCACTATTTATGACAGCTATAGGCTTATAAAATGTGTTTCTTAAGTAATAAGACTTGAAAGTCAAAATTACTCCTTGATCTATGTACTGTGGAATAGATGATGTGTTAGGCATAAAAACAACATAAATCTTGTACATCTTTATCAGAGTTCTTGGATGGCCAGATGCATTTCAAATAAGCAGTAATATTTTGGAAGGAATCTTTTTTTTTTCTGAGCAGAAATTCTCATTGGTGGAGTTAAAATATTCAGTAAACCATGTTATTAACAAGTGTGCTATAACTCAGCCTTTGTTTTTCCACTTATATAGCACAGGCAGAGTAGATTGAGCAAAATTCTTAAGGGCCTTAGGATTTAGGGAATGGTAAATGAGCACAGGCTTCATCTTAATGTCACCAGCTGCATTTTCCCCTAGCAAAAGAGTTAGCCTGTTCCTTGAAGCTTTGAAGGAATTGACTTTCCATCTCTGGCTTTGAAAGTCCTAGATGGCATCTTCCAGTATATAGCTGTTTCCTCTATTTTAAAAAAAAATCTGTTATTTGCTGTAGCAAACTTCATTAATTATCTTGATGATCTGGATAACTTGCTGGAGCATCTACATCAGCATTTGCTGATTCACCTTGAGCTTTTACAGCAGGAAGATAGATTATTAAACTTGATGAGCCAACCTCTTCTAGCTTCAAACTTTTTCTGCAGCTTCTTCAACTCTCTCAGTCTTCATAGAACTGAAGAGAATTGGGGCTTTGCTCTGGATTAGGCTTTGGGTTAAGAAAACATTGTGGCTGGTTTGAACTTCTATCCAGACCACTACGTCTTTCTCCATAGGAGCAGTAAGGCTGTCTTCCCTTTCTTATCACCTGTATGTTCACTGCTGTAACACTTTTAATTTCCTTCAAGAACTTTTCCTTTGCTTTCACAGCATGGCTAAATGTTTGGTGCGGGAGGCCTAGATTCTAACCCAGCTCATTTAAACATACCTTCCTCAGTAAGCTTGATCACTTCTAGTTTTTTCATTAAAAAGGACAGAGTATTCAGAGAGATAACAAGCCTCAGAAAACAAAAGCAATTATCTTGCAAGTGTTAGGTTTGGCAATAATCTCTGCTTTCTTGCAACTGTTCTTGAGAAAAGTAAGTTCTTCCTTCATTGTGGATTCCAAAATCTTTAAAACGAAAAAGAAACACACATATGTTATTACATTTGGGTATAGACTAAGAATGAGGAATAAAAGACGCTGTTGAGTCATGACTACAGTATTTTTCTTAATTTATGGTAGCCAGTAACCACATTTGCACATGGAGTCCTTGAAATATGGCTAGTTTAAACTGAGATGTGCTGTAAAATATATACTGAATTTCAAAGACTTAGGATGGAAAACAGTACAAAATATTTCACTCATTTTATATTGAATAAAACTATGGGTAATCAGTCAAATCCATTTCACCTGTCTACAAGAATCAAGGTCATCTGCAAAGGATGTGCATGTCCTCCTAGCAGGATGCAGCATAAACAATAGGATGTTTGCCTGTGTTGTTATTTTTTTTTTTAAGGATTTGGAATCAGCTGTGTATAGTTCTGAACTGAATTGGTTAAGTGGAGAAAACTAACAGCCCCCAAACTGGGCAGACCCGAACATTGCCTCAATGACTTTCTGACTCAGAGGACCAAAAAAAAAAAAAAAACAAGCTAATTGCCTCCACTTTTTAACTTACAGAAGCCTGTAGCTTAGTTGCACCTGCACAGAAGAATGATTACCACACCTTCCTCCAATCACATTTCCTCATGCTCCTCACGCCCAGGAATGCCTTGCTTCTTTATTCTATTAACACCCTGACCCTCTTGCCTTCAGGATACTTGTCTCCTCCCTTGGCTGCCGTGCCTACAAGCCCTCTCCTTGCTGCAAACTTCGGCGTCCTGGCGTTGTAGATTGCCACATAGCTGACAAAAGGAATTTGTTCAGTAACAGATTACATGTCAAATTTTTAACATTTTAAATGTACTGGGTTAAAAAATAAATTTAGTATCACCTGTGTATGTTCTAGCATGACTACTCTAAAATGGAAAACAAGTAGCTTTCCTATATTTCTGTTGGGCAACAAAGACAGTATTGTCACACTATTTTGGTCATTTTAGTTGGGGTAAAGTCTGTGATGTATTTACTGGAATAAGATTTCTAGAATTTACACATCCTGTATAAGCTTTGTACCTTTGACGAACACTTTCTGAATTCCTTCACCTTCCAGCCGTGAAGGAATTTAGAAAGTGTTTGATGGGGTAACCATCAATCCCATTCTGTGAGTACGACATTTTTAGGTCCACGTATAAATGAGATCATGCAGTATTTGATATTGTGTCTGGCTTTTTTCTCAGCAAAATGTCCTCCAGATTTATCCATGTTCTTGCAAATGAAAGGATTTCTTTTTTAAGGCTGAGTAATATTCCACTGTGCATGTGTATATATACATGGAAGGTATATATACCATATCTTTATCTGCTCATCAGGTAACAGATATTTGCATTGTTTCAGTGTTCTTTCAATAGTTTGGCTATGGTTAAATAATGCAGTTAAAGTGGGAGTGAAGGTATCTTTGTGAGGTACCAATTTCATTTCCTTTGTATATATACCCAGATGAGGGATTACTGGATCATACAGTAGCTCTAGTTTTAATTTTTTGGAGGACTATCCATACTGTTTTTCATTGTGGCTGCACCTATCAACACTCCCACCAACAGTATAAAAGTATTTCATTTCTCCACATTCTAGCCAAAGCAGTTATCATTTTAAACTTGAGCCATCCTACCAAGTCTCAGGTGATCTCATTGTGTTTTGATTTGCATTTCCCTGATGAATAGCGTACACATCTTTTTATTTGCTTGTTGTTTGAAGGACACTTACATTGTTTCCAAGTTTTGACTATTGGAAATAAATATGCTATAAATATTCACGTATAGGTATTTGGGTAAACCAAAGTTTTCTTTTGTCTTGAGTAAATATTCAAGAAAAGTTGAGTCATATTTTTAGTGTATGTTTATAAAAAGTGCCAAACTGTTTCCAGATTGATTGTAACTATTTTACATTTCCATTCATAACGTATGCAAGATCTGGTTGCCCTGCAACCTTTCCAGCATTTAGTAATGTGCATATATTAGGTTTGGAGTGCTGGCTCATGATGGCTTTGTTTACATTTCCATAATGACTAGAGCTTTTAATCATCTTCATATGTGCTGTGTGCCATTTATATATCTTGTTAGGTGAAATGTCAAAGACTTCTTCTAATTTTCTATTGGATAATTTGCTTTCATACACTTTGAATCAGCATTTTCTTATGTTCTGTATGCAAATCTTTAGAGATGCAATTAGAAAATATTTTCCCAATCTGTGGTTTGCACTTTTATCCTTATAATAGAGACATTTACAGAGAGAAATTTTTAGTTTTTATAAAATTTAGTTTCATGTTTTTTTTCCTTTTATGGCCATGCCTTTGCTGTCTTGTCTAAGAACTATTTGCCTAAACCTAGATCAAAAATGTATTCTACGTCGTCTTCTAAAATCATTATAGTTTTTCAGATCTGTGGTCCAGTTTTGAGTTAATTTTGCGTAAGGTGTGAGGTACAGTAGAGTTTTGTTCTGATGAATCAAAAATTTGTAGAAATTAGAAATTGGGGGGATCATAAAAAATATGCCAGAAATCAATCTGTGTGGTCCAGAACTAAGATACTGGAAGTGTGTAATGTGGGAAAAATTCAGTTAATTAGGTTGGCAAACTATGGCTGAGCATACAGCACTTTGCTGAATTCTGAAGAGGAATTATGTTAAATAATTAAAAACTTCTTTAAATAAAAAATCCTGTACAGAATAATCAAAGAATAGTATTCCCTAACCGCACGGATGTTGGTACAAATAAAATGAAAAGAGAGAGAAATTCAACTGAGTTTCTGAAAACATCGTAATTTTCATTTAGACTCAGTTACACCCTCTGAGGATCTGCAGGTGTATCCTGATAAGACTTCAAAAAATTTATCATCAAATGTCTTTACATCTGGAATTGAATGTATCCAAATCAGTATATCCCTCAGAAGTTATAGTTTTCTGTCAACTAGATTAAGGATAAGAGGAGTACATTCTTACATTATTCATTTTGAAAGCTCAGATGTGTTCCTAATTGAAGTAAAATCCAGTCCCATCACAAATCAGAGGAAACCATATATATGGTTTCATTATATTCATTTTTTAACTCAGTATCTAAATCTTTTCTCATTTTTTAACCCAGCATCTAAATCTTTTCTATGTTGAGAACCCACCTCCTAGGCACTCCCCACACTCAGCATGAGGAACAAAATATAACCACACCATATAGAATATTAAAATACAGGATACTTATTTTCCAAGCCACCTTTGCAGATAGCTCTCAGGCCCTTCAAATCAGATTTAATTATCTGGAATTTAAATGGTATCTATGTATGCAAGCGGTAAAAAACCACTTAAGTTCATGACCACTTAAGTTCATGTTATTTAAACTGGTGGAATAACAGTAACAGCATTCTGCACATGAGACTGGTTTTGAGCCAAAAGAGTAGAAAATTCAGGAAGGCAGATATTATTTGTGAAAATGGAATGAGAATGTGATTCACATGGAAAGAAGATAGTTTTACATGAACATACAAATCTTGCTACAGGAAGAATTAACAAATATTCTAGATGAAATGTAACAACTTTACTAGCTAGGATGAATTGTGCTTGTTTCCCTTGGTCAGCTTGATTTTTTAATGCATTCAATTACATTATAATGAAGACAACCTCAAGATTCCAGGATTTGCTCATCAACAAAGGACTATTCTCAGGTACTGATTTTAGCACCTTAAACTCTCTGGTTAGAGCAACTATGTTCATAAATTCACTCTAATTATGTTATTTTCTTTCAGTTTATATTTTGCCCTTCCTATCTGCAGATTTTACATCTGTGGATTCAACCAACAACTATAGATAAAAAATAAAGTTCCAGAAGCTTCCAAAAAGCAAAATTTGAACTTGCTGTGTACTAGCAACTATTTACATGGCATATACATTGTATTGGGTATTATAAGTAATCTATAGATGATTTAATGTATAATCATCTTTATATGATGGGTGGACATGCAAAGGTTATATGTAAATACTATGTCATGTTATATGATACTTGAGCATCCTTAGATTTTATTTGCAGAAGGCTCTGGGACCAATCTCCCAAGGATACCAAGGGACAACTGTACTTACCTCATATTATTCTCATGTGTATTCTCAAGTTTCTGCAAATACAATTTAAGAGACTTGTACAATTCTTTGCCATGTGTGGCTTCCCCTGCCCCCAAAACCAACAAGCTTGCAATTCGAGGGTTTGCTGAGCTCTGAATCTAGAAAAAATATCTTTAGTCCAGTGGGGTTATACTATCTGTGCAGTAAACACATTACTTTGATTGGAAAACTCCACGTTATTTCCCAACTTAAAAATAATTAACACCATTTAAATCCCAGCAGTTATTTCTATAGAGATTGGCAAGCAGGTTATATTTACTTAGAAATCTAAATTTCCAAGAATAGCCACAAAAATCTTGAAAAGAAAACTTGTGATTTACATTTACCGTGTCATTCAGGGTTCATCTCCAGCATCACCAGGGACGCCAATAAAGATTAGATTTACAGCTGCTTCAGTCCCTGTCAGATGAGAGTTTATCTTCCTTGCTGAAAAGTTGGGGAATAGCCATACTGAGAAGAGTGTTATAGACTAAATATTTGTGTCTCCCCCTCCCCCAAGATTCATAGGTTTAACTTCTAACTTCAATAATCATATAAGGAGGTGGGATATTTGAGAAGTGACTAAATCCTGATGGTGGACTCCTCCTGATTAGTATTGGTGCCCTTGCACACACACACACACACAAAAAAAAAAAAAAAAAAAAGACCCCAGAAAGTTACCTCATTCCCTTTCATGCTGTGAGGGCTGAGAAAGCTCTCAAAACACATCTGCTGGTGCCTTGATCTTGAATTTCCCAGCCTCCAGAATTGTGGGAAATGTTAGTCACTCAATTGGTACTATTTGGTTATAGCAGCCCAAACAGAGTAAGACAATAAGAAATACCAGTAACTTCCTGCATTATGTGGTCATTTAGCTGAGCTTCCCACTGATAGCTGGCATCAGCTGCCAGCAGTGTGAATGAGCTGCAGCGGGTAAAATCGTTAATCTGTATTTTAGGTTTTCTATACTACGTAAAATTCATTTAAAAAATATTTTGGAACATATGTTTAGAAATACAATTGATTTCTCATGTTTTTATTTTTACTATGAATTTACCAAATGATTTTATTTGTTGTAGTGATTTTTCTATATTATTAATTTCATTGGATATTCTATATGAATAATCAGATTTTCTCCCTTTTAGTCTTCATGCCAATCATTTCATTGCCCCCCCAATTCAAAACACAATATTGAATAAAAAATAGTGAAAAAGAGTAGCCTATTTATCCTAGATTTTATTATAGTTGATTTACAGTGTCGTGACACTTTGCTGCTGCTGTATATATATATATACACACACACACATACATACTCTTCTCGTGTATCTGTCATCATGTTCCATCCCAGGCGATTGTATATAGTTCTCTGTGCTATACAGTAGGACTCCATTGCTTTTCCATTCTAAGTGAATAGTTTGCACCTACTAACCCCAAATTCTCAGTCCATCCCATTCCTTTTCCTCTCCCCCTTGAAAACCACAAGTCTGTTATGTATGTCTGTGAATCTGTTTCTGTTTTGTAGATAGGTCCATTTGTGCCATATTTTAGATTCCACATATAAGTGGTGTGTGGCATTTGTCTTTCTCTTTCTGACTTCGCTTAGTGTGATAAACTTTTTCCATCCATGTTGCTGTAAATGGCATTATTTCATCTTTTTAATGGCTGAGTAGTATTCCATTGTGTATATATGTACCATATCTTTCTAATTCATTCATTTGTTGATGGGCATTTCAGTTGTTTGCATGCCTTGTCTATTGTGAATAGTGCTGCAGTGAACATAGGGGTACACGTATCTTTTTGAATAAAAGCTTTTTTCTGGATATATGCCCAAGAGAAAGATTCCTGGATCATATGGTAGTTCTATATTTAGTTTTCTGGGGAACCTCCACACTATTTTCCATAGTAGTTGTACCAATTTACATTACCACCGACACTGAAGGAGGGTTTCCTTTTCTCTAAACCCTCTCCAACATTTGCTAATATAGACTTATTAATGATGGCCATTCCGACCAGTGGGAGGTGGTACCTCATTGTATTTTTAATTTGCATTTCTCTAATTGTTATAGATTTTGAGCATTTTTTAAAATGTGCCAACTGGCCATCTGTAGGTCTCCTTTGGAGAAATGTCTATTTAGTTCTTCTGCCCATTCATTGATTAGATTGTTTTTTGTTGGTGGGTCATATGAGTTGTTTATGTACTTTGGAGATTAAAGACTTTGTCAGTTACAATACTTGCAAGAATTATCTCCCATTCTGTGGGATGTTTTTTTTTTTTTTTTTGGCGGGGGGTGTGTTCCTTTGCTGAGAAAAAGCTTGAGTTTAATTAGGTCCCATTGGTTTATTTTTGTTTTTATTGTCATTATGCTAGGAGGTGGATCAAACAAGATACTGCTGCATTTTATGTCAAAGAGTGTTCTACCTGTGTTTTCCTTTAGGAATTTTACTGTATCTGGCCTTACATTTAGGTCTTTAATTCAATTTCAATATATTTGTGTGTATGGTGTTATAAACTGTTCTAATTTTATTCTTGTACATATAGCTGTCCAGTTTTCCCAGTGCCATTTGATGAAGACACTGTCTTTCCTCCACTGTATCTTCTTGCCTCCTCTGTCATAGATTAGTTGACTATAGGTGCTTGCGTTTATTTCTAGGTTTTCTATGCTGTTCCACTGTCTATGTTTCTGTGTTTATGCCAGTACCATACTGTTTTGATGACTGTAGCGTTGTACTATAGTCTGAATTCAGGAAGCCTGATTCCTCCTGTTCTGTTTTTCAATGTTGCTTTAGCTATTCAGGGTATTTTGTGTCTTATTCCTGATTTTAGAGTGAAAGCATTCACTTCCTCACCATTTGATGTAAAGTTAAGTGTAGAGTTTTCCAAGATGTTTTTCACTAGGTTGAGGAGGATTCCTTATGTTCCCTGTTTGCTGAGACACTAGGATCTTTCTTGAGTGAATATTAAAATTTCCCAAATGTATCTTGTACATCTTGGGAAACGTTTGTATAAATTTAGTTTTTATTCTGTTAATATCATGAATTGTATTAATTTTAGAATGTGAAGCCAGCCTTGTATTTCAGAGATTAAGATAATCAGTTTTTGATATGTTATTTTATGCATTGGTGGAATTGATTTGTTAATATTATTGAGAATTTTTATGTCTTTATCTTTTATTGAAATAAATGTCAAGTCTTGTTATCAGGTTTAGGCTGGTCTTATAAAGTAAGTTGTGGGATGTTCTCTTCATTTGCTCAGCAAATTTCTTTTTGTTTAAATATTATTGGCAATAAAGTTTTCTAAAATAGTCTCCAGAGAAGCCATCTGGATCAATACTTTTCTAGGTACAAGGAATTTTGATTGTAAATTTAATTATTTTTATGGTATAAAATACTCTATTTCTCCCTCTCAATTGTTTTATCTTTCAAGAAATCAGTCTATTTCACTGATGATGTTAGATTTATTGACACAAGGTTGTTCATAGTATTACTGTGTTTCTAGTGACAAATGAATATCTGGTAATGTTTCTGCTCTTACTCATTTAAGCCATGGTTTGTTTAGGAACATGTTTTTTTTTAATTGCCATACATTTATGTATTCCAAAATTTCCTTGTTGTTGATTTATAATTTAATTGTGGCCAGAAAACATACTTGTAAACTTTCATTTCTTTAAAAACTTATTGGAATTAGTTTATGGCCAAATTATTGTTTATGTTGGATAATTTTCAGTTGCACTTCAGCAGAACGTGTATTTGCTGTTATGGGTAGAGTGTGCTATAGATGACTGTTAATATATATGGTTAACAGTGATGTTTAAGTCTCCTATTTCCTTATTGATCTTCTGCCTCTGTCTTTTCATCACTGAAGGAGGGTGTTGAGGCCTGAAATTATTGTTCTTGAATAGTCTACTTAATTGTTCAAATCTCAGTTTTTGCATCATGAACTTTGGGACACTCTTGTTTATATAATTGTTATATTTTCTGAATTGATGGAACTTTTATGATTATAAAATGTCTGCTTTGTCTCTAGAAATGTTTCTATTGTATTTGTTTGACATTATCTTATCTATCTTTTGTTTGCTCTTTGTATTTTATATCTTCTGACATACCTTTACTGTCAATATATTAGTGCATTTGTATCTAAATTCTTTCTCTTTTAGAAAACATATAGTTATGGCTTTTATCCATCTTGCTCAGTCCATATTTTCTTTGAAGTGTTTAGTACATTTACATCTAACATAATTACTTATAAGGTAAGATTTATGTTTACCATATTCCTATTTAATTTCTATCATGTTTTAAGTAATATTTCCCCTCTTTATCCATTACTTCCCTCTGTTTTGTTAAATATATACTACTGCACCATTTTAACATCCTTCTTATTTCTTTATTTTGTTTTGTACTTAATATCTTAACAGTTGTCCTAGGAATTACAACTAATTTCTTTAACAACCTAGCTTTAATTAATACCAAATTACTATTAACAGTACACAAAAATGTTGCTACCATACATTTCCATTCATTGTTCCTTGTATGTGATATTATTGACACACACATTACTCATTTACTTGTTATAGATTCTCTAAACCAGGACTATAATTATTTATATAGGTTTTTAAAAATCAGATATAAAAATGTAATAAGCAAAAAATATATGCATACTGTTTTTTGATTTACCTATGTAGTCAAAATTCAGCCATTAATTTTTTTTTCTTTTCTTTTTTTTTGTCTTTTGCCTTGTTAGGGCTGCACCTGTGGCATATGGAGACTCCAAGGCTAGGGGCTGAATTGGAGCTATGGCTGTGAGCCTACATTGCAGCCAAAACAATGCAGGATCTGAGCTGCAGTTGCAACCTACACTACAGCTCACAGCAATGCCAGATCCTTAACCTACTGAGCAAGGCTAGGGATTGAACCCGCATTCTCACGGACACTAGTTGGGTTCCTTAACCACTGAGCCATGATGGGACCTCCCAAACATTAATTTCTTTCTTTTTTTTGATTTTTTAAAATTGTTATTTACCCAATACAATTTTTGTGTCTACCGTACAGCATGGTGACCCAGTTACACATACATGTACACATTCTATTTTCACACATTATCATGCTCCATCATAAGTGACTCCACATAGTTCCCAGTGCTACACAGCAGGATCTCATTGCCTATCCATTCCAAAGGCAATAGTCTGCATCTATTAACCCCAAGCTCCAATCCACCCCACTCCCTCCCCCTCAGCAACTACAAGTCTCTTCTCCAAGTCCATGATTTTCTTTTCTGTGGAAAGGCTCATTTGTGCCATGTATTAGATTCCAGATATAAGTGATATCATAGGGCATTTGTCTTTCTCTTTCTGACTTACTTCACTCCATGTAGAGTCTCTAGTTCCATCCATGTTGCTGCAGACGGCAGTATTTCATTCTTTTTTATGGTTGAGTAGTATTCCATTGTGTATATATACCATATCTTCCTAATCCAGTCATCTGTCAATGGACATTTGGGTTGTTTCCATGTCTTGCCTATTGTGAATAGTGCGGCAATGAAACTGCAGGTGCATGTGCCTTTTTTAGGGAGAGTTTTGTCTGGAGCTATGCCCAAGAGTGGGATTGCTAGGTCATATGGTAGTTCTATGTATAGATTTCTAAGGTACCTCCATACTGTTCTCCATAGTGGTTGTACCAGCTTACATTCCCACCAAGAGTGCAGGAGGGTTCCTTCTTCTCCACACCCCCTCTAGCACTTGTTATTTGTGGACTTATTAATGATGGCCATTCTGACTGGTGTGAGGTGGTATCTCATGGGAGTTTTGATTTGCATTTCTCTAATAATCAGGGATGTTGAGCATTTTTTCATGTGCTTGTTGGCCATCTGTACATCTTCCTTGGAGAAATGTCTATTCAGGTCCTTTGCCAATTTTTCCATTGGGTTGTTGGCTTTTTTTTTTGTTGTTGTTGAGTTATATAAGTTGCTTGTATATTTTAGAGATTAAGCCCTTGTCAGTTGCATCATTTGAAACTATTTTCTCCTACTCTGTAAGTTGTTTTTTTGCTTTCTTTTTGGTTCCCTTTGCTGTGCAAAATCTTGTCAGTTTGATTAGGTCCCATTGGTTTATTTTTGCTTTTATTTCCATTGCTTTGGGAGACTGACCTGAGAAAATATTCATAAAGTTGGTATCAGAGAATATTTTGCCTCTGTTCTCTTCCAGGAGTTTGATGGTGTCTTGTCTTATATTTAAGTCTTTAAGCCATTTTGAGTTTATTTTTGTGCATGGTATGAGGGTGTGTTCTAGTTTCATTGATTTGCATGCAGCTGTCCAGATTTCCCAGAAATTCTTGCTGAAAAGACTGTCTTTTTCCTATTTTATGTAATTTCTTGAATAGTGTTTCTGTTAACTTTCTCTCCTCTCCTTTCAGTACTTCCATCATGAGTATGTTGGTTAGAGTATAGGAAATCTCATTCTGTTGAAACAGCTGTTTCTAAAATAACCTGTGTAGTTACCATTATTGATGCTCTTTATATCTTTGTATGTATTCTTGTTATTTGTGGGGTCCTTTCATTTTAGCCTGAAAAATTCTTTTAAGTGTTTTGTAGAGAAGGTCTGCCAGTGACAATTTCTCACTTTTTGTAGATCTTGAAGCTTTTAATTTCTCCCCAATTTTTGAAGAATTGTTTTGTGCATATAATTTTTGGTTGATACTCATTTCCTTTCAGTACTTTCAATTTGCCATTGCACAGGCCTCCAAACTTTATGATTTGTAAATATAAATTGTGTTGGCATTAAATATTATTGTACATAATGTCTCTTCTCACTGATTTAAGATTCTCTATCTTTCTTAACAGTTTTGTTATGATATACCTAGGTATGAATTGCTTTGGATTTATTCTACTTGGAATTAATTGAGCTTCTTGATTATTTTCTTCAAATTGAGGAAATTTCGGCCATTAATTGCTTTAATATTGTTTCTTTTCCTTTCTCTCCTCTACTTTCATTACTCCAGTAATGAGTATGTTGGTGGCAGCATAGGAAATCTCACCCTGTCAAAAGAGCTATTCCTTTTTCTATTAATTTTTTTCTGCTGTACAGCAAGGGGACTGAGTTACACATACATGTATACATACTTTTTCCTCCCATTGTTGTGTTAAGATGTAAGTATCTAGACATAGTTCTCAATGCTACACAGCAGGATCTCATTGTAAATCCATTCCAAGAGTAATAGTTTGCATCCATTAACCCCAAGCTCCCAATCCCTCCCACTCCCTCCCTTTCCCCCTGGGCACCCACCAGTCTATTCTCCAAGTCTATGTTTTATTTGTTTATTTATTTAAAAGAGCTATTTCTGAAATCAAGTACTTTATTACTATGGTTATAAAACAAGTCATCCCTCTTCTTCAGAAAAAGATGCATCTATCTTTCAAGGCTATTTGATATTTAGTAATATTTGATTTGATAATTTAGGACAAAAGCATGTAGACATAAGACATGTACAAAGGCTATTGCAGTCAAATGCTCTACCACTGAGCTATACCCCCAAGACATGTACAAAGGCTATTGGAGAGATCTCCCACATGTGTTCTTTTTGGAGAAAATTCCTTTTCATATTGTTTGCAGATGAAACAACAGTAACTTAAGTAACACTAATCTTCCTACTCATAATCACCTATATATGACAATAAAAACTAGGGCTGTTTAATCCTTTTTTATTAATATTTCAGATGTAGAAACTTAGATTTGTCACACTCCATTTAATGGAACCACTTGTCATTTTTTTTTAATTATTCAATTTTATTCCTCTCTCTACCTATATTCCAATACTCTCTCATCACACCCTACATAGGCAGTAAGCTTACTGTATTTCTTGTTAAATACATGGTGTTATTTTTTTGCTCCTCTATGTCTACATACAAAAGTATTATCCTATAACAGAACTTTGCAGTTTTTTATGTATTAATTGGGGTCTTTGGTCCTAGCTGTTACTATGTCATATTTAATTCATGGTATCTAACTGGATTATAATATTCCATAAATTATCATATTTGTCCTATCCATTCTCATAATAATAGATATTCTATAGTAATGCCTCAAATTAAATCTCCTTTAAAGATACATATATTATGAATGAAAAGAACTCCATGGCACCAAAAAATGATTTTCAGAAGGATATTTTTTTGATGCCAATCAGAATAATTTTGAAGTGGTTCTACCTTGTTATTAATATTTCTGTGATTACTAATAAATATGCTACATGAGTTCATTACTTATTATTTCTTTGGAGTTTTTTTTCCCTAATTCTATATTTCTTGTTTTGTAGTAGTTGCTTTATCAATATAGATATCATTGCCTAAATAACATAAGTAAATTCTCTAAATGTGTCCACTTGTTAATATTCTGTTATGTTTTTTTATTAAAACTAAACCTTTAATTGTGCTAATTAAATCTTCAACTTGTCTTATAGTTCATGGGTATTATTTTTTTTAGGGAGTTGTCCATCAACTAAGAAGATAATCTTTATTTTCTCCCTTTAGATTAGCTTTAGAATTTATATTTTTTCATAATAAAATGCTAAATTCATCTGGATTCATATGTGTGTGTGTGTGTATATACATAAATACAAACCATAAAAGGTAGTTGACCTTTATTTTCATCATATACTGAGCCATTTTTCAGCTTTGTCAATAAGTATTTGGCTCCTATTTATTATAAAGCAGATACCTAGATACAAGAAAATTATTTTTTTATTTTCTTTTCATTGATTCAATTTTGGTTTCTTAATTTTACAAAATGATTTTAACACTAAGTTTGGCATATGTTTTATTTAAAAAAATTAATTGTAGTTGATTTACAATGTTCTTTCAATTTCTGCTATATAGTAAATTGACACAGTTATATCTACATTCATTTTTTCATATTATCTTCCATCATGTTCCATAACAAGTGATTGGATTTAGTTCCCCGGGCTATGTAGCAGTACCTCTTGCTTATTTACTCCAAATGCAATGGTTTGCACCTACTAACCCCAAACTCCCAATCCATCCCATTCCTTTTCCACTTCCCCTTGGCAACCACAAGTCTGTTCTCCATGTGTGAGTCTCTCTTTTGTAGATAGGTCCTTTTGTGCCATATTTTAGATTCCATATATAAGTGATATGTGGTATTTGCCTTTCTCTTTCTGACTTCACTTAGTGTTATAATCTCTTTGTCCATCCATGATGCTGTTGCTGCAAATAGCATTATTTCATTCTTTTTATGGCCAGGTAGTGTTCCATTGTGTTTATGTAACATATCTTCTCTATTCACTCATCTATTGTTGGACACTTAGGTTATTTCCATGTTTTCTCTATTGTCAATACTGCTGCAATGAACACATGGGTGCTTTTATCTTTTTGCGTGAAAGTTTGTTTGAATATATGTCCCAGAGTGAGATTGCTGGATCATATGGTACTTCTATATTTAGTTTTCTGAGGTACCGCCATACTGTTTTCTGTAATAGTTGTACCAATTTACATTCCCACCTACACTGTAGGAGATTCCCTTTTCTCCACACCCTCTCCAACATTTGTTATTTTTAGTCATTTTAATGATAGCCATTCTGACCAGTGTGAAGTGGTAACTCACTGTAGTTTTAATTTGCATTTCTCTAACAATTAGAGATTTTGAGCATATTTTTGTGTGCCTGTTGTCTATCCGTATATCTTCTTTGGGGAAATATCTATTCAAGTCTTTTGCTTATTTTTCAATTGGGTTGTTTATTTTTTGCTATTGAGTTGTATAACTTGGTATATTTTGGAGATTAAGCCCTTGTCGGTTGCATCTTGAAATTATTTTCTCCCATTCCATAGGTTTTCTTTTTGTATTTTGCTTATGGTTTCCCTTACTGTGCAAAAGCTTATAAGTCTCAGTTAAGTTTGTAAGCTTGATTAGGTACCATTGGTTTATTTTTGTTTTTATTCCTATCACCTTGGGAGACTGACCTAAGAAAACATTTTTAACATCTCAACAGCAAAAAAGCCAACAACCCAATGGAAAAATTGGCAAAGGACCTGAATAGACATTTCTTCAAGGAAGATGTACAGATGGCCAACAAGCACATGAAAAAATGCTCAACATCCCTGATTATTAGAGAAATGCAAATCAAAACTCCCATGAGATACCACCTCACACCAGTCAGAATGGCCATCATTAATAAGTCCACAAATAACAAGTGCTAGAGGGGGTGTGGAGAAGAAGGAACCCTCCTGCACTCTTGGTGGGAATGTAAGCTGGTACAACCACTATGGAGAACAGTATGGAGGTACCTTAGAAATCTATACATAGAACTACCATATGACCTAGCAATCCCACTCTTGGGCATAGCTCCAGACAAAACTCTCCCTAAAAAAGGCACATGCACCTGCAGTTTCATTGCCGCACTATTCACAATAGGCAAGACATGGAAACAACCCAAATGTCCATTGACAGATGACTGGATTAGGAAGATATGGTATATATACACAATGGAATACTACTCAACCATAAAAAAGAATGAAATACTGCCGTCTGCAGCAACATGGATGGAACTAGAGACTCTACATGGAGTGAAGTAAGTCAGAAAGAGAAAGACAAATGCCCTATGATATCACTTATATCTGGAATCTAATACATGGCACAAATGAGCCTTTCCACAGAAAAGAAAATCATGGACTTGGAGAAGAGACTTGTAGTTGCTGAGGGGGAGGGAGTGGGGTGGATTGGAGCTTGGGGTTAATAGATGCAGACTATTGCCTTTGGAATGGATAGGCAATGAGATCCTGCTGTATAACACTGGGATCTATGTCTAATAACTTGGGATGAATCTATATATGTATGTGTAACTGGGTCACCACGCTGTACAGCAGAAAATGGACAGAACACTGTAAGCCAGCTACAATGAAAAAAATAGAAATCATTATAAAAAATTCAGAGATGATAATAAATGTGACCATATTTCAAAAAAAAAAATTATGGTCGATGTTAGAGAATGTTTTCCCTGTGTTATCTTCCAGGAGTCTGATGGTGTCTTGTCTTATATTTAAGTCTTCAGGCCATTTTGACTTTATTTTTCTGCATTGTGTGAGGGTATGTTCCAGTTTCATTGATTTACATTCAGCTGTCCAGTTTACCCAGGAATGCTTTGCTGAAGAGACCATCTTTTCCCCATTTTATATCATTGCCTGCTTTGTGGAAGGTTAATTGACCAGAGGTGTCTGGGTTTATTTCTGGGTTCTCTATTCTGTTCCATTGGTATGTATATCTGTTTTGGTAATAGTACCACACTGTTTTGATTATTATGGCTTTGAAATATTGCCTGAAGTCTGGGAGAGTTATGCCTCCTGCTTGGTTTTCATTCCTCAGAATTGCTTTGGCAATTCTGGGTCTTTTATGATTCCATATAAATTTTTGGATTGTTTGTTCTAGTTCTGTGAAATATGTCATTGGTAATTTGATAGGGATTGCATTGAATCTGTAGATTGCTTTGGGTAGTGTGGTCATTTTAATGATATTGATTCTTCCAATCTAGGAGCATAGGATATCTTTCCATTTTTTTGAATCATCTTCAATTTCCTTTACTAATGTTTTATTGTTCCTAGCATATAAGTCTTTCATCTCCTTGGTTAGGTTTATTTCTAGGTATTTAATTTTGCAGGTGTGATTTTAAAAGGTATTATATTTTTATGTTCCTTTTCTAATATTTCATGGTTATTATTCAGAAAAGCAATTGATTTCTGAATATTAATTCCCATATACTGATACTTTGCTGAATTCATTGATCAGTTCAATGAATTTTACTGATCAAAAAAAATAGTTTTTGTGTGGAATCCTTAGGGTTTCTATATAAAGTACCAAGTCATCTGCATAGAGTGAAATTTTATGTTTTCTCTTCCAATCTGCATACCTTTTTTTCCTTTTGTTTTATTGCTATGCCTAGGACTTCCAATTCTATGTTGAATAAAATTGGTGAGATTGGGCATTCTTGTCTTGTTCCCAATTTTAGTAAGAAGGCTTTCAGCTTTTCTCCATCAAGTATTATATTGGCTGTGGGTTTCTCATAAATGGATTTTATTAAGATGAGATATATTCTGTCCATATCCACATTGGTAAGAGTTTTTATCATTAATGGATGTTGGATTTTGGAAAATGCTTTTTCTTCATCTATTAAAATGAACATGTGTTTTTTTACTTTTGTTAGTGTAGTGTATGACATTGATGTGCATGTGTTGAACCATCCTTGTGAATGAATCCTTAGGATGAATCCCACTTAATCGTGGTATATGATCTTTTCTTGTATTGTTGGATTCAGTTGGCTAAAATTTTGTTGATAATTTTTGCATCTATATCCATCAAAGATACTGGCCTATAATTTTTTTAGTAGTATTTTTGTCTTGTTTTGGTATTAGAGTGGGGGTGGCTTCATAGAATGTCTTTGGGATTATTTCTTCTTCAACTATTTGGGAAAGTTTAAGAGGATGGGTAGAAGTTCTTTTTTGGATGTTTGGTAGAATTTGCCTGTAAATCCATCATACCAGAATTTTATATTTATGTATAATGGAAGACAATGATGCAATTTCATTTTTTCCACATGAATATCAACATTCTTCTAAGATTTGTTACTTACAAAAGTGATTGTCATTTCCCTCCTGGTGTACAATACCATCTAAAATAAATATCATGGCTATGATAAATATACTTTTGTTCAGAAAGAATTTTTCTTTATTTCTAATTACCATCTGCAGAAAAGTTCTTATTGTAAACCATAATTCAGGTTTCATACTGATTATTATATGACCAAGTTGTTTGAATCATGGTGATAATTATAATACAGGACTAAACCACTTTGAGTTGTCTCTCATCCAGACAACTATAAATCACTTTCATAGTCTTAGTTATTGCAGAGAGGGCTTTGTATTAAATCTTTCACAGTGTTTGGATCCTGAGCTCTTTTCTTTCCCTTGCCCTGTAAATGTATTTTTAAAATTTATATATTTTTCTAGGTCAGCACATCCACATAATAAATGTAAATAAATTTCAAAGCGTACTTACCTCATTAAATTTTTCTTGGCATCAATTTTACCCTAGAAATTCTTCAAAAGCTTGTTTCTTTTTAAAGCTTTTAGATCTATCCCTGTATCTGTATCAGTTTCTATATATATATATATGTATATATATATTTGTAGTTTTCAAAATTAGTATTGAGATGAATAATATGGCTCACTATTTCCTGAAAACCAAGTCAAAAAATTACATTTTATAGGAGAGAAAAGCTAAAGCCACTTGGTTCATTATAACTGAACATTTCTTGTTATACTTTTATAAATGTTTACAGGCCTTTTTTTCTGTCAAAAATTATAAATATTTGTCAATGTCAAGATACTTCCAGAACATTTTTATTTCTCACATTGCTACTTCCATCCTAGCTCCATGGCCTTCTCAGAACTTCTCCAACATGTGGGAAATTTCAGAAGATTCCAAATCATGCTTGCCATTTTGAGCTTATCATTAAATATTCTTTTCAGCACTCAAAACTTCATGGAGAATTTTTCTGCAGCTATACCTTCTCACTGTTGTTACATCCACCTCCTTGACAACACCACATCTGAAATCAACTTCACTATGAACTTAAAAGCTGAGGCCCTCCTGAGAATTTCCATCCCAATGGATGCAAACAAAAAGCAGGAGCAGTGCCATCAGTTTCATCAAACCCAGTGACAACTTTTAAACTCCAGTGATTTGGCCATAAATAACACTGAGCTGGAGACAGAACCATGCCTTGATGTTTGGACCTATGACCAAAGCATTTTTACCTCTACTATTGTAACTCATGTATGAAAAAAATGTGAAAAAAAATAGTAATCAGTCATTTTCAATATAGAATACTCTATATTAAATTTGCTTGAGGTGTTTAGGCTTAGGATATATTACTAGATAACAAATCTTAAAAATATATGAAGGAATAAAGAAGGGAGACATTTGTTTAACAATTACGACCAATTGAAGGTATTGATATTTTAGTCTATTATAATAGTGATGTATCATCTTAAGAGGCAGGCGGACAGTGTTTGATTTCCAGTTTGGCAATTACTTGCATGTGGTTTACAGCATGTGTATTAACATTTCCAAATCAAAAAAGAAAAAAATAATAATATCTATCAAGGATATTAAAATTTTTAAATTAAAAATGCAAATATCTCTTAAGTTGGCAAATCGGTGTGTTGTTTAAAATCCCAATACAAGAAAACATTAAGTGATTTTTACATTTACCTTTTATGTTATATGTCACATTTTATGAATAGGTAACTGAATCTCAGGCAGGCAGTATGAATGGTCCTTTTGCTCCAAAATATTAAGTGGCATACTTGTAATTTTCATCGGTTATGTCTAACTTGGTGTAACATGCACACCCCAAATAATACTAAACATCATTTTTGTTAAGAAAACTGAATATTGACAAGTATTCAGTATTGTCATGGAAATTAAGAACAGTTCCTAAAATTTTGTTTTCCTAAATAGACCTTCAAACAGATGATATACAAGACTATTTGTTCATCATGAACTCTTTTTCCCCGCATTGCTCAAGGTTGTCAATGCTATTGTTAAAATATACTGCCAAAAATTAAACGTTACCCATTAATGTTAGTGAGTCTGCAGTTTACCTCCATTACTTCAGAAATACTGTTGATTTAGTGCAGTTCCACTTGATAAGCACTTTTTTATTCAAATCCTGCTTCCTTTGATTCCTTTCACTTTTTATTCAACCATTCAAAATGCCAGTATAAGACATAAATGAAACTACTTAAATTTTGAAGTATTTATTGTATATACCCATTTGAGTTCTTCAAAAACATCTTAAGTATTTTCTCACTACCATTTGAAATTCAAGGCTGCATATCTCAGAGATGCAAATTGTATATATTACCTGTTCAGATCACAAATATGTAGGCCATAATTTTCTCTCCCCCTTTTCATCCAATTTTCTGTCAAGTCATCTATTTTAGGATTTAGATGAGTGTCTGTATTTATATTCCACTTCCACTGCTGTCAAACCATTCAAGTAATGAACTTCACCTTCCTACCTTCATTATTTTAATAGTCTCTAATTCCTCTCAACTCCATTTATACTTTCCTCTGATATGTTTTGCACACTCTAAGATCTATTTTTCTAAACCAGAAATTCTCATGCTTCATCCTTAAAGCATATCAATAACTTCTCTTTGTCTTAGTTCACAGTCTGTATTCCATTAAATGTCCTGAATAATCTGAAAGATAAGATCTCTCAGTTTTAATATCATTTCATACATATTTTATTTCCAGACATTCTTCAGATAATTCCTGGCAACTGACAGTAATGAAATGAAATTCATTGGGATAAAATAGAGCTGTATTGACCATCAATATATAAAACAGCCTCACAGAGTACTTAGAAACATAACAAGCACTTCATCAATTTAAAGTACCTTGATACTTTTAAACATTTTTAAGCATATAACATTAAAATGATTTTTACCTCATGCTAAATGATTTTACAATTTGCATATCCAATTTTACATTGCTTTATAAAATTTGCTCTCATTTTCTCTCTTTAGTTGGAGTTAGTATGTGATTCACAGTCACTCAGACCATTGTCACAGTTCATTTTCATGTCAGGATAGACGGTGGGATCTCCTATAAGTGGCTACATTGCCGACAGGTAAGGCTCATATTTTGACTTATAATGACCCCAAATTACATATAATCTCTGAGAGTGCAGCGCAAAGACTAAATATCTAGAAAGAGGCAAAATCAGCCTTACTGAGAAAGTAGATATTCTACATAGTTTGCCCCCTGGATAGAGGCTACATGCCAAATAGTGCTGCATTAGTAGATCTGCCTCCTTTGAAAAGAAAGTCTTATGATTCTATCTGGGTTGCTCTTGAAACAGAATCTAGGACAATAATTTGGGTGCAATTCTTCATTTAGGGTGTGATCCAAGGAAGCATGAAGAAGAGGGAAGTGGGAAGGCTACAAAAATGATATAAAGTATATTAACAAGCAGGATACCTCATGGAAAACTGAGGCTCACTCCCTCTGTGGTCTTCTGAAAAACTGTGTTAGCCTCAAAGTAGTTCCACCTGAGAAGTTAAAGAAGATGGTGGGTGGCTTCTCCTGGCACTTAAAAATTTCCCTGTGCACAGACAACTTTGCCACCATGGTCAGAGAAAGCACTTTGGTGGTCGACACAGGTTCTTAGCCTTAGACATCCTTAGAAGGTATAAAAACCAAGTAAGGGGGAAATTGGCAAGGTATCAGTATCATCTGCTATAGCATTACAATGTGTATGAGAGACACCTTGAGGCTTCTCTATTGGCTATAAACTCAAGAAGTAAAATGAATGGCGTAGTACAGTCCCAGTAGTAGTACAATAACAATATATACAAGTAGATGCAAGAAAAGTGAAATGGAAAAATAACTAGTTGGATAAAGTATATAGAGAAAAATTTCATAAAATCATAAGGTTTTTGAAAACATTTATATTCCAGATTAAGGAATTTGGAGAGTATCTTTCATACTGCAAACATAATTGAGTTACTCATAGATTATGAGCCATATTAAAAATCTTAATTTAGGAAAATAATCTTCAGTCCTAAGAAAAGGACATTGTTAAAATGTGCAATAACAGTCCAAATAGACTGATGGGTTAGTCAACCATTTTAAAAGTGAGAAGACTGAAATGTCTTGGAAGGCTTTATTGAAAGGAATAAAAGAACAGATATAGAAAACATTATAAAGAAAGAGAAAGGAGAGGAAGTCTTGACTATGGAAGACAGTGACAAAGATTATGGTAGGTAGCCTGACAGATAAAAGTTGGGGAGACTTTATGAATAAAGATTTCAGAAGAGTCAATCCAATGAATCATAACTGATGCTATTATTTTCCAGACACAAATGGACACTGATATTTCTATAATGGGTAAAAATCATTTTGATCATTAAAAACTTACATTCATTTCAGAAGGGTATGTATTTATTGGCATTTTTCTACATAGTGGGATAATTGTAATGAGAAGGGTAAGAACAGATGTCTCTCCAGCTAGAAGTTCTCAGAATAATTCATAGAAAAATACAATGACACATAAACTTTCATTATTTTACATTGTTTGCTCACTAAACCGATCACTTTCTTCTATATTTGGCGAGAAACCTGTGTTGTTGGCTTCTTCCTTGTTGTTGGCACTACTGGGTACCTACTTCCTTTTTGCCCCAACCTTCCCAATTTACCATATAACTTGATTTCTTATGGCATTATCATCGGGAGCAATATACAGCAATTCTCTTGTACTTGTTAGGTTTAAGTTCTTGTCTCCATCTCATATAATTTTGTCAAATTTTTAACACACTCTTTATATGACTAGCTCTTGATATTCTTTTGAATTATAAAATGGATTCCAACCAATGTCAGACCCTTGATCATGACAGTGAGATCTCTACTTCTGAATTGTGGACAGGTGCTACCAGCTGGACTGGTGTATGTCTTCCGAGACTGGCACATGCTACAGTTGTCCATTTTTGTGCCTTACTTTGTCTTTTTTCTATTCTTCTGGTATGTAGATTTTTCTGATTTGTTTTCCTTGTGATGACTGGGCACTGAAACTTTCAATAATTATGGACCCAGCATCTACTGGAATAAGAAAAACATGCAGTAAAGCGATTAATGGATAAATCTCAAAAGTTTAAGGAATATTCTAAATAAATGAATAATTAAGCAATTAAGAGTTAACACACAGGCATTGCTATCACTGTCAAAGAAATAATTAATATGAAGTATGTTTGTTACAGAAAAAGTAAATTTGAATTAGTTGAGTAATGACCATAATGTAGAGAAACTGAAGCTTGTAAGAAGCGTGATGAAACTTCTTTAGGGTTGAGGTAAGGGGATATTTACCATATAAAGCTGCCAAGTGTTTCTGAAATGTGTTTATATTTTAAAGTTAATTTGGCATGCCACTTCTTTCTCTTTATTAAATACTAAAAAGTCCAGAAATCAAATGCTGTTTTCAAATTAAAAATTATATAAATGAAAAACAAAATGTCAAAAAATTTTAACACAGTATCAGTTAAGTATTGAAGGAGGAAAATGCCTGAGTTCCTTCCCATATCCTGTCTTCCTAATTGGAGAATGCTTAGCATTCTAGGGGAGTCCCACCACCACTAAATGGAATCAAGATATCTCTGAAATCTCATTCTTTTTTTGAATTAGCCTAGTATTCTATTTCCATCTTGCTGCCTCACTTCTAAAGGTGGTCATCAGTGTCTGCTTGTTGGCTGATCATATCTGGAAAGTTGGATGGAGCAATCAAGAAAATGAAGAAAGCAGCCCATTTAAATGGAAGAAAAGATGTTGAAGAAAATCTACAAATTGAGGTTAAAAAAAAAGGGAGTTCCCATGATGACTCAGCAGTAACAAACCCGACTAGTGTCCATGAGGACTCGGGTTCAATCCCTGGCCTCACTTAGTGGGTTAAGCATCCAGTGAAGCCATGAGCTGTGGAATAGGTTGCAGAGGTGGCTTGGCCCCTGCATTGCTGTGGTTGTGGCATAGGCTGACAGCTGCATCTCCAATTCGGCCTCTAGCCTGGGAACTTCCACATGTCGTGGGTGCGTCCTTAAAAAGACAAAAACAAAACAAAACAAAAAACAGTAATGTATTTAAGTTTCTTATCAAGAGAAAAGTCAATACAAATAAATTGTACCACTACAACGAAAGCAAAATGCCATAATAACAACTAAGAGTGGAATCTCAACTGAAGGAAGAGTTCTAATAATCATTTTTGACCATGGATTGATGATTGAATAACAGTGATTACAAAGCTAACAGTCTATAATGATTGAATGGCATGATTCCAAGTAATAGAAGCCTATATTTCAATCTAACTCATAGTGAATACATTAAATGTGCAGTGTAACTCAAATGTGTTAAACCACACACAATTTCCATAATAAGGATTACATTGTTTCTTCACATTACAACTGAGCTTAGCTCCATACATAAAATAATAGCAACTGAAAGTTAAAAAAATTTTTTGAGCAAAGCCACAGAGTTCTTCTCCCAGGAATATTAATGTATGGCACTTTCTGGATGTTTGGGGAGAAATGAATAGAATATAATTGAATCAGTGACTTAAGACTTGGAAGTATTCCTAATTCATAAAGAAATAGGACTGGAGTGCCAAGTACCAAGTGGAAAAACTATGACTAATTCTACTCAAAAACACACATATTCATGAAACACTGTATCACTCAATGATATAATGAAAGTAAAAACAAAGATCCATATGGCTATATGAAATTATTTTTTGTGAAAATTAAGAAATTTTGTTGTATAAGGTTTAATTTCTTTTGCTGAACCTCATTTATTCTTACATTTCCTCTCCCCCTAAAAGTGGGAAGAAGAAGAATAATTGCCTAACTTTGACATAGGATTTGTACACAACACAATTGAGATGAAAATTTGGAAATATTTTATATAAATAATAATACGTATCTTCAAGTGTAGTGACACACTTTAGCAAAATAAACCTAATCTTATTCTTTAGTAGGGCCATAAAATGATGTGGAAGAGTATATGAAATAATTCTAGAGAAAGAAGTTAATACCTGTTACATATTTTTCCATTCACATTATTTACTGTTTGTTTGAAAACATTTTCACTTTGAAGGATTTGCAAACTGCAGTGAAAGAAGAACTCACTTTTCTCAAACATAATTCCAAGAAAATAAACATCATTGCAAATCCCATCATGGGCAGAACAATCGTTTTCCTGTGTTTATGAGGTTTGTCTTCTACCGGCATTCTATAACATCAACCAGAACCATGCCAACTACATAGTGTGTGCTAGTTAAAATTATGTGATTGAAAAAATAAAAACCTTAGATCTAGAAAATAGATACCTTCAAAGGTGTCTTTTTCAGAGTTTTGTGGAAAGATGAGTTAGCAGGAAATTTGGTGTTTTGTAGAAGACTGATGATAAGTTTCTATGACAGCATAATTCAGGATAGAAGAGCAATGCCATCTACTTTAGGAAGTAATATTCCATTCCATAGGCGATAATAATACCATGTTTTGAGTCATAGGACTATGCTAAACTTGTTGCAATACTACTAGTTATGTGATATTGGGTAAATTGCTTACCCTATTTAATTTTAAAATGTGATGATACTTCAAAATGTTTCCGTATGGCTTAAATTTACAACCTTCAACAAATATTTATTTAGCCTTTATGTACAATATATATACAGCCCCTTCTGTCATTAAATAGACTTTCTAGGAGTTCTCACCATGGTACAGTGGGTTAAAAACCTGACTGCTGCAGCTCAGGTTGCTGCAAAAGTGCAGATTCTATCCTGCTCAATGCAGTGGGTTCAAGGATCCAGCATTGCCACAGCTATGGCTGGGATTCAATTTCTGGCCCAGGGATTTCCATCTCCTGTGAGTGTGGCCATATGTGTATACTTTCTAGAAAGGAGAAAATAATAATCAGACACTTATATGACAAGCCATAGAAAATATCATAATTAAAAATTAAGCCTGAGATGGAAAACAGGTCAGTGGTTGCCAGGAATTTGAAAAGAAGGGAAGATTATATAGGAAAAAAAGATAAGTTTTTTTAAGAGGGTAAAACCCAATTATGCCAATTTCTGTTGTACAGCAAAGTGACACAGTGGTATTTTATATATATTCCTTTTCTTATATTATCTTCCATCATGGCTTAGCCAATGAGATTTGATATAGTTCCCTTTGCTATACAGAAGGACCTCATTACCCATCCAATATGAATAAATAGTTTGCATCTACTAACCCAAAACACCCCATCTGTCCCACTCTCTCCCCATCCCCTTGGCAACCACAAGTCTGTTCTCTATGTTTGCAAGTCTTTCTCTTTTGTAGATAGGTTCATCTGAGCCATATTTTGGATTACACACATAACTGAAATCATATGGTATTTGTCTTTCTCTTTCTGACTACTTCACTTAGTATGATAGTATCTTTGTCCTTCCATGTTGCTGCAAGTGGCATTATTTTATTCTTTTTATGGCTGAGTAGTATTCCAATGTACATATTTACATCTTCTTAATCCATTCATCTGTCAATGGATGTCTGCTTCCATGTCTGCTTCCATATTCCCAATGGATGTTGGGAATAGTACCTGCAATGAACACAGGGGTGCACGTGTCTTTTTGAATTACAGTTTTGTCTGGCTATGTGCCCAGGAGCAGGATTGCTTGATCCTATGGTAGTTCTACATTTAGTTTTCTGAGGAAGCTGCATGCTGTTTTCCACAGTGGTTGTACTGATTTACAACCACTGACAGTGTAGGAGGTTTTCCTTTTCTCCACACCCTCTCCAGAATTTGATATTTGTAGACTTATTTATGATGGCCATTCTGACCAGTGTGAGGTGGTACCTCACTGTAGTTTTGATTTGCATTTCTCTAATAATTAGTAATGTTGAGCATGTTTTCATGTGCCTAGTGGCCATTCATTCTTCTTCTTTGGAGAAATGTCTATGCAGGTCTCCTGCCCATTTTTCAATTGGGTTGCTGGTTTTTTTGCTGTTGAGTTGTGTAAGTTGCTTGTATATTTTAGAAATTAAGTCCTTGTCTGTTGCATCATTTGAAACTATTTTCTCCCATTTCCATAGATTGTCTTTTTTTTTTTTAAGGTTTCCTTTGCTATGCAAAAGCTTGTAAGTTTGATTAGGTCCCATTGGTTTATTTCCATTTTTTATTTCTATTGCCTTGGGAGACTGAACTAAGAGAACATAGGAATGGTTGATGTCAGAGAATATTTTGCCTGTGTTCTCTTCCAAGAGTTTTATTGTGTCTTTAAGTCGTTAAGCCACTTTTGAGTTTATTTTTGTTCATGGTGTGAGGATATGTTCTAGTTTCATTGATTTACATGCCAGCACCACTTGCTGAAGAGACTATATTTTTCCCCATTTTAGATTCTTGCCTCCTTTGTTGAAGATTAATTGATTGTAGATATCTGGATTTATTTCTGGGCTTTCCATTCTATTCCATTGATATGCATATCTTTTTATACCAGAACCACACTGTCTTGATTACTGTAGCTTTGAATATTGCCTGAAGTCTTGTAGAGTTTTGCCTCCTGCTTGGTTTTTGTTCCTCTGGACTGCTTTGGCAATTCTGAGGCTTTTAAGGTTCCATATAATTTTTTCAATTATTTGTCCAAGTTCTGTGAAAAATGTCATGGTTAATATGAGAATGATCGCAAATTAGTTTTCTTTGGGCAGTATGGCTGTTTTAATAATATTAATTCTTCCAATCCAGGAACATGGGATATACTTCCATTTCTTTGAATCATCTTAATTTCTTATGCTAAAGTTTTAGAGTTCTTAGTGTATAAGTCTTTAGCCTCCTTGGTCAGGTTTATTCCTAGGTTTTTTTTTGGGGGGGGTAGCGTGATTTTTAAAAGGTATTTATATATATATTCCTTTTCTAATGTGTCATTGTTGGCGTACAGAAATGCAACTGATTTCTGAAAGTTAATGTTCTGTCCTGCTACTTTGCTAAGTTTTTTAATCAGCTCAAGTGGTTTTTGTGTGGAGTTCTTAGGGTTTTCTATATATAGTATCATATCACCTGCATATAGTGACAATTTTACTCCTTCCCTTCCATTTTAGATATCTTTTATTTTATGTTTTTGGTTAATTATTGTGGCTAAGACTTCCAATATTATGTTGAATAAAAGTAGTAAAAATAGACATCCTTGTTTTGTTCTTGATTTTAGTGGGAAAGTTTTCAGTTTTTTATTCCTTGAGTATTATATTGGCTGTGGGTTTGTCATAAGTGGCTTTTATTAGGATGAGATATATTCTGTCTATACCCACTTTGAAGGTTTTTATCATTCGTGGATGTTAAATTTTGTCAAGTGATTTTTCTGCATTTAATGAGATGATTATATGGCTTTTTACTCTTCTCTTGTCAGTGTGGTATATGACATTGATTGTGTGTATGTTGAACCATCCTTATGAACTCAAGATAAATCCCACTTGGTTGTGGTGAATGATCTTTTTTTTAGTGTTCTTGGATTTTTTTTTTTTTTGCTAAAATTTTATTGAGATTTTTTGCATCTATATTCATCAAGATATTGGCTTATTATTTTCTCGTTTGGTAGTATCTTTGCCTGGTTTTGATACTAGGGTGATGGTGGCTTCTTAGAATTTCTTTGATAGTGTTCCTTCTTCAACCTTTTGGAAGAGTTTAAGAAGGACTGGTATAAGTTGTTCTTTGGTGGAATTCGCTGGTATAAGTTGTTCTTTGTATGTTTGTAGAATTTGCCTATGAAGCCATCTGTCCTGGACATTGTAGGGAGAATTTTTATTACATACTCAATTTCATTTATTAAGATTGGTCTGTTCAAATGATCTATTTCTTTTTCAGTTTTGCTGGGCTGAATGTCTCTAGAAAGTTATCCATTTTTTCTAAGTTTTCAAATTTTGTGGCATGTAATTGTTCATAGCAATCTCTTATGGTTTTTTGTATTTCTGCAGTTTCATTTGAGGTTTCACTTTTGTTTATTCTGTGAATCTGGCCAGAGGATTTTCAATTTAGTTTACCCTTTCAAAGAACCAGCTCTTGGTTTTATCGATTTTTTTCTATAGTTTTATTAATGTGTATTTTATTTATTTGCCCTGTGATCCTTACAATTTTCTGCTGACTTGAGGATTTATTTTTTTGTTCTTTTTCTAATTCTTTTAGGTAATAGGCTAGGCTGATGATTTGAGATTCTTGTTTTTGAGGAAGGGCTGTATCACTTAGAACTTCCCTCTAAGAACTGTTTTTGTGACATTCCATAAATTTTGAATGGTTGTCATTGTAACTTATCTCAAGATTTTTTTTTCTTTTTGGGGCCACACCCACAGCATATGGAATTTTCCAGGCTAGGGGTTGAATTGGAACTACAGCTGCCAGCCTATGCCACAGTCATACAATGTGGGACCTGAGCCACATTTACAACGTGCACAGCTCACAGCAATGCCGGATCCCTGACCCACTGAGTGAGGGATCAAACCCTCATCCTCATGGATACTAATCAGATTTGTTCCAATGAGGAACAGTGGGAACTCCTGCAAGGTATTTTTTAATTTCTTTTTTAATTTCCTCATTGACCCTGCAAGGTATTTTTTAATTTCTTTTTTAATTTCCTCATTGGTTTTTTAGTAGCACGTTTTTTAGTCTCCATGTTGTCAGTTCTCTCATTTTTTCCCTGTGGTTGATCTGTAGTTTCATGCCGTTGTGATCAGAGAAGATGCTTGAAATAATTTCTATACTCTTAAATGTGATGAGGTCAGTTTTATGCCCAATATGTGGTCAGTCAATGAGAATGTTCCATGTGTACTTGAAAAGAATATTGTTTTTTTTTAATGTAATATTCTGAAAATATCAATTAAATCTAACTGTTCTATTGCATCATTTAAGGTTTCTGTTGCCTTACTGATTTTCTGTCTAGACGCTCTGTCCACTAATGTGAGTAGCGTGTTAAAATCTCCCACTATTACTGTATTCCCAACAATTTATCATTTTTATGTCTATTAGTATTTGTTGTATATATTTGGGACCTCTAACATAAGAGGCATATATACATTGATGAGCGTAATGTGCTCTTCTTGAATTGATCATTAGATCATTAGTTTCCTTCTTTATCTTTCTTTATGAACTTTGTTTTAAACTCTAAATTGTCTGATATGAGTATTGTGACTCCCACTTTGATGTCATTTCCATATGAATGACATATCTTTTTCTGACCCCTCAATTTCAATTTATATGTGTTTTTGGCCGTAAGGTGTGTCTCCTGTAGGCAGCTTACTGTAGCTGTTTTGTTTTTTTCCCATCCATTCTGCCACTCTATGTCTTGATCAGAGCATTCGATCTACTGACATTTAAGGTAATTATTGATAAATATGTATTTATTGTCATTTTAAACCTTGTTTTCCAGTTGATTCTATGTTTCTCCTTTGTTCCTTGTATTTTATGCTTATGTCCTCTTTAGATTTTGTGAATGTGTTGTTTGGTTTTGATTTGTGCTTGCCCTGTTTTTCAAGTATGTTAACCCCTTCCTATATCCTATAGACTGATAGTCATACAGGCACAACACATTCTTTAAGAAAGACTAGATTTTCATACTCTTCTTCCCCACGTTTTAAGATATTGATGTCATTTTATAAATCTTCATGTTTATCCTTTGACTGTTCCTTGGGTTTATCATTGCTATCACAAATAGATTTTTTTTCTTTTTGATCTGTATACTGACTTATTTCAGTGATTTACTTTCCAATTATAATTTCCTCCATTCCATATCCTCTTATGTTTTCCTATTTAGAGACCTTTCAATATTTCTTTTGGAATGGGTTTAGTATGTCTCTATTCTTTTAGCTTTTTTTCTTTTCTTTTCTTTTTTTTTTTTTTTTGGTCTGAGTATTTTTTTTATTTTTCCTTCTATTTTAAATGATAATCTTACTGGGTAGAATATTCTAGGCTGCAATTTTTTTTCCTTTTTAGAACTTTGAATATATCCCACCTCTCTTCTGGCCTATAGTGTTTCTTTTTTTTTTTTCCATTTTTTTATTACTCAAATGAATTTATCACAGCTGTATTTGTATAATGATCATAACAATCTGATTTCACAGGATTTCCATCCCACAGCCCAGGCACATCCCCCTACCCCCCAAACTGTCTCCTCCGGAGACCATAAGTTTTTCAATGTCTGTGAGTCAGCATCTGTTCTGCAAAGAAGTTCTGTCTGTCCTTTTATCAAATTCCACATGTCAGTGAAAGCATTTGATGTTGGTGTCTCATTGTATGGCTGACTTCACTTAGCATGACAGTTTCTAGGTCCATTCATGTTGCTAAAAATGCTGGTATTTCGTTCTTTTTGATGGCTGAGTAATATTCCATTGTGTATATGTACCACCTCTTCTTGATCCACTCCTCTGTCGATGGACATTTAGGTTGTTTCCATGCCTTGGCTATTGTAAATAGTGCTGCAATGAACATCAGAGTACATGTGTCTCTGAATCGTGGTTTTCTCTGGATAGATGCCCAGGAGTGGGATTCCTGGATCAAATGGTAGTTCTATGTTTAGTTTTCTGAGGAATCTCCATACTGCTTTCCACAGTGGTTGCACCAATTTACAATCCCACCAACAGTGTACTAGGGTTCCTTTTTCTCCATACCCTCTCCAGCACTTATTGTTTGTAGACTTTTGGATGATGGCCCTTCTGGCATGTGTGAGGTGGTACCTCATAGTGGTTTTGATTTGTATTTCTCTAATAATGCGTGATGTTGAACATCTTTTCATGTGTTTCTCGGCCATCTGTATGTCTTCTTCGGAGCACTGTCTGTTTAGATCTTCTGCCCATTTTTGAATGGGGTTGTTTGTTTTTTGGTATGGAGCTGCAGAAAGTGTTTATAAATTTTGGAGATTAAGCCTTTGTCCATCGATTCACTTGCAAAGATTTTCTCCCATTCTGTGGGTTGTCTTTTCATTTTGTTTAGGGTTTCCTTTGCTGTGCAGAAACTTTGAAGTTTGATTAGGTCCCATTTGTTTATTTTTGTTTTTATTGTCAATACTCTAAGATGTGGATCTGAGAAGATGTTGCTGTTGTTTATGTCAGAGATTGTTTGGGCTATGTTTTCCTCTAAGAGTTTTATAGCGTCTGTTCTTATATCTAGGTCTTTAATCCATTTTGAGTTTATTTTTGTGTATGATGTTAGGGAGTGTTCTAATTTCATTCTATTCCCAGAACCACTTATTGAAAGGGCTGTCTTTTCTCCATTGTATATTATTGCCTACTTTGTCATAGATTAGTTGGCTGTAGGTGCATGGGATTAATTCTGGACTTTGTATCCTGTTCCACTGATCTATGTCTTTGTGCCAGTACCATATGGTTTTGATGATTGTTGCTTTGTAATATAGTCTGAAGTCCAGGAGCCTGATTCCTCTAGCTCCATTTTTCTTTTTCAGGATGTCTTTGGCTATTCTGGGTCTTTTATGCTTCCAAACAAACTTTAAAATATTTTGTTTGAGTTCAGTGAAAAATGTCCTTGGTAATTTGATAGGGATTGCATTGACTCTGTAGATTGCCTTAGGTAGTATAGTCATTTTGATAATATTAACTTTTCCAATCCATGAGCATGGTGTATCTTTCCATCTATTTGTGTCATCTTTGATTTCTTTCATCAGTGGCTTATACTTTTCAGAGTACAGGTCTTTTGTCTCTTTAGGTAGGTTTACTCCTAGGTATTTTATTCTTTTGGATGCAATGGTATACAAGATTGATTCCCTAATTTCTTTTTCTGCTCTTTCATTGTTAGTGTATAGAAATGCCGTCGATTTCTTTGTATTAATTTTGTATCCTGCAACTTTGCCAAATTCATGGATGAGCTCTAACAGTTTTCTGGTAGAGTCTTTAGGATCCTCTAGGTATAGTGTCATGTCATCTGCAAATGGGGATAGTTTTACTTCTTCCTTTCCAATTTGGATTCTTTTTATTTCTTTTACTTCTCTGATTGCTATGACTAGGACTTCCAGAACTATGTTGAAGAGTAGTGGTGAGAGCGGACATCCTTGTCTTGTTTCTGATCTCAGCAGGAATTCTTTCAGCTTTTCACCATTGAGAATGATGTTAGCTGTGGGTTTGTCATATATGGCCTTTATTATGTTGAGGTAGGTTCCCTCTGTGCTCGCTTTCAGAAGGGTTTTTATCAGAAATGGGTGTTGGATTTTGTCAAAGGCTTTTTCCACGTCTATGGAGAGGATCATATGGTTTTAATTCTTCAGTTTGTTAATGTGGTGTATCACACTGATGGATTTGTGGATGTTGAAGAACCCATGCATCCCTGGGATAAATCCCACTTGATCATGATGGACAATCCTCTTAATGTATTGTTGGATTTGGTTTGCTAGTGCTTTGTTGAGGATTTTTGAATCTGTGTTCATCAGGGAAATTGGCCTGTAGTTTTCTTTTTTTGCAGTATCTTTGTCTGGTTTTGGTAGCAGGGTGATGGTGGCCTCATAGAATGAGTTTGGGAGTATCCCTTCCTCTGCAATTTTTTGAAATAGTTTCAGAAGGATAGGTGTTTTCTCTAAATGTTGGCTAGAATTCACCTGTGAAGCCATCTGGTCCTGGACGTGTGTTTGTTGGAAGTTTTTTAATCACAGCTTCAATTTAAGTTCTTGTAATTGGTCCATTCATCTTTTCCATTTCATCTTGGTTTAGTCTTATAAGACTGTAGTTTTCTAAGAATTTGACCGTTTCTTCTAGGTTTTCCATTATATTGGCATACAGTTGCATGTAGTAGTCTCTTATGATCCTTTGTATTTCTGTGATGTCCGTTGTTACTTCTCCTTTTTCATTTCTAATTTTATTGATTTGAGTCCTCTCTCTTTTTTTATTGATAAGTCTGGCTAAGGGTTAATCAATTTTGTTGATCTTTTCAAAGAACCAGCTTTTCGTTGCATTGATCTTTTCTATGGTTTTCTTCGTTTCTATTTCATTGATTTCTGCTCTGATCTTTATGATTTCTTTCTTTCTACTAACTTTAGGTCTTGTCTGTTCTTCTCTCTCCAGCTGCTTTAGATGTAAAGTTAGCTTGTTTATGTGAGCTTTTTCTTGTTTCCTGAGGTGGGCTTGTATTGCTATAAACTTTCCTCTTAGAATGGCTTTTGCTCCATCCCATAGGTTTTGGATTGTCGTATCTTTGTTGTCATTTGCTGTTAGGTATTTTTGAATTTCCTCTTTGATTTCTTCAGTGATCCATTGGTTGTTTAGTAGCATGTTGTTTTGTCTCCATGTGTTTGCGTTTTTTGCTGTTTTTTTCTTGTTGTTGATTTCCAGTCGTATAGCTTTGTGGTCAGAAAAGATGCTTGATATGATTTCAGTTTCCTTCAAGTTGCCAAGGTTTGATTTATAGGCCAGGATGTGATCAGTCTTAGAGAATGTTCCATGTGCACTTGAGAAGAATGTGTATTCTGTTGCTTTTGGGTGGAATGTCCTATAAATATCTATTTAGTCCATCTGGTTTAATGCATCATTCAGGGCCTGTGTTTCCTTATTGATTTTCTGCCTGGTTGATCTGTCCATTGCTGTAAGTGGGGTGTTAAAGTCCCCTACTATGATTGTGTTATTGTCAATTTGTCCTTTTAAGGTGGTTAGCAGTCACCTTATATATTGTGGTGAACTTATGTTGGGTGCGTAGATATTTAAAATTGTTACGTCTTCTTCTTGGATTGATCCTTTGATCATTATGTATTGTCCTTCTTTGTCCCTTAAAATAGTCTTCATTTTAAAGTCTATTTTTTCTGGTATGAGTATTGCTACTCCAGCTTTCTTTTGATTCCCGTTTGCATGGCATATTTTCTTCCATCCTCTCACTTTCAATTTGTATGTGTCCCTACAAGTGAAGTGGGTCTCCTGAAGACAAAGTATATATGGGTCTTGTTTTTGCATCCATTCAGTCAGTCTGTGTCTTTTGGTTGGGGCATTTAGTCCATTAACATTTAAGGTAATTATTGATATGTATGTTCTTATTGCCATTTTATTAGTTGCTTTGGATTTGTTTTTGTTGCTCTTTTTTCTTTCCTTCTTCTCTTCTTTTCTGCCTATAGAAGTTCCTTTAGTATTTGTTGTAAGGCTGGTTTAGTGTTGCTGAATTTTCTCAGCTTTTGCTTATCTGTGAAGGTTTTGATTTCTCCTTCAAATCTGAAGGAGAGCCTTGCTGGGTAGAGTAATCTTGGTTGGAGGTTTTTTCCTTTCATCACATTAAGTATATCATGCCACTCCCTTCTGGCCTGCAGAGTTTCTGCTGAAAAATCTGCCAATAACCTTATTGGGGTTCCCTAGCTGCTTTCAAGATTTTCTCTTTGTCTTTAATTTTGGTCAGTTTGATTAATATGTGTCTCAGGGTATTCTTCCTTGGGTTTATTTTATATGGTACGTGTTGCACTTCCTGGATTTGAGTGAGTGGTTCCTTTCCTGTGTTAGGGAAGTGTTCGGCTATTGTCTCTTGGAATATTGTTTCTGTCCCCTTCTCTCTCTCTCCTCCTTCTGGCACACCTATAATACGGATTTTGGTGCATTTAACATTGTCCCAGAATTCTCTGAGACTCTCTTCATTTCTTTTCAGTCTTTTTTCTCTTTTCTGTTCTGCATCCATAATTTCCACTAATCTGTCCTCCACCTCACTTATTCGTTCTTCTGCCTCCTGTATTCTGCTGTTAGCTGCTTCCAATGAATTTTTTATTTCAGTTATTGTATTTTGCATCTCTCCTTGTTTGTTTTATATCTTGTGTCTCTTTGCTCAGTGTTTCCTGTAAGTTATCCATCTTTGCCTCCAGTTTATTTCCAATGTCTTGCCTCATCTTCAGCATCAACAGTCTAATGTCTTTTTCCTGGAGGCTGAGAATCTCCACATGGCTTAGCTGATTTTCTGGGATTTTTCCTTTCTCCCTCATCTGAGTTATAGTTCTCTGTCTTTTTTATAGGTTTTTGGTGTGGTGACCATTTTACAGATAATAGAGTTTTAGCCTCTCTTACTTCTGGTGTCTGCCCCCCTTGTGGCTGAAGTCTGTATGGGGGCTTGCTGTAGGCTTCCTGATGGAAGGCGCTGATGCCTGCCCACTGGTAGGTAGAGCCAATTCTAATCCCTGTGGTGGGGGGGGGGGGGCTTAGTCTCTGGATGGGATTAGAGGCAGCTGTGTGCCTGAGGGGTCTTTAGGTAGCCTGTTTACTGAGGGGTGGGACTGTGATCCCTGCTGGATTGTTGTTTGCCCTGGGGCTTCTCAGCGGCTGGCTGACGGGTGGGGCCAGATTTTCCCAAAATGGCTGCCTCTAGAGAAAGGCACTGTTGAATATTCCCAAGAGCTTTGCTTTCAATGTCTTTCCCTCACAACAAGCCACATTCACCCCTGTTTTCCCAGGATGTCCTCCAAGAACTGCGGTCAGGTTTGACCCAGATTCCTGTGGAGACCTTGCTCTGCCCTGGGACCCAGTGCATGTGAAAGTCCATGTGCACCTTTTAAGAATGGGGTCTCCATTTCTCCCAGTCCTGTGGAGCTCCTGCACCCAAGCCCCACTGGCCTTCAATGCCAGATGCTCCAGGGAGTCCTTCTCCCCATGACAGATCCCCACACATGAGAGTTTGACGTGGGGCTCAGAACTCCCACTCCTATAGATGAGTCTCTGTGAACCAGAAAGTTTCCAGTCTGCAGGGCTTCCCACCCAGGAGGTATGGGGTTTTTTATATCATGAAATTGCCCCTCCTACCTCTTGATGTAGCCTCCTCTTTTTCTTCTGGAGTAGGGTATCTTTTTTAAGGTTTCCAGTCTATTTGGATGAAGAATGCTGTCTTTAGTTGTGAATTTTGTTGTTTTTAGAAGAGAAGTTGAGCTCCAGTCCTTCTATTCCACCCACCATCTTAATCCTATCTCTCCTATGAGTGAATTTTTGAGTCTTGGCCATTATATGTTCTATTAGTCTATTTTTTTTCATTCCTGATCAGCCTAAGTATGAAGCAGGTACCCATCCAAACTGCAGATGTCAACTTTCCAAATAAGTAAAAAGAGGCTTTGAACAGTTTTTTTTTTTTTTTTTGGAACAGTTTCGATGGCAGAAAAGTATCACGTGGTGCTTTATTTAACCAGCAGCTTCAAGATCCAGCTGTAGTCTTGCTTTGGCATGTTCAGCTGGTGGCAGATGTTCTAAATCAGCTTTGATGTTTCCAGATTCCCCCCGTTTGATGTTGTGTAATTCCTTGTCCTTGCCTTTATCTTTCTCCTTTTCTCTTTTCTCCTTATCTCTGCCTTTCTGTTCTCTATCCTGAGACTGACTACTACGTGTTCTTCTGTGACTGGACCTTTCACTGCTTCGACTATGGGAACATGGACGAGGTCTTGACTGAGATCTTCCCCAAAGCCTGCACAGCTCAGACTGGCCAGTAGTTTCTCCTTTGGAAGTTGTGGGAGTAGAGAAAAAATAGAGCATGTATCTAAAATTCCAGCTTTTCAAAAAGCTGCCCAGGGGGTTGGTTTCTTTCTTTGCTGATTTTGAATGCTAACAAAACCATGATAGTTTGGATGACTCAAGGCTGCTTAAAACAAGAGGGGGCAGTGGCTTGCTGGAGAACCAGAGGACTTGGTGGTGCAGCAAAAAGTGGCCAACATGTCTCTGGCCTATGGTGTTTCTGTAGAAAAATCAGCTGAGAGCCTTATGGAGGTTCTATGATAATTCTTTGTCTTTCTCTCGCTGCCTTTAGAATCCTCTTTTTATCTGTATCATTTGCCATTTTTATTATATATCTTGGTATAGGTCTGTTTGTGTTCAACTTGTTTGAGGCCCTTTGTGCCTCCTGTGACTGGATATCTGTCTCTCTTTAGATTTAGAAAGTTTTCATCCTTGTATTTGTTCAAATATATTTTCAATCCCCTTTTCTTTTCCTTCTCCTTCTGGAATCTGTATTATCATAGATTGGCACACTTTATACTAACCCATGGAATTCTTTTATTATTATATTTCATTTTTTTCCATCGGCCTTCTGTCTGCTATCCTAATTGGGTGATTTCCATCATTCTATCTTCCAAGTCATTGACTCATTCCTCTGCATTGTTCATTCTGCAGTTCAATGCCTTTAACTAAGCTTTTGTCTCTGCTAATGAATTTTCTAATTTTTCATGGCTCCTCCTTATAGTTTCTAGTTCCTTTTAAAAGTAATCTGCATTACTGTTCATATGTATTCTTAATTCCTTCAGTATTTTTAACCTCTTTTTTGAACTCAGAGTCTGACTGCAGAGTTCTGTTTCCTTGTTAGCTCCTTCAGGAGAATTCTCCTATTATTTTAACTGAGAATGGTTCCTGTACATCTTCATTTTGCTTATATTTTTTCCTACTCTTTGAAGCCTGAGTCTCAGCACCCAGCCCCTGCTCAAGTGTTTCAAGCTGTGGTCTTCAGGGTTGTGGTACCAATCACCTGTGTGGATCTCTCTCTGCTTTGCTATCCTCAGACAAGATAATGTGCTTTTCTCCAAGGTTTTGAGGCTCCTCCTTTGTCCTGGATGATCTCCCCACAGTAAGGTGACCTTCCTAGGTGCAAGTTCCTTTTCTCTCTCACAGCTCCCTCTCAGAAGTGCTGACCCAGTACTGATTCCTTTTGGTTTTGTTTGTTTGTTTTTGCTCTTCTCTCTCTCTGTTTTTCTCCCTTTTGTTCTGCCCATTTATGTGGATGGTTTCTTATCCTTATATGGTTTCTTGTCCTGTGCCAAGGGGTGATTGTAGACATAGCTCTTAGCTCAGTATGACTTTAGGCAGCTTGTCTGCCAATGGATGGGGCTAGTAGGTCCTGGTTGTTTATCCTTTACATTTTAATTTTATTGTAGTTGATTTACAATGCTGTGTTACTTTCAAGTATACAGCAAAGTGAATCAGTTATACATATATCCATTCTTTTTCAGAGTCTTTGCCCATATAGATCATTACAGAGTATTGAATAGACTTCCCTGTGCTATAAAGTAGGTCCTTGTTATTCATTCCATATATAGTAGAGTGTAAATGTCAATTCCAACCTCTCATTTTATCCCTCCTCCCAACATTTACTCTTGGGTAACAATAAGTTTGATTTCAAAATCTTTGAGTCTGTTTCTGTTTTTTGAATAAGTACTTTTGTATAATTTTTTATTAGATTCCACATATTAGTGATCTCATATGTGTCTTTCCTTTTCAGACTTACTTCATTCAGTATGATAATCTATAGTTCCCTCTGCATTGCTGTAAATGGCACCATTTCATTCTTTTCATGGCCAAGTAATATTCTATTGTATATGTTACCACAGCTTTTTCCATTCCTCTTTTGATGGGCATTTAGGTTGCTTCTATGTCTCAGCTGTTGTAACTAGTGCTGCAGTGAACACTGAATGCATGTATCCTTTCAAACTATGATTTACTCTAGATGCGTTCCCAGGAGTGGGGTTGTTGGATCACATTATATTTCTGTTTCTAGTTGTTTAAGGAATCTCTATGCTGTTCTCCATAGTGGCTGTACCAGTCTACATTCCCACCAACAGTGTAGGAGGGTTCAATTTTCTCCATGTCCTCTTAAGCATTTATTGTCAGAAGACTTTTTGAAGATGGTCTTTCTGACTAGGGTTAGGTAGTACCTCATTATAGTTTTGATTTGCATTTTCCTAATAATTAGTGATAGTGAGCATCTTTTCATCTGCTTTTTGGCCAAATATCTATTTAGATCTTCTGATCATTTTTGAATACGTTTATTTTTTTATATAAAGCTGCATGAGATGTTTGTGTATTTTGGAGAGTAATCTCTTGTCAGTTGCTTCATTTGCAAAGACGTTCTCCCATTCTGTGCATTGCATTCAGTTTTGTTGATGGTTTCCATTGCTTTGCTTTTGCTTTTGTTTCCTTTGCTTTTGCTTTTGTTTCCTTTGCTTTTATGTTTAATTAGGTCCCATTTGTTTATTTTTGTTTTTATTATATCATTGTAGACAAAGGGTCAAAAAGGATATTGCTATTGTTTCTGTCAATAAGAGTTCTGCCTATGTTTACCTCTAGGATTTTTTTTCATTAAAAAATTTTATTATAGTTGATTTATAATGTTCTGTCAATTTCTGCTATACAGAAAAGTGACCCAGTTATATTTATATATACATATGTGTATATATATGTGTTCTTTTTTTCATATTATCCTCTGTCATGTTCCATCACAAGTGATTAGATATTGTTCCATGTGCTGTACAGTATGATCTCATTGTTAATCCACTCAAAATGCAATAGTTTGCATCTACTAACCTCAAACTCCCAGTCCATCCCACTCCTTCCCCCTCCCACACAAGTCTGTTCTCCATGTCCATGAGTTTCTTTTCTGTAGATAGGTTCATTTGTGCCATATATTAGATTCCAGATATGTGATATTATATGGTATTTGTCCTTCTCTTTCTGACTTACTTCACTAAGTATGAGAGTATCTAGTTCTATCTATGTTGCTGCAAATGGCAGTATTTTGTTCTTTTTTATGGCTGGGTATTATTCCACTGTGTATATGTATCACATCTTCTTAATCTATTCATCTGTTATTGGACATTTAGGTTGTTACCATGTCTTGGCTATTGTGAATAGTTCTGTGATGAACATATGGGTGCATATATCTTTTTCAGTAAAAGTTTTGTGGGATTGCTAGATCATATGGTAGTTCTATATTTAGTCTTCTGAGGTACCTCCATACTGGAAAGAAAAAAAAAAACTCAAATCAACTAAAACTACCACCTAAAAGAATTAGAAAAAAAGAACAAACAAAACCTATTAAGTCAACAGAAGGAAAGTATAAAGATCAGAGAAGAAATCAATAAAATAGAGATTCATAAAACAATAGAAAGAATAAATAAAACCAAGAGCTGTTTCTTTGAAAAGGGTAAACAAAATTCCTCTAGGAGTTTTATAATAACTGGCCTTATGTTTAGGTCTTTAATACATTTTGAGTTTAGTTTTGTTTATGATGTTAGAGAGTGTTCTAATTTCTTTTTTTTTACATGTAGCTGTCTAGTTTTGCCTGCATCACTTATTGAAAAGGCTGTCATTCCCCACTGTACATTCTTGCCTTCTTTGTCAAGGAGGTAGGCTATCTATGTATCTATCTACACACAAAAAATTGTCTCAAGCTGCCTGTCTCTTAAATTCAAATGCATTTCCAATATTCTACATTGCTCCTCTCCTCATAATTGCTGATTTTTATATTTGTCTGTGGATGATTTCCTACTTTTATGTTTGCCTTTACTAATGAACTTTTTCATTTGTAATTGTTTCTAGTTGTTGCCTTTTCTCTGCAACCTAGAGAAGTTCATTTAGTATTTTTTGTAAAGCAGTTTGTTGTTGCTGAATTCTTTTAGCTTGCCTGGTAAGCATTTGATTTCTCCATCAAATCTGAATGACAGCCTTGCTAGGTAGATCATTCTTGGTTGTAGATTTTTTTCTTTCACCCCAAATATATCATGCCACTCCCTTCTGGTCTATAGAATTTCTGATGGAAACCCATGATAATCACATGGGGGTTCCCTTGTATGTTATTTGTTGCTTTTAATAGTTTTTATTTTTTGTCAATTTGGTTCATGTGCATCGGCATGTTCCTCCTTGGAATTATCCTGTATGGAACTCTCTAAACTTCCTCAACTTGAATGTATCCTTTCCATGTTAGTGTTGTTTTTAACTATAATGTCATCAAATGTTTTCTCAGGTCCTTTCTTGCTCTCTCATCTTTCTGGGACCCCTTTGATAAGAATGTTATAACATTTAATGTTTTCCCAGAAATCTCTTAGTCTGTCCTCATTTCTTTTCATTTTTTATTTTTTTAATGGCTCTGATTTTCACTATTTCTATTTCTTTCACGTCACTTATTTTTCTGCTACTAATTCATTCTCATTTATTTTTCATTTCAGATTTGTATTGTTCATCTTTCCTTGCTCTAAATCTTCCAGCTCTTTATTAAACGTTTCTTGTACCTTCCAGGCTTGTGTACCCATTCTTTTTCTAAGATCTTGGAATTCTTTTTTAGGTAGACTGTCTCTCTCCTCTTCATTTAATTATTTTTGTGGGTTTTTAATCTTGTTCCTTTGTCTGAAACATATCTCCGTCATCTCATTTTCTCTAACTTTCTATGTTTACTCTCTACTTTCTGCAGGATGTGGGGTGTTTGTTCCTTTTTTGCTTCTAATGTCTGCCCTCTGGTGGCCCAGGGGCTTGTTCAGACTTCATAGTTGAAGGGATTAGTGCCTTCTCACTGCTGGGTGGAGCTGGGTCTTGTCTTTCTAGTGGTCAAGGCCATGTCAAAGCATGTGTTTAGAGGTGGCTGTCAGTTCTGTATGACTTTAGGCAGCTTATATGGGTTTAATTTTGGAGGGTGCAAGGCTGTTTTTAATTTGGATGCCAACCACCTCTTTTCTCAGTGTATGCTGGCTGTTATCTCCTTGATAGGAGATGTGACTGATGTTGTGGTGACCAGAGCCTGCACTAGATATTGTGTGGGACTTATTTATTCTTTGGTTGTCATAGCCCTGTAAAGGGCAGGGTTTGCTCCCTAGTTATCGGAGTAGAAGCCTCCAGCTCTGTTTCTGAACTCTTCTGATCTATGGTATAAAGTAGGAGGGATTTCACACTCCAACTGGGAGAGGAGCCATTGAGTATTCTCTGCTGTAGTTGTTCACCTGTGATTGGGCTGTCATGTCACCTTTCACCCATTGTGCAGGCTCACAAAGTATACTGTTGTTGCCACTGCCCTTGCAACCACCTTAACTATGGGTATGTCATTTAATGGCACTGGTGACTCTCAGGAATTGTTTTCACCTGGCCACCAGTGCAGATCCATTGAGGTAAGGACCCAGGGTTGTAGTATTTGTGCACCTGGGCCCACTGTTGGCACTATGGAGGCATCTGAGACTTTGGCCTTGTCTAATTTGTGTATGTATGTCCCCACAAAGCCCACAGCTGCTAAAGCCAGTACTCTTTAAGCTGCAGGAACATTAGTTTCCCATTCACATGTTCCACTGAGACTGCATTTATAAGCTGGCAGCAAAGGTGTAAATCTACAGTTTGTACAGCCAGGAGGAGAGGTTTCAATTCTTCCTCCTTAGACTCTGGAACCCTGAGGCTCAGCTGTGGTTTCAGCTTCATCTCTACTTGTGAGCAACCCAACCAGCAACTTTTCCCAAGGCAGCAGGGGCATAGGGGCAGGGAGGCTGACAGCTGCTTTGGAAGCAGTAGGTGCACAAAGAGTGGGGCAGCAGTTAGTGTGTGAGGGAGGAAGGGCAGGGCCACAATTGGGGTACACAAGGGCTTTTTCCAGTACGCAGCAATAGGGGACACGGTCTAGCTCAGGCAGGAACCTCCCCCAGCGCTTGCGCAGGCAGGGGCCTGTGTGGGAAAGGAGGTTATAGTGGCAGCCCTGCCCATCACATGCAACATAAAAATGGTCCTTAGCTTCCATGGTGGACCAGGCCTCCTCCCTGAATATTCCTGGTTACAGCTCTCTGCTCTTCTACTCCTCCAGGCTGTCTCACACATTAAGGAGCATTCCTATTTCCAGGTCTTTTCTCCAAGCCCCTCTCTACAACACTCAGCCCCTGCCCGTGTCTCTGAAGATGCATCTCAAACTTAGCTGTGCAGGACAGTTGCACAGACCACCTATGTATGTCTTATTCTGTCCTGCCTGCCACAGACATGCTGTTATCCTTTCCTCAGAGCCTCTAATGTGCCTTTTCTGCCCAGCTGGTCTCCAGGTTGGTGAGGGGACTCCCCCAGGTGTGGCAACCTTTCCTCTCCTTCTGCTCCCTCCCTGGGGTGCAGATCCCAACCCATTTCTGCCTCTTTTTCTTTTTTTTTTCTTTTCTCTTTCATCCTACCCGTTTACATGGAGATTCCTCTTGTCTTTCAGGTTTTGAGTTCTTCTGCTAGTGTTTTAGTAGATGTCCTGTGAGAATTGTTTTATCTGAAGATGTATTTCTGTATTTGTAGGAAGAGGTGAACTCCATGTCCTCCTACACTTCCATCTTGATCAAAATCCCCCTGATTTTTTATTTTTTATATGTATATTTGTATGTTAACCCCAAATTCCTAATTTATTCTTCCCCTTCTCTCTTTAGTAACCATAAGTTTGTTTTCTGTGTCTGTGAGTCTGTTTCTGCTTGTAAATAAGTTCATTTGTATCCTTTTTTTTAAAATTCCACTTATGTGATGTATATTTGTCTTTCTCGGTGTGACTTATGTAATAAACCCTAGGCCTATCCATATTACTGCAAATGACATTTCATTATTTTTATGGTTGAGTAATCTATTGTATTTGTGTGTGTGTGTGTGTATATATATATATATATATATATATATAGTATCTCCTTTATCATTTATCTGTTGGTGGGTATTTATGTTGCTTCTATGTCTTGGGTGTCACAAATATTGCTGCTATGAACATTGGGCTGCATGTGTTTTCCAGATATATGCCAAGGAGTGGGAGTGCTGGATCATATGGCAACTCTATTTTTCATTTTTTAAGCAGATTTTATACTGTTGTTCATGGTGACTGCACCAATTTGCATTCCCACCAACAGTGTAGGAGGGTTCCTTTTACCCCATACCTCTCCAGCCTTTGTTATTTGTAGACATTTTGATGATAGCCTTTCTGATTGAAATGATACCTCACTGTGGTTTTGATGTGTATTTCTCTAATAATTAGTGATATTGAGCATCTTTTCATATGCCTAACTATAATAATATTTTTTAAAAATAGTCTTTACAGAAAGGGATAACAATTTTCTTAGTATAATGATTTTAACTAAGTACTTGCTAATGTTCATTTAGCTCTTAAATTACTTATGAATTTTGTAACCAGTCATTTAGCCCTGATGAAAACATTAAGATTATTTAAGAAATGCAGAAACTGGGGAGTAGAGCTATACTAAAAGCCCCTAATCTTTAAATAAGTAAATCAGAAAGTTTACAACCTGTCTTTTAAATACAGAAACTATGTCAAGAAAGTCAGTGATCACCAAGAAAAAAAAGACTTAACACCCTTCTTTCTATACCTGAGTAGAATTTCAGTTCGTCTGTTGAAGTTGAAAACCTCAACAGTCCTCAGAATTGGTTGTTTGGCACAAATATCTGTCATTTTTATTCAATTTTGTCTCTATGATTTTGTTGAAGAGATGTATACTACTATAGCTTTGACTTTTATAGTATCTATAATCTTCAAAAATATGGCTTATCCATAATAAAAATATAACAAATATTTTAAAATAGCAAAGGCACAATGATTTTTTTAAAAAGTCTTTTTATTCCCGATTCTCCTTTACATATTTTCTGCAGTGTTTTTACTTAATAGACTGGTGTTTGATTTACAAAACTTAGGGAGTAATATATTCTTATTTCAGGCTCTTCTTGGAGCTGTGGACCTCCCAACCAAATGTCTTTCTTTTTTTGCAATGAAGTTCCTTAAACACTGGCCTTCAATAGCTTTTATCCTTTTCATAGCTGAATGTTCTACTTTAATCAATATATTTATACCTCAAGGTGAGAATGGCAGTTTTTGTAAAAAAAGCTGGTGGATGCTACTAGTATTATCTTAGGAAATTGGTTAGTATTTTATGTATTGATCAAATGTATGTGTAATAGTAGCTTCATTGTAGGTTGGTGTCATGATCTAAGTGTTTTAACACCAAATGTGAATTGGAGAGTTTAACGTATCCACATTTAATTTAACCAATTATCTCTATATAAATATTGTTCTGTAATATACCAACTGTAGTATATAATATAGACTAGAGAATAGATTGTATAATACATAATACAGTTATGTCATAAAACACAATTTGTTACCGTACTATAAAATATAATTGTATTATATATGAATACATTCTATAATTTTTATATATATACTATATATGTGTATATATGGTATTTAAACATAAAAATATTTCTTTCCTTTCAAGAAACATTTATTCATTATTAACAGCCACAGACTTTTCACTTGGGATCCTGATTAAAAATGATGACAGGATATGTTTTCTGACATGTAGGAGACTTTACTTTATGGAAGGAAAATCTTTAAATGTAATTGGCTAATACTAAAAGAAAATCTGTCCTGGATTCTTCAGAAATATGTGTAGTGGTCTTATCTTCCTATCATGATATAATAGAGTTCCAAAATGAAAAAAAAAAGAGAGAAGACAAAGTCAGCAAAAGACCTTGGCTAGTCAGCTCCATGAAGGGAAGGACAGGATGTCCAAGAATGAGTCCTGGTTTTATCACCTGGTGGATGGCAGATAGTGATGCCATTTCATGAAATGTAAAGACAGAAGCAGGTTAGGAGGAGAGATGATGATTTCAGTTTGGGGGTTAATGGGTTCAAAATAACATATCCAGATTGAAACACACTTGAGAGGAAAAGGAAATACCACCATGCTAGTTGAAAAGATGTAAATTGGCACTATTCTGGTCAAATTGACCCATGTGAAGGACCAACAAGCAACAGTTGCAACTAACAATAAAATAAGTATTTCATTTTTTTTTATGGCCACACCTGTGGCATATAGAAGTTCCTGGCCTAGTGGTTGAATTGGAGCTGTAGCCGAGGCCAAAGCAACACCAGATCCAAGCTGTATCCGCAACCTATGCCACAGCTTATGGCAATGTCAGATTGTTAGCCCACTGAGTGAGACCAGGGATCAAACCTGCATCCTCAGAGACAACATCAGGTGCTCAACCCACTGAGGCACAATGGGAACTCCTATTTCATCTTTTTGATAGTAATAGAAAAGATAAATGAAAATCATAAAAATCAAGAGCAAAATACAAGTTCAGGCTGTACACATGCATGGGAAGGAGCAGGCTGTTTAAGGTTGAGAAATTTTATATTAATGCATGTGTTTATATATGCGTCTATATATACATGTACATATGTACACATATACATAGATACATATATGTATACATGTATGTATATATACATGTATATATGTGTGTGTGTATATATATATTTTAGTAAAGAATTTACCAGCTGAGAAAAAGAGACACAGTAAACAAAATCTTTAGTAATTCAAGATACGGTAAAATCAAGGGCACAATGGAGGAGCTAGTGTTAAAGATTAAGGATAATAGTGGATAGAAGTATTTTCTCAGTTTTTCCTGATAAAGTTGAATCATAAACTTGGTACAAGGGAGGTTGGTGTGTCTTCTGAAGTTTAAAACTATGTAAAGTGTTGAATTTTGACTGAGATAATTAGGAACTGAGGGGAATTCCCATCGTGGTGCAATAGAAATGAATCCGGCCAAGAACCATTAGGTTGTGGGTTCGATCCCTGGCCTCACTCAGTGGGTTAAGGATCCGGCATTGCTGTGAGCTGTGGTGTAGGTTGTAGGCCAGCTGCTGTAGCTCTGATTAGACCCCTAGCCTGGGACCCTCCATATGTCACGGGTATGACCCTAACCTAAAAAGACAAATGACAAAAAAAAAAAAAACTTGAGGGTCTCAGGCTATTGAAAGGAAACATTTAAATATTTTGGTTGTAACACAAAGATTTTACGCAAAGAGAATATCTTTGTTTTTCTAGGAGTCCACATTATTTCAAGGAAACCCACAGTCAAGGGGGACTCTTTTTTGCAGATCCAGCATGAATCCCTATTCTCAGTGGTTTAAGAACATGAATATATTACCATTAGGTATAGGAAATCTCACCTTTTCACTCACTCTTTTTGAAAATACCAGTGAATCTGAAATATATAGCTAACATACAGTAATTTTAGAAGTGTTAACACTTGAGGTTCACTGAGATCAGTGCTGGATGCCTTGAAGCACCTTGGAAAACTTCTTGTATCTCTTATATCTATCCATGGTCAGAAGTAATTTTCATTTCTTAGGACAGAGACTTTAAATTACATTTAAATTACATGCAAATTTCATTAGCTGTTCATAGTAGCACTTTATAATTCATGAAAAAAATTTTTTTTTGCTTTTTGCTTCTTAGGGCCACACTCACAGCATACGGAAGTTTCCAGGCTAGGGGTTGAATTGAAGCTATAGCTGCTGGCTTATGCCACAGCCACAGCAATGTGGGGTCCGAGGTGCGTCTGCTCACTACACCACAGCTCACGACAACACTGGATCCCTGACTCACCAAGCAAGGCCAGGTATCAAACCTGCATCCTCATGGATACTAGTTGGATTATTCTCCTCTGTGCAACAACTGGAACTCCAGTTCATGAAGGAATTTTTTTTCATTTTAATTTCCTCAATACATTAGTATCTTTTTCCTACTGTACAGCACAGTGATCCAGTTACACATATATGCATACATTTTTTTCCTCACATAATCATGCTCCATTATAAGTGACTAGACATAGTTCCCAGTGCTACACAGCAGGATCTCATTGCCTAGACATTCTAAAGGCAATAGTCTGCATCAAGCTCCCAATCCATCCCACTCCCTCCCCCTTGGCAACCACAAGTCTATTCTCTAAGCCCAGGATTTTCTTTTCTGTGGAAAGATTCCTTTGTGCCGTATATTAGATTCCAGATATAAGTAATATCATAGGGTATTTGTCTTTCTCTTTCTGACTTACTTCACTCAGTATGAGAGTCTCTAGTTCCATCCATGTTGCTTCAAATGGCATTATTTTGTATTTTTATGGCTGAGTAGTATTCCATTGTGTATATATACCACATCTTCCTACTCCAGTCATCTGTCAATGGACATTTGAGTTGTTTCCATGTCTTGGCTATTGTGAATAGTGCTGCAATGAACATGCACGTGTATAAAGTAGCACTGGTTTCATCCTTCAAGTATGTGATATTTGGAAATAAACTTTTCTAAAAAATGTCAGGATAGGGAAATAACGTCATAATTGCGAGAAAACTGAGGCAAAAAAGAAAGCTTACTGTGTATTAATCATCATCTTATGAACTTCAGACTAACCAAACTAAGTATTTGCACTGTTGAAACCCTGAGGTAAATGATTAGACTCCTAACAATTTCTTAATACCATATATATTTATTAAAAGATGGCTCACTAACAATCATTTAATATAGAGAAGGTTGTTCGCAGTAGGATATTTACATGGTTTCTCATATTGACCTAGTCACACGAATGACTTTCTTAACCTCATAGACACGCCTTTTCTATGCCTTGGAATTGCCATATTGGGAAAAGGATTCATGGCAGTATACTTCAGCATAAGTACCACCTACAATCATGAACTCATACCTACAGGAATCAGGTAAGACCCTGAGCTCTCCCTACAGAGACCCCAACTGAGCTTCCTGGAATTTGCTTGAGATTTAAATAAGTCTAAATGAAGTTCCTACTCAAAGAAATTTTAACTAATTACCCAGGTGATATAAAAACATCTATTGGCAAAATTTGGATTATCTATAAATGGTCTACACTGTTTCCTCAAATCTCTCATATTTTAAAAACTAATCACAACTACTTGTCCTCAGATATTCTCTATCTAATCCCTCACACTTCCACAGCACATTCACCAAGATATGATTTTATTCACTAGATGTTGTCAAACCTACCTGCCTTTGCCAATACTAGAGCTTTTTCATCAATACTTAATCTCATAGACCCACTGAAGTACTATTTTTATATTTTTGCCTCGGGATTTAAACTATAACATGATTTAAACTGAATCATATTAGAAAACTATATCTGATCATTGTGATGTACGAATCACTGAAAGTTCCCCAATATATTATAATCCAAAGCAATGAAAGTTTCATGGGATTTCTGACCCAATGCCAGACTCATCAGATCATGTGAAAAGTTTACCCACATTCATTCTTAGAAATCACTAATTCTTTTTAGAAGAAAACTTAATGCTGAATATACTAAAATGGTCAATGGACTTTGAATGAAACACATGATACTCTCTCCCCAAAGTTGAATGTAGTTTTTTTTCTTCTGAGATGACATATATAGAAGAATGATAGCATTTCAACATCCTTGTGAAATCAAGGCTTTCAAATTTTTATATTTTTAAAAGGCACAATGCAGAGTAAAAAATGTGATATAAATAACACATTAGTGCACATACTCTCAAAGGGCATATAATTAAATTTCAACAGCAGAAGTGGAGGAGGAAGGAGGGGGAAAAAGGAACAGGAGGAAGGGGGAGGAGAGCAGAAGGAGGAGGAATGAAGAGAATAAGATTTCAGAAATTTCCATGAGATAGACAGGCACAGGACAGTAAGTCCATAAACACAAGATATAGGGCTTTCCTTCATAGAAATTCTAGTAGTAGTCATTGACAATCAACAAGAAAACAGAAGAGAAATTCCAGCTTCATATATAGCTCTGAAAGAAATATTTCTTATAGGACCAAGAATAATGTGTACGAAGTAGCAAGCGATATGAAAGGATGTCTCATTCTTTCTGGATAAACATTTAAATTGTAATCCAAAAGACAGGCATGGGTATATGAAGTGAGCTTAAAAAAAAAAAAACCCACAAAAAACAGGTTCTAACCAAAAGCCATAACACAAGACAATTCTGCATTATCTTGCAACTCAGAAGTGTGATAAGAATTTAATATATAAGAGGAAAATAACCACCATGAGCTAAAGTTGGTAACATAGTAATGACTTTAGTAAGGCATTTAAATTCATTTTCAGCAGGAGGTACAGCTGCAGATTATAACTACTATATCTTGATTTTATGTCCACAGTATAATACACATATTAAATACTAATAGAATTCAATGAGAGAAAGGTTATCTTGTATTGAAGTTGTCAAGAAAAGTTTTAAAGATAAAAATCACTGAGAAAGCTAAGATTTATTTAAACAATGTTTTCTTATTCTTAAGGTCTAGAGTAGAGGGTGTGATTATACTTATTAGTGGATTGGCTGCAGGACTGGGCTCTTTAGTACCTATCACCAGACAGTATTACCAACACTTGCCAATGAGTCTATGCAGCATATTCCCCATTGTGTCTTCTCTCTGCATGTACTTCCTACCAGACTTTGAATCTTCCTCTCCCAGACACCATAGAGGATGTGGAAACAAAGTGAGGAAGAGGGGATTCTTTCATGTTAAAATTTCTTTGAGAAATTGGTTTTTGTAATCATGTGATGAAATGGGAACAAATAGACGGTCATTTTCTGGCATGGTTTAAAAGTCCCAATATTATCGTTGTGTATGTTGTATATTTTTAATAGTCATTTAAGTATTTGATACCATATATATTGTATATATACACACTATACACACACATATTGGTGTTTTATATGTGGATTTAATTTTGGAAAATTTTCACATCACAATATTGAAATTACATTTGCATTAAGAATGTGATGCAGAAACATCAATATTTTTTCAATAAATAAGGAATTTTCATGATGTCAACTTACCCAAACGTATCTACATGTTCTATGTAACACAATTACATTAGCTTACTAGGGCTGCTATAACAAGAGCCCAACTGAGTAGCTTAAACAGCAGAAATTCATTTTCTCATAGTTTTGGAGGCTAGGAGTCCAAGATCAAGGTGTTGGCAGGTTTAGTTCCTTCTGGGTGCCTCTGTACACAATTTGTAGATGTCCATCTTCTCCCTGTGTCTTTACATTGTCTTCTGTGTGTGTCTGTGTCACCCTCCTCTTCTTAGTAGGACACTATTTATATGCTCTCATTTTACCTTAATTACCTCCTTAAAGTTCTATATCCAATTCTAAGGTATTGAGGGGTTAGAACTTTAATATATAAACTTTAAGTGGGCACACCCATAAAACGAATTCTAAAATCATGATGGAAAATGTAAAAGTGCAAGAATATTTTAAATTACAAAAGAGTAAGTTTTCTATAGATTACAAAATCTTTAAGGCTATCTATTTTGTAGAAGATTGGATCCTTTTTTTCAGGGGTCCTACTCCCATACACCTGGTGAGAGTAACAGGATGTATGTCACTTGTTCTCCCCATGCACGTACATTCTATAATAACTATTACGAAAGCAGAATAGAAGGTGAGAGTATGCAAGCAGAACCTCAAAGTTCAGTTACATTTCATTCAATTCCTTTTATCTTGTGGGAGAGATCACATGTGTATTCTGTGCGTAGATCTGGTAAGTCTTGTTTTTCTAAAAAAAAGAAAAAAAAAAGCTACTCTTGCATCTCCTACAAATGGGAATAGAGTAATAGCTGCATGCCATGGAGAAGGGATTCAGTAGACTAATCTACACCTTGTAAGGTTTATTAAAATAATGTCAACCCCAACCAACAAACTTCAAAATATTTAAAATGCCCTGAGGTACTGCTGCTTTGTAATGGCACCCTATTCTGCAAGCTATTAGGAAGAGATTCCCCATGCCACTGGGTCAATAATGCTCATTTGCCTACTTTGCATCTTTAAAAATTTACTTGTCATTTTAATTCAAATGAGGATCTCTTGAATGTATAAAACTAATGTTTAAAACGACATAATTATTAGATCCTTTACAACCAAATTAGTCTCTGTATGAAAACTATAAAACTAGCATTAGTTCACTATTACTGCTTTTAAAATTACATCCCCTTCCTTTTAATACAACAAATTAAAGGAGTATGAAGGTAATGATAATTTACCACGTAAGGAGCACTGCTCTAAACAACTCTACTTTATAAAACAGTTCAAGGTGTTATTATCATATGGTCTTTTTGGAAGAGGAAAAACTATGCTATAGAGCAATTAAATAACTTGTGTATATTCCCTTTAAGTACTTTAAATCAACTTTATACAATTTAAAACTTAAAATACTGCTTTTAAGTGAACAGTTTAGGTTAGATGTAGTTACACACAGACCAAACTGCATGTATACTCGCTCACATCCAAACACACTCATACATATTCAAATATGCATATATATTTACATAGACATACACAATATGCATACATATTTACAATTACATGTATACTTCACTTACATCTTAGTCACAACCATAAATCTGTCACATAAATATGCATAGCTACATATACTTTCATATAGCCATATATACATATTTTTATATTCATATTACATTATAGATATTCATATTATTCACTATGGATATGCACGCACATATATGCATCTATGTATATATACACAGCAAAACATATACATAAGCACACTAATTTATGAATATTCAAAAGTGAATGCTTATATGCATATTCAAAATATCAGTATATATTTACATATGCATGTAGAAATATATTCATATGCACATTCACAATATATATCCTCACACATACTTTATTTGCATATAAAAATATATGCATGTTTAACATGTATATAAAAATATAACATGTATATAAAATATATGCATGTTCAACATGTATAATCAGTATGCACATAAGTACACATATATATTCACACATATGCCTATTCACTTATGCATCTTCAGAGACATGAATATTCACATACTCATCTTCATATGCCTACAAATGTATTTAAGAAAAATGCATATTCAGCCCAGTGATATATATGCATACGTATGTAATTATATACCAATATTTGAATATGCATATTGTCACTTTTGAATATGCATAAATATGTGTGGTTATGGATATGTTTTGCTGTGTATATACATGCATGCATATGCATAGTGAATACATGCGAATATAAAGTAATATGCATATATGTAAATGTGTGCCTGTCCTCTAAGTGCTATAAATATTTTCCTAAAAGATTCTCTATTAAAATGTTTATCGTGTGAATATCTGGGTTGGAATTGCTAGACCATAAAGTAGATGTATATATAAATTTATTTAAAAGGTGTCAATTGTGCTTGCTACTTGTAATCTTCTTCCACATTGCTGAATGCCAACCTTCTGGGTGACATTCAAAAGGAAAGCTAGAACCTAGAAGATCCTCAGAACAATCTTCATATGTAAGTTTTCCCAATTACAAAAGAACTTTCAACAAATATTTTTCTCATGAGAATAGTGTATGAGTGCATAAACTTTTTTGGGTTTTCTAATAAAAGATGCTAAAAGCAACAAAATGATTACTCAAGATAATAACCTATTGGTGAGATTAGCCAAGTTGGTGGAATAGAAAGACCCCAAGCTCATCTCCAAGGCACACCAAAATCACAATTTATAGAACAACAGTCAATGGAAAAGAACCTACTAAAAAAGATCTTCCACAACTAAAGACAGAAAGAAAGAACCACAATGAGGTGGGTAGGAGATGGACTTATAATCAAGTCTCATAACCCCAGTAGGAAATCCACAAACTGGAGAGTAATTATATTGCAGAGGTTCCCCCAAAGGAGTGAGATCTGAGCCCCATATTGGGTTCCCCAGCCCAGAGGTCCTGCACAGCGAAGACAAGTCCTCAGAACACTTAGCTTTAAAGTGGGCCACTGGGACTTACTGCTTGGATTCCCAGAGGGCTGGGGGAAATAGACTCCCCTCTTAAAAAATCTCATGCTCCAGGACCCAGCGAAGAAGCACTAATTTGACAAAAATGCGGGTCAGACTTAACCTTCAGATCCTAAAGAGTCTCCCAAAGAAGAAGGAAGGAACTGCAGCTTATCCTGGGGACACAGACACTGACAGAAGCCATTCTTGGAAGCTCCTTCTACCACAGGAACACTTGTGCTAGCAAGTTTCATTGAGGAATCCTCCATCTAGCTTATTAGAACCAGGACCCAGTCTTGGCCAAGCAACTAGCTGGGTGAATACCCAGCCCAACACCAGCAGAAAAGCTACCTTAAGGATCCCCTGAGCCCACAACCACCCTTGGACATAGCCCTTCCAACCAGAGGCCCAGGACCCACCTCCCTCCACTAGCATGTGTCTCAAGACACATCAAACACACTAATAGTTACACTGTAGGGGTCCCAGAAGGATAAGAGAGAGATAAAGGGGCTGATAACATTTGAAAACATCCCTAAACTGGGAAAGGAAACAGTCATCTGGTCCAAGAAGTTCAGACCATTTCCAAACAGGGGTTAACCAAAAGAGGAAGATACCAAGACACACTGTAATTAAAATGACCAAAATTAAAGATAAAGAGAATATTAAAACCAGCAAGGGACCTACAAATGTGAATACTCTACCCAGCAAGGCTCTCTTTCAAATTTGATGAAGAGATCAAAAGCTTTACAGACAAGCCAAAGATAAAAGGGTTCGACACTACCAAACCAGCTTTAAAAGAAATGTTAAAGCAACTTCTCTATGGCAACAACCAGAGATATGAAAATTATGAAATGTAAAAGCTTGTCAAGGCAAACATACAGTAAAGGTATAAAATCATCCATGAAGAAAACTAGTAAGATTAAAAGACAAAAAGAGTGAACCATCTATATCCACAATAAATAGTTAAGGGATACACAAAAGAATTAGATGTAAAATATATCAAAAATAGCAATCATAAGGGGAGGAAAGTACAAATACAGGGTTGTAAAAATGCAGTTGAAATTGAGAACAGCAACTTAATACAGTCACTTCGTATGTATATTGACTGCTATATAAAAACCTCATGGTAACCACAAACCAAAAACCTATACTAGATACACAAAGAAAAAGGAATCCAAATATAACATAGTCATCAAAGCATGAGAGAATAAAAAGAACAAAAAAGACCTATGAAACAACCTAAAAACAATTATAAGATGATAAGAATATGCATATCAATAATTACATTCAATGTAAATGGACTAAATGCTCCTATCAAAAGTTTAGATGACTGAATATAAAAACAAGACCTGTACATATACTGCCTGCAAGAGAATCACTTTAGATCTAAACATACACTCAGGCTGGAGTTCCTATCATGGCACAGTGGTTAACAAATCCGACTAGGAACCATGAGGTTGCGGGTTCGATCCCTGGCCTTGCTCAGTGGGTTAAGGATCCGGCGTTGTCGTGAGCTGCGGTGTAGGTTGCAGACATGGCTCAGATCCCGTGTTGCTGTGGCTCTGGCGTAGGCCAGCAGCTACAGCTCTGATTCAACCCCTAGCTTGGGAACTTTCATGTGCCGTGGGAAGCGGCCCTCGAAAAGGCAAAAAGACAAAAAAAAATTTTTTTTAATTAAAAAAAAATAATAAAAAAATAAACATGCACTCAGGCTGAAAGTGAAGGGATGGACAAAGGTATTCCTTGCAAATGGAAATTTTTCAAAAAAGGCTAGGATAGCAAAACTTAAAGTAGATTGGTACAAGAGATAAAGGAGGACACTACATGATGATAAAGCAATCAAACCAAGATATAGTAACTATAGATATATATACGGACCACCTAAATACATACAGCAAATATTAGCATACAGGGAGAGACTGACACTAACCCAGTAATAGTAGAACTTTAACACCCCACTTACATCAATGGACAGATTATCCAGACAGAAAACACTGGGGGAGATCAAAATGTTGGAGTAAAAGGATGTGGAACACACATCAAAAACACAGTCATATGTGGAACAATTCTCACAGAATACCAATGGAAAGCTAATAATAGATTCTTACATAACCAAAGCTGCAAAAAGATCCTTATATCACCATATAGAGTGAAAGGGGGTGGGTGGGATGGGATCAGTATGGTACCTGTACCCCAGGGAGAGAACTGTGAAAGATGAAAGTTTCCCTTGATCTGGGAAATTCCTTCACAGGGGCTAGATGCTAAAACTTGGGCTTTAGCAGAGAGACTAAGGGAGAAGATTCAGTTTGGCTGTGCTAAAATAGTCCGAGGTGTGATTTGGGCTGCCAGTAGCGGGTGAGAGCCGATGAAGCACAGGTCCACTATGGGAGCCCCATTACTAGTGGGCGCAGGTCCAGGTGCAGAACAGCAGTGGACGTCGTGGGCACACACGCCAGAGGTGAGGCTGTGTTCTGAGCAGATTATCAATGCTCCCAAAGAGTAAGCCAATCTGAGGGCAGCACAAGTAGCAGACTTATTCAAAAAGGTTCATTCACTCCAATGTTCATAGCAGCATTATTTACAATACACAAGATATGGAAGCAACCTAAGTGTCCATCAACATTTGAATGGATACATAATGGAATATGATTCAACCATAAAAAAGAATAAAATTTTGCCATTTGCAAAAACATGGATTAACTTGGAGGATATTGTGCTACATGAAATAAGTCAGAGAAAAATACTGTATGACATCACTTGTATGTGAAATCTAAAAAAAGAAATTAGTGAATAACAAAAACAGACGCACAGATATAGAAAAGATACTAGTGGTTACCAGTGGAAAGAGGGAAGTGGGAGGGCCAAGATAGTGGTAGAGGATTAAGAGGTACAAACTATTACATATAAAATAAGCTATTAGGATATATTGTACAACACAGGGAACATAGCCAATGTTTTATAATAAAGGTTATATAAATGGAGTATAACATTTAAATTTTGAATCACTGTGTCATACACCTATAACATAAATATTGTACTTCAATATTAAGAAATCCAAAAACAGAGTCCCTGCTGTGGTACTGCAAGCTAGGGATCTGGTGTTGTCTCTGAAGCAGTGTGGGTTCAATCCCAGGCCTGGCACAGTGGGTGAAGCATTAGGTTGTCACAGCTGCTTCTCGGATTTGATCCCTGGCCTGGGAACTTCCCTATACAATGGTTACAGACATAAAGGAAAAAAAATACATAAACAAGTCCCACCAAAAGGGCCAAATTATTTTCCAACATGCACTATTTTAAACGCACAGCTTCTATATGAACATTATAGTTGCTCCACATCCCTGCAAATGATTTGTTTAAGTCACTCTAGCGGGTGTGAATGATAATTCATTTGGGCTTTAGTTTGTTTTGCCCTAATAACTAATGATGTTCAACATTTTGTCTACATATTGGTCATCCTTATTCTTTTTAGGAGGCAGTCTCAAATCTTTTGGTTTTGTGGCATTTAGTTTTCCAAAATATTATTTAATGAAACACCTCCCCATATTTTAGTCTTAGATAATCCCCTCACACATTGAATCCTGGATAGCCCTGGGATGCATCTAACCAGTTGAATGTGATAAAAAAGTTATGTGCGTGCTCTAGGTCTAAACCTTAAAAAAAAAAAAAAAAAAAAAAGCACATAGCTGGAATTTTACTCAGAACTCTTGGAATTTAACCCAAGGATTTTGGCTCCAGAACCCATCTGGTAATTGCACATCTTTTTTTCCCCCTAAATAAGACCTCAGAGGAAGAGATCATGATACTATTCTTCGAGGTTTATGAAAATTTCATGACTCCATGCAATTGAGCTTTTTCAGCTTCTCAGCTTTTATCTGTGGTGAGAATAATTTGGCAAGTCACTTCAACAGCTACTGTAAAAAGAATACACCTAGCAGTGATTTATAACTGTATCAAGTACAAATAAATTGTTATGTGCCACCATATCCAACACATATGATGATGTCTGCCATTTCTATTTCATTTCAGAGCCAAAAAATGTAAGAAAACAAATACCAAAGAAGAGATCAATGATCTCCCAGATACCATAGAGTGTTAATATTATCCTTGGATACCTTCAGTGAAATAAAAACTTGTTCGTATTCAGCCTTTTCAGAACAAACCCTGAGATATGCCCTTCTTATGTCAATTCCTGACCCACTTCTTATGGCTTGGAAGAGCATTTGAAATTTCTTCAGGTGCACCAAAAGAAAAGCTCTGGACTCAAAACCAGGAAACCCTGATTCTAAGTCACCTCAAGGCTTATTCCTTTCCTTGAAGTGGAATACTGGTTTCTGCCCTTACCTTACAAGGTTATGGTGAGGATGATGTGACTTATGAATATAAAAAAAAAATGCAGAAATAAGGTAGGACCATCTTCAGTGAGAGAAGAGCATGAGAAAGTTTAAAGAATTGAGAAAATAGAAAAATGTAAAGAAAAACAACAGAAAAATGTCAAAACCTGGATAAAGTAATATCAATTCTAAATAAACTTTTTTTTTCACAAAAATTGAAGACAAATATTTCCCAGCTCATACTATGAGGCTATGATTAACCTCATACCAAAACTAGATGAAGACACAAAGTAAATACATATCTTTTATGAACATAGATGTAAAAATCCTTAGAAAATTTTAGCAAATTTAAACCTATAATGTAGTATTAAAAGTGTGACATGACATGACCAAATATGGTTCATTTCAAAATCCATCAGTGTAATGACTCATGTTAGGACTGTAGTGCCATAAGATTATCTCAATTAAAGAAAAAGCATTTCAAAATATATATGCATATCATCCACTTATGAATAAAAGAAAAACTCAGCTAATTACAAAAAGGAGAAAGATTTTTCAAACTGATGAAACCTGTAAAATGCTCATAGCTAACGTCATATTTAATAATGAAAAAGGGGATGGTTTCCTAATAATTTCAGAGGTAAGACAAAGATACCAGGGTTACCATTTCCACTCGAGATTTTTTTTTTTTTTTTTTTGCTATATCTTGGGCCGCTCTAGTGGCACATGGAGGTTCCCAGGCTAGGGGTCGAATTGGAGCTGCAGCCACCGGCCTATGACAGAGCCACAGCAACGCAGGATCCGAGCCGCATCTGCAACCTACGCCACAGCTCACGCAACGCCGGATCCTTAACCCACTTAGCAAGGGCAGGGACCAAACCCGCAACCTCATGGTTCCTAGTCAGATTCCCTAACCACTGTGCCACGACGGGAACTCTTCCATTTGAGATTTTAACAAAGATTCTCACCAGTAAGTTTGAAGAGAAAAATTTATACATATTACAAAAAAAGTAAAACTATATTTACAGGTATAATTTTCTATGTAGAAATTCCTATAAAATCTAAAAAAAGCCCAAGTCTACCATAATAAGTGTATTTAACAAGATTTGCTAGTTATATAATCAATATTAAAATAATTTGAACTTTAATGCTAGCAATAAATAATCAAAAACTTAAAAACAATGCAAACGTGAAACACAGGGATATAAATCTGACAAAAGACAACAAAGTACACTGGAAAAGTAAAAAAAATAAAAATGAAAGAAATTAAATCTAAACAGATAGATACATCACATTTATGGAGCAGTTGGCACAGCAGTAGCATATATTTCTTAACCTGTGTGCTAAGACCTATTACAGAGGGAAAGGCAAATGGAAATCTCCTCCAAGGTATTAGTTTTCCAGGGTTGCCATAACAAAATATCACAGACTAGATGATTTAAAATAATAGAAATGTATTTCCTCACAGTTCTGGAAGCTAAAAGACCTTTGGGATATAGTTTACCTCATTCTAGACGATCCACAATAAAAAATCATATTAAAATCTTTAAAGAACCAAATATTCCAATAATAAAAACAATCATTCAAATGTAGTTATGTATAAATACCTAGGACATTCTGTTTCAGTTATTGTCCTATTAAAACCTATGTACCATATTTGGGAATGATTAAATGGATTATAGCAATTACAATGATAATGCTTAATTAAGACATTTAAACTCATTAGTAAGTGGGGAAAGAATGTGAGATTTAGATTAAAATGATTTAGGTTCTAGTTCCAGCACTTTCACTGGGTAGCTCTCTAATCGTCTCTAATCTTTAACTTTCTCATTTATAATATAGAGAGAATACACTGTGACTCAAAGATTACATGAAACAATGTATGTGAAAACACTTTGTACCTTGTAAAATTATATGTATAGATAGGTAGTTATAGATACAGATATATTAGGGTATACATAATATACATAAATATTATATATACATAATTATATACTTATGGATATTATATACACAAGTATATACTTATATTACACATATATAAATTATTGAAAGTATAAATTACAGATATATATCTTATAAAGTGTCTCCATGTATTACCACATAGGAACATAGGCAAAATTAACCAGAATATTCGATTCCTTAATTTTGTGAAATTAGAATGTATGAGAGTCTTCACTGTTCTGCTAAAGTCCTCTCAATAATTACACAGCCTAGTGTCCCACAAAAAGGCTGCAACGTATCTTGCCTTTGCTCCATGTCCGTGATGGTGTCAGGCAGTGGGAGATTAAAGGTCTCTGGCAGAATATAGACACATATAGAGGCTGCTGTGGGGAAAGGCCCATAGAGAATCATGGGAAAATGTAATCTCCTAGTGCTATGCACTAGAGCAGATAATGACAGCAAATGCCTAAGTGCCCTGTAGAGCTGAACTTCAAAGAAAGAAGATATTTCTTCTAAACATTTGAATCCATAGGTTCCGTTGTCTCTTCAAGTTCTAGTTCACAGGAACCATTTTCCAGGAGAATTTAGACCACCCAGACCCAACACGTATGAATTCTATTCTACCAGACTACATACACTCAACACGTGCTAATAGAATCCATACAACACATTGTTTTCATTTTGCATATAACTGTTTTGTTTTCTCAGCCACACTGCAAACAATTTGAAGTTGTATTTTCTTTTTGTTTTACACAGAATTTCCAACCTATACATGATTTTTCAGTTATCTGTAAAATGGAGAAAAATGCATTAATGTGAAGTTTACATAGCACAACATTGGGGTTGCCTGACCAAAAAACAGATAAATTTGAATTTCAGATTAATAAACAATGTTGTAGTATAAATATGTGCTATGCAATATTTATTTATTTGTTTTGGCTAAAATACCTTGTCTATCTGAAATTCAAATTTAACTAGCCATCCTGTAGTCTCTTGTTTTCCCTAAATTGGGCATCCCTCAGCAATATATGTGAATGTATGTTATAAATTTCAAGAATATAAAGAAATATTAGAGATGCCATAATATTTGACTAATAATAATTTTCTTACACAAAGTGAAAAATCTGAAGGAAGATGACTATAGGAAATTAAATAAAAATAAAGGAACTTTCTCAACTATTTCAATCAAATAGCTGATGTTATAATACCTAGTTTTCTAATAGAAAACTGTATAAAGCAGTCATTTCATATACATTTTATCATTTGATATCCATAAAAATACCCATTATGGTTAATTGGCATATATTATGTTCCTTATTTTTAAATGAGAAAATTGATCCTCAAAGAGTTTAAGGAAACTGGTCAAGAACATAAATAGTCAAGATTAAATCCAGGGCAATATCGAGTCCATTGTTTCACGTAAAACAAGTGCTTTATGCTTATCAATATATATTATCTATTGATTAATAATCTACAACATGATGGAAATTTTAATAAGTGCTCTGAAAACAGACAAAAACACAGTATGTTCCCTGCTATAAAGGAGTAGTAGAACTCTTTAAGATATATAAAAAGATATTTCTTCAAAAGATTTCCTTCTTTCACACACATATGAAGAAAAATGAAATAGCAACTGATAAGAATTTTACCTCTAAGAGCCATGATTTGCCAGAAAAACATTAGTAAATTATCCTTAAGAATTTCCTATTACATTAATTGCATTAGGTAATTTGTAGTCTCTTGGTAAAGAATCTTCTCGCTTTCCTAGTAAACTATCAGAAATATTTCAGTTAACTTTTTCTATGATATAATTTTAGCTTTTTTATATGTTAGGTTTCTATTAGTCTATATACATCGATTTTCTATACTCAACAAATATACAGGTCATATTTTACATTAATATATTAAGTTTATAAATCCAGCATTTATAAATACATTTTGTTAATCAGTTGCATATACTTTTCAATTTAAAACATTTGAAGTAATCAAGAACAGGGATATTTCTACCAATCTTTTTATTTACTCTTTCCATAGTCACAGACATCATCCACTGTAGCACGTGTGAATTTTAACAGGTCATCCACATCACACTGGATCATTTTCCTTTACTATATCATGTCCTGTATTGCTCAAGGAAATCAAACTCCTTGGCCTTTGTTTTCTTTTCTCTTAAATGGACATAATAATTGTAATTGACCTGCCATTTATATAAATCTATCAAATAACCAAAACTTATGAGTTATGTGGCAAAGCCTACTTTTTGGAGATGTCAGTGTAGTAGACACCTTAAAAAGAAAATGCCAGTGATTTGATTTTTTCATCACACTTTCCCATTTAGAAAATAGTGATGATACATATAGATCATAAATTACAATTACCTTTGGAATCAGTTTGCTGAGATAACAGTCCATTATCCTTCAAATGAGCCCAGATCAATTCAGAGGCACGGAATGCGTGCTACAAGATTGGCAGTGAAAATAGTAATTGCAATGTTCTAGAAAGATACATCAGGAGGGATGTCATGTCAGGGAAGCAATAGTCCTAGATCTTCAGAGAATTAGAAAGAATGGGACTACATCTGTGACCCATCATTTCCTTCAGTGCCTAGTAGGGTACACGCATAAAGGCCTTTCAGAACAACTGCATGCCTCCCCCTAGTCATTCTTTTAAAATTCCCAATATTAAAACCATTTTTCAAATCCACACATATCAAGTACACACAAAGGATAATAATAACTGCCAGCACTTGATATTCCCTGACTTCTTACATTTCACTTAAAAAAAAAAAATCCATTGTTGGCGGTAAAAATGTGACTGAAGAAATGTTTCCCTTACCTTAGTAGTTTCCCTTACCTTAGTGGTCAGACTTCTTGCAGCTTCTTTCTTTTCACTGATGTAGGCAAGTCTCGGGGGTTCTTTTACTACCTGTCGTAAAGGAGCCAGCAGACAAACTCTGAGAACAAACTCTCTGAAAAAGAAAAAAAAAAAAAAAGACATTTTTTGTGGGGAAATGCCACATTAATGGATTCTTTACCAAAAGACTATAAATTACCTAATGGCATTAGATCACACTAATTCTCAACTTTTAAAAAAATTAGTGGTAGCTATAACCAGAAATTATGGATACTGTTGGTATGTATATTTCTTTTCAAAACCAGACATGGTTAAAATAGTGCCCAAGGAAGATTGTTTCTGCGAAGACTCTAAGAAATTTTATGATCTGGCATTGTCACTGCTGAGGTTTGGGTTTGACCTCACTAAATTTTTAAAGAGTTGAGAATTAGTGTCTCATAAAAAAACTTTAGATCCTTAACTTTACCTCTTATGATTACCTTTTATGAGCCTTTTCAGCCCTTGCATTTGTTACCAACCATTTCTCCAATTTTATTGAGAAGTGACTGACATACATCATTATATAAGTTTAAGGCATATAACATGATGGTTTGATTTACATATTTTGTGATATGATTATACAATAGGTTCATCAATGTCCATCTTCATATAGGTTTCATTAAAAAAAGAAATTTTATCTTACACTGAGAACTCTTAGGATTAATTGTCTTAACTTACCTTTATATCATACAGCAGTGCTAGGTAAAATCATCATCCTGTACATTATATCCCTAGAACTTATTTATCTTAAAATTGGAAGTTTGTACATTTTGACTACCTCCTCCACATCATCCTCCATCACTACCTGCCTCTGGCAACAACAAGATTGATCTCTTAGTTAGGTTTTCGGTTTTTTTTTTTTTAATCTATATTCCACATATAAGTGAAAGATATGGTATTTGTCTTTCTCTGACTTATTTCACTTAGTATAATGCCTGCAAGGTCCATCCGTGTCACAAGTGATAGAATTTCCTCTTTTTTAATGGCTGAATTGTATTCCATCAATTTATTACTTTTTCAGAAATTTTGCAGTTAGTGCATAGAAATACCAATCATTTTTGTACATCAATTTTGTACCTTTAAAATTTACTGAATTTATTGATTAGATCTAACACTTTTGATTGCGTCTTCAGGATTTTCTATATATAAAATTATGTTATTTGTAAATAGAGACAATTTTCTCTTTCTGTCCAACTCAGATACATTTTCTCTTTCTTGCCCAATTGCTCTACCTAGTACTTACAGTCCTAGGTGCAATAGGAGTGATAAGAATGGGGACCCTTGTCTTATTCCTAATCTTAGAGGAAAACTTATCCTTTCACCACTGAGTATGCTCTTAGCTAAGGTCAGGTTATACATGGCCTTATTATGTTGAGATAGTTTCCTTTTTATGCCTCATTTGTTAAGAGTTTTTTTTTTTATCATGAATGGATACTGAATACTGTAGAATGCTTTTTCTGAGTTTATTGAAATGATAATTCTCATTCTCAGTTGGGGTGGGAATTAAATGAGATTAATATATAGTAAGGGGCCATATGATGAACGATCTTGCAAACAAAGTTAAAGATAGATGGTGTTTTTTTAAAAGCTATGGAAAACCATTGAAGAGTTTAAGACACATTGTATCTGAATACAATGTATCTGAACTATAAAAGTTCACAGTGACAGTTTTAAGCACCTGAAGAAACTGCTAGAGGAGCTTAGAGGAGAAATAATGGTGATATGGATGAGAGAGGGAAATCAAAGTTATTCATGACTTGGGAATGATTCTTAACTAGGTACATTTTTTATGATCTAAGTTCCATCATTATGTCAACGATGATTCAGAAGGAGCCCCAATAGCCAGAAAGAGGATCCAGAATTAAAATAGTGGGTAATAATGAAATGTTAATCTCACCTAATATGAAGAGTAATACACTTCTCTGATTAAATATTAAAGTGATTGATTGCAAGGTGTTATCTCAGATCCCCCCGAACATATATTACATTACCTTTTAAAATTTATGAAATTCTAAGACTTTGTGGTCCTAAGAATAGCAACTTTGGAATTATGGAACTGTATCACCAACTTATCAAGATTATCTTGGGATTCAGTGAAGTTAGTTTTTTGAAGGTACAAGGCACCTCACATAGAGCAAACTTCTGTTTACTTATTCTTTTTCTTCTTTGAATAAGATTTTCTGTGAATTCATTAGAAACTTCTCATTCTTTCTTGAATTAACATTTTATAAAAATTCCACAGTGGAAGGACCTTGGCATGTATTTGAATAACCTAAATATTAAAAAAAAATCTTGAAATGATACAGAAATGAGTGTACTCCAGTCATAGCATGTACTAGGCATGTGACTATAGAAGAGGGACGTAATTTCTCTTCATGTCAGTTTTCTTATTTCCACCTTTATTGAAGACAGATCTGGTTATAGCTGGCAGAATATTATGAAGATAGACATAGCTGATGGAATACTAATAGCTAACTTTTGTTGAGCACTTCTATGTGCCAGGAAATTTTCAAATATTTTACACATATTGTTTATTTCATCCTTATAACTCTGAGAAAGTTATTATCACGTGGTAAATCAGTGTTTTTAATAATTATGCCAAGCTAACAGTAATAAACTGAGATTGCTGTGGAAAACCAAGACATTAGGTAACTCTACCTTAAAGATTAGTAATCCAAGGTACTAAATTGTGAGTGACAGATCTAAGATTTTAACTCACAAAGTCTGAGTCCTGAGACTTCACTTTTAATTATAATACCAGAATATCTAAAGCATACTTAATTAAAAAGGTGATTCCTGGTTTTTTTTAAGTAAATGAGAATTCCATAAAGTCAGAGACATAAGGCTAGAATTCTTAGCTTTGAAGCCACATCCATCTAACAATCTGTCTATGCATATATCTATATCCATATTACTATAGAGTGATATATAATACATGATATATAAAAATATATAAAATATTCAGGTCTCATGTTAGCTCTTTAACTTATTTTTATATATACATGTAGAGTTTTGAGCAAGATACATCATTATATCTGGATTTATGAAATGTCACATGACGCAATTAAGCAAATGAGGCTGTTAGAGAAGTCTAGATGAGAGAAAAATCAGAGTTCTTCAAAATTTTAATTGTAATTATATACATAATATTTATCTATAAATAATATAGGCTAAAGCATTTAGCCTGAGACCTAAATATTTTACATATTCAAAAATTTCATTTTTCAATTATATATATAATTTTATATTAAAAAATTATCTTTTCCTTTTCTTAGGTTTAAATATTTTATGCAAACTGGAAATGGTACCTTATACCTCATGAAATCATCTCAGATCAGTGTTAAATTCATTCCTGGTCACCAGTTATTAATTTAATACCTCAGTCATGATGACAGAAGTGAAAACACTTAATGCTCAGAGAGGTACTCATCCAGTCATGCTGCCTCCAGCTCAGTGTTATTCATGGCAAATACATGGGGTTGAAGAGTTGCCACTGTGTCTGGCAGAACCAAATGCAGGGCTCTGCCTTCTGCTTGGACCAATCAGAACAGAGAACCTCAGCAGGGCTTCAGCTGACAGGTCCATTGTAAAATACTGGAGTTGTCAATGAGCTTCATAGCAGCAGTGCAGAGGAATGATCACTAAAATTTTCCACAAGGTCATTAAGGGATGACAAGACATGTACATATATACAAAGGATAATATTCAAAATCTGAAACCTCTCACTATTGCCCTATATGTTGAAGGAGTGACAGCTTTAAAAAATTCTTCCAGATAAATACTATAACTGTCTTATAGTTTAGGGCACTATATGTTGAGGGAGTTGCCCTATATGTTGAAAGAGTTCCCATGGCTTAGGACTGGAATATCAGATGTTGAATACCAAACTTTCCAGTGTAGAAATGACAATTAAAAAAAAAATCTTTAATTAGCTGACTAATGAAATTATTCCTAACTTTTGGGGGAGAAAAGAATAATTTGAAGCATTCAGGTATTATTTTTTAAACAGCGAAGTTAGTGTTCTCTATCTTTTTAATAAAGTGATGATGTGATCCAATTGGAATAGGTTTACTTCATTGAGGTGCAGTGTATACTTCATAATGACAAAGATTCCATAGAAGAAATGTCCCTAAGTAGGCAGCTAAGTTGGATTTATACCATTGTTAACAATTACATTTAACCTGAAATGGAACATGTCGTACTCAGCTTAGAGGTAGTAGTTTGTTCCCTGTCCTCTTGAAACTATCTATAGGACAAAAATTACATACATGCAAACACACACCAAAATTATAACAACCCCTCTAACATGACTGTAAAAAAAAAAAAAAAAAGAGTGCTCAGAAAAATTTGAGGGTCTAGTTAATTCAGAAATTGAAGGGAGTAAATATTCTTTGTGGACCCACATCAAAGTGAGCTCTGAAGAACTATAAGGGCTGCCTGGTAATGAGTTAGGGGGAAGAGAATTCCTAGAGAGAAGGTAGGTTTGAAGGTATTTAAGCTAAGGAAAATCATAAAATGCTGCTGAAGTCTGCTTTTAATAGTTTAATGCCTGAAAACATCAACAGAAAAATCATGCATCAAGACGAAGAGGGTAGTCTGAGAAGGGCGTCAAGGGGTCAAGCAGATGACTTTAATAGACCCAATTTACTCTACATTACCACTTGAATGTATGTGGTCAAGTAGTTGTCATCCACAAAATACAAAAAAAAAAAAAAATGAAATTCAGCAATAAACTGACAGGCCTGAAAAACACAGCTTTTAGTGACCTCAGCTCTTAGAACCATACTTCTATTCCCATTAACTGTTACTTATACTGCTTATACTCTACCACACCAGAGGTACAAGGACAGTGTCCAGCCTCCTCATTTTTGTCTCACCGTCAAGCTCTGTTTTCTCTTCTACGACTTAATTCAATATTCTTGTGATAAATGTAAGTCCCTCTGCTAGTACAATAAAAAACGAAGATAGAAACCTACCTCCACACACCTTCTGTTGAGCACACTCAGAAATGCATATGGGGAAAGGGCATAAATTAAAATCTTGTGTCCGCTGAAAACAGAATATCCTGTACAAACTAGATGAATTTGCGTTTTACCTCTGGCACCCATGTACACCAATGGAGAGTTAAATAACTGAAATGAAGTTCTGCCTCATTGGTTTATTTACATTTATATACTTGAAGCTAATTTATGTAATGAAAGAGGACATATAATGTTGCCCAGGCACTCTTCTGGAAATTAACCAAACAGGCATGCCAGACGCTAGCTTTCAGGAAGGGAACAGAGCTGGAAATAGAGCAATGTCATGTTTCTCCTTGTTCCCTGCTATATTTGTGTACATATACTTGAAATTGTTAACTTTTCTCTTACCATCAATGCTCTAGCCCAGGCTTAGTCATTTCTACCTAGAAAAGCTAAAGAATTTAGGGAATTCTTTCCCAAGGTAATGAAGCTATAGAAAATAAAAAAGTTAGAATTCAGTTCAAACTCAATTAGGAACATACTAAAAAATTAAAAGCATTTCTCAAACAGAATTAATGATCTCTGAATATTCCTTTTGGCAAAAATGAAATACATTTAATAAGTGAACTTTGGGGGTAACTGATGTATTAAACTCCAACAGGATAGCTCAGACATGAACCCATGGATGTGGCAGATGAGAAGGAGAAGCAGAGGTTCTCCTGTCTGCCTATGTGTTCCATTTGCCCAAATCCTACTGGACAGAGCCAGTTACATGAGGAAACTCAAAAGCCAGGAAGCAGGGAAAACATCTCTGCCTCTGCAGTAAGAAATTGTAAAATAACATGTCAAAGGTCATGGATACAGAAGTAGGTGATGAATTCAAATGTATCATAGTAATTTTATTAAATATGAATCTAAATTATCCAATATTAATTTCAGCTCATAATTCATCACTTCCCACTAAATAAATAAACTCCATATTTTTATCCACTCTAAATATAATTAACTAATGAAATATTGAATGTAATTTCTGAGAAAAAGTAATATGTGAGCGCCAAAGTTATAGCTTGAATGGTTTTAATTCACCATGTCAAAACCCCTCATAGGCAATTGGGAGCCTCTCATGTTGTACTGGTACTCTTTTATTACTCTAATGCTGCCTCCAACCACAAACAGCAGCAACAAAAACAGAATTAGAGAATAAAAGTTTGAAGCCTTTGAAGTGAGTAGTTTTAGCTTTGCAGATATAATATTCTGACTGAGAAATGACTCCCTCCTTGAACCAGGTGCAGGTGACGAGCATGATTTCTTTCCCTGAAACCAAAGAAAAATTTCCCCAAGAGAACCAAGATTTGTAGTGTAATCTCTTTCCTGTTTGGACATCTGCTTAGGAGACACTTGTTGATCTGTATCTGGGACTCTAATCACAAGAGAAATGAATGGAAGAGTGATGCCAAGCGAGGGAGAGGATGCAGAAGTAATGAAGCCTATAGAATCCACTGGGTAAGTTAAAGATGAGAGAGTTTCCCCTGGACCAAAAGAGCATGGCAAAAATGTCACTGAGCTTGAGAAAACTTGCTAATGTCCTAATTAAGAAGGATGCCTACCAAGAAAAAGGACCATGGCATTTAAGAGAATCAGATAGACCCTGCTTGCTGATGTTGACGTGGGAAGAAAGTAGTCTAAAGGTTGCCAGATAGCCACACCATACAGTTGTGTATTAAGAAGGCTACTCTATAGGGTCTTCACACAAGCATCACTCTCTGCAGAAAGGGACCAGCAACAGATAAGTATTAATCAGTGGACATCACTGTTTAGCTGTTGTTATCTAAACAAACAAGAAGTTTAAGTCTTAAAACAGGGAATAGTTAATTGGAAACAAATTTTCCCTTCTTTCCCAGATTTTCATTTCTATCAAAAATGGCCAAAAAATTCTACTTAGAAAACTAAATGGAGAAAGTGTATCTACACACATCTTCTAACATAAAATACTGGCATCTGGAAAAAAGTGGAATAACAGATTGTGTTCTATACATACAGGAATAGCTGTAGGCAAATACCCAGACTTCATTGCTACGATAGATTTTTAATATTTAACTGAAATATGAGGTATTTTAAATATAATTTTCACCATCAGAAACTTGGTATTGTTAAGACAGCAAAATTCTCATATTGGTCTAGAGATTCAATGTAATCTCAATCAAAATCTTGACTGCCTTTTGACAACTCTATTCCCAGAATTCATATGGAATATAAGGGACACATGCAGCCAAAATATACTTGAAAAAGAACGAAGTTGATAGGATCACACTACCTGATTTTAAAATTGACTATAAAGTTGCAGTAATCAAAGCTGTTATAGCATAAGGATAGACATATAGATCAATAGAATGTAATTAATAGTCCAGAAATAAATGCTTATATCAATGCTCAATTGATTTTGACAAAGATGCTATAATTATTCAACAGGAAAAAAAAGAGGTGTTTTTTCCTCCAAAAAAATGGTGCTCTAAAATTGCATGCAATATCCACACACAAAAGAATGAAATTTGAGCCCTATCTCTTACAATAAACAAAAACTAACTCAAAATGGATCAAAGACCTAAATGGAAAAGCTAAAACAAATTTAAAACAAACCCAAAAAATAATGACTATGAAACTCTTGGAAAAAATAGAGGTAAATCTCCATAAGCTTGGATTTGGCAGTGATTTATAAAATACAATACCAAAAGCTCAAGCAACCAAATATAAAATAAATAACACTTCATCAAAATTCAAAACATTTATGTTTCAAAGGATAACAGCAAGAAAGTGAAAAGGTGAAAAGACAACTCGTGATGGGAAAAAAAATATTGCCAAATTGTACAAGAGCCAAAACATGGAAGTAACCTAAATGTCTACCAACAGATAAGCAGATAAAGAAGATATACAATGGAATGCAGCTCAGCCATAAAAAAGAATGAAATAATGCCATTTACAGCAACATGGATAGACCTAGAGATTATCATACTTAGTGAAGTAAGTCAGAAAGAGAAAGACATATGATATCACTTAGATGTGAAATCTAAAGTATGACAAATGAACTTATGAAACAAAGAAATTCACAGACATAGAAAACAGACTTACAGTTAACAGAGGAAAAGGGGGGAGGGATAAATTAGGAGTTTGGGATTAGCAGGTACAAACTACTATCTGTAAAATAAAAAACAACCTATTGTATAGCACACCACCAATCTTTTATGGTTACATTCAATATTCACTCTTCTAGGAAGCCAGCACTGTTAATTCCATCTTCTATGTTCTCTCATTTCCTAGAACTGTTTAGGGGGACCAAGCCCCAAATTCTCATCTGACTTTTGTTCTTCACTGTCACATATTAATATCCATGAATCTTGCATATTTAAAAAAGACAATTAAAAAAATTTTAACAAAAGTAATTTAATTTGTATACACGAAAGTCTCATGGAAAGGGGACCCTTGAAGCAACCAAAGCAGACTGTTTATATATCATTTTTAGAAAAATAAACAATATCTGCAAAGATTTAACAAACAAATTCATTGTTTCTAATGAAGAAGTAACAAAGTTAGTTTATACAATTTTTTAGCCTTGACTTCCCTAACTCTGTGGATAAGGATGCTCTCTATCCTCCTGGTATAAGGATATAACTGCTAGATTTGTTTTCTACTTCCACAGGGAAAGAGGGGAATCAGAATTTTTTAAATATTATCATTTTTCACCAGCTATTTCTCAAGTAACTTTAATAAATAATCAAAATTCCATCGAGGCATATTTAAGGATGTCCTGTGCCTGGCACTCCTCTGAAATTGCTGTAGAATTTCACATATTAAAAGTTGAGCTATTCTGTCTCGATGAGCAAGTCTCTTAGTCTTTGTGTGTAAGTTGAATAAACTATTTTTTTTTCTTTTTGGGGCCACACCTATGGCACACAGAAGGTCCTAGGCTAGGGGCTGAATCAGAGCTGCAGCTGAAGCCTATGACACATCCATGGCAATACTGGATACAATAAGACAGTTTTAAAATGTTTCATAAAACAGGTGCTGAGAAAATTACGGCTGACCTCTCATTTATCTGATAAGACTTCTCTGTTAGAAATGAGGTCACATATAGAAGCACCCAGCACAAACCATACCATGTAGATATCCTGTGCGAAGGATTTCTGGGCCTGATGATCCCTATTAAGTTCTAGTGAAAATGATGAATGGAAAATAGTAGGTAATAAACAATAAAAAATGTCAGTCATTATTGACCATATATTTAATTAATAAGTGTGGCTGATTATTGATAATTTACTGTTTACCTTATACTATTGACCACTTTCTATATCCTAAGCACCATTATTAGAACTGGGAAAGACAGATACTGTCTCCATCCTAAAAACTTTAAAGTATATATAGGATTATAGACATTCAATAAGTACGTAGAAAAACGTAAGGAGCTTTTATATGTAACCAAAGTGTATTTTTTGTGTCATGCGTTGTATCCATAATTCTTCCTTTGCCCCTCCTGGCAACAACATTAAATTTCTATAAAATAGTCTTCTAAGGGAATCACATTCCTATCTGTGAGATTCAAATAGATGTTATTTTCTAAGGTACCTCCATACTGTTCTCCATAGTGGTTGTACCAGCTTACATTCCCACCAACAGTGCAGGAGGGTTCCCTTTTCTCCACACCCTGTCCATATGACTCAGCAACCCCACTCTTGGGCATATATCCAGATAAAACTTTGCTTGAAAAAGATACATGCACCCACATGTTCATTGCAGCTCTATTCACAATAGCCAACACATGGAAACAACCCAAATGTCCATCGACAGATGACTGGATTAAGAAGATGTGGTATATATACACAGTGGAATATTACTCAGCCATAAAAAAGAATGAAATAATGCCATTTGCAGCAACATGGATGAAACTAGAGACTCTCACATTGAGTGAAATAAGACAGAAAGAGAAAGACAAATACCATATGATATCACTCATATGTGGTATCAAACATACAGCACAAATGAACCTTTCCACAGAAAAGAAAAGCATGGGCTTGGAGAACAGACTTGCAACTACTGCTCTTGGAATGGATTTACACTGAGATCCTGCTGTGTAGCACTGAGAACTATGTCTAGATACTTATAATGCAGCATGACAATGGGAGAAAAAATTATGTATACATGTATGTGTAACTGAGTCCCCATGCTGTACAGTGGGGAAAAAAAAACCGTGTTGGGGGAAATAAAAATAAAAAATAAAAAAGAGAAATAGACATAGTCAATAAAGTTTTAAGAGACAAAGCCAACAGATAACCATGAATTAATTACTGGAAATGGAAGTCATTGAAAACTGAGGAAATAGCTATAGAAATACATAGGAAGAAGCTCGAGAAAAGAGGAAAAAATGAGAAGCAAGCTTAGATAACATTGTGGTCCACTCAGTCTATTATAACATCATTCCACCAGCTGGGTACCATGTTGCAGACTGAGAGTGATGGAGGCTCTACAGTCTAAAGAGTACAGCATACCTGTGCTTTGCTTCCAGGATATACACCAAAAGTTAACCAAGAAACTATAGTCCTAATGGGGTGCCTCTGTCCAACTCATTAAGTATTGTCCAGTCTCTCCATTTCAAAATATTTGTGTGTATACTTTACCTTGTCCACTGAAATAGATACCATCTAATTTTGGAAGTATATGATATTTAAAGTGATATGGAAGAAGAATGTACTCCTAGATACAACATTTATTAGCTCTTTGAAATGGGCACTCTTACCTTTAGTTTACATTCTGTAACTAGGAAAAATGTCTATACTATAGGAGTGGAAAGATAATAACTCACTGTTTTCCTTGCACTATGTCAGCAGAAGACTAAATCATTGGTATCAAAGGAACAGAAATAAGAAAACAAGAACATTAATATCTAACAGTGAGTAAACAGTTTTAAACACCAGCTACTTTTCAAAACACATGGTGTATGTGAACTCATAAAACATAAATATCAAAGGAAAATTATTAAGCAGCCCTCAGTCAAAGCCTTATTCCCTTTAAGGATAGGCTGAGGAAAAGATAATAAAAGCACTGAATCAAGATTTGCAAAAATTATATGTCTAAGTGGTTATTTAAAGTACATATCAATGGAAGGCAGCATGGTAAAGTAAAGGACTTAACTGGACATAAGAAAGGCTAGTCTGTAGTTATTTTTCTGTTATTTGCTATAAACTCTTTGAGCTAGTTCAACTCCAAAGTCTCAGACATGAAGAGGTTGGACCAAGTGATCAATAAGCCCTCTAGGTCCCTGATTCTGGAAAAAGAGAATTCATAACAACCTTAAATTGTGTAAGCCATCCAACGTGAAGTAAAGCAGTACTGTTCCTTCTATCCACAAATGCTTTTTGAGACCTGATGTGTCCTAGAAACTATTTTTAGGTGATGAAATGCAGAAATTAGTAAGCAAAATCGCCTGCCTTCAAGGATCTTAAAGTTTCTGGAAGGACAGAAATAAGTAAACAGACAATTGCAAAAAAGCATAGTGCGTGTTTTCATAGCCAAAGGAGCAAGCAATTGATGGTCTAAGGGCAAATAATTAAAAATAGGCTTAATTCGCCTAGTTGAAAATAAGGGAAAAGACTTCCCAATCCCTTTGCTTACATCGTTTACTTTAGAAAACCTCTAAATTCTTTATCTTTTTGAAATGTATGTAAATCCTCTTAAAAGCCAAATAAGCATCTTTTTAAGATCCAGGAAGGTCTTTCTCAAGGACTTGGGAAACCTCTCTTTGAAATGTGATCAAGGAAGACAGTGATGTCATCTCCCAGCTCTGTGGGAGCTTAGGAGCCCAACTTCAGCAGGCTTCTCCCTCCAAAACTACCTTAAAGACAAGAGCCAATTAACACAGACGGTCACCATAATTATTAGGTAAACTGAGGATGAGCATGCATGACAAATGGTGCTGTCACGTCCTCTCAAGGACTAGTTATCCTTTGCGTTGAGAACATATAGGTAATGGGCTGTATCTGCGTGGCCATATAAAACTGATTTCTTTCCGTCTTTCAGTGGATTGCTTGTGATGCTCATCACATTCTGGTTTTTATTTTTATAAGTGGTCTTGCCATTGTCCATTCATAAATGCAGTCTCTCACCAGATTTACAGATATCCAGTTTATATGTCATATTGTATCAAACAGGACAGCAAAAAAGTTAGCAGCAGCTATTGCATTCAAGTTTTCTCATTAAGAATTTGTAATGAAGCTACCCCATCAAATTCCAAGAAAGATTAGACCAAGATTTTTTAAGTGTAGGAATAGGTTTAGGTTTCAAAAGTGAGCTGTTAATTGAGAAAATACATACACAAACCTAAAAATATTTGGCTATTAATCAAAAATTCTACAAAAGTTGATGTAATCACCCCTTTTATTAAGGAAATTTAAGGTAAGTTGAGTAGTCCCACATACAACAGGACTTCTTATAACCAAGAAAAATTTCTCAAAGAAAATCCACATGATGTTTAAACACTGAAGTAAATTTCTATTGTCAAATATTTTACAGAAAATTTTGTTAGGAATTTGGAAGTATTAAAATGTTTTCATTTAAAGCACTTAGGAAGAAAATTGAAATTTAGTCAACTTGCATTCTAACCATTATAACTTGGCTACTTAGTCTTCATAAAATAATATGCATATGTATTTTACTTTAGAAATATACACACACTGATTTGTTATCATGTGCTTTCATAATTATTAGATGTAGCTTTTATAATTATGACTCTAGAAGTATCTACTTTGTGGAGCCTTAATAAATTTAATGTTCCTTGAATCCAAAATTACTAATTGGGTACAGGTGATACAATACTAGTAAAAATTCCATAGCTAAGTAGTTGTAAGACCTTAGAAATCCAACTTTCCTAGAGTCTTAAGTTTATTTTAGAGCCTTATTTTATCGGACATCTCTCTTCTTATTCTCAAAATTTATCTTGGACCTTCCCCTTTGATTCCTTTTTTTCCAGAAATACCTTTTCTATCTCCCATTATCTTGTATTTGGGATGGCAGCCTCCAGGGCCATCAATTTCTGTAGATGTATTTACCAAACAGTTTTTAGCTACAGAAGCCAAGTAGAAGGAACTAGAGGAGAAAGCTATAATAAAGGTAGAGTTGGGCTATTGTATACACATACAGGGGACTAATAGGATTATGATATGCAAGTACTCAATTTGCATCATTTTCAATCTATCAATCCACCAACTGATCCACGGAGCAGTTATTTACTGAGAATTACCTGTTAGCAAGGCACTGAACTTAGTGAAATGGATAACATAGCAAATAAGACATTATCCCTGCTCACAATGATTATTTGACACTGCCGAGAATTGGAATGGCTAGAATATACCCTAATTTATTGGAATTGACCTAGTGGAGACAGTCCATTTGCAACCTAGATTTAATATTATAGTACACCATTGCTGGTACCAGAAGTTTAAGTCTACTTAATTCTGGGATTCCAAAAATTCCACTACTCTGTACTCAATTTGTCTCAATTTCTTGAACTTGATTTAATCCATTTATTTTATTTAATCTAATTTATTAATGGATTTGATCAATTTATTCTTCCATGTTTGCATACATTAAACAATTATTAATTGAATGTTATGTGCAAGAGTGGTGGTTAATTTGTCATTAATTAATTTTAAGCAATTGCAAATTTCTCTTAGGGTCAATTATTCAAAATTTAATCACCTGGTTAGGGGAGCCTTCCCTGAGCACCCCAGTTCTTTTGACCTCTAAAATCTTAGAATGCTTGCTGTTTCACTTGTTAGTTTGGCATGTTTTTTTGTTTGTTGGTTTGTTTTTGTTTTGTTTTTTCTTTTTTCTTTTTTGGAATATGTCTTATTTCAGCAATTACAAAGGCAAAAAGAATATGGACAAAAATTACTGAATAGAAAATCCTGAGCCAATGAATGGCTAATTTTATTCTGGGCACACAGATAAAGTGTCTTAGTACACAATGACTTTTTTTTTTAAGATTGTATGTATTCCATTTAGTACCATATGCTCAAGTTCTAATATTACTTTAAAATATTTTTTGACAAATTATATTGAACGGATGGAGCAAGAGCAAGGGTCAGAGGACATTTACACATGTAGTAAACAGGATAAATCATCACCACCTGTGTCCAGATGTCTTTCTGTTTACTAGCCATCATAAAGAAAAGCTGAGTGCTCTTGATAATGTGGTTTCTTTAGTAATGGAATCTTTTTCGAAAATGGAGTGGGGCAATTAGAAAACAAAAATGTGCAAATAAACAAACCTCACTTTACTTGGATGGATAATTAAAACAAATTTACTTCATAAGCTAAAGTGATTTTAATAACAGAGTGCTTCATATTATTCGCAGGTCAACACTATAAGGAATCTAGGAGAATTTTAGCCATGAGTGTTTTGTTAAGCCCACTCACGTAGATGACAGACCAGTACATTACATCCCTGACCTTAATTGCTAATGGAGCTACTACCTCAATCACAATTACAGTTCGTGTCTTTTTCCTTCCTAAGACCCATAACCAGCCCCTGCCAGAACTTTAAAAGTGGTGGGAAGACTGTGAGTTAACTCCAAAGCTGGTTTTCCTCAAAGAATTGACTATAATTATGCATTTGAAGAGGCAAAAAAATAACACATCTTGCATAGATTGAGTGGAATTTAACATTTTAGCTTGGGCTGGCTTACAGCTAAAAAGATAACCAGTCATTTGCTTAATTAATAAGAGTTAATAAACATATCCTCAAAGAAAATACTTTATATGCAATAAAAAAGAATCATGTATTGATGTAATATAAAATTTCTAAGGCAAAGATAAAATAATTATCAAAAAATAATAATAATTACAGGAAATATTTGAGCGTTTATTGTCTTTTGGCTATGTGCTAATGGTTTTGTATTGATTATCTCATTTCATTCACACCACAAAACCCTGACATTATCTCATTTGGAAGAAGAGGACTATAAGGCTTATAAAGAGCAAATATTTTGTCTAGGGCCAAATAACTAGAAACTACAAAGCTAAGGTAGAAACAAAGCTATATGATTTCTAAGCCTAATCTCTCTACTATTCTCCAGAAACCAGATATTTATTTATACATGATACATCCTGAACTTTGCCTGAAGAGATTAGGTTTATTCAGTTCCCCATGGTGAGTAGCTGTTGGCTACAGAATAGGAACCAACTCTTACGCCCAACCAAATATAGCTTTGAAAATTATAAAATAATGCACTGATTTAAAAAAAAGAAAAAAAAACATGGTACTGGCCTATGTGCTCAAAACAAGGCTCCTAGTAAATTACAACTACAACCTAAAAAAAAAAAAGAGCCAACACTCCTAACATTTAGTTTTGCTATAAATTTAGGTTTTGACAAATGAAAACAAAAGCCAAATTAAAAGGATTGTGTGAATCCTCATTTTAGTAATTCCTTCCTTAAAGTGTCTACATTTTAGTTTCTTCATAAATATGTTTGAAAGAAATAGATTTAAGCAGTACTAAAAAATTTTGTCATATTTTCAAAAACAAAATTAGCAAATGAACATCTAATGACATAATGCATTTAATTTTACATGATACATTTTTCTCTAAAAATTCAAATTTTCTAAAGCTAATCATTTCCCCATTAACTTACAGCCAAGTACAGAGATCAAATGTATTTTCAAGCATTTATTGTTTGTCTAATTCTGGTTAGGGACAGAGTCCATGACCTCAGGAGGCTAAAATATGGCAAGACCAAATGATGACCTATAAAATTTTTAGAGAGCAAGTAGGAAAAGTTCCATAGGAAAAATTCCACATTTTCTTGAGATTTTAGTAAACTTGAATACTAAAGTAAGTTATCAAGTTGAAGATAGGACTCAAGATAAACCTTAAAAAAGCTATAAATCAGGGAGAAATGTAGTTCATATCTGAACTAGGAAGTATAGCCAGTTAAAAAATATGAATGATGAAGGAATCTTTGGAGAAATCATAAGGGAATTGGCACAAATGGAGGATTAGGTTTTGTTGGAAAATAGCAGGAAATGCAGTGGATAGATCATATAAAGAAAGCCAAGTTATAGAAAATCTAATCTGAAATATAGGATTTAACTTAATCCAGTAGGAAAAATGAATTCCTGTGAGTTCTGAAGTAGAAGAGGTGGTTTTCAAAAGTCAGACTAGCAAACATTAAATATTAATTTTAACATGACTAGCATCAGGGATTTCAGCTGGTAAATGCTGTAGAAACCAAAGCCTGGGCTAAAACCAAGGCAAAAACGAGGAAGGGAGGGATGTGGAGCTATTTTTAATGAAAAGACAGAGATTGTTCAAAGAGAAAAATGATATGAATTTTTGAAGGACAAGGATAGGAAAGAAAAGAGACACCAGTGTTTTTCCCTGAAAAAGTGAAAGAAAAATAATAATTGTTACCAAAATAAAGGATAAAAAGGAAACTTGTTTTGGGAGTTCCCTTTGTGGCACAGTGGTTAACAAATCCGACCAGGAACCATAAGGTCGCGGGTTCAGTCCCTGGCACTTGCTCAGTGGGTTAAAGATCTGGCCTTGCTGTGAGCTGTGGTGTAGGTCGCAGACGTGGCTCGGATCCCACATTGCTGTGGCTCTGGCCGAGGTGTAGGTCAGTGGCTACAGCTCCAATTAGACCCCTAGCCTGGGAACTTTCATATGCTGTGGGAGTGGCCCTAGAAAAGGCAAAAAGACAAAAAAAAAAAAAGGAAACTTGTTTTAACAGGAAAGAAACAGAGATTCCAGGGAAAAGCTGAACTCAGCTTTTGATCTGTTTCACTCAATATTTGCAAGTCAAGCAGAAGTGATATATCCCATAAGTATGTGGATTCATTTACTAAAGGAATGACTGTAGAGAGGAATCAGCTGAGTGTCAATAAGAACATCTTTGGGGAACCTGAACATGAGAAAGAAAAGGCTAAAAAATAAAAACACGTTTAGGGTAAGGTAAATTCCTAGAACCAAACAACTTACCCAAATTGAATCATGAAGATAGAAAGTATGAATAAGACTTATAACTAGTAAAGAGTTGGAATCTCTACTCAGAAATCCCTTCTACACACAAAAGCCCGGAACCAGATGGCTTCACTGGCAAATCGTATCAAACATTCAAAGAAGCACTGCCAATCCTTCTGAAAATCTTTTAAAAAATTGAAGAGGAAGGAATACTCACTAAATAATTTTATGATTCAGTATTACCTGGATACCAAAACCAAAGACACCGTGAAATAAGAAAACTACAGGCCTATATTCACAATGCAATAGATGTAGAAATCCTCACCATAGTATTACTAGCAAATCAAATTCAACAGCACATTAAAAGAATCATATGCCATGATCACTTAGTATTCCTGAGATGCAAGGCTGGTTCAATATACAAATATCAATTAATATGATACACCAATTGACAGAATGAAAAAAAGTACATGCTCATTTCAATAGATACAGAAAAAGAATTTGTTAAAATTCAGTATCTTTTCGGGAGTTCCCATCATGGCGCAGTGGTTAACGAATCTGACTAGGAACCATGAGGTTGCGGGTTCAGTCCCTGCCCTTGCTCAGTGGGTTAACGATCCGGCGTTGCCGTGAGCTGTGGTGTAGGTTACAGACTCGGCTCGGATCCCGCGTTGCTGTGGTTCTGGTGTAGGCCTATGGCTACAGCTCCGATTAGACCCCTAGCCTGGAAACTTCCATATGCCGCAGGAGCGGCCCAAGAAATAGCAAAAAGACAGAAAAAAAAAATTCAGTATCTTTTCATGATAAAACAATAGAAAAAAAGGAATTCCCTCCATGTAACAAAATCTACATATGAAAAGTCCACAGTTAATATCATACTCAATAGTTAAAAGCTGTAGCCTTTCCACCAAGATCAAAAACAAGGAAAGGATGCCCACTCTCACCATTTCTATCCAACATAGTACTGGAACTCCTAGCCAGAGCAATTAGGCAAGGAAAAGAAATAAAAATGCTCAAATAGGAAAGGATAAAGTAAAACTGTCCCTTTGTTATGCACAAAATGTTTTTAATAGCATTTCAACAACTATCCAAAATATAATACCACCCCAAAAAGAATGAATATGGGGTGAAATCTTTTGAAGCATTCACTGGCGTAGATCTTTATATAAGAAACTGTTAATAGCAGTTTTTTGATTAAAGAAGAGAGATAAGAATAATGCCTCAATCTTAACATTTTTAGAGTATTAGAGACTCTATTTTCCTCTTGTGATAAGTTTGTCTAGCACGGCATTCTTTTCCAGATTTACAACTTGCCTTCCTGGTGCCCCTCAGAGCATACTATCAAAATATGTTGGATTATCTTCTGTTCCTCAAAGCTGTTGAGACTTTTGCTTCTAGGTTTTTACATAGATCTTCCTTATGGTTGGAAGACTCTTCTCTATTGCTTTTTGCATGACCATAGCAGATGGTGCATTTCTTATTGGACCCTCCACTTTTTTGTAGCCCCCTCTAGGCTGTAAGCATTTTGCACCAAGAAACAGATCTGTTTAGTTCGGTTATACTTTGAGTGTTTAAGCACATAGTAGCCAATTGACAACTAATTTGAATCAATACAACAAATGAGTGAAAGCTTCTGTTTGACCAACTAGATGAAACATTACTAGTATTGAATAGCAAAGAAAGAAAATGTTTGTATGAAAAAGTCTCTTTTGAATACTACAAATTTTAAATTCCTATTAATAGAAAAGTTATAGATTGTAATTTAGGAAATAGGGTAGGAATGTGTTAAAATTGGGAATCAGCAGTCTTAAAGAGGTAAGTGGAAGGGATTGCCTAACAAAATGAGGTAGAGTAAGACAGGGACTTCGTTGGAACTTTGAGAACATTTAAGGCAACAAAATGATTGTATTGCACTGGAGGCAATGTGACCTTTCTCTCACCATTCCACCTAGCCTTAAATCTTGCACCTAATTTTTGTCAAAGGCCTTAAGACAACTATATTAAAAGCTAAGTCCTCCAGTCTCAAAGAATTTTTTTCCTAATCTCAAATGTTCCTAAAGCATGTATTAATTGACTTGATGGGGAGAATTCTTTTACAGTGTGTACATGTATGTCAAATCATTATGTTGTACACTTTAAATAACTTAAACAATTTTATTTGTCAATTATACCTCAATAAAGCTAGAAAAAAATGTTTCCAAAGCAAGTCTGCATCATCCATTATCACACACTACAAATGGGCACACAAAATTACTATCTTTGTGTCTGAAGAAAGCCTGGTTTGTGTGGTTCTATCATTCTCCCATCAGGTAATTGGGAATCTACCTAGCTTGTACTGAAATAATCAAAAATTGCCTGTTAGATTCGATGTGGATAATTAGTAGGTGCACAAGCCCATGCCTGGTTGCTTTACATTTGCCTCTTAATCTTCACAAGCTAAATTTTGTATTACTCAGTCTTTTATCCACATTGGCTGCCTTGATTGATCTGTTTCCCTTATTATGATTTATAACTTCACTTTATGCTCAAGTTCATTACTTTTTTCATCAAGTTGCTCTCATACACCCTCTAATCTAACCTCTTTGTTTGACTATGAAACAATTCCTCCTCCTCTAACTTCTCCAACTTTTACTCATAGTTCTTTTTGGCATGGACTGGCTAACCCAGCCTCTGATCCTTTGCTGTTTCAGTGCTTGAATCAGCAGTAATAGAACAACAATGTCCCAGAACAAAAGGAAATGATTATAAGGCAGAATGATATGTACCTGTGTATACAGGAGGGTAGGAGGAAGAGGAGATGACTTTGTAATCAGAAAGCAACTTAAGGGAGATGAGTTCTTACTTGTAAGAAGAAACATTCGATGGAAACAGAAGGATTCTGAAGAATCGATCTGGACAATTTTTCAGCTTTGTTCCACAGGTCCTGTAGTGAAAAGTTGTTCCAAAATAATCTCTAAACATTGAGGAAAAGCATAAAAACCATTGTATCATCCTCACCTTTTCTTCATTACATTTCAACTTCATGTTCTTTCCTTGTTCTGTATTCTGAGCTTATCTGAGAAGCTTGCTTAATATCCAGTTTGATCATTCCTACCCGATCATACTCTGCAGTGCTTCACTTGACGTTTTCCCTGAAACCACATAGTTTATAGAATTGGGGTTGGACTCTAAAGATACCCTAGATTTTCAGTTTACTCTACATGGGGCCCAAGAAGGTCCATTGAGACATGTCAAAGAATGATTCTTAATGTAAAAGCAGTGACAGGAGGCAAAATTTTGAACCCATACCATCATTTCGAGCAAAGCATCTTCACTTTAACCTACTCTACTGGTTTTCCCTTAAGACTTCACTTTAAGAAAGCATAGCATACTCAAAAAAAGCAAGTTCAAAAATCAATGACTATCCCATTCTTCTTCAATTTATAAAGGGCATACATAGCAGAAAAAAAAATGTAGTATTTTTTCCTAGTATCATACAGATAATTACATTAGTGGCAAATTCTAACTGTAACTCCCTAGTATGGGATTTTCCCATGATTCCTCACCCCAAGTTCCAAGATTTTCCAATTTAAGTAGTTACTGTGTGGTGCAAGAAAATAAAGGCAGGATACTTAAACTAATACTTTGGACATATATAATATCTAGACATTTAAAAAGAAAGATTTGAAATATATGATTAGCAACAAATCAAAAAACAAGGAAGTTCCCATGAACAACAGAAAAGATCAGACTGAGCCTAAGAATTTCTCTTAGACAAGCAGAGCTAAGTATTAAAATTGGTAGAAGAAGAAAAAAGAAAATGATTCAAAACACAAAGTCAAGACTGATTTCAAAAAAAAAAAAACTATTTTATGATATGATGAAAGTGATAGGATCCAGGATGCAAAATCCAAGCAGGAATTAATACCCAAAATCCAACCAAACACACAAAAAGTGGGAAGCAGGATGGAAAGGAAAACTATAAAAATAAATAGTTCAATACCAGCAACACAGCAATATTCCACCACTGAGACTAGGATCAAGATAAGCTCTCCACTCTGATATAATTTGGAAACCCAAAGAGGTAGAGTTTACTCCCCTGTTAGGTAGAAAGCCAGAGAGAAAAAAGATTCACCCCTGCACTGCCAGGTGGTCTTAAGATAGGGATCCAGCCTGTGCTGAGTATGATAATTAGTCATAATAGCAGAGAACATCATGTTTCCAACAAGAACAGAGACAGTCTCTGGAGAATAATAAGTGTCTTCATTAAATCAAGAAGTAATAGTTTTGTTTTCTACTCCTTGGCTCCAATCAATGATTTTCTTGCTTATACTGAAAGACCAACTCTCTCATTCAATATCAATTTTGTATATGTGCTGCCGAAGCAAGCACATTCAATATCAATTTTGAAAGATCAAGAAGCTGCTAATACTATCTAAAACTGGCTGCTTTAGGTAATGCCAGCCTACCTATTCTCAATGAAGGACAGTGAACAGCAGAGAATGCATGGCCCCTATGGACAAGAAACATGATTTATCCAGAGCGGGATATCATTCTGCAACAATGTGGCAATTTTGTTAAGGTGAATTAATTTCCTCAATTTTTTTGTCTTTTATTGGCTTCTCAAAATCAGATACATAATATCAAACAGATGGCTTGAGCCAGTGAATAAATAAGTCATAAAAGAGTTTTGTATACTTCATTGTTCTAGTTTATGGCAAAACAGCAATCAAGTTCTGTTGAAACCTGGATAAAATTTCTAGTTTCACTTTGTTTGAGTTCCAGATGATCTGGAAGAAATAAAACTCCAGGAGCAAGTGTTCTTGGAATCCCTTCTTCATGTAATTTACCCAAGAAATCAATTCAGCCTTTCTGAGGTTTTCCAAGCTATAGCTTTAGAGAAAAAGAACTAAACTAATAATAGCTTTATCAGTGATCATCCTGAGCAAAAATGCTAACTGGCTAATTACACAGATACTGTAAGTGTTCAATGGAGATAATTCAAATGATAGAGTTGGGGTGAGGGTATAAAAACTATGGAGATGTTATGTGGACACTGCAAATCCAGAGCTCAAATCAATAAAAATATGCATCAAGCAGCTACCAGTAAAAGCTCAGTCCCCTCAGATGGCAACAGATTACATTCAAGTAACCTTTGACAAGGGATTATATTTCCTCATCTCTCCACCCTGAGAACTAGATTTTACATTAAATTTTTCAACTGTGGTCTTTTCTTATATCTAGCTAACTGAACATGTTCTTTATCGAGATTTTGAGAATGAAAGCGATTGAGACACAGGCGCATACTATATATTAAGCCATGTAAAACAAACCAGTTGGCTAATATAATGAATTACAAGATATTAGGGAAATATGATGATGATGATAACAAGGGCAGTTAATGTTCCCTCTAAAGGGTCATACATTGCTTACCTCGAACCACCGCTGTCATTCATGTCTTGCCAGAATTTCTGATTTTTCAAGATAAACCAGAAATCTTGCTTCCACAATTCAATTAGGTTAAGATCAGATTAAATCTGATTATCTTTTAAGTTAAGCTGCCTAATACGCAAACTGTTTATCTGAAACCTATGAAACCTATGATTAGTAAGCTCCGAGAAAACAATGCATCGAGGAATATCCAAACCAGAGGAAACCAGAATACTCACTTGGTTTGACATGTCTCTTAACATAGGAACCCAATTACAATGCCGTTTCCCTAACAAACTGATTGTTCAACCACTGCTTATATACCACCAAGGAAATTTACTGTTGCATGTTTGAAATACTTAGGTTTATACTCAAGCTATTTCCTTTGAAGCAACATGGACCACTATCACAGCCTCTAGTCTACTCAAACCTAGTGAGCTGAAACCAGGAAATTGATGGAGTCAGTAAGTGTGTGTTCCCCGGAAAGATTTTTGGTGCTACCTTGCTACCTGAAAAATGGTCACTAAAAGAAGTTTCCATCAAAAACTACACTTAAATATACTATATTCTGTATAGTACCTATTATATATTTAATGTGTACTATAGTAAATATCAAAATAGTCATTTGAATATGATACAAATGAACTTATTTATAAAATAAACAGATTTAAAGACATAGATAACACACTTATGATTACCAAAGCGGAAGGTGGGTGGAGAGATAAATTAGGAATTTGGGATCAGTAGATGCAAATATATAAATATATTGATATAAATATACAGATATAAAATAGATAAATAAGATATTACATAGTAATACTATATTCAGTATCTTGTAAAAACCTATCATGAAAAAGAATATGAAAAATAATATGCATATATGTATAAATGAATTACTTTGCTATACACTGGAAGGAAACACAACATTGTAAATCAACTATACTCCAATAAAAAGATAGTTATTTAATGCAATGCAGTACCTTGGGTTGTATTCTGGAAAAACAAAAAGAAAAAAGAAAAATCAGTGGAAAGACTACTAAATTTCAAACAAATTTTGTATTTTAGTTTATAGTTTGTATCATTGATAATTTTGTATTTGGGATAAATATATCATGGTTATGTAATGTATTAACATTAAAGGAAGATGGATGAGGAGTATACAGGATCTTCGTAATATCTTTGCAACTTTCTCAAAATCTAAAATAATTCCACAATAATATATACATGTTTTATATAATTTTAAGTTGCAAATGCCACATGAATATGGCACTCATTAGGGGAAAATAAGTGAAAACAAAATTAGGTTGGCATGGAAACAATAGAAGTGGCTGCTCCAACAAGACAACTAGAGCTTTTTTCATTTCTTTTTTTTCAATATGTTCTTTTGTACCATTTTTATTAGATTCCACATATAAATGATATCATATGATATTTTTCTTTCTCTGACTTATTTCACTCAGTATGGTAATCTCTAGATCCATCCATGTTGCTACAATGGCATTATTTTGTTCTTTTTTATGGCTGAGTAGTATTTCATTGTATGTATGTACATCTTCTTTATCATGGACATTTAGTTTGCTTCTACGTCTTGGCTATTGTAAATAGTGCTGCAACGAACGTTGGGATGCATGTATCTTTTCAAATTAGCGGTTTCTCTGGATATATGCCCAGCAGTGAGATTGCTGGACCATATGGTAGTTCCATATTTAGTTTTTTTAAGGAACCTCCATACTGTTCTCCATCATGGGTGCACCAATGTCATTCCCAGTAACAGTGTAGAAGGTTCCCTTTTCTCCACACCCTCTCCAGCACTTACTGTTTGTAGACTTTTTGATGATGGCCATTCTGACCAATGTGAGGTAGTACCTTACTGTAGTCTTGACTTGCATTAACCAGAGATATTAATTGCCAACCAAATAGAGTCAGCTACAAAACAATCAGGTTGGTAAACTTAAAAGGCCACTGTGTAAATGTGAAAGTTCTACAAATCATTAATTGAAGATTTGTTAGGTTATTTACTTTCTATTATTAATTCAAGCGTTAATGGTGTAATGCCTACTGTTTGTCAGGAATTATTCTAGTTCCTGGGAGATTCCAGGATGATTAAATAGACTTGGTTTCTGCTCTCATGGAGCTTATAGCCCCAACAGAGGACAGAGACTTTGAACTAACAGCACAAATCAATGTCTGTGATAACAAGCCATAAAATCTAAAGGATAGCTCATGCTCCAAAATAGTAGGTACATATACAAAATCCAAAAGAAAAATTAAAATTGACTATCCATGTCTTAATCATACTTTTCACAGTAGTATATAGTCTACAATGTGAATAGGAAATTCTAAAGTGGACTGTCCACTCTATTCGATAAGCTTTCCTTACCTCAGTTTTTTCACAATTTTTCAGTCTCAATTCTTAAGAATAGTCAGGCAACTCCATTCTTATGGTAGTTAGGGAATCATTCCTCTTAGAATATATGTTATAGGTTTCTCATCTAGGTGGAAGGAAGGAAGAAAGGAAGGAAGGAAAATAAAAAGGGTAATATCCAGAGCCAGTTTTGTTTGGTTTTGTCTTGGTATGTGTCTTTCTTAACACCTATTTTAAATTTGTTTATCCTTTCCATATTGTATGTTATCACTATAAGGCTTTTAAAACCATTCTTGAAAAATAATAGAAAATATCACCTTCTCTCTTGCATGTTACCTAAATCTGCTCTAACAAAATACCACCATGTAGCTTAAAATCTATTGTCTTACAATTCTGGAAGCTAGAATTTCAAAATCAAGTGTAGGCAGGACCATGATCTCCCTCGAGGTTCTGAGGAAAATCCCTCCCCTACCTACCTGGCTTCTGGTGGTTTCCAGCAATCCTTGATGGTCTTGGTTTGTAGCTGCATCCCCCCAATTTCTGTCTCCATGGTAACATGGTCATCCTCCCTCTGTGTGTCTCTGACTCTGTATCTCTACATCCAAAACTTCTTTGTTCTCTCATTCATGTTAGGGGCCACTCTTACCAAGTATGAATTTAACTTGATTACTTCTGCAAAGACACTATTTCCAATAGGGTTATATTCACAGTACTAGAAATTAGGACTTGAACAAATCTTTTCAACACTTTACAATATTTGCCTACTCAAATGGGGGCATATAAGCCATCAGTCTTTCAGTTTTCACTGCTTTCTGTCTATGCAGAAATTTTTCATTTTGGTATCACTCAACATTCATTTAATCTCACCAAAAGACAGCTCTTATTTAGAATGTTTTGACATAGCATAGTGAAGTGAAAATTGCAGTGGACTTGGAGACAGAAAAAATTGGGTTTCTATCTCAATTTCCTACTTACCATTCTAAGGACCATAAAATGTAAAACACATGTCAGCTGAGTTAAATTTGGCCTGAACCCCAATTCTACCCTCTGTCGAAGTCCAAAGCCCTCTCCGTAACATTTATTGATTCCCAGTTGCTTAGTTCCTCAGGTTTCTCTTCAACTCAGCATCCTGTGGTCGAGCCTGTTCTTTTAGTCCTGCTCAGAACAACCTGAAAGCTCTCAGAGAAAATTGTGAAAGACTTTGAAATGGACAAAATGATCACTGGGTGTCTTATCTAGTGTAACCCTTATGGGTTATCTGTGTCTTTCTTGTCTTTGATCTATTTTACAACTTGATTAAGTTGTAGAAAAAAATGATAATAATACATATAAATCATTCCTATCTGTTGAAATGCAAATGCATTTTGACCAGTGAAGATGCAATTAATGTTCCTCCACTGGAAGAAGCCAGTTTTGCATCTATTCATAAAATAATTTCAGCATACCTGGCTTTTATAAGTATGTGTCCTCTGAATATTTTTTTGAACTGGCTAAAATATTTAATTCTCTAATTAATGAATTATAAATCTTCAACACAAGTTCAATTTTTATACAGGGGTCATGATTTTACCTTTAAAAATGGTCATTGAACAAGGTAAAATTCAGTAGTTCCACTTCAAAATAACTTATATTTACCTCAAGTTTTTTAAGGATTTGATGTTTCCTAAAACCTGGGTAGGATACAAGAGTCACAGGAAAGGACCTCTGTCTTTCTGTATGATTCCATATCTCCCGTACCTTCTCTCCATCTGGCTCCCTTAACCTGAAAATATTCTTCCACAGCCTACTTGGGATTCCACCCATATTCATATTCTGGAGGTTCAACCACTCCAAAACGTCTTTAACAATCCTATTCTCAGCTAAGTCTCTACCTATAAGAACTTGACTAGTTTATTAATTTATATAAATTTTCTTCTTTCCATTATAGAAATTTGTACACACTTTCTGAGTCTTAATCACTCCATAACCAAATAGGGCTTACCATGGCTATCTCAAGGAGTACATAAGATTTAAACATAAAAGTATAGATTAAGGCAACCTAGCACAGAGGCAGAGAGAAGAGTTGCAATACATTTTAGTTTATCTTGAAACTGCTTTACTAAAGTCCAATTGGAATACAGAGTTTGTCTAAAGATTACAGTTGCAGTTTCTTTAAAGTATTTAGATAGTGACCATTCTTTACTTGTTGTCATTTTCAAGATCTAGAGGAAGTTGTGTTCGATGTTCATCCTCAACCTCCAACTGAAACTGTTTCCAAAAGGAACTCCTTCCCCCCTCTTCTCTGCCAACCCGTCTGCACAATTCTTCTTGTTCTTGAGAAAGGCTATGACGGATGACCTTTTGTTGTTTACACCATTATGAAAGAAAAAAAATCCCTCTTTCCATGTCTCACTCTGAGCCCAAGACTTGTTTTTCAGTCCCCATTAAACTAAAGAGTCTTCCCTGAGGAGTGATAGGAAGAAAGAGACTGAACAGTATCATAAATGAGTGACTTTGCAGGAGATTTCTATCCTGAATCCAGAGTCTAGTTTTGGACATAAATCTACTCCTCAGGTTGAATCCACAATTCTAAGCTCTACTATTTACTAACAGTTCTTCCTAGCAGTCTCCTTGAATTTTATCATCTTCATCTGTAGAAGTGTACACTTCTTTTTCATTTACCTTCCTCTTGCTGATCTCCTAGTGTCCTTCTTACCTAAACATCCATCTTATATTCAAAGAGGGACCAAAATATGGAGATCAAGAGAAGTGGCAGGAGTCAAGCATTGGGATTAAAGAGCTGCAAATAAAGGACAAGGGAGGAGATCATTTTTAAAACCCAGAATCTCCATTAGTTTGAGATATATGTCCCTTTAATGTGGTTCAGGAATGTTGTTGATAGGGAACCTTTCTTCCTGGGATCCACTTTATGGTAATATTTTGGTATAGATTAGCACCCAGTAATGACTAATGTCTAGCAACTTTTTCCATGACCAACTGGCGAACAAAACATTACCCATTTGGGTTATATGTATATAAGAGAAGAGTGGAGGGATAAATGTTCAGGAAAGTGCATAAAAATATATTATGAGAAAAACAAGTAGTGATAAAAGCAGGGACTTTGTGGCCAAGCTAGCACTTAAAGTTAAGTATAGATCTATTACTTATTGAGGTAGAATAATAATTCAGGGATTTAGTGTAGGAAATGGGCTTCAATATACTCTTTGATATGGTCATTGATTAACATCCATGACTTAAGGTTTCCAGGGAGTAACATCCCCACAGGCTTTGTTTACTGTATAGGGAGTATACCTGTTTTACTCCAGGTGGACGTTAATCTCTAACCCCTCCTCAACTAATAGAAAAGGATGGGAGGAATGGAGACTCCCAGTCTAGGGAAGAGAAGAACAAAGTAACCATAAGACTTACTGGATATACCCACCTCTAAGACCATTATTGGACAAGGACTGAGCCAGGCCAATGGGAAAACGAAACAAAACAAAAAAACAAAAACGTATCTGGACCCCGCATTGGTATTCCCATCTTTAAGAGATAAAACCTCTACAGAGGGGGACTCTTCCTCCCCTTCCAGTGTCTGTGCTGGGAGCTATTTGCTTTCCTGTAATAAAGACTTTTGCTTGTTTTCTGCCTGTGTATTCTCGAAGTTTATTCTTCAGCTCTTTGAACAAGAACCTGGATTCTTTCTGGCATCATTATCAATATTTGACCCTGGAAATTTATGTAAATCTCTTTGAGTCTCATATGTAAAATGATGGCACTGATTGATATTCGCAAGATTTTTTGTAAGAAAGTAAGCATTAGTTAAATATCACCTCTGCAGAAATGTAATTCCCATGCCAACCAGGTATTTATCATCTTTCACCCAGCCCCTGTTTCCTTCAAAGAAATTTGAATTCATAATTCTATACACACACAGATACTATGTACATATTCATATGTTGGCTAACTTGATTATTTCTTTGCTTACACTTGATCATTACCTATGTCTTCCATTAAAATGTGAGCTCTATTTGAAAATGTATTTTGATTTTTCTCATCTCTTGATTCCTATTTTGCCAATGCTCTGCAAATCTTTGGGTAATTAGTAAATTGGTTCACCAGAGTGCAAATGAAGTATAATGTAAATAGTGATAATTACGAATGCTCCAACAAAGGGTAAGTTATTTTGTAAGGGAAAAAAAATAATGTTTCAAACAGAAACTAAGTAAATCATAGTAGCATAATCACAGTAAAATTTTCTGCCCAAATTGGAGTTTGTATTCATGTAATAAAATTATGTAGGCTTCTCCCCATGAATTAATAACTATTGATGAGCAATGTAGAGACAGTTGAAACTCCCAAAACAAATTCATATCTGCCAAGAAGAGGGAATATGAAGACGAAACAACCATTTAGTAATTCCCTGACTTAGCTTCTGATCATGACACTGATTTTAGATTTGATGGTGGATTCTCATTGCCTCAGATTGAAAATTCAAGGGTTTCCAGCAAAATTTGGGTAGAAGGTTAAAAGGGCCATCAGTGAATTATCCAATAGGCAAAAATTGGAAATTCAGATTCCCACCCTCATTCCCCTACCCCCCAAAACAGATCCCACCCCAACCATAGGCTTATATTATGTACTTACCAATAGAGAGGCAACTTGGGAAGTAAGTGAAATAATTGTTCAAGCCTTAGCAGAGAGGATGCTTACTACAGATCAGTTTCCTGGGTCCCCTGGGATTGTCAGGCAATAGAATACATTTGTCATTAACTGCCTCATTTGCTTCTCACAACAACCATTGAGGAAGGAGAAAAAAAATGGCTCAGATAGGTAGAGATTTGATTGGGGCAATAACCCTGTTAGGTATCAGGGCTAGAGTTAAAACTCAAGAAAACTCAGTTGTTTTCTTCACCTAAACAAAAGCAAACTCACGCAGACACTCTGATCTCTATCCTGTCTCTTGATTCATCAAGTGCAAAATTCTAACAATTTGTGTGGGGAAGTTCTTATTAAGGGGCTTGAAAGTCTTATAAATGAAAAGAGTTGGAGAGGTAGAGGTGCATATGCCTCATTTCTCCTCCAAACCATCCTGTGCAGGAGAAGAATGATGGTGTGAGATTTCCAAAGTACCTTTCTTCCAAGAGAGTGAAAAGAGCCACCATTTTGCTCTGAAGGGACAAATCATTAGCAATCTCTGACTTCCTGGTCTGGCCCATACTTTTGTTTTCTAATTCCTTTTGTCAAAGGTTACTTGGTAACTCATAGCTTTCAAGATATTTCTTAAAGAAGCCAGGTTATTTCAAAACCAAAGACAGGTGAAACAAACTGTCTGTACAACCTTGGTCCTTTTCATATACTGATGCATATCCATTCTAACTATTCTGCCATTTTACTTCATCTTTAGAGGATAGGCTCGGAGAACAGAAGGATTTTGCACAACAAAGCAGAAGGATTAAGTCTTGATGCCTGGGCTTGAATTTGCCCAAGGCAGCACTGAATTTAATTTATTTGCACGATTCCTTTCTCCTATACGTTAGCAGTAATTTCTTCTTTCTCCCTTACTACATCCAGTCAGTCCTGAAGCCCTGTTGATACCATTTCCTTTATATTTCATGAACCTGTCCACTTGTCTTTTGCAGTCCCTGCCCACACTTCAGACCAGCATCATCCCTTTCAGAAGTTATCATGGTAATTTCCTAACTATTCTCCTTGCTTTAGGTCTCCTTTAAATCTCACCATTCCTTCCTTCCCCATCTAGTCTCCACTCAGCAGCCAAAATGCAGATCTGATTCTACATTTTTCATCCTCTTCCTTAAAATCTTTCAGTTATTTACATTTATCCCTGAAATTAAGCAGTGTGGGGGAGGTGGGCGGGGAGAATGCTAAAGGAAGTATTTGTAATAGGAATAAAGAAATTATGTAAATTACAAGTGCTTGTAATTTCCCCAACCCCACACTTCCACTATTAAAACTGAAAAGCCTCCGAGACTGCATCTTTATCTTGAAAACTACTGATCTGGCTCTTTTGCGATGTTAGTGGTAAAACTGAGGACAACAGGCTAAGGGCTTAAAGAGAGGGTAGCTATCTAGAGTGGGAGGAGGTGAGAAATTAAAGAAGGGGGAAAAAGAATGCGTAGGTTAGATGTAAGTGTTTTGCAGAGTTTGATGTCAAACTGGAAGATTGGGTGATATTTTTGTGTTTATAAAGAATGGGGGAAAATGAGATCAAGAACTTTGATATTCATTATAAATGCAACGCTCACTATTAATGTTTTTATAGTGTAAACTGTGGTTATGACTTATATTGCATTTCATTTTTTTAAGGTAGAATTGATATGTCTTTGAACCCTACACCAAGAAAATCCTATCTCACTCATTGGCCATATATCCCACTATAAATGATTTCATCAGACAGTCTTGATTTTTCCTGAATTTCCCAGAAACTTCAGCAAAAAAAAATATGTATATATTTTGGATTAATCCTCAATAGAACTGGCTGTGGTTATTACTAAAATCCATCAGATTTTCACCTACTCTATGAGCTATAATAATTTGTTGCCTAAGAACTTATTTTTTCAGTCTCATCTCCCAGGGGCAAAAAAGATCCTACCACAAGGTACTCATTTATTTTCTTAGAAGCCTGATAACTACAGTATCTGCTGGAGAGAAGCTAGGGCCAAGCCTAATGTGGAAAAGCACACTTTTTAAACCACTTCCACATGGTCATTATCATTCCAAGCCATCTCAGTTGTCAAAAGACTTAGAATAAAGATGTGTATACCACATTCATTACGACCTTCCCCGTCCGTTTAACAGCATCAATGTCCTGAGAGAAATAATTTATATTCTTACTACCCATCCACACAGAGACCTGGGTACTCATGAACCATATTTATCAGATTGATTATGATGATATAGATGAGTAGTTGGAGAGATAATAGAGATAGATGATGGACTGTACACACACAAAGAGAGTCCAGATTTTTCTACCAGGGTCCTAGTTTTATGTCATTGTATCAGTTTTAATAATTGTGTTATTATATAAAAATAATAAATATGAACGAGTAAACTTTATAACATTGTGTCTATCTTTATACAAGTAAATACATATTAGAAGATACCAATTGTCAGACCACAGGGCCTGGGGTTATATTCAAACTCTTTGTGGCCATAACCAGAATTAAGACTACAGAATTTTATTAAGAAGTCAGGGATCACTCATCAGGATTGCTCTTCTTGTTCTATTTACCAGCAGAGAGCTAAGTGGTTAGCAACACTATCAATGAGGTCAGAATTGGGCTGACCTCCAATTTGGCTATTATTAACTCTAACCTCAGGCAATTAACTCTCCTCTCTAAGCCTCATAAAACTAGTCTAAAATAGAAATAATAAAATGTAACTCCTAAAGTCTTTGTGAGAATTAAATAATGAAACCCAAGCTAAAGCATTTGCTTAATACCTAGTACAAGGCAAGTTTTTAAATAAATGTTACTATTATTAAAACAATCAATATCCTCAAAGGCCATGCATGAGGTAAAGGGGCAAAGGAAAGATCTTTACTCTTGTCAAAGATCTGATACGAAACTTATAGCTTGGGACAATATAGCCTCCTTTAAGCAAGAGCACCACTGTGTCATTTTAGCAATTTCCTTTCCTCTCAGTTTTCCATCTATTCCAATTCGGACTTTTTTTTACTATTTCCAAGTTCTTTTAAGGTTTCATTGCAAACATAAATAACTGTAGAACTTAACATCTCATGTCACTCTAAGATTTATCACTGTCGAAGCCTTTTTTGTTTCTTCCCACAGCAATGTTCTATTTTACCATCTTTATTTAACCTTCATACTTTTTCTTAACCACTTCCTCATTCATTATATTTTCTTATATTAAATTCTTATTAGTTTTCCTATAGAAGAAAATAGTTGGAGGAGAGACAGACCCTGTTTACTCAATGAGAATAAGCTCCATTTATTGTAAAATCAATTCATACGCAGATGTATAAGCAACGTATTCTGGCTAAAAGAAACCTTTGATGCAGCTTCTTTCCATGTTCTAATGCAATGCTCATAAACACACAAAAAAGATAAAAACTTCCAACACCGCTGAGGATGGCAATCTACTCTGGAATTTGGAGATTTCCATTGATTACATGTAAATGTGAAGTATAAGTAAACCTGCAGCCATGATGTATGTATGTATCATATGCCTCTTATCCCCTGTCTCCCAACTCCTTTTTCCCCTTTTTATTCCTGTATTGCTATGGCAAGTGAGCCTGCACAGATGTAACCCAACAACCCCTCATCTCAGCACTCATGAATATTTCTTGCTTTCTGCCAGTACATCTTTACTGCCTGTAGGAAACTCTACAGAAAATTGGGGACATTGGAAAACCTGCAAGAATGAGAAAGTCACCCCATGGAGCAACACTTGACCAGTGAAGACTGAGCACAAGTAGATAAATCCTTTCCTGTATTTCAGGCAATTCCAGCTGTTCACGCAGTAACTAGTTCCATAGCAGACCTTAGAGTGGCACTCTTCTCAGTTACTTTTAGAGCCTAAAAAAAATGAACTGTGTGAAATCAGAGGAAATCAAAAAACACCTAAAGAAAAATCAAAGTGAAAACACAAAAATCCAAACCCTATGGGGCACAAAAAAGCAATTTTAGGAGTTCCTGTTGTGGTGTAGTGGTTAGCAAATCCGTCTAGGAAACATGAGGTTGCGGGTTCTATCCCTGGCCTTGCTCAGTGGGTTAAGGATCCGGCACTGCTGTGAGCTGTGGTGTAGGTCGCAGACGTGGCTCAGATCCTGCATTGCTGTGGCTCTGGTGTAGGCCGGTGGCTACAGCTCCAATTGGACCCCTAGCCTGGGAACCTCCATGTGCTGCAAGAGTGGCCCAAGAAATGGCAAAAAGACATAAAAAAAAGCAATTTTAGAAGGGAAGTTTGTAGTAATACAGTCTTACCTCAGAAAACAAGAAAAATCTCAAACAACCTAAACTTACACCTAAAACAACTAGAGAAAAAAAGAACAAACAAAACCCCAAGTTGGAAAGAAATCAAATCAAAGTTAGATGCAGAAATAAATGATATAGAAATGGGGGAAAATAGAAAATATCAATGAAACTAAAAGCTGATTCTTTGAAAAGACAAACAAATTTAAAAACCTTTAGCCAGAAAAAAAAATGAAGAGAGCTCAAATCAATAAAATTAGAAATGAAAAAGAACTTACAACAGACATTACAGAAATACAAGCAACTATATGCCAATAAAATGGAAAACCTAGAAGAAATGGACAAATTCTTATTAAGTTATAATCTTCCAAGACTGAAGTTGAAAGAAATAGAAAATGTGAACAGACCAGTCATAAGTACTGAAATTAAAACTGTGCTTAAAAAACTTCCAACAAACAAAAGTCCAGGACAAGATGGCTTCACAATTGAATTCTATCAAACATTTGAGAAGAGTTAACATCTATCCTTCTGAAACTCTTACAAAAAAAAAAAAGAGAAAGTAATACTCCCAAACTCATTCTATGAGGCCACCATTACCCTGAAACCAAAATTAGACAAAGATACTACCAAAAAAATTTATAGAACAATATCACTGATGAACCTAGATGCAAAAATCCTCAACAAATTACAAGCAAACCAAATCCAACAATACATTGAAAGGATCATACACCATGATCAAGTAGGATTTATCCCAGGGATGCAAGAGTTTTTTAATGACTGTAATCAATGTGTGATATACCACATTAACAAGTTAAAGAATACAAACTATATGATCATCTCAATAGATGCAGAAAAATCTTTTGACAAAATTCAACACATTTACGATAAAAACTCTCCAGAAAGTGGGCATAGAAGGAACATACCTCAACATAATAAAGGCCATATATGACAAACCCTCAGCTAACATCATACTTAATGGTTAAAAGCTGAGACCATTTCTCTAAGATCAGGAACAAGTCAAGAATGTACACTCTCACCACTTTTATTCAACAGTTTTATAAGTCCCAGCCATAGTAACTAGAGAAAAAAAGAAAGAAAAGGAATTCAAATTAGAAAAGAAGTAAAATTGTAACTGTTTACAGATGATATAATACTATGCATTAGAAAATCCTAAAGATGCTACCAGAAAACTACTAGAGCTTATCAATATATTCTGTGAAGTTGCAGGATACAAAAATAACACAGAGAAATCATTTCATTTCTATATATTAACAATGAAAGATCAAAAAGAAATTATGGAAAAATCCCATTTACCATCACATCAAAAAGAATAAAATACCTAGGAATAAACCTACCTAAGGGGCAAAATATCTGTACTAGAGAGACTATAAAATGCTGATGAAAGAAATTGAAAATGCCACAAACAGATGGAAATATATATCATGCACTTAGATTAGAAGAATCAACACTGTCATTTTGATGACAATCTATAGATTTAGTGCAATCTCTATCAAATTACCAACAACAGTTTTCACAGAACTAAAACAAAATTTTTTTTAATTTTTATGGAAACACAAAAGACCCCAAATAGCCAAAGCAATACTGAGAAAGGAAAATGAAACTGGAGGAATCAGGCTCCCCAACTTCAGACTATACTACAAAGTTACAGTCATCAAAACAGTGTGGTAATAATGGGGGGGGGGAAAAACAGAAAAAAGAGATCAATGGAAGAGGATAGAAAGCCCAGAAATAAATCCTCACACCTATAATCAACTAATCTACAGCAAAGGAGGCAGGAAAATACAATGGAGAAAACACAGTCTCTTCAAGAAATAATTCTGGGAAAACTGGACAGCTACATGTAAAAGAATGAAATTAGAACACTCTCCAAAACCATATACAAAAATAAACTCAAAATGGATTAAAGACCTAAATATATGACAGGACACTATAAAGCTCTTAGAAGAAAACACAGGCAGAACACCTTCTGACATAAAAGCAGAATTATTTTTTTAGATACATTTCTTATAGTAATACAAATTAAAAACAAACATAAATAAATGGGACCTAATTAAAGTTTAAAGTTTTTCACAGCAAAGCAAACCATAAACAAAAAGACAATCCACAGAATGGAAGAAAATATTTATGAATGATGCAACTGACAAGGGATCAATCTCCAAAACATACAAAACATATGCCAAAAAAAGAAAATGGGCAGAATTTCTAAATAGACATTTCTCCAAAGAAGACATATAGATGGCTAAAAGCACATGAAAAGATGTTCAACATAACATATTTTAGAGAAATACAAATCAAAACTAAGATGATGTACCACCTCATACCACTCATAAGGATCACCATGACAAAGTCTACAAAAAATAAATACTGAAGAGGGATGGAGAAAAGGGAACCCTCCTAGACTGTTGGTGGGAATGTAGATTGAACAATCACTATGGAGAACAGCATGGCGGTCTCTTTAAAAACTAAATATAGAACTATGTATGATCCAGCAACCCTATTCCTGGGCATACATCCAGAGGCAATCATAATTTGAAAAGATACATGCACCCTAATGGCTTTATTTTTGTAAGTGTCCTTAAATCTGTGGTATGTGTCACACGTAAAAATAAACACATTTAAAACTAGAATAGAGCATAATGCGAAAATAAATAAGATATAATGCAAGAAGCAACTTTTCAAGACAGAAAGAAAACACAACTTTCCACCATTTTTCCATTGTGTTTCTTACTAATGTCCTTGGCCTCATAAAACTAATACTGTATTACCACTTTTACCTTCCTACACCTTTGTTCTTTTTAATTGAAATATAGTTTATTTACTGTTTAGGTGTATAGCAAAGTGATTCAGTTATATATATAATTTTTCAGATTCTTTTCCATTCTTTTCCATTATTACAAAATATTGAATGTAGTTCCCTTTGCTATACAGTAGATCCTTATTTTTTCATCTCTTTTTGATATTGTAGTGTGTATTTGTTAACCCCATATTCCTAATTTATTACTTCACTCCTCCTTTGTTAACCTTTGGCAACCCTATATTTGTTTTCTCTGTCTGTTTTTGCAAATATGATCATTTGTATAATTTTTTAATTTTATTTTTTATTATTTTTATTTTTTATTTTATTTTTTGTCTTCTTTGGAGAAATGTTTATTTAGGTCTTCTACCTATTTTTTTGATTAGGTTTTGTTGTTGTTGTTGTACGAGATGTTGTTATATTTTGAAGATCCCTTAAAAATTGCATCTTTTCTTCCATTCTGTGGGTTCTCAAACTACTCCTAGAAAATCCTAAAAATAGGAGTTCCCATCGTGGCACATTGCAAAGATTGCACATTGCAAAGATTGCATCATTTGCAAAGATTATTTAGTCTCTAGCTGAAGGCTATGTCCTGAGCAAATCCTCTAGAGGAAGACTCTGATGGAAAATAAAATTTTACCCAACACAATAAATAGATGTGATAGTTCTAAGTATTAACCAACAAAGATACATAAGAGAACAGTGATGCACATCAGATGTATTTTTAAGGAAACAGATTTTTAAGCACAAATTTTTCAAGGCATTTTTCCTCATTTAATAATTTCATGCGAAAGACACATAGGGTAGGTATCATAGAGCATAAACAGAATGGAGATATCAGAGAGAAAAATCAGTAAAATCCTTGATTTTTAGAGGGCTTTGGGGGGTGAGATGCTGAAGGAAATATAGTCATCATAGAAATCAGAGTCCTGTGTAGAAAGCAGATCAGCCATGCCTTGAAGCTAATATGTACAAAATATTTTACAGGCTTCCTTACAAACCTAGAGAGCCCATCGCTATGGAGTCTTTCACCAAAATTCACACTTTTTAAAACTCATATAACATCAGGTTTTCAAAACTGCATTTACATGCACATTGAAGAAATGTGTATTGTATCATATTTCATATGTTGCAAAAGATACACAGCCAGGTGTCCAAGCTCCTGGCTTGAGGAAACATATTTTTGTGAAACTAGAAAATCTGTGGGATTTCACCATGTTGTTTTGGAAGAGTCCTGTGCCTGCCTTCTCAGTTCTTTCTCTGTGTTTTTCTTTGTACCTATAGCTCATCTCTTATGCTGCCTTTTCCCCCATATCTACTTGTTTATTTCAGACCACCTCTCTCTAAATCTGTTTCTGTGTCTCAATCTCTGTCCTCTGTCCCCCTACCCTTTGCCCTTTTCTTTCTGTTGAATGGCTTCCCTGTCTGTCATACACCCACAAACTGGCTCAAAATCTAATTCCAAATATAATGACTTGATATTGAGCTAAAATACAGGCAATTTATCTCTCTTCTTTCAGCTCAAAGTGAGGTTTCTTTCTATTCTACATAAGGGAGTAAGTTTCCATCTTAATCTTCATTTTTCAAATGCCAGAATGATCATCAGAAATCTCCTTTCTGCCAAACTACAGAATATCTTTAACTGCTTTGCAATTTCCAGTACTTTTCCCACAGAATTAAAATGAACTTCACGGTAAATTTCTCTATTCCTCAAGGGACACCAGCATTTTTTTCACTTCCAAAAAACAACAGCTTCTATTAATGTGGCTGTTTTAAGAAACTGAATAATCAGGATGGATCTCAAAAAATTTGGTTTATATTCTTTGATGTCCAACTAAAATAATAAAATCTTGCATCATTTTATAGTCTATGCACAGGCTGAAGTATACATTATTATAGTAATATGAGTGCCGCAGGAGGAGGAAATCTAGAATGAGCTTAGAAACCAAGTAGATTTGCTCACTCAAGTCCTGTATAGGCTCATAGTATGACATTGGGTCATAAAATGCCCTAATGGTTCATTAAGAGCATTGGGGTCATAAGAACTTCTAGGGTCATTCTTCGCATAACTACCAGAAGAATTAAATTTTCCAAAAATTGCATTATGTTCATACTGTATCTATATGTAAAACAGTTTCAAACTATTTAACTGATTCCCCTCAAAGTTAGATTTGCATTTTTGGATTAAACTATAATAACCCCTTGATTATTAATGGGCCGTCTAAGCCTCTGTTAACATCCGGCTACCTTGGAAGTCATAGGACCCACACTTCCTAGTCACCAATCCTATCATGAATGATGAAATTCCTGTGAATGAATATTTTGGCTTCCTCAGATGTTCATGATGGAAAACCAATTAGGTTATACATTTTAAGATAGCAACAGTGAAATGAAGAGATGAATGCGCTGAAAGAAGTCCCATCAATTCCTGTCAAATGTATGTTGATGACATAGAAAACATACCTGAAAATGTCCCTTGTTTAATAAAAACTTAGAGTGGTCAGTTATTTTGGGACTCAGGCAATTGAACAGATTTATGGTAGAATTTTTAAAATTAAATAACAAAGGCTGTTTAACCAAAAATGATTCTTACACCTGATACAGGAAAGCAAAGCAAAATTCTCTCCCAATGTACATCTGACAAAATGAAGAATTTTTACTGGACTCCCAATGACAAAAGGACCCTTGAGAGCTGGTCAGTCAACCCAACCCTCTCTTTACACACGGGGCTGCAGCAAGATCTGTAAAGTGTCAAATTATTTAGGGAAATATTAAAAATAGTTAACCATGAGGGAATGGTTCAACTTGACATGAATCATCTATATGTTTTGAAAACTCACTCTCCCATTTTTTCCATCTTAAGTAAATTTTTTTAATTTTTAAAAATTTTTTAAATTTATTTTTTGTTATTGCCAACACACTTTTTTTTCTTATTATCACCTTTATTCAATCATGCCAATGGTTGAAAGGATAAGGTATTTAGATTCACTGCATTGCTAACAAAATTCTGCTGAGAAGAGATTCCCATTAAAGTTATTAAGGTAAAATTCATTTCCATGCTCTTCAAATATGTAGATGGCTTAGCATCATCTAAGGAAGAAACAATTGCCTGTATTTTCCCCTAATTAACATAACCCTTAATTAACTGACTCAAAGAAAGGTCACCTATCAAAATCTGAGACCCAAATTTACAAGATATTTCAGAGTCTGAGGTCAGAATGACTTATTCCTTGGAAAAAGGAATATGTATTCTTTGACAACAGGGGCTTATCAAGTAACTTCTCCTTACTCAGAATCTTATAGAACGAAAGGTATCTAAAACTGCTTACTAACAGAGAGCAGAACTAAGAGAGAATGGCAGACTTTCATGTTTTTGCATTAAATAATTTAATAGTATTTCAGATTATCAATGACCATGAAATATTTTCATAATGTTAAAAGTAAAAACATAATCACAAAAAGGTCTTCTTAAGGAGGTTCCACTAGCTATGACATTCATCAAGGAAAACTGATTTGTTATTCTGTCAGATCTTAGGAAGTGGATGTCCTATGAGAATTCTTGAGTATCCAACACGAAAGAAGAAAATCACACAGTCTGAAGACCCTGGGAAGCAGCGAGGTCAGAAGCCAAACCAGAAAATGCAAATCCAGAGACTAAAGGCCATGTGAAAGAGTCCACAACTACGTGTCAAGTCCATTTGTCAGATAATAACCAGGAGTGGGACACCTGCCCTGCCTTCTCAGACTCACCCAGCAGTAGTCAGCCTCATCTTTCACCTACAGGCTCAAGAACATCCTAGTCTTGACCCCATCTCAATCAGAACAGGACTCTTAGGAGCGTTCAGCTTGGGGGTCTGAAGTTTATAATGTTGTTGTTAGCTTATACTAAGCTTGGGGAGACTATGTTTTTGCACACCCACTGAGCCATAACTTTCTCTTCATCCTCATTCTTTCCTAATACACTTGCCTTCTGCCTTTAGCTCTTCAATTCTCTACTAAGAGTAGATTCTTACTCTGAAAATCAAATGACTTACTCCTGGTCTCAAGAACATACACACACGCTTGTCAACCCTCCTCCCTGGCAACCTGAACTTTGTGGGAACTGCTTTTGATTGCCTGTACTTCTGGAATAGTCTATCCTACCTGAATTTGAATATTATGTATATAATCTAATCCTGCTGCATGCCACCAATTATAATGTCACTAACCCCAATGAAGCCTAAGTTCTTTGTGCTATACCACCCTTGGCGTTTTTGGAATACCTTAAATCCATGGCTAAATCCATGCCAATATCATTTCCATAACTGTTCTTTCTCCTTATTTTGTTTCACTTATCACGTATCTATGTAAATGTATAAACAATTCAGGTTATCAGAAAAAGAGATTTCAACAGAAACAAAAAGAAAAAAATCCAGTTTAAAATATCCAAATTTAGGAGTTCCCTTCGTGGCTCAGCAGTTAACGAACCCGATTAGGATCCATGAGGATGCAGGATCAATCCCTTGCCTCACTCAGTGGGTTAAGGATCTGGCATTGCCATGAGCTGTGGTGTAGGTCACAGACATGGCTCAAACCCCACATTGCTGTTACTGATGCCTAGGCCAGCAGCTGCAGCTCCAATTTGACCCCTAGCCTGGGAACCTCCATACGCTGCAGGTGCAGCCCTAAAAAGCAAAAAAAAAATCCAAATTTAACCTGTCTCATTTTACATAAATACAATTTAGACATTATCTTATAAGAACATCTAATGGAGTTTACTCTATAAAAATAGTGAATCACTATCCCTACACCTGAAACTAATAATCTTCTAAATCAACTACAGTTCAATTTTAAAAATCATTCTTTTAAGGGAAAATATTTAATGAATCTGATGACAGTATTAGACTGTAAGACCAGCCATATCACTAGGCTGGTCCCTCTAATTAGTCCCACTTGTTGCTGACAGCCATCCTGTCCTTACCAAAGACACAGAGAACCTAGGAGGACCTGCAGCATGTCGAACCATGAGTGGCTGTGGGACCTCAGAAAAGTGACTCCTTAACCTGAAACATAGTTCCCTATCTTAAAAATGAGGGAGTAAATCTGTGCTGAGTCTTTTACCATCAAAATAATCTGTACAACTTGAGTGTACATATGCTCTAAGACACTGATCATTTGCCTGTTTGCTCACAGTTCTATTTTTGCCATTCCTTTACTCTGGGGTTGACCACTGGAGGCTACACATGATGGGTTTCTTTGTCAGCTAACCTGTGGTTAGGTTTGGCCAGTGGGATACACTGGGATAAGACTGGTGAATAAAAAGATAATGAGAAAAAGAATGTGTATATATATCTATGTGTGTGTGTATATGTGTATACATATACATATATGAATGACTGGGTCACTATGCTCTATGGCAGAAATTTAACACAATACTGTAAATCAACTATATGCTAATGAAAATAAAATAAAAATTTAAATATATAAATAAATCATAAAACATGTACCACTTTGAGAATTTTTTCACTCAGCATAAATACCCTTAAGATCAAAAAAAAGAAGAGACAGAAAGAGAAGCCATAGTATCAGCCCCCACCCTTGCAGCTTTGTTGCTCCTGAAGTTAAACTGGAAAATACAGGTGGAAACACAGGAACTGTCATCCTAATACTTGACTTAAAGTTTAGACATCAGGACTCATCTGAAGAGCAAACATGGAAAATTTCAGTCAGTCTACATCTCAGCAACATCTCTGAGTGGCATCACTAGAAATACTATGTTGTCTCCATGGGTTCAACTCCTGCTGGAGATGGGATTAAGATGGAGAAATAGGGCTGCAGCACATCTTCACTCATAAAAACAACAAAATTACAACCAAATGCTGAACAACCTTCAACCAAATGGACTGCAAACTTTCAAAAAGATATCCCACTCAGAAGACAAAGAGGAGGCCTCGTCAAGAGATAGGAGGGGTGATTACAATATAAGCAACCCCATACCTGCTGGTTAGGAAGCCCACAGATTGGAAAGTAACTGTATCACAGAGACTCACCTACAGGAATGAGAGTTCTGAGCCCCAAGTCAAGTCACAATGCCTGGAGATCTGGCACTGGAAGAAAGAGCCCCTGGAGCATCTGGCATTGAAGGCCAGTGGGGCTTGTGAGCAAGAACTCTACAGGATTGGGGGAAAAGAGACCCCATTCTTGAAAGGTGCACACAGGCTTTCATGTGCACTGGGTCCCAAGGCAAATCATAGGCTCCATGGGAATCTGGGTCAGACCTGACTGATCTGGAATCTTTGGCTTCTGTAGTTGGAGGTAAGTTTTATCTTTCACTAAGGATCTCCTGAGAAAACAGGGGGTAACTGCAACTTGTTGTGGGGGAAGGACATTGGAGGCAAAGCCCTCAGGAATATACAACAGTGTGTGTTCTCTAGATGTGGCCATTTTGAGAAAATCTGGCCCCACCCATCAGTGCTGAGACACCCCAGGCCAAACAATAATCCAGGTGGGATCACAGCCCCACCCATCAGTAAACAGGCTACCTAAACACCCACCCACCCCCACCTCCCCACCACCTCGCTGGGCACACAGCTGCCTCTAATCTCACCCTAAGACAAAGCCTCACCCACAAGAAGAAGAATCAGCTTCACCTACCAGAGGGCAGGTACCAGTCCCTCCCATCAGGAAGCCTGCAGCAAGCCTCTGTGCCAACTTCAGCCACAAGAGGGGCAGACATCAACTCCTGCTGGACAACCTGCAATTATATGATTCCAGCTTCCACAGGAAAACCTCCACCAAGGTTCCAGTGACGTGGAGGACCCTAACTCTGGACACTATTACCACTTCCTCTACCTGTGCCTATAGCCTTAGGCAATTTGTATCTTCCTGCTCTTACTCATTCATCTATGGGAGCCTCACTCTGTTCTGTTTGATTTTTCATATATTACTTCATTAAGTTTTTTCTTTTTGAGACATTTCTGGTTTCTTGGCCAGACTATGACAAATAATTTTCTCTAGAGATTTTTATTCAAGAGAACCATAATGACATCCTAATTAAGAGTCAGTGAATAAGTGACCCCTATGAGTTCTTGCTCTAAACCACTATAAACTACATGAATTGCACAATCCCTTCTAGGTCTAAAACATTATGATCATTAGCATGAGAGAAGATAGCCAGTAATTAAATATAATTTAATGACAATTTGTTGAGATTTACTATTATCAGACAATACCCTTGTAGTTGGAGAGATACGAGAATTGCAAATAAAATACAGGAAAATAAATACTACCATTGGCATTAATCTAGCTTTTCCCTTAGAAAAAGATCACCATCAATGACAGTAAGATTATCCACCTATACCAGCCTCCAAATTAAAATTCAGAACACATTAATTTCACTGCCTGAGCCTAGGTTACTTGTGTATGCCCTAGATGTAAGAAATCCTAGAAAAAGAATGTTATCTGGAATCTTTGGCTTCTGTAGTTGGAGGTAAGTTTTATCTTTCACTAAGAAAGCTATGAATTCCTTCCAGACAGGAAAGAGGCTCAGAGACTGGCACATTGAAAACTGACAAACTGTCATGAGAGTCACTTCTTTAGACTGGCAAATATCAAATAACACCCTTTTCCTCACAAATATTTTCAACACATGCATATGTATACATACTCTAATACAAAAAATTTGCATTCCTAATATATTCAATTATCCACCAAAGGAAGCCACCACAATTTTTTTCAGTACTAAATCTAGCATAGCATCTAGGAATAGAGAGAAAAAAAATATAACCATCCAGGTGTCTTCTAAAGATTCTGATTCAGCAACTAGAATAGGACCCAGGCATCTATACATCTCTATATATGTCAAAAAGATACCATGGATAATATGCCTCAAATCACTAGTTAAAATCCATTGTTCCCAACAACCTCTAAACATCCTCTCATCTCTAAAATGTTGTAAGTTACATGAACTTTTATAATCTAAGTCCAAAACTCGATTGTGAAGTAGTAGAAAATCAGATTTCTTGGATTACAAGAAATTGTTAATTCAAAAAAATAATATACAGTCTAGAGTCAGTGTTGAATTTCTTCCTTTACTGCTCAAAGCATACCCTAATTTTTCCTCATCCAGCATCTCAGATGGCCATTATTCTTTACCTAATTTCATTCCTTAAGAACTCAACCTATTGATTATTCTGCCATTATAACATAGGTTTAATCATCTATAATTTATTATGATTGGATCTGCCAAAATCAAGAGATCTAGTGAATCTCTGAATTTCTTTGGTCTTTCTCCACAATTTACTTTTGAGAAAGCTACACTATCTCCAATGAGACCAAATATTAATAGCTTCTCTAATCCCATAATTCACCCACTTTTTTTCCATTTACCAGTTGCATATAAAGTTCAGAATGTCAAGATGAATATTTAAGCTTCTAATTCAAAGTAAACACTGCTGAGTGTTTACTTATCCCTTGGATGTTTAAAGTTCAAATTTCCATGGAAGGAAAGCATGAAATATTATGTCATTTAAAAGGCCAATGTCTTCTGGGTGATTGAGAAACCAAAGAACCATGTGCGCTCTAGCTATTTCTCCAACTTCTTCTGTGTTACTCTGTGTTCCCTATTCCAAAGCCATATTGTTTTTTAAATATGACTCTGCCTATATTATTCAGTAACCACATTGTTGGTGGTATTGGCAAAAGCTAATAGGCAAGAAATAATAAATGGAAACTTGAGCATGAATGCCCATTCCAAAAAGTATAAATCATTGTTTCCTCCATCATAGAAGAAGCCGCATGTAATAAACTTGTTATTTCCTTCATCTGCTTTGTTCCATGACTTATCCTAAGTAATTACAATAGTGCCTGACAGACAACTGTGAATGAATAAATGACAAGGGGCTCCATTCTAATGGTTACTTGATAGCCCATGACCAAATGGTTCTCTGCTAGGACCTGGTAGAAAGCCATGAGCTGTTATTTCTCAGAAGAGTGAAAGCTACTTATTTGATGAAGAAAGCCTTGCATAAAAAATTTTAGGATGATTTTTCCCCAAGGGGCCAGCTGGTAGACCAGCCTCATTCAGCATCCTGGTTCACCATTGGAGTTTCATAGTATCTCTTGTTTCATAAAGGCTCAGTGATAAAAAATGTTTACATTTTACAGTCTTAGCATTGGAGATTCTCCTTTTACTTTGGACAACACTCAAAACCGACAGCCTTCAGGGCATGACAGGTTTGAAGTAGCACACCCAGATGTAATACATGTTGCCATCATAATCTAAAGGGGTTCAAGAAATATGGAGTCGTCTTAATAGGAGAAGGCACAAGAGGTGGCAAACTCTTCCAGATTAGAGAGGAAACAAGGTCTGAAACCTTATAAAACAAGGCAGTCACAGACTTGATGACCAAACCACCCAGGGACGATTTCCTCCAATTTACCCAGCTCAAGGCACAGCAAATGACGGCTAAGGGTTAGACCTGCCCCCATGAGCTGGTTTTTCATTGCTTCTTGACTCACTCATAACAGAAAGAATGACATCAAAAACCCCAAAGAGCTGCCCCCTTGCCCCTTGTATGCTTACCACACTCTAGCCTAGGAAGACTACAGTCACTGTCTCTGCCTCCCCCCTGCATAAATCCACCCAATACAGCCTGATCTTGCTCTTAACCTTGCCTCTCAATGGACTGTACCCTAACAGCTCTGTCACTTTGTCTCATCAGCTATAGTTATACTGACAAATCCATAGTTCCTACATAATAGGCAAAAGTTACCAGAGTAGAAATTCTACCCAGAGAAAATTCCAGCATTCTCATTCACTGAGCATGAAACTCTGCTCAATAATTTTTGAAAGGTGAATTTCCTTGTGAGATGGTTTTGGTGCTAGCTTGAGCTAAGATGGGCTTTTCAACTATCATTAGCACCATCTTCACTTTCTCTGAATTTCCAGGGTCTTTCCAATTAATTTTAGGCAAATGGAAATTTTAAAAGGAAGAAAAAAGGAAGTGCTATTCTGCAACTCAGGGATAGCCATGGCTTAGGTTTTACCTTAGGTCTCTACTTATGACTGAAGGAAACTTTTTGGTTTGTAAAAACTAGAAGACATCAATCTTTTCTCCCATCTACCTACCTACTCCCAGATAAAATCCTACAGGATCTTAAAATCATTCCTGACTTTTTGCTATTCATTCTCTCCAGATTTTCTACCTATCTATGATGATCAAACATCCCAGATGACCCACAACTGGGGAGTTTCCTGGGTTTTGGGACTCTCAGAGATAAAAACTAGGACAGTCCCAGGAAAACTGGGACAAGTTGGGAACATTAGGTCCTATCTACCTTCTCAACTGTGGTTTAGAAAATCATATCTGACATATTCCACCAAATATGAACAGAAAAATTTCACTAAAACTTCACCAGGCAAGTGTGGCTAGACTTTGATGCACCAGGCATTGTTTCTAAAGTTATTCCTGCAGGTTCTATAGACAGTTCTAATTAATTGAATGGAAGGCAGTCTTCCTCTTGATTCCTCATGTTTTCAACATTTAAAAACTTTCAACTACACTAGAAGGTTGGTGTTTTGTTTTGCTTAATTACTAGCGAGGTTAATGGGTTTTAGTGTTTGAATGGTGTTCTATATAGAAGTTGAGCTTCAGTTGTGGCTATTGAAATGCATTGCACTGATTGGAGTGCGCTAGCCTCCACCCCTACTTCTGGAAGTACTGGTTGTGGACAAATCGCAGCTGAGTTCATCTCCAGGACTTGACCTAAAGACCACAGGGATTTGTCTCACCCAACATCACATCCACTTGCAGAAAAGAGTCCTCATCCATTAAATAATTACAAAGTCAAAGGTAAGGCTCCTTTGCCTCAGTTCATGCCAACTCTGAAGGACCACCCATGTTCCAGAGCTCCCTAAGCAATCATCACAATTCAATTTCATTGCCTGATCTTGCTTTCTTCACTTTCCCACAGACATTGAGCCCAAGAATACTCCATCACAAAATTTCTGCATGAAATTCTCCATCTCTGAGACTTTCTATGAACCTTGATAAAAGACAGTTTCCTGTTATATCTGCAGACTTTATATATGCAGTGGTAAATGGTGGGCCAGATGTTTGGGGAACTTCTTAAAGTTTTGTTTTGTTTTGTTTTTGCCTTCCATACTCATGGCATATGGATGTTCTCAGGCTAGGGGTCTAACTGGAGCTGTAACTGCCAGCCTATGCCACAGCCACTCAGGATCCAAGCCATATTTGTGACATACACTACAGCTCATGGCAATGTCAGATCCTTAATCCACTGAGTGAGGCCAGGGATAGAACCCATGTCCTCATGGATACTGGTTGGGTTTGTTACCACCGAACCACAATGGGAACTCCCTTAAAGTTTATAAACACTTCCATCCATTTAACCCCCACTGACTTGCCATGAAAATCATAAGTAGAGAGAGCAAGGCTATAACTTATAAAAACTACCACAAATTGTGCATTTATGGTTTTGTCTATTATCAACAAGTGAAAAATCTTATTATATAGCCTATACTTTAGTTAGCACATACAAATCCAGCATCAGAATTTTAAATTACTTTGTTTAAAGAGGGTGACTACTCTCATAGTTTGCCCATGTAGCCTCACAGTTTACACCTATTGTCCAAAAATAATTATTTATAGTGCCCCTTTCCTTCTTAAAAGGATCCCAATTTGTACAATAAAATCATTGATCTCCTGGTGTAAGAAACTCTCCTTATTTTAAAAATTAATAAATGAGAACACTGCATGGTTTGGGCAAAGATGGATATAGAAAAATAAAGGAGCACTGATCCATAAATTACAATATGAATTTAAAAAACACTGTCTTCCTCTCTGTAAACATCAGGAGATAGAGGAGACAAAGCAGAATAAAATCAGCAACTTAAAAGATTGAAGATTTATACATAAATTTTGAGTCATGAGTTGGGATCCCCTGCATGCCGCTGATATTGCTTTTATTATTAACACATAGTTTTACCATTTCTTCTCTAGCAGAAAAATCTATCGGTTGCCTGTGATTTTAATAGCAGCACTGAAAATCACAGTAACAAAACATTTAAAGCCTATTAATGTGTCACCAGTATATTATAGTGCCCTGTGAAGCTGTTCTCAAAGTGTATGGGAGATACTGAATTCAACCACAGAACTAGCTATGGATTCCCTTGTCTTTAAAAAGATTGAGCCATTAATTAAGCCAAATACTTAAATCAAAGACAGGTAAATTTTATATCACTGAGGGCAAAAGAAATCACTACTCCACAAAACTGAATACAGTCAACTATGCAATATATGAGGTAAAAGATGATTAAAATGTGGCTGTTATAATATAAAAATCCGGTACCTACTAACTCCAAACTCCCAACCCATCCCACTCCCTCCCCATCCCCTTCCCCTTGGTATCCACAGGTATGTTATCCAGGTCCATGAGTTTGTTTCTTTTCTGTAGATAGGTTCATTCTTGCCATATATTAGATTTTACATATAAGTGGCATCATATGGTATTTGACTTTCTCTGACTTACTGCACTTAGTATAAGAATCTCTTTATTCATCCAGGTTGCTGGAAATGGTGTTATTTTGTTATTTTTCATGGATGAATAGTATTCCATTGTGTATATGTACCACATCTTCTTAATCCATTCATCTGTCAATGACCATTTAGGTTGTTCCCATGTCTTGGCTATTGTGAATAGTGCTTCAATGAACATAGGGGTGCATGTATTTTTTCAAGGAAAGTTTTGTTCCAATATATGCCCAGGAGTGAGTTTCCTAGGTCATATTGTAGTTCTATATTTAGTTTTCTGAGGTACCTCCATACTGTTTTCCATAGTGGTTGTACCAATTTACATTCCCACTAACAATGAAGGAGGGGGCCCTTTACGCCACACCCTCTCCA